>NC_092649.1:669166-1338333 GCF_032118995.1 Asterias amurensis
TAAAGAAAAGGAAATCATGGATGACTCTCTGAATGAATGTCACCGGTGGATACAACCTCATCGACTCCTTCAAACACTGGACTAGATACTTGAACTTCCCTAAGTCATCCCTGAGTTATAAAGAAAAGGAAATCATGGATGACTCTCTGAATGAATGCCACTGGTGGATACAACCTCATTGACTCCTTCAAACACTGGACTAGATACTTCAACTTCCTTAAGTCATCCCTGAGGAATAAAGAAAAGGAAATCATGAATGACTCTCTGAATGAACGTCACTGGTGGATACAACCTCATTGGCTCCTTCAAACACTGGACTAGATACTTCAACTTCCCTAAGTCAGCCCTGAGAGTCAAAGAAAAGGAAATCATGGATGACTCTTTGAATGAATGGCACTGGTGGGTACAACCTCATCGACTCCTTCAAACACTGGACTAGATACTTCAACTTCCCTAAGTCATCCCCGAGATATAGAGAAAAGGAAATCATGGATGACTCTCTATAATTCATCCCTGAATTATAAAGAAAAGGAAATCATGTCACTTCGCTCACATACACATTCAGTTCATGACAAATGTAGAGATTTAATACAGATAAACAAAGTCCAAAACGTGCATCATGTATTAGTTAAAGTTTACATTAATTTATAACGTCCAGTGTCTGTCATAAATGACACTCTTGGCGCTGAATTATCAAATCTGGTGAAGATTGTTAAGAAAGATTCCTTAAATCAAGGGATTGGGTCAAAAGCTGCAAGACCATCTCAGACATATCAGGGAGGGCCTCTTTATTATTGTTCTGTTCTTAAGTAATCTGGGTTCTTTAACATTCCATCTAAAGGTTGTCTTGCTCAAGGACATAAGTGATGATACCAGGACATAAACCTACAGGACATGAGAACAAGAACTTGAGTTTTACGGGTTAGGCACAAAACATCACATGAAAGGGATATGCAGAGTACAAATAACAATATTCATAAATTGACTCCAAGTAGATCTGGGCCCAATTTCCTGAAGCCTGTAAGCACAAAAAAATTGCTTAGCAGGAAAGACTTAGCTTTCTTAGCAAAAACAGGTTACCAGCCAGAATACCATACAATTACTGTTGCTGCGTTTGGTACCTCTGGTTTTTATTTGCTTAGCCAAGAAATTTGCTAAGCAGAATTTTCTACTTTTACAGCTTTATGAATCTGGGCCATGAACAAATATTTACACACACAGCATTATGTGAGTTCTAGCTTTTCCTGTAACTCATTCCTGGAAATCAGGCAAGCTTTTCCTATTAATTCAATCTATTCCTATTAATTCAATCTATTCCTTTATATTCACCATTCAATGACATCAGAGTCTCGATCTTTCAACAAATCATCAATTTCTTGCTGGACTTTCTTCTGATGTTGAGGATGCTTTGCCATAAGGTACAGTACCCAAGTCAGGCTGCTGGAGGTGGTGTCATGACCCTCAAAGAGAAATGTATCTACTTCATTACGTATCTCTAGATCCGTCAAACCTTCACCATCTGAGTCTCGAGCTGAGAGAAGGATGTCCAAGAAATCAAGATACCTGCGGCTGGACGACGTACCGTTTCCATTTAAGCCATTCTTTTCCTAAAGAAGAAAGGGTTCAAGCAGAGATTGAAAAACTGTAAAATATGAATAGAAATAACCCATCACACTATTCTGCAATTCATCAAACGGCATGTAAAAAAAAATGACAGGTGACTCTGTTACATGAACACAGGTGTCAAAAATCTGGTTTTGTAAAGATTTTCTTTGAATTTAAAACTTGCGGCAAACAGAACAAAATAAAACTGCATTATATTTCTGTAAACCAGTAACTGATAAGATTCAAGTTGTGGTGAATACTTATTATAAATCCCTGAAAATGTTGTAATAAATCATAGGGGAAACTTGACTGGGTAAATTTGAAATAACTTGGGGTTAAAACAGTTTACTAGAAAGGGACTCAAACCTGAAACCTGCACATTAACATGCTAGTGCTCTATACCAATTGGGCTACCTAGTCCTTATGCTGGAGGACTCATTATGTTGTCAATATCTTTGTTTGGGGTAGCAGTCAGAAGACATTCAACCTGTGACTGCCGTAAAACCAAGGATCAATCGCAAGTTTACAAGTCAACCAGGGAAGCAGCAGCAGAGGAATCACCTAACGGGATGCAACTTTTTATATCAAAATATCAAGTAACAAATCACAATGGAAAATGTCTGAGTACATTTTAAACCATTTATGGAGGAACAAAGACAGCAGTTTCCCTTGTGGTTTATAACTTGATAAATGAGTACTGACGTAAAGAAAGTATTTATAACTACTTACTATTTCAGCACGACGATCACGAATTATATCATCGGAAAACTGATGCACAAAATCACATTTTTTATGATACTTCCTTCCGAGACTAGACATGTTGAATAGAACATCAAAATACATCCAGAAGTTGCTGCCAGAGGGAACACATTCAAATAAAATGTTTAAAAACATGGGGAAATTTCCTGCCATCTCTTGGATATTTAAAGAATATTTACTTCTACTCTTTATCTCTGGTCATTGACATTGAACAAGGTCTCCAAGGTCCAAAGTCAGTTTTATGATGCACTCAATTTACAATAGAGGAAGTCCCTACGAACAAAAGGCTCTAACCTCGATTAAAAATGGAGAGTCCTTTTACTTGGTTTTCTTTTCTCTTTCAGGGTGAATTTTAAAACATTACATCCTTGGCTGTTAACATTAAAGTGGTCTGTACAGTTTGTCAAAAGGTCAAATTACAATTTACTTTGATTGATTGACAGGTAAATTCAGGAGGAAACTACAAGATTCTTGTACACAATGTAACTACCCATTATATTGAAATGATGCAATGTTGGATGGTTTTGGATGTTACCAATCTTCACACTGGAGGGGTATTTCTCAACATGAGAATGTAGATTTAATGTTTTCTTTTTCACTAGGAATATGATTCTGAATCCGACCACAAAGCCCCTCTTTAAGGAATGTAAAATTAAGTGCTTGGCCCAAGATATAAGGAAAAACCTACAGGAGAAATCCATTTGGAACTAGATACATGTTTGGTGTACCCCCTCCCCCTATTGTGGATTCATTGTGTTCTGGGAACCTCAAGAATTCATAAAGGATTGTAGAGGAAGAGGTTCCGTACTAGAAGAAAATAGTGTCTTAAGTATGGATCATTGAGGGGGATGTACCCTCTGCCCCTGTGTCTTGCATGGTATCAAACAATCATGCTGAGTAAAAAAAACCAATGCAACATAAATGGGCTCCTATTCAAAATGGTATTGAAACGGCTCATTGCGGTAAAGCATAGACAATTACCCCTACATCATCGTCATAGCCTGTACAAATCATGCCGCATGTATTGAAACGGCTCACTGTGGTAAAGCATAGACAATTACCCCTACATCAACGACATAGACTGTACAAATCATGCCGCATGTATTTGTAATGGGATGAAATTGCAGCCCCTTTTTTTTGTTACCCCTAGTTTACCTATGTCCTGCTCGGACTAGGGCGAGTCTAGGGGTGGGTGGTTGCTTGGTGGTGTGTGATGAGTGGGTGATTGGTAGCAGGATTTGCAACCAATCAGGGCTATTGAGGAAGGGATGTCTAGGGGTCAGTGACCAAACCCAAGAAAGTGGTTTGACACTTGGCCACTGGACACCGACAGAGGACGGATAGTGTTAGAATTAACCCTCCAAGTTCCTTCAATAATTACACTTTGCCTCTGTCGGACATCTACGTTGGATTGCGCCAGCCCAGCTTTATTACCACAATAATTGTATATTCATCCCCTGTCCTGCTCTAGGTGAGTTTGATTTTACTTTTATCTTTCTTGTGAATCTAGTTAGGTTTAAAAGTTAAAGTAAAGATCGGCGTGTCGCTTAACATTTAGTTTTAACAATCACTGCTACTTTCTATTGTGTAAGGATAGTGTTTCAGATTTTGATGATTGAAGTTCTAGAAAAGAAGTTCCTTTTTACAAGCTCTTATTTTGAATTGATAATTGTTGACTTGTTGTTTTCCATGCTCTTTTGACTTTTTATGCTTACAAAATGTGAATTGCCAGATTACATTTTGTCTCAGTATTATTTTGCTTTGAACTTGATTTATTTAATGTTGATTTAGTTTCTGCATTATTCAGTACTTATTTGTTTCATGGTTTAATTTCATTGTCTACTTTGTTCAAGACCAGATACTTTAACTAGAGTCTGTTTTATTCAGTGGTTGATTTATTTGATTACACCTGTTGATTATTAAAACAACTTATTTCTAATAGACCTTTTTGATATGAGTTTGGCAACAGACAAAGACTAGTTTCAGTTTTGAAGTTTCTTTGGTTTTAGTTTTATGCATCTATCTTTCTTTTATTTACTGAAACTATACTGTTCAGTCAGTAATCATTTTTATCATAGTTTTGCTCTATGGTTTCATACATATATCTTTGCTTTTTAACTTCTCGTTTGGTTTTTAATGTTTTGCATTTACTTTTATTTTTACTTCTTTTAAGTTTATCATTGTATATAATTCATTGTAGTCAAAACCAATTCCCACGGTTTTTCATTGTTTATTGTAAACATCCTGGTTTCATGGCACCAATGAGTCATTGTTCCATGAAATGTCTTATACCACACACTATGCAAGGGGTGTAGTTTCCCTTAATTGGCTTTTAAATACCCTGTCCATCATTTTGCCTCAGGCATGCACTGGTCTGGGGAATAGTGTGACCTTTTAGCACCCATACTGCACTGGCTAGTGTAACAGTCTCACACAGCTGTTATTGTTTCACACTTAATTTACTTCCAAGATTAGTGATTTCTGTTAAAGGATTATAAGATTTATTATTAGGTATTTAATTTTAGTGTAGTTTATATTTGTGAATGGCATAGTATTAATTTTAAACTTGGCCACTGGACACCGACAGAGGACGGATAGTGTTAGAATTAACCCTCCAAGTTCCTTCAATAATTACACTTTGCCTCTGTCGGACATCTACGTTGGATTGCGCCAGCCCAGCTTTATTACCACAATAATTGTATATTCATCCCCTGTCCTGCTCTAGGCCGAATCCAAATCAAGAGAGCCAGCAGGACAGCGTGTCATCAACTGTAGCCTATTTATCTTCACTGCATTTTCGTCATAACCAGTCGTACCAGGACAGTAATCCTGTCCCCTGATCAAGGACAAGGACCTGTTTCTGAAGTCCCCATCTCCAAGTTTGTCATCATCTTCACAGCCCAATATCTTCAACTTTGCTGGAAGAACTTTTACATTGTTACACCGGAATCTTCAATTCAAGTTATCGTCCTTCCCAGTCCACCACCAACAGATAGGCCATTCATTTATTTTTGTTTTATATTTCCATTGTATAAAGTTTCATTGTTATTTTCGTTGCATTTATAATATTGTCGAGACCCGCCGGGTTTACTTCTCTCTTTTTGTTTCTGAGATTTTATTAGTATCTCATTCACATTGTTTAAATACAGCGTTTTAAAGTCGCCTCTCCCTTATAGTAGTCGGGATTTGAATAAACCTTCCTTTATATTTTACAACACCACTAAAACAGCGTGTCCCTTGTAAAATTTATTATGTTTCAGCACAGAGTGCGCTAGCCGCACTCAAACCTGTTACATATTGAAACGGCTCACTGTGGTAAAGCGCAGACAATTACCCCTACATCAACGACATAGACTGTACAAATCATGCCGCATGTATTGAAACGGCTCACTGTGGTAAAGCATAGACAATTACCCCTACATCATCGTCATAGACTGTACAAATCCTGCCGCATGTATTGAAACGGCTCACTGTGGTAAAGCATAGACAATTACCCCTACATCAACGACATAGACTGTACAAATCATGCCGCATGTATTGAAACGGCTCACTGTGGTAAAGCACAGACAATTACCCCTACATCAACGACATAGACTGTACAAATCCTGCCGCATGGTATAAACATTGCATTTTTGTTTCCTTCACACACTAAGCAATGCAAATGGGAACTAAAGGTTGTCCAAAATGCTTGAATACATGTAAGACGCTGACAGTGTCTTGGCAAAGAATTTGATATTGAAATGAGTTAACCCAAGTTACTTACAAGCAACGCTCTATTGTATCTGCAGTCAGCTCATTCACAGCTTCAACATAAGGGTGTTTACTGAAACAAAATGGCAGATGTCAAAATGTTTTAAGAATTGCCTTCTCTTTTAAGGTTGATGAACAGGAGATTTCACACGTTTATGTTTGTGAATCAAATCTTGTGGAATGTTGATACGTGTGCCTCACACTTTCACATCAAATGTACTTCAACTTGTTAGTCCTAATATCAGTAACCACACAAGTGCAAGTGCAATACAGAGAAATATAGGGCATCCGATGAGACCAAAGGAACAGTTGAATATGTGAGGCCAGTCCTATTCTATGAGTGCACGTGTGATAATGAACTTATCTTCAAGCAAACTTGACGCGTAGATGATTGCAACACCTGGTATTGAAACAGCTGCATGTTTTGTGTATACTTGGCTTCAAACAACACAGTCATTACATGGTGTTACCGCAAACCTTTCTATATCGTATTTCCACCATGCAAAGTTTCAAATCCTACTTAAACAGCAAACAGAGTTATAACAGATCAATATGCAGGGTGTGATATGGGCTATGTGGTACATGTTTATATCACACTCCTCGTTGCTTTGGGTCTACCAGTCAAAATCAAGGATTCAAGTTTGCTTGACGATAACATTCATAGAACACCAGAGCCCAATTTCATAGAGCTGCTTAAGCACAAAAGTACCTACGCACAATAATGCTTACCAGAATAAGGTTACCAGCCAAAAGACCATAAGGCACCATTTGTGACTGGTGTCCTGCTCATGTTTGCTTACCAGAAATTAAAAAGCAATATTTGTATAAATAAGTTTGGTACTACCCTTACACTGATGTGTGTTAGCACTGTATACTCAGTTTCCCGAGTATGGTGTCGTGGACCAGCGGATAAGAGTACCAAACTCAAATAGAATAGCTTGGAGGTTTAATTAGCTGCTCATTTCTCGAAATTGACCGAGAAAACCTATATTATTATTAATATTATAATACAGTGCCAACACACATCAGTGTTAACGTAAAACCAAAATTAATATTCTTTATCCTAGATGCAAGTTTAACATATAGTAAATAACTTTCTGCTTAAGCAACTCTATGACATTGAACCCACATACTAAGAGGTTCACTGTATTCATGATTCTAACCCATTACATCCTCACTCAGTTGTCTGGCAGTTCATCTCCTTAGAGAAGACGCATCTCAGCAGGATATCCAGGGTGCATTTGCTCACATTCTTAGTCACCTCAAAATACTCTCCAGTGTCCACCATCCCCTCCATCTTAGACTGTTGGAAAAACACACACCAGGGGTGAGAGTGGCTACTAACAGAAATGTCTGAAGCTAGTATCCAGATCTCATTAGGTCATGCTGAAATGATGGCATGAGCACATTTTGATAAACCCCAAAGCTATAGATTCCTCCAAGAAGCTTAAGGAACAGTATCCTTAGCATAAGGAACTCTGTATGTACGTATGTTAATTACTTCAATAAGGGAATAAAAGAGTAGCGACTAGTTCTTAAACGGCTGTTTAAAACTGGCAGGGTCATTGTTGTGCCATCGCACGGCAACAACCATGTAAGGTTTTAAACGTCCGTTTATGAACAAGCCCCTACTCTTTTATTCCCATCCATAAATGCCTTTTTGGTTAAAAGCTGTAATAAAGTAAGAAAGTCAGTAAAACTTATCTGTTTCCGACGTGCTTGAGCTCTGTAAGTCAGTGTGTTGTATTGTTATGATTGAGACGACAGTTTCCGGATCTGTTGGTGCGCGTATAGTCTTTGGTGCAAGACGTCCTTGTTTTCCTTTCGAACACAGCTTGGCCAACTCACCGACAGTGACGGCATCACCCATAACAAGAAACATCTTGCACCAAAACTAGACGCCCAGTTATAAACAGAGCTCTAGCTGGTCACTATGTTAAATCTATATTGACTTTATTGTTTACCCCAGATGTGGGGCAACAGATCTATGGATCACAGTATGTATTTGCTTTTGTATTTGCTTTTGCCCATCTTGGGGTATATTGTCTTGTATTTTGTTTTGTACTGTGATGGCAAAAAACAACAACATAATAATAAAAATAATAATTAATCAACTGTTTAAACAACCCCACGTGACGCGATCTCCACCAATAGGAATAGCGAAACTGTCTGAGGTATTTATGAATGGAGGTTTTTCATAGGTGTAAATATTCCAATTTTAACTGTGAACCTACCAGTAAGACATCAACTGCCTCGTTGAAAACTCCCATATAAGATTTCAGGATGTCAAAGTGAAAAGCAGGAGTAAGAAGGCGGCGGTTTCGAAGCCACTTATCTCCCTTTGCTAGTAGAAGACTCTCTCCAAGCCAAGGTAATGTAAAGCGATAGCTGGGTTGCCCTTGCTGTAGAGGCTTTGGATCTGTCAGGCAAAGGATTTATCCATAAAACCATGACAAAAATAATTATAAATACTATCAAAGGCTTTGACAGCAACTTTGCTAAGATTGAAGTGGATGCAATTTTTGGCAAGCAAGATTGTACATTCATCTAAAAGAGAAATTACATCTTTTATGTTATCACCAAATAAATCAAGAATCGTCTTAAAATAACAGCTGAAAGTACTGGGATGTGACTCTTCCATCGTATCAAAAGTTGTGCGATCTCCCTGAATGTAAGGTTTTACGATTTTGAAGATAAAGCTGGGTAAAAAAAAACTGTTAGTCTTGGAGAAAGACTCTGCTTGGGTCGAAACGTGCCACTAACTATTTTTGTCGCATTTAGTAATCAGTGTTTTTAAAAACGATACCACTACCTTTCTATTTTCTATGTTCAACCCCATGTTTTATCTATGAGTATCACATTAACATGGCTATTCAACCCCATGTTTTATCTATGAGTATCACATTAACATGGCTATTTAACCCCATGTTTTATCTATGAGTATCACATTAACATGGCTATTTAACCCCATGTTTTATCTATGAGTATCACATTAACATGGCTATTTATATTCTTGCCTAAGATGGGAATGAAATGCACTCTAGCCAAAATCAACACATGGATGAATAAATCTGATTAAAATACCTAACTGTTCTATATTCAATATTAATAATGAGAATCAATTAAACATTTTGATTTAAAATAATCTCTGCATTAGTCACCTCCATTCTTCATGATTGGTCGCATGATGTCCGGATGGTTGGCCGTTAACACTCCCCCCGATGGGCCCATGAAAAAGTAGAAGCCTCTGGGATGTTTAGCGGTCAATTCTCTATGGAACTTCAATCCAGCCTCTGCACCCTCCCTGCGCACTTTAGAATCAAACATTGGATGCTGCAAATGAAGACACGTTTAAAACACTGTTACATTGATTTATTATAGGGCAGTTAAAGATTTGTTAGTGTAAGCCCTGTTGTTACCAGTGTTTATGTATTTACTTCTGTTCTCATAAGTACATCCTCCATCCAACCTTAACCCTGGTAACTCAATTATACCAAATTATTAAGCTCCGTCCCACATCCTTGTGGGATACACCCAGGTTCATAAATCAGCCCTGTGGTATGCACACCCAATAACCCAATGGACCAGGCATTTGATCATCACCATGAATTCATAAATCAGCCCTGTGGTATGCACAACCAATAACCCAATGGACCAGGCACTTGACCATCACCATGAACTGGTCAGGGACCAAGCTTCCCCAATCCCCTATATAATGTCCTTACTTTCCTAAAGGCAGTCTCTTCTCTAGTCTGCTCTCATTGACAGACCCTCCTGGTTTAGCCCAGTGTGAAGTCTTACATTGTGAGCCCCTTGGTGTATCTCAACAAATAACAAACCTGTGAAAATTTGAACTCAACTGGTCATCAAAGTTGCGAGATGATAATGAACGAAAAAACACCCTTGTCACAACAAATTGTGCGCTTTCAGATGCTTGATTTTGAGACCTCAAAATCTTATTCTGAGGTCTCAAAATCAAATTCGCGGAGAATTACATCTTTCTTGAAAACTACGTTACTTCTGAGGGAGCCGTTTCTCACAATGCTATCAACAGCTCCCAAATACTTGTTACCAAGTAAGGTTTTGTGCCAATAATTATTTTGAGTATTTACCAACAGTATCCAGTGCCTTTAATAGAAGTTTTTAAATAACTTATACACCTATGATCTAGCTAGCTGGGTCTAGACTCTGCATACACTTTACACAAAACGCTGTATTATAGTTTGTACAAGACATTGGCGTCATTTTATCAAATAATCGCAATTGCATCCACAAAAAGGACCACTCTAACCATGCTCCAACGATAACATAGGCCTACTAATACTACATGTGTATATTATATTTTGATAATATACCAAAGTCCAGGTCCCTACTTTTAGCCTAGAATTACAATAACCTTATTTATCCTTGTCATGTCCTACAAACCATTAGAGCAATAACCTTATTCAACCATTCAATGCCCTGGCCGCGGCCTAACCTATGACTGGAGCCCCTCCCCATCCTCCCCCACGGTCACTCTGCGGCCCCTTTGTGCCATTTGTTACAGCAAATTTGCCAGCGTTATTCTTAGACTAGCGACGGTGCTGTTTCACCAACACTGTATTTTTTCCCCAAAAGCCCCAGCTTATTTAGGTAACAGGTACAGTGTTACAGTGTTGGCTGGTTCCGCCCCTTGCTGGCAGTTATGGCTCTTTCTTTACATCAGTCGCATTATGAAACACCCATGATTACGTAATGCTACAGTAACAGAAAACACACCATCAATGACTATGATGGCATCATAGTCATACCTGGTGAATATTGCCATACAGCCAGTGGGTAGGAAGACCAGGCCATTGCTTGAGGACTGCATGAGTTTTACGTCTCTGTTGCAGAAGGCCGCCAACGAAGTACACGAAGTAAAGTATTGCTATCAATACAAACGCAACGATTACTGAACCTACGGCCATCTTGGAAACAGTAAAGTTAGAGTCACGTCAGTCGACCCATCGTTTGTGGAGGGCGACCACACATGTTTGAACACTGACCGTGCGCAATGCGCAATGACGTACTCACATGAGCGACTTGTTTGAAAGTTGATTAGTTGTTAATAGTGCAACTGCTAATACGATAGCCCTATATAGGACTCTTCCTCTGTACACAGATATATGCCCCAATTTTCATGGTTTGTAAACTATGTATTTGATGCTTCAATTTTTATGGTTAATACACCATGTTATAAAGATGCGTAAATTTTCATGCTAACCATGATTTATAAATGGTTTATTTTCATGTTCATGGTTTGTTAACCATAAACCTACACACAAACAAATACTAGTGGAATGTAAACCATAAAAAGGATTTTGCAACACTTTCTATGGTTTACATCTAATTGCTATAAACCATAAAAAACATGCCAAACTATTAAAAACTGACAGACGGCGCCCCATAGCCGAGATCCAAACAACCGCTGTTACTTTATCACAGGTAGGCCTTTATACAGCTACACAAGCTGGATTCATAAAATACACAAAAATACATTCAGGTCTTTGTTATTCGTTTCGTAAGTCACATTTAATGATTTCTTTTTCCAGAGCTGACTCAAACAAAATAATCATTACCATAACAGCTAAAACTAAAATTACCGAAAATTACAGTAAGTTATTTTCATGTTTAAAATGACAAAATGACTCAAACAAAATAATCATCACCATAACAGCTAAAACTAAAATTACCGAAAATTACAGTAAGTTAATATATAGTAAGTTAATGTCATGTTTAAAATTAGAAGGCTCTCCCTTAGGAAACGTTGCGGAGACACTCAGATAATAGGGTTTAATGCGTAACGCAGTAAACCGATTTAACACCAGGAAATATGCATAATTATAGTCAGGTTGCACAGTCGGGGCTATAAGCGATTGGGATTGTCAGGGCGCATTCAGACGTGGTTCCATTGTTCTTTTCAACCAACCAAAGCAATGCATTTGGGGAAAGGATGCTTGTCTTTCTGGGAACCGTCATTGAATATTCTGCCACCGAGGATGGAATTAAATAAAGGGAAATCCCTTATATTATTATGAATGGGCGTTTTACCACCGAATTCAGAGTACGGAATAAATTAACTCTTGGCAGAGTTCACTACAACAACAAATCCTTGTGTCTGTGTATATTTATCAGGTGGTAAAGCTTACGATAACTTGTGTTCAATTGTTCAGGGTGAGCAGGGTCCGATATGTTGCACAGAAAATTATTGTCCTGCCTACTAAAATGTAAGAGCGAGACAACGGGGCCAAATTTCATAAAGAAAGCCTGTAAGCACAAAAACTTGCAAAGTATTGCCATGTTTGCTAAGTGCATTGATCCATGCTTAGTCAAGCGTAATGTACAGCCTTGAAATTGGGCCGAGTTGTACAAAATAATAATATTCTTAGGCCGGTTCTTTGTTTCTGATAACTACTTTGTTCTAATGCGTAACCTGTTGAACTACAAGCGTTATAAAAGTGTGCATTTTATAGTAGCCTACGTCCAAACTGAAATACTTTGGAGGAAAGAAGAAAACTCATAGTGTTCTTCATCTACATATACATGTATGTCGGTACTCATCAAAGCCTGTTGGCATCTAGATAAGGAACGGTGTGTGGTGCTTCCAGTAGTGGACACTAACAATACAGATGTTCATTTACATCTCAATACAGGAATATTTTTCCTCCACCTTCAACACACGGGACGGGAGAGCCTCTTCTGCCCCTTCTTGATTGTTGACCTCAGCAACCTTCAGGCCGTCCCCTTCACGGTGAAGGAGCATTATATATTGACGCCCTGCTACAACCTTTGTGTTGGCACAGTCCCAGGACCCGCCAAAGCCCTCCACTCCCTTCAGCAGAAGAGGGAGCTCACTACCAGCACCGTTGGTGTCCTTATAGACGCACATCACACTGAGGTCTGCAGTGTAGGGACCTCTGGCTCCATGGGGACCGGGGTAGACGGCATCGACGTAAGCAACGATGGCGAGATTGACCTCATCCAACTCTATTCGTTCTACGAGGCTCTTGGCGTGCCAGCCTGGGGGAGGCAAGCAGAATCCATAGGCGGTGCTTGTCAAAGTAGTGGCGATCAACACCAGAGAAACAATTGCGTTGGAGATCATTGTTGGTATACCTGTTCATGGAGAAAAACAAAATTTAACGTTCTTTCAAAACATGGTACCTGCCTGCGGCCGGACACCTTTGGTAATTGTCAAAGACCAGTATTCTCACTTGGTGCATCCAACATAGGACTATGCATAACAAAAAAATGAGAAAAGTTGAACTCAATTGGTTGTTAAAGTTGCGAGGGAACAAGAAAACACCCTTGTCGCACGGTTGTGTGCTTTCAGATGGCTTGAATTCGAGACCTTAGCTGAGTTGCATTTTTCCCGGGCTTAAAAACATTTTCCCTGGTATTGCTTTTTAAAGGTGTCATTTATGACAAAGATAGAAATGCAATCAACATCTGTGAGCGAAATAATAATGTGGAAAATGTATAACAGGCGTCTCTAAAGTGCTTTGGATCTAGAAACTTTCTTTAGCATACACGACGTTTAACGTCCGGCCGAAAACGAACAGTATCAAACAAAAAACTATTAAATCAAGTTCTCCAACGTAAAAAAAAAAAAAAACATACACAAAAGATTTTTGGATTTGTTTTCTCGCAAAACTTATGGCAATATCATGCGTGTCGCGCATCTAACACCAACGTGAACGGATAATTAGGGTTGAGCATATGCAAATTTGCACAGCTTTTTACTATAGTAAAAGAAGCCCAGACTAAAATGACATAAGCTGAAACTTTTTCTTTGCATAATTTAATTGAATGGATCTTTCATTTTAATTTTAAGTGTTAACAAACCCTCATGTTTCACAGGGGAGGTACATGTGTGCATAAATGTATATTGAACCATGTTATGTAACCTTTATAAACTAAAAAAAGTAAACTCCAGGGCCTTTCTGGTGGGCAATAATATACAACACTGGTCACATTTGTTATGCTGAATTTGTTTAATTTGTGTGTCTTAATTTCCATATAAATATACCAGTTACAAAAATAACAACGAGTTTAACAAGTATTGATCTGAGCCCCCTTTCGAGTGCAACTTCCATACAAAAAAAAACAAGATTTGATGGATTTTTTTCACTGAGCAGGACAATTTGCCTGTTTGTGGCTCTTTTGTAAACATGAATTTTTATAAAGTCATAGGTTGGTTAGGTGGTCTATAAATAATACTATACAATTATACGCGACTCAAAATACGAGTTTCTTAAAATAAAATAAAAAGCTTGCTACTAATTGGCATAGTAGACTTTCACACTGTAATAAACATGTTTGTAGCCACACACAATAATATTATGTACTGTACACGTACAGGCCTACTTACCACACTACGCTTTCCAGAGGAACTGATGATGTTGTCTGAGCAGATACAAAGTGCAAAGCTGTTGTGTTATAGCAGAACAAATTTCCCCCATATTTATACTTTTTCAGAGTTATTTTTCAATCATAATCGACGTAATGAATACATTTTGGTCACTGACAGGTATTGGGTTTTTTTCAGCGGGCCGCGGGGTTAAGGATTCACTTAGTGTTACGTAACGTGTATTTAGTTACAACAGCATTGTTTACAACATAGCCTTCGAAGTTAATTACAACAGCACAATGTTTGACAACATGACCTTCAAATTTTCAAATAATTGTTATAGCAAATTTATTTAATTTAATGTTTTCTCCATACAGAGTGGCCGATGGGGAAAAACACTTGGGCCTATTAGTTGGGAAAATCATGACTAAACATGACTTTACTATATCCTCTGCGCTGATGGGCAATCTTACCACTGAAGTTAATCGCACCCCATGCAGGGGCCGAATTCACGAAGAGCCAAGAATGAAACTGCAAATTAATCGTAGTTGCTAAAGTAAAGTGTGATGTCACAATACAAAGCACATGGTAAAACTGACAATTTGTATTGCGATGAATTTTATTGCTTTGTGCAATCGAGCCCACAGCTGGAACTTGCGTATCTGGCACTGCAATGGGAAATATAATAATTCTGAAAATGGATCTATGTTTGAAAATAATCCATTTCAAACTAAACCAGGCCTACTTTTCATATGTTTAAACCCTTAAATAATACATAGAGAACTTTGACCTCGTGTCAAAATAGTCATCAGGACTGGAGACAAGGACGATACGCCTGGCTTCTTAAAGGAACACATTGCCTTGGATCGGACGAGTTGGTCAAAACAAAAGCGTTTGTAACCGTTTTTTATAAAATGCATATGGTCGGAAAGATGTTATAAAAGTAGAATACAATGATCCACACAAGTTTGCCTCGAAATTGCGTGGTTTTCCTTCTACTGTGCGAACTAACATGGTCGGCCATTTATGGGAGTCAAAATTTTGACCCCCATAAATGGCCGACGTGTTAGTCGACGAGGTAAAAGGAAAACCACGCAATTTCGAGGCATGTTTGTGTGGATCATTGTATTCTACTTTTACAACATCTTTCTACCCATATGCATTTTATAAAAAACGGTTACAAACGCTTTTCAAAGACCAACTCGACCGATCCAAGGCAACGTGTTCCTTTAAGGTTTATGTAAACACTATCGAATTTCTGTGTGATGTGACACGTGGCACGATGCATGCATGGTCTGATACAATATTACAAATTAAAAGACACTGGACAACTTTGATAATTGTCAAAGGCCATTGTGTCACTTGTACCTCAACATAAAATGCATAAAATAACAAACCTGTGAAAACTGGAACTCAACCGGTCGTCGAAGTTGCGAGATAATAATGAATACCCTTGTCACACGAAGTTGTGTGCTTTCAGATGCTTGATTTCGAGACCTCAAAATCTAATCTGAGGTCTCGAAATCAAATTCAAATATTTTAGTGGAAAATGACTTCTTTCTCTAAAACTACGTTACTTCAAAGGGAGCCGTTGCTCACAATGTTTAGTATAATTTTTTTAAATAATTTTAAATTATGAATAATGTCGGCTAGGCCTATATAAGACGTTTTTAACATCAAACATAAGTAAATTTGTAAAAAGACAATACAAAATAAGAGTAAGAGCTTATTATAATCTTGAAGCGTGAACTATAAACAGTTAGTGATAGCTAATTCTATTTTTAAAGAGTTTCCATTATAATCATACACCACTTTTTTATTTTGACCAAGACATTTCAGGGATACCCGTTGCATTAAAAGTTAGTTCACATTAAATGTTGGTAAATGTTTTACATTTTGGTTTCAATGTTTGTATATTATTGTAAAATTGAAACTAAATAAGCGAAAGTGAGTAAGATATTTTGTAAGGAGATGTTAATAGGCTTACTGTGTACCTTATTATAATGGCATCCACATTATTAAAGACACTGGACACTATTGGTAATTGTCAAAGACCAGTCTTCTCACTGGCTGTATCTCAACATATGCATAAAGTTAATAACGAACCTGTGAAAATTTGAGCTCAATCGGTCATCGAAGTTGTGAGATAATAATGAAAGAAAAAACATCATTGTCACACGACGTTGTGTGCTTTCAGATGTTTGATTTCGAGACCTCAAATTCTAAATCTGAGGTCTTGAAATCAAATTCGTGGAAATTTACTTCTTTCTCGGAAACTACATCACTTCAGAGATTTCTCACAATGTTTTATACTATCAACCTCTTCCCTTTTTACTCGGAGTAACTCGTTACCAAATAAGGTTTTATAATAATAAATATTTTGAGTAATTACCAATAGTGTCCACTACCTTTAAGGACTAAACTTTCCTTCTAACTTTCATCTCAGTAGTTTTGAGTGAGCGGTAATTCGAAAAGCCATACCACCTAATTCCTTCCACATTGGCAATGGCCTCATTGAAGTATCTCCCGTTCAAATTGGAGTCGTAGCAGCTAGCGTACCACCAGGCCCCGTGGTTAACCTCGGCGCAGTTACCACGCGAGAAATCGTTGTCTCGGTCTTTGGTCGTAAATGCATTGTTATTGTGATGCGTTAACGAGTCTCCTGAAAGATAACACACGTAGCCATAGTCAAATACAAGCAAAAGGTAATTGTTGGCAGGAGGTAATTTCAAGACCTTGACACTATTGGTAATTGCCAACGACCGGTCTTATCACTTGGTGTATTTCAATATTATATGCATATTAATAAACCTGCGAAAATTTCAGCTCAATCGGTCGTCGAAGTTGCGAAATAATAATTGGAAAAAGACTTTTTTCATGCAAAGTTGAGTGCTTTCAGCTGCTTGATTTCGAGACCTCAAATTCTAATTCTGAGGTCTCGAAATCAAATTTGTGGAAAATTACTTCTTTCTTGGATAACTATACGTCACTTCAGAGGGAGCCGTTTCTCACAATGTTTTATACTATCATCTACCTCTCCCCATTACTCGTTAAAAAAAACAAAAACAAAAACCGCATTTAAAATTATGTTTGTATTTAAAATGTTCATCATTACAAGCCAAAAAATTGCTATCGAAACAGGATTTACAAGCAAAACAAAAAAATATTTTACGATTTTCTCCTCCAAATTCTTACCTATTGTTCCTCCAGGAGTATTTAACTATAGGAAAAGTGTACAATTTTTTTTTAAATGACCTCATGAAAAGTTGATAAAGGAGTGAAAGAAAAAGAAAAATAGTAGTTTAAAAAAGTGAACTTATCCCAGTGAAACATCTCTAACATGTTTATGGATCCACTGTTGTTATGCATGACAAGTGTTGGTTATTTCTTCTATTGTATACGAACCACTGGCTTAATGAAATGATGTTGCTATTATTTAAAATATTAATGATTCTCAGCCAGCACGAAGTTCCATACTTTGCTGTCTTCCGTGAACTTTTTACCAAAAGCAACAACTTATAAAAGCATGCAACAGGTCGGTCCAGAGCAAAGTTCACCTTTTTTTACCCGGTAATTGTGTATTAGCTACGGAGTCTCCGCTTACACCCGGTTCAGATAGGTGACCCAGAGTCGCGCCGAACCAAAATAGGTTATAGGGACGACTTATAAGTTCGGCTCACGACAAGTCGATGGGAAACCAAGTAAAGGTGCTCAAGGGTCGTTCCGAACCACTGCAACACTTAATCTTTCGGACGTCGAACTTTTCATACACTTTATTCAATAATTTGGTTCGGCATGACTATGGAACGCCTGTCTGACACGGGGGGGGGGGTTACCTGCGTTTCCTGAGAAACCGTCTACTGTCAGCCTGTAGTTGTCGCTCACATTGGCGACGATGACCGAGTCATACACAGCATACCCAGTGACGTCGTCGAAGCCTGTGAGATCTACGCGGAGTTCGTACTCGCCCTGAGTGGTCAGACGGTGCAAGTTGTCGTTACCGAGCCAAAACTCTCCCTCTAGATTCCCAAAGCCCCGGCTGTAGCTGGCAAAGTCCAAATAGAAATCTACACTGCCGTCCTGGCGCCGCTGGAAAACCTATCAAAGGAACGTAGGTTTTTTATACTCGGTCTCCTTCAACTTGATCAAACTCCTTTATATTTAAAGGCAAGAACACTGAAATAAGGTAGTTTTCGAGAAAGAAGTAATTTTCAACGAATTTGATTTCGAGAGCTCAGATTTAGAATTTGAGGTCTCGAAATCAAGCATCTGGAAGCACACAACTGTGTGACTTTTTTCTTCCATTGTTATCTCGCAACTTCGATGACCAATTGAGCTCAAATTTCACAGTTTTTTTTTGGGGGGGGAGCATAAATGTTGAGATAAACCAAGTGAAAAGACTGATCTTTGACAATACCAAAGGTGTTCAGTGTCTCAAAGATGAGTAGACCCCTACTCTTATCCATCCATGTTATCTTACCGTCCATCCACCACCGTCCGTCTCCATATCACAATACACCTCCAAAGCTTCAGCAGAGCCTAGAGGTTGAACCATGTACACGCCACTGCTCGATACACCCCTCGCATGAACCTCGGAACAATCCTTTAAGAGGGTCACTGTACAAGGGTGAAGAAACCAAACTTTTTTCTATTACCTTCTCCAAATCCTATGCAATGGAAGTTCATTGGTGTTACATAGTAATAATACCGAAGTCTTCTAGCGCACGTATATATCTACCAAACAAGGTACTCAAGGCGCTGAGTATATACAAACTTTCAGAAAGATAGGTTATTGAAGTGATGAATTCTGATATCCTGTATAGCACTTTAGGTTTTACAAGGTGCTACGGCGCATTAGCAGCCACAGTCAGGAACACCGGGCGAACCCCTTCTCTTTTCGATAAGTGAATTGGATTCTTTTACACGCGTTTCACAATACATGGGACCAACAGTTTCACGTCCCATCCGAAAGACGAAGCAGCGCTTGTTAGTGTCTTGCTAAAGGACTCAAGTGTCACGGCTGGGGAATCGAACCCACACTCCTGATCAGAAACACAAGAATTTGAACTCGGTGCTCAAGTTAACCGCTCGGCCACGACACTTTCCTTCTTAAAGAATTTTGCCCTCTCGAAACCATTGCACATCAGAGATTCGCAGTCAAATCAATTTACGTTCGTGTTTCATGCAGATGACTGAGAAGGCAACTGACAAACTTTACCTTAAACCGGCCATTCGGCGGACTAATGAAAAGCTTACGTCACTGCCAGTTAATTGTCCATTGAAGTCATTGTATCCAATGAAATCATTGGGTATGTTAAACCAGTGCCTGTTTTAATATCAAGTTAAGCATAAAGAAAGAGACCAGTCTGTTAAACTGCAACTAAAGAAACTCCTATGATCCCCCATATAACGACTACTATTTGTTACCAGATAGGGTCTAACTTGTTTTCAATCTATATAGACTTTGTGACTTTCTCTTTTGTGTAGATAGTTGTCGATATATTTTTTATAATGTTCTTTAATTCTTTACAATAAATTGATACAAAATTTCATTTGTGTCAAAACAAAACGAATAGATAAAATGAACGAATTGGAAGTGATCGAACGCGGTTATGATGACTGTAAAGAAATAAAACTTACTTCTACTATGAAGGAGTTCCACCAACATAGAAACAGATAATTGTAGCTCTTCCACCTGTCGTCTTAAACCTTGTGCCTCAGAGGAGGCCGTTTCTTGATTTCTTAGTACTGTACGAAGTGTTTCCTGGACGGTCGTACAGTTGTAGCCGGTACCGGAGGACGAGTTCACGGGAGAGGAGCGACTGCAAACGGGCGGATTGACCGTGATGTGTGGCCGGCACACACATCGTTCAGTCTCGCTTGTTGTGTATGGCCCAATGCTATGCTGAGTTTGGGATCTTGCTTTCGTAGCAAACAAGGCTATGAAAACCAAGAGGGCAATTTTCATACATGCTGGTTCCATTTTAACGCAAATCGATAACCAATAATGCTGTTTAGCAGGCAATCTCGTACTTTCAGTACAAACAAGACGACTTTAATTTGTGGCGTACCAACAAAACGGTTTGGCCTATAGTGCAAAAACCTATTTTATTTGCACAGAAATATTTTGTTTCTTTGTTAAACATTGGACCAAAACCTACCCCAACAAAGGTTGTTTTTCGATCTATTCATTGCCGTATAAGCATTGTCATTCTATGTACGAGGAAGTATATTGCATTACACTTTGTACACACGGTTAGGTAGCATCCATAATGTTTTTACACTGTATGCTGAACTTATAATGTTATTCGTTTTTTTAACTATACTTTGAATAAAACAGAAACCGAAATGTTTGTTTCATGTAAAAACTCGTAAGTTGTGGCCGATAATCGTATCGTTAGTTGGAGAAGCTCACAGGCGACTTGTGATAACTTACTATGAGAGCATCGTATATCTTGCTTCTTGACGGGCAGTAAGGTTTTGGTTTTGTGTAGAACGCGTCGGTTTCAGAAAAATCAGCACAGCCTCAAGTTGGTAACCAATTTACAATACTGTGTGTCAATCTGTCAAATGTTCATCACATTGATACAGTGAAACGAATCTCTGAAAGATTTTGAGTAGCCCCCCCCCCCCCCCCTTTACAGGTAGTTAAAAGCTAACCCCTGTTCGAGGCATTACTTGTTACAAGAGCAGGCCAACGATTGTTTAGTTTTGGGTTTTCTTCATAATATGCCTACCTTTGTGTGAGAATATTTCTGAGCATTATTAACCAGGGCACATACATTTCAGTTAACATTTCAGTCTTCTCGGGATCACAATGTGACGGCGGATATGCTGAGGGACCTCACGCACGAGAACGGGACTTAATCAAGTTAGTTTACCCGCACTCCGGCCCTTCGATCTCCGTCGGGAAAACGGCGCACAGCTATCCGCAAAATGTTGTTACGTTATTATGTGCCTATATACGTACGTGTCCCTCCCTCCGCGCCTGCCTAAAATTTAAACTGTTTTTTTTTGTTTCGGCACTGGAAACTCAATGATTGTTTTTAGCAGTAAACATAGATTCCTTTCTTTACTTTTGGAATTTTGTTCTGAGCAAGTCCATAATGTTCATAATAGTGTGCCTAATTCTACCCTGCTGGCTAATGAGTCCTATAAAAGAGAGACCACTGATTCTCTCTGTAGCCAGCAAGGGAAGCACCAAATTGGGCAGACCGCCATTTTGAGTCTTGAAAAAACAACGTACGTGGCCTCCTGGAAATTCAAAAGTAGCGGGAATTTCGTTTGTCAACATGACATGCGTGATCTATTTCGGGAAGCCTCTTCCTGCGAATCAGCATGACCAATAAGGGCATTTCTCATGTCAGTATGCAGATGAGCGAAACAAATCAAAATCGTTGCCAACGCTTGACCGATGGCGTGACCAATGTTGGATTTCTTTCCACTGACCATTTATTAAAAATTAAAAATCTTAAGTATTGGTCTTACGGGATGGGGTGGGATTGGGGCCCTAAACTTGTAGTTCAAGTATTATGTGGTTGCCAAAGCATTCCTTGGGTAGGGTAGTGGTGGACACTTTCATCTTAAGTAGTGTCTTGCCCGGAGGTGGGATTGGGTGGGATGGGTTGGGGAGGAGGGGTGTGTCCCCTATATAGCTAGCGTTGGACACTTTCGGAACAGAAAAAACAATAAAAGTTAACAGATTTACAAATAACTTACAGGGTTTACAGGAGGTAATGGTGAAAGACTTCTCTTGAAATATTATTCCATGAAATGCTTTACTTTTGAGAAAACAATAAAAACAATTATCAATTCTCGACATCAAAAATTACGGATTTATTTTAAACACATGTCATGACACGGCGAAACGTGCGGAAACAATGGGTTTTCCCGTTATTTTCTCCCGACTCCGATGACCGATTGAGTCTAAGTTGTTTTGCGATTGCTTTGCGAAAGACATAGGCCTATCCATCTACTAACTGTTTGAGCATAAAATCCACAACTAATAAGACACAACTATGAACAGCCTTGAGGGTAAAAGGTAGGCCTACATTGCTTTAAAATGAAATTACAAGGGAAGACAAATAAAACTCTTTTAAAGTCTCTAAAAATATATTTGTATTTTGAGTGATATAACGAAATCTTTCGATAGAGCCTTAGCAATGAGCTTTTTTTCTCTGGCCAATCCGCTGCGCGTAAAAACAGAAACATCTTGAAGCGTTTCATGGTAGCTTTAAAGGGTTTATCCAGTATTATGAATGATAAATTAAAATTTCAAATATAATATCTTACAATAGGGCCCTCGCAATGAGCTTCTTCTTTGGCCAATCTGCCGCGCATAAAAAAAAATATTTAAGCGTTTTTTTGGCTGAATGACGTCAATGCAAAAGGTTTATGCAAAATCTCAACTTTGAAATTAAAAGATCATGAAAGAATGAATGCATAAAAAAAAATTATTCATGCCGTTTATTATCACCCCCTTTTACTCACCTCCTGGTCAAACAAAAACCAGTGAGCAAGTGTACACAGAAATTAAATGTAAAAGAAATGGTATGGGGTACAAATAATGTAAGATTTTTAAAGACCGTCCCCCTCACTTTTCAGTAGCGATCGACGTCCTTGGAAGGAAGGCACTAAATACTAAACTCCACAGCGGTTCGGCCCATCGGAGAATACCCGAGCGAGAATGACCTCATGACGTCATTTTGCATATGCTTGCATCTTTTAGACATGAAAATATTAACAACATGTCCTAGTGGTTAGTCCACTCTTATGTAACAACTCCCCAAACCCGCTGCTACAAATGTACTTTAATATAGAGGTCTGAAGCAGTACTGATCGTTTAGACATGAAAATATTAACAACCAGGTCCTAGTGGTTAGTCCACTCTTATGTAACAACTCCCCAAACCTGCTGCTACAAATGTACTTGAATAAAGAGGTCTGAAGCAGTGCTTGCATCTTTTAAACATGAAAATATAAACCACCAGGTCCCAGTGGTTAGTCCACTCTTATGTAACAACTCCCCAAACCTGCTGCTACAATTGTACTTGAATAAAGAGGTCTGAAGCAGTGCTTGCAGCTTTTAAACATGAAAATATAAACAACCAGGTCCCAGTGGTTAGTCCACTCTGATGTGACAACTCCCCAAACCTGCTGCTACAATGTACTTTAATATAGAGGTCTGAAGCAGTACTGATCTTTTAGACATGAAAATATTAACAACCAGGTCCTAGTGGTTAGTCCACTCGTATGTAACAACTCCCCAAACCTGCTGCGTGGGGGATCGTCGCGAACCGTGCCGGAATGTTCCGAGAGCACACGAAAAGTTCCGAACCGCTGTAGAGGTTAGTTTTTAGTGCCCTCCTCTTGGGAACGACACAGGGAAGCTATTAATCGAACGCACCAAAAACGAACATCACTGAAACTTCTCGAAAACTTTATAGTGGTCGCTTGAGGGCGCTTCAATAAAGATGGCAGCCCCCACGACACCACCCAGACAGAAAGTCACAGAAAGTTCCTTTTCTGTCAGCCATTCACTTGCAGAAGTCAAAATAAAAAGATGTTTATTAGAAATGCTTCCCACGGAGTTGCTCATGAGCATCATGGGTTATCTTTCAACGTTAGATCTGCTGGCATTGAGAGAAGTAGATCGAATATTTTGTGAAGTAATTGATGGTTCCACTTTGTTTAGGTAACGTTGTTGTTTTGGTGGGTTTTCTTAGCTTAGTTAGCAGCACCAATGTTAACTCATAACTGTTACAGTGTTACTATAATAAATAGGGCCTAGTGTAGATTTCCACTACTCTAGATTCAAATAGTAAATACTGCCAGATATTATATGGTTAGCAAACACTGATTCAAACAATTATTTAATTTATTTATTTATTCGATTCTAGAATTATCACAGCACTACACTTTCTCAATTCTGTTTACAATTTCACTTCAGCCATCTTGATTATGCCCCAGCATGCAACTCGCTCGCACGTGAATAAGCAGTTGGCGCAGTCTGTGTACGCTGTAGCAATACCCTCACATCATGTCACATCATTAAAAATTTGTGAGCAGCAAAGCACACACAGTATACACCACCTTCCCTATTTTGGGGTGTTTGATTCTGTTAAAACCCTTTCACTTTAGTGTGCAAGCCAATTAAAATCTGACAAAAGTAATTAGCTAGTGATCACTCATGCGGAACAGCTGAGGATTGATTTGGTAAAAATTAAAATGCTAGGACCTTGGTCCACCGTTACTTAGTGCCAGATTTTTGTAAACTTATAAAAAAATCCATATTTAAGGCATACATTTTTCTAAAACTATACTTTTTTTTAAACACCCTGTAGATCAGTAGACCTGCATCAGAGTTATCGAGTAACACCTCACACCCTATGGGAGCTGGGACGCCTCAACAAAATCAACTCAATCCGATCTTTCAACATTTCCAACTGCTACTGGCTGACGGCAAGCCAGCTCAGTACATGTATACTAAATCCTAAAATGACCAACTTGAAACATCTGGACATCAGAGGCACAAACGTTCCTATGAGAACTTTGGATAGGATCTTATCAAGTGCTCAGACTCTCAAAAGTCTCTCGTACAATCACTCAGCTCCATTTGGCGAGGCCGCAACAAAGACATTGTCCCAACTCGTAGAGCTTAACATGGTCATCTCGCACCGCTGCGACTTTACTTTCCTCAGTCATTGTGAGAGCCTTAGAGCCTTCACTCTTGACTTAAAGCATCAACTAGGAGCACAAAACTCAGCTTTCAATAACAGATATATCCCACCAATTCTACTTGAACTGCCTTTGTCATGTTTTTTAAGATTACACCACATAGATTTTCTAGGAGAAGCTCAGAAACCCTTCCGAAGCTACCGTGCCTATGGCCTTAGGTTTCCAAGAGGGGTGATGAAAGCTCTGCGCACTGTGTCGTCTTCTTTGACGGCGTGTCTGGGTGATTCAGAGGAGCTTGATTTGTCCAAGATCCTCTCGCTGGAGTCGGCCAGCTCAGACGAATTCCCTGTTTCTTCAAGATTTAGTTCTTTACGTCATCTCAATGTGTCTGGGACATCATTCACAAAAACAGAACTGTGTTCCGCAGGGGAAAATTTACCTCGGTTAAAAAGTCTTAACATCAGAGGGTGCAAGAATGTTCTCTTGACGGTAAGTTTACAGATGACTAAAGCCAGAAAAGGATGTCTTTTAGGCATATGCCTCATTTGGATTTTTTATCTTTTTGAGACTGTCGCAGAAAGCAGGTATGTTTTTTTATTTTAAACAAAGTTAAATGCCAGCCCCTTATAAACAGGCTAATAATGATAATATTATTCTTATACATTTCTTCATTGTGTCTTCAAAGTTCTTTCAAACAGTCAGTCATTTTCAGCTCCAATTCTATCCTCCTCTTACCAGTTTTCACGGTGTTATGCCTTTTTCTTTAAATTGGAAAAAAAAAATAATGATGCCATATATCAACCGATACCCTAATTATCTTCATTTGTTAATATGAAGTATGCAAACATATATTAAAACTTGATGGACATTGAAATGTTCACACCACACACTGATCTTCGATGACTTCAACTGGCCCCATTTGTTTAGAGTTTTTCCTGTTTTCACGGCAAACGAGAAAGTATGGTTTCCCGGTGAAGCCATACATGGAATAAACATCTGCAGTGACTACAAGTGTTCTATAGCCAGCAGTTGTCTTCATTTTATTCAAAATATTTTTTTATTAAATTTAACAAATTACCATGGTAACTTGCAAAAAATAAAACAAATTAAAATAATAATAAAAAGTGTGAATAATTACTGGCTTTCAAATCTGATTTTTTATTTTTTTTTTTTTTTTTTATTTATTTATTTATTTATTTATAATAATATTTATTTATAATTAACCATATCAACTCATTTCACCCCACCATAAAGTTCACTACCGAACAATCTCTCACCAGTGTGAACTTTCTAGATGTGACAATAACCAAGTCTCTTAATGGCCTTGTCACAGATGTTTACAGTAAACCCACCGACACCCACCAGTACCTTCTCTCCAATAGCTGTCACCCTAGTCACTGTAAGAAGGCCATTGCTTACAGTCAGGCCTTACGTATCAGGCGTATCTGTTCCACAGATACCCTGTACAAGAGGCGCTCATCAGAGCTAAGGAAACACCTTGTATCTAGGGGACACAGCGAACGTAGGGTCCAACTTGCTATCAACAGGGCTCTCAACGTACCTCGTCATACTCTGTTGGCTAACACGGGAGCTAAAAAAGCTCCGACCAATAGAGTTGCTTTGGTCACCACCTTCCACCCCAAACTACCCAAACTTCCCTCAATTCTTAATAATAACATGCCTATACTTCACTCCTCCAGCAGGTTACACTCAGCAATCCCTAAGGTTCCCATGGTTGCATTCCGCCGCCCTAAGAACCTTGGTGACATACTAGTCAGGGCCAAACTTCCCCCAGGTACAGTCCAAACACAACCCCCGACAGATATACTGGGCTGTCATAAATGTACCCGTTCCAAATGCAGAACGTGTCTGCACATTAAGCCCTCATTTAAGGTGAAGAGTCATACCACTGGCTCTTCATACAACATCAAGACCGACTCTGAATGTAGCACATCTAATGTAGTCTATGTCATATCATGTAAGAGATGTGGGCTACAATATGTGGGAGAGACTAAGACCAAACTTAGTCTTCGCTTTGCGAATCATATCTCTTCCATAAAGACTAAGAAACTGTACCCAGTCTCTATCCACTTCAACAGCCCCAATCATAGTGTCAGTGATGTTGAACTTCTGGTGATTGAAGCTTGCAATGGTGATGACACACACCGCAAGAGTAGAGAATCACACTGGATTCACCAACTCAAGACAGTCAAACCCTTTGGACTTAACATAAACACTGGTGTTAAATAACTTCTCATTAACCTCCACTTCAATTCGGCCTAAGAACTTATATGTTGTATATATTCTGTACATAAAGTATAAATTAATCTTGTTTAAAGTTGTTTTTATAAATTCATCACTGTAACTATCTGATGTAAGTAACCCCCCCCCTTTTTTTCCACAGGTCCCTCATACCTATTTTTCAAATCATCATACCTTTGATCTTGCTATTCTTATTAATTGACCATTGTTAGTTGCATCATGATGCAACTTGCTCTCTAATCCTACCCTTTCATGTCTCCCTGCATTGTTGTCGAACAATACATTTACCACTTTTATGGTCCAGTAACCCATCCTTTCATTCTAAACATCCTTTGTCCTCGCCACTTCACTCCTATTGGTTCATAGCCACCAACATTGTCTCTGAAATAGAAACTTTGATTGGCTGTTATTTTCCCGCTTCTTTCTGGATCCTTCCCTTAATCCCTTTCCCCCTCTCTCTTTCTATAAATGGATATGTATTTGTTTGTACTTGTTTTATGCCTCTGAAGAAGGTCCGGATTGGATCGAAAGCTAAGGCCATCTACCCTATTCATTATTTTATTTATAATAAAGCGTATAAATAAACAGTGATAATTGAATCAACAAGCTGATGTTTAAATTTTAATAATAATAATATTGATATGAGGGTTAAAAAATAAATATAAAAAAATAAAAAGTTGCGCAAATCTGACAGCAGAAATGAAGACAGAAATATTTCTCTGAAGGAACTGGTATGAATTTTATTGTCATACAGCTTTCAGTCTGCTTTTGATGCTTTTGAATCTGATCGATCGATGCAGAAGACTGATTGATGGATAACAAAAAAACCTGATCAATCGATGTAAGACTGATTATGGTATGTCTGCAAGAATGTATGCTCCCTTGGCGTTCCATTAGTCATAACCACTGATACTACTCATAAACTTTATTTCTAAGTCATCGGTGGCACTTATTTCCAGGAGGGAGACAGGAATTTGGATCTTTCATTCCTAGAGGTCTTGGTGGAAGCCAAGACGCCCTTAGAGCATCTCAACATCAGTCGGCTTCATCTTCATCATCCAGATAATGACAACCGTCTTACACAACTTCTTTGCCAGTTTCATGGTGGGTAAACTTACCTTACATCAATGTATATGGGTAAAACCAACTTTAACATTCTGTATCCCCGATGCAAATTCTATTGAATTATTTTATGAGTGAGTTTGAGTGAGTACGGCACTGCACATGTACATGTACATTGCTGGTCAATCAGGGGTCGACTACATGTGCCCACTCGAACTTGCTCATAATTGGTTGAGTGGCAAAAGTTACCATAGTTACCAGATAATGTACGAGTGTGTGGGATGATGAGCAGTCTTAATTATGAACAAGCTGCCACCGAAAAGAAAGCTGGACATTGTGTTGGGAGGCGGAGCTTAAATGCAGTGGACACTTTTGGTAATTACTAAAAATATTTATTAGCATTGCGTCTTGAACACCCAGCAGGGTGGATACGTGCGCATTACAAGTCTTATTATTATTATTATTATTATAGCATAAAACCTTAATGGTAACAAGTAATGAGAAGAGGTTGGTAGTATTGTGAGAAACGGCTCCGTCTGAAGTGGAATAGTTTTCGAGAAAGAAGTAATTTTCCATGAATTTGATTCGAGACCTCAAATTTAGAATTTGAGGTCTCGAAATCAAGCATCTAAAAGCACACAACTTCGTGTGACAAGGGTGTTTTTTATCTTTCATTATTATCTCGCAACTACGATACCTATTGAGCTCAAATTTTCACAGGTCTGTTATTTTATTCGTATGTTGAGATACATCAAGTGAGAAGACTGGTCTTTGACAATTACCAATAGTGTCCATTGTCTTTAATAGAAGGGACAATTTTTATTCAGGGTCATTGGTATCTATCAATTGAATTTATTTTCCTTTTTTTAAAAGTGAGTGTGTTTTGAATGTTTCCTTAGGTCTCAAGTCTCTTTCGTTGCCGCTCTGTTGTCTGGCTGACAAAACCACATCAGAGCCACTGTGGATGAAACCATCACAAAGAATCCAAACGTATAACACAAGGAGCCATGGAGATACCCAAGGAAGCACCAGCAGGCGACAACGCCTTGGCATCAGGGTCAACCAGCATGGCAGGTGAAAATCAGATTCTATGGTTCTTTGAAAAGATTTCATCTAGAAGACAAAGTATAGAGTTGGTAATGGGGGAAAACATTAAAAGTGTAAATCTAAACCTCTTTGATTTCAACATTTTGAAGAGAATTTTTTTCATCACCAGAAAATCTCTGAGAATTGCATTTTTTATCATGAACTTGTAAAATGACCCACATTTTTGTATGTTTGCTTTCAGATGCGAAAGTTGTATGAATGAAACGACCTCCCCTGTTGACACAAAAGAGGTACATTAATTCTAACCTAATGGTCACTGAAAATTGTGCACAAAAAGTACAGCATTTTTTGGGCTGAAAAGGAAAGCATTGTCAAGCGTAAATAAAAGCTTTACAATCTTGTCATGGAACTTGAACCTTCTTGTAATTTTTGTATTTCCTGTTACCAGAGGGTGTTCATCTTGCAGTGGTCACTAAAAAGCATTATACGTTTAAAGTGGTATGAGTATAACAGACTTTAACCCTACCAAGGTTCCATTCATTGTATTAAAATCTATGTGGATGATATTGAATGGTCATACAGTAGGAGGGTTGATTGTGTACTGTGTAGACGCAACAACAACACCATATCATACTGCAGGCTGGCACAGTGCATCTATCAATCAAACAACAGTGGATGATATTGAATGGTCAGTCAGTAGGAGGGTTGACTGTGTACTGTGTAGACGCAACAACAACACCATATCATACTGCAGGCTGGCACAGTGCATCAATCAAACAACAGTGGATGATATTGAATGGTCATACAGTAGGAGGGTTGACTATGCACTGTTTAGGTGCATTCACCGCATGATATAATTTTGCAGGCTGGCAGAACAGTGGATAAGTATTAAATGATGATATCCCCCAAAAATAGCCTTTAGAAATGATAAAGCAGGTGTAAAGTCATTCCTTACAGTTGCACACCAAACATTTTCTCCTGGTTTTCTTTGAATGTAGGTTGACTCCAAGGGATGCATTTACTGCGGCAGTCACTTAGCTAGGGTTGTCAATGGCGCCAGGCAGTTACAGTCACTTGAGCTTGTAGGGGTGGCCTTCAAATCTGTCTTGAAAACAGAGCTACACAAATCCAGTTCCGCACCGAAGCAGGCAAATCACTGGTGAGAATGTGTTACAGGCATGACGTTGCAAGTCTCGTGTTTTTACTTCAGGCATAAAGCAAGGTCCTTGCTCTATGTGTCAGGGAACCTTAAAGAATGAGTTTGTTCCTCCGATGAGATGTAAAGCCGTTGGTCCTGTGTGTTGTGTAATGCACAAAAAAGAAACCAGTGTGAAAAGAGGAGGGATCCGCCCAAGTGTTTCGGGTCTGATTGGCTGTATTTTAAAACAACAGAGATTCTGTTGAAAAAAGCAGCTACACATTAGTTTAAAACAGGGTTAAAGCAGTAGCATGACCATAAACTAAGCATAGTTATAAAAAAAAAGATCTTATAAAAGAATAATTTTTTTTTTAAATGCTGTATAATAATTAAACTCTGACCTCTTAACTTTTGATCACTCTTCTCCAGTGGCCCTTCATCATTCTCATCGGTATCTGAAGATGCTTTCCTGTGCATCTCCCGTTGGACCCAGCTCCACTCCTTGGTCCTAGCCGGTATACCAACATTTCTCCACGGTCACAGCCTTGTGGAAATCCTGAAGAACTGTAAACAGCTCCGCAGTCTAACCCTGGCCAATCTGGGACCTTCTGCTAAGTGTCAGTATCTGAAGGGTCTAGTGGAGGCATTGAAGTATGCAGACCGCCTTGAAGACCTGAGGTAAGACTTGAAGACACTGGACACCTTTGTTAATTGTCAAAGACCAGTCTTCTCACTTGGTGTATCTCAACATTTGCAACAAATAACTAAACCTGTGAAAATTTTGACTCAATTGGTCATCAAAGTTGCAAGAGAATAATGAAACACCCTTGTAACACAAGTTATGTGCTTTCAGATGCTATGATTTCAAGACCTCAGCTGAGATCTCTTATTTAATTTAAATATTTTAGTGAGGGAGCTGTTTCTCACAATGTTTTATACTATCAACAGCTATGAACTGCTCATTACCAAGTTAGTTTTTATGCTAACAATTGTTTTGAGTAATTACCAGTAGTGTCCGTCCCAGTGCCTTTAAAGGCAGTGGACACTATTGGTAATTACTTAAAATAATTATTAGCATAAAACCTTACTTGGTAACGAGTAATGGGTACAGGTTGATAGTACCAAAAAAAAAAAAAAAAAAATTGTTTGTATCTTATTTTATTTCTTGCCCTTTCTTGTGGTGTTATATTGTTGATTGACTCGTATTGGTGTAGCTCATTGTTGTGTTGTTATATCTCAATGTTCGTATTTTATTGGTCTTATTTCACAATGTAATCTTGCTGTATTTTGCTTATCTCTTCTTATTTTATAATAGTGTAAAGTAAATTTGATATAGCATTTTGAGATTGTTTATTTAAGACGCTTTAATCCAAAATAAATTAGTTTTATTTTAAGTGTCTAGCTTGAAACACTAGTAACTTGACCAGAAACACCAGAGCTTGAGTCCGCTGTTCTTATCCACTCGGCCACAACAAGCAACAACGTAGTTTGGCTCAAGTAATGTCAATTAGTAGAACTTGAAGTAGGACTTTAAAAGCACTTAGCAGGCAGTGCTTCTCAAAACATCAGTGTAGGTTTAAAACCAAAAATCTTTGCTCTTCATTCCCTTATGAAATCATTACATCATCAATTACCTAAAAAAACTAATTGTCTTGTTTTATCTTCTCAGATTGGAGCAGAGGAATATTGATCGGATGCGCTCCTTATTTGAAGCCCTTCATCAGTGTCACTCCCTCACAAGACTGTGTTTCATCTCTACGAACAGCGAGTAAGATCTTAAGTTAAGAGTAGGATTGAATGTAGGCCAGACGAGTAATCTTAATGGTATGAAACACCACAATACGTAGCCTTGTCCGAGGTGCTTTACGCAAGCACCGGCCGCTCTGAGTTCACCAGGTAGCGTTGGACGACGAACTGTATAGATACATGTACTGGCATGGTATGATATACATGTACAGTACTTGATACCGTGGGGTCGAAGCACGGTTTTTCAACCTCAAACAACGAAGCCGAACCAGTTTTCGGCTTCGCCGTCTGAGGTTGTATTCATACCGTGCCAGTACATTTTGTCTATGCAATTCATCGTCCAACGCTACCTGGTGAAGTCAGAGCTGGCTGGTGTTTGCGTAAAGAGCCTTGGACAAGGCTACACAATACGAAGAAGAAAAGTTATGAACCTTGTCTTTACAAGGCCTTGACATAGTCATAATCATAATCATAATATAGTCTATATATCACATGTATCTACCAAGGCAATTGAACAAATAGAAAAGTTTTAACAAAGGTTTTAAAGACAGGTTATCAATTTCTGCCTAGCATATAGATTTGCTGAGGAAAGACTTTACTTTTAAAAATCACAGATAAGCAGTTTTTTACTCTCGGCTGAAAAAGCTGCGCGGAGAGGTGCATCTTTGACTTAATTATTTATTACTAAATGCAAATTTTTTAATGGTTATAAACCAGTTTCTACGATCCTGTTTGGCCAAAAAAAGGTAATACATGTAGTTAAAATATTGAGATTATCATGAAGCCCCTGTTTAAGAGATTTTGTGAACAAGTGACCAACCACAAGCGCATTAAAACAATTTTGGGATGTTAGGCATTTTTTGCAAAGGAGCAAAATCTTTACTTGTAATATTTGTGTATATAATAGATGTAATATTAAGATAGAATATATAATAGATGTTATAATTCTGGTTGTAATCATTATTTTTATCCAGAGTGGACCCACAGGACGTTTTGATGGTTTTCAATCATTGTCGGAAACTCATCCTTTTTTGTCTGATGTCCTCAGTGCCAGTCCAAGTCTGCAAGGATCTCTCAAAGGAAATCTATGCTCAGTAAGTCAGTTGCTATTCATGAAAATTCTTGTTTGCTTAGCAAATTAAAGCAGAAAATCACCTACAGTACAAGTAGTATACTTTGCATGATTTTTTGGTGGTAACCCAATTTAGCAAGGGCTTTCTATACTTAGCATCGTCTAACAGCATGACGCTTGTTTGGTTCTACCCTTACATCGGTGTGTGTTAGCACTGTATACTCAGTAATTTCCTGAGTAAATTTAACGTCTTAAATCAATGCGGTACCCGCTGCTAAAATGTAGAATTTAAACTGCCTCTAACTACCGGGCAATCTTGTATGTCTAGTTGGTAAGACATCTGATCTAGATTGGCAAAGGTCGTGGGGTCGAAATCCCACTTGAGTAATGGGCAACGGGTAAAAACAAATGATGTTCTTTTTTTATTTACGGTATCCCCGATGCAAATTTTATATCTCTTATATGAAGCTTTTAATAAGGGAATCAGTGTGTGGTGAAGAGGTTTTCAACTAGTGGTTTAAACCCACCGAGGCCTGGTTCTTGATAATTGTACCGAGACAAAGTCAAGGTAAATTATTAAGAACCAGGCCACAGCGGGTTTAAACCACTAGTTGGAAACCGATTCAACACACTTTGATTACCATTCATAAATACATGTGATGTAGCACAATTTGTTCCAGCCGTTGCTCTCGACCAATAGGAATTAATAAACTGTCTTATAAGCACAGGTGCAAGCTCGCGTGTCACACCCATGTTTCAACACTTTTTACTGGTGTTATATCATCCGTTATAACACCCCCACGTGATGCCCTCTCGACCAATCAGAATGGATAAACTGTCTTGGGTATTTATGAATGTTGATTAATACATCAAGAAGCGCTACGTGAGCTTAAGAGGGAACAGTTTTATATCATGTGACTGTCGGCTACATATTGATTAACCACGTCATGTCGGATAATATTTTGTTCGGCAATACTTGTCAAAACTGAATAACGAAGGACGATGCAGGTTTGGAACAACTTTTGAATGCAGATCTTATTTGATTGGTTGATATACCACTGAAATCTATCTGAGCAAAGAATACAAACTCATAGCCATAAATTGAGAAACAATAAATCACCTCTCCATTTCACGCTGCAAAACTAACCTGTTCCCCATCTCTCTAGGCTATGGAATACTAATAACACTTGTTGCCATTCTTATTACCCTTGTCTGTGTTGCTGTCATTGTTGTCCATAAGTTGTCATATCCCATATTTTGGGTAACCATTTTAAATTGTCTGTTTTTGTACATTTTTTATATTTATACGTTTAACTTTTTTTAATGATTGAAAAGTACAACTCAATTCAGCCTCCTTAAGGCTCTGAAGCTTTTATTCTTGAAACAAACCAATCAATATACGTGTGCTCACACCACTATTCTTATTGTACTCTTCAGATACAGTTTAAGTCGTCCGGCTCTCTGTGTTGCTTTTGGTCAAAATCCCGAATTCGAGGACAAGCTGCTAGAATTTGCAAAGAGAATACAAAGGGTCCACCTAAAGGAGTTTGTGTTTTACGAGAGCAGAGTTGCTACAACTCCACCATCCTGGCCTGAATTGGAGAAGATGATTCGAGAGGAAGAAACGTAGTAACAATCAAGATGATCAAGACTGATCTGGACAAAACTTCATAAAAGCTGTTCAGCAGAAAATACTGCAAAAAAAGATTCTTTGCTTAACAAAACTGAGTCGGGCACCAGTGGCAACAGTGGAATGTTGGTTGGCAACCTGATTTTGCTGAAAAATATGTTCCTGTGCTTAGCAGGTTTTTGTGTTTGGCTCCTCTTACCGCTGATTTCTGCACTTGCGATCACCATTCACCACTTACTGTTCACAAGCTCTGAATTCCTGTGCTAGCTGTGTGCGAGTGAAGAATGTCTAGTGATGTGCAGTGCACACACTTTTGCAGACAGAGTTGTGCTTGGGACTTCTTTTATTCTCTTTTCTAATGAATAACAGTGTAGGGACCAAGTTTAACCAAGAAAAACGTTGAAGGGACCTTGGTTCCAATGTGTAAAAGCCCCCACAACTCTGGGTCTGCCTATACCCACGGCTAACCTGCGAGATACGCATGTCTTTTCTTAGCTTTTTGGGGCCGTCATCTTAAAAGCAGGTATTTGAGCAAACCAATTTTGACAGGAATTCTATTTAAACTTGTCTTATTGTGTTTGTTAAATCATTTTAACGTAATTAATATATTTGTACATCTCTTAATTTTCGTTATTATCTATCCAAAAATTAGGCCCCAACTTCAAGGTTTTGGAAAACTTTATACTGAGTACTCACAACAATACTGAGTAAACAGAGCTAACCCACATCGGCGTAAGGGTAAAACCAAATAAATATTTGTTATCCCGATGCAAATTATCATCCCTTAATCAATGCGTTATTGCTGCTTGAATTTAGGATTCGAACTGCCTCTAGCTAACGGGCAACCTCGGTAGTCTAGTTGGTAAGACACTGCTCTAGAATTGCAAAGGTCGTGGGTTCAAATCCCACCCGAGTAATATGCCTGGGGTTTTCACAGAACTCTGGAAAGTACAGACTTTATACAGTGTTAATACACATTGATGTAAGGGTAAAACCAAAATAAAATTTCTTTATCCAGTTGCAAATTTAACATCTATTCAATAGGTGTAAAGTTTACTTCTGGGAAAAATAATATTATTTATCTTTTATCCAACACCAATGCACTCGGGAAACAAAATCCAAAAAAGAAAACAAAATCCACAGGCATATCTATCTCGGGGGTTTGTAGAAGCCTTTGGCCATTTGTGTCTACTATTTGTATTAGGGTATCCAGGCTACATGTACTGTTCAATTATGGGGTTTTTATGACAAAGATATCTCTCGTTTTGTATGTGTGTTTGTGAGTATTGCATGTTAAGTCTTCATAAAAATTATTTTCTAACTTATATTGTAGCCTCTACTTGACAAGCGTTGCTTTCTAGAGACCCCCTTTCCACATCTATGATTGGTTAAGTTATTTATTGTTAAGATTAAAACTATGACTAAATGTAACTTTCTCATGCTTTATTTTTTATATTTATGCGTTGTCATGATGATGCGGAAAATAAAGTAAAGTAAGGGGATTCAAACCCACAATATTTGCCCGTCTTGAGTAGATGTCTTAACACTTAAAGACACTGGACACTATTGGTAATTGTCAAAAACCAGTCTTCTCTCTTGGTGTATCTCAACATATGCATAAAATAACAAACCTGTGAAAATTTGAGCTCGATGGTCGTCGGAATTGCGAGACTATAATGAAAGAGAAAACACCCTTATCACACGAAGTTGTGTGCTTTCAGATGCTTGATTTCGAGACCTCAAATTCTAAATTTGAAGTCTCAAAATCATATTCATGGAAAATTACTTCTTTCTTGAAAACTACGTCACTTCAGAGGGAGCCGTTTCTCACAATGTTTTATACTATCAACCTCTCCCCATTAATCGTTACCAAGTGAGGTTTTATGCTAATAATTATTTTGAGTAATTACCAATAGTGTCCACTGCCTTTAACCACTGTGATTCCCTGATAGCTAGAGGCAGTTTGAATCCTATTATAATATGGGTGAGTAAAAAAAAAGCGAACATTGGATGGGAGCTTTATTTTAAGAATAACAAATAATGTCCATTTCTAAGTATTGGTAATTACTCAAAATAATTATTAGCATAAAACCTCACTTGGTAACGATTAATGGGGAGAGGTTGATAGTATAAAACATTGTGAGAAACGGCTCCCTCTGAAGTGATGTAGTTATGAGAAAGAAGTAATTTTCTACGAATTTGATTTAGAGACCTCAAGTTTAGAATTTGAGGTCTCGAAATCAACCATCTAATCGCACACAACTTCATGAGACAAGGGTGTTTTTTCTTCCATTATTATCTCGCTAGTTCGATGATCGATTGAGCTCAAATTTTCACAGGTTTGTTATTTTATGTGTATGTTGAGATACACCAACTGTGAAGGCTAGTCTTTGACAAATACCAATAGCATCCACTGTCTTTAAGTGGCCCTCAAAAGGGCTGTTTGATTTTGTTCCAATCTATGGCCTTAAATTTTTACTTCCATCCTCGTTTTGTTTTGTAGTTTTTATACTGCTAAAAATAATTCATTTTCATAATGTTGTTTTATATTTAGCTATTTTGCTTGATATCTGCAAAGTAATAGTAATAAAAAAATATATATAAAAAATAAAAAATAAAATATGAAACAGCAGTCAAGTGATGCACTTGCCAACTCCAAAATGGTTAAGACCTAATTAATTAACATAATTGTATTAAAGGTATTCTGGAATGACCAAGGAAACCAAGTGAACAAGCTGCCTAATTTATTATTCCTTATGTATCAAAGCACAGCCGATTTCTAGGCTAGAGATTCTATGTAAGAAGTAGTGAATATTACCAGTCATTTGCTTCTGAATAGAATCAATAAGCCTAAAACAGTACAACTAAATCAAGGGGGAAATAAAACATTGCAATATTTTTCGTTCAATGTTCTTTGAAATAGGCATTTTCGAATCCCGTCATCTGCATTTTCCTTTTAGAAACATCAACAAGTACCGACACAGTACTACCGTGTAACAAAAACACATTGATGTTTTACCCTATGGGTCAAAACTAAAAGTGAATATTCTTTATCCCCGATGCAACTAAAATTTAACATCTATTAAATTTCAACATTATACTCTAAAGGTCTATCGTGTTTATGGCATTTTTGAAATAAAGAGGAATTGTAGGCTCAACTATGGGACAATTTTCTCACACATACATTTTCGATCATAAAAATATAGATGGTACAAAGTTAAAAAAGGAACACGTTGCCTTGGATCGGACGAGTTGGTCTATAAAAAGCGTTTGAAACCGTTTGTTATGAAATGTATATGGTTAGAAAGATGTTTTAAAAGTAGAATATAATGATCCACACAAGTATCTCTCAAAATTGCACGGTTTTCTTTTTACGTCGCGAACTATCACGGTCGGCCATTTATGGGGGTCAAAATTTTGACTCCCATAAATGGCCGACCGTGTTTTTGGACGAGGTAAAAAGAAAACCACGCAATTTCGAGGCATATTTGTGTAGATCATTGTATTCTACTTTTACATCATCTTTCTAACCATATGCATTTTATAGTAAACGGTCAAAAAACGCTTTTCAAAGACCAACTCGACCGATCCAAGGCAACGTGTTCCTTTAAGTCGTTAAGTGCACCCCGCCCTCCCAAATCGGATGCGGCGGATAAAAGTAGTGTGGACGGCCGGTCGAGAGTTTGTAATGGTCGGTCGGAGGGGGCGCCCTGTACGACTAGCGCACATTGTAAAATTGTAAACAGAAAGCAGTTCACTGATTTGTTTTGTGTCGACTTTCACACTGTCTGAGCTCTCTCCTCTCAGAACAAACAACTTGTCAGCTGCGTGACTGTGCAGTTTTTGGAACTTGAACTGCACTGGAGTTCCGGTTCGACATCCATGAGGCGCGTAGTGGTGCATGTGTGTGTTACGTAAGTTGGTGAGTTTGAAGCTAAATTCCATCTTATTCTTATCTTATATCTATCCTGGTGTCATGTGTTTTCAGTAGGATAACAGGAAAATTGTTCACAATCAAAAACTAAATATTTTTTATTCAAATCATCTATCCAATTTTTTAACAATAACACTTTCACTTCATGGTGTGTTGAAATTTTTAAAGTTTTGGTTTTACGTTGCGAGAGACAGTCCGCCATTAACAGTGCTTATGCATGCACGACATTGGAGCAACGTCATATGTTTTCACACATTTCATTGGTTGGTATTTTATTGAATATTGAGAAGCTAGTATGGCGTGCAAAATAAATCAAAAATATTATTCAATTAGTACTTAACAAATTTAATTACATTTTTGTCCTAAAAGGCATTATGGCTACTATATTAGAATCCAGAGATATCATATTAATAATAAGGCATGAAATTGAAAGTAAAACACCCCACCCCCCCCCCCCCCCCCTTGATGCACTCACACTTCATAACAATCCGTTTTCCCCCATTTCAGACCAGTAATGTTTGGTTTCAGGAGATAAGAAACCAATCTATGATATTTTCTCTTTAATGTAGACTTGAGATTTATTACGCTTATCGGAATTTATAACAGTTATGCAGTAAATAAATATAATTTTTTTTTGTAATTTTCACTTAAAATATTTTAATATTTTCCCCACATTTGCACACCATAGAATCCCAAATAGTAACCACCTCACATGATCCATCTAGTGACTAAAGCAGAATGAAACTCAATCTAGCAGATAGTAATTTTGTTTTGAACTTTCGAGGTTGGATGATGTTTCTTTGACTCATTTGAATGTTGGCATAATAATGCACTAGTGATTAGTACCAAAAATCAATCATTTTATAAATGTTTGAGCATAACCAACGACAGGAAACTTTTTTCTCAGCATGATTAAGCCTGATGAAAATACAGACTGTGAGTAAACTGCATAGCTTCTGTCACTGGTGCAGCTTGCACAATCTCGCGGTAAACGGGAATCAAAGTTGGGGACCGAAAACATGTGAGGGTCGATAACGTATGACGCTACGATAGGATAACAGGAAAAAAAAATCACAATCATTAAATCAAAAACTAAACGATTTAAAAAAAAATCATCTATCCAACTTTTTTACAATGACAGTACACTTCACCATGTGTTAAAATCTTAAAAATTTAGTTTTTCTGTTGCGAATAATCCACTATTACAGTGCCAATGCATAAGTACGACATTGGAGCGACGTCATATGTTTTCAAACCTTTCATTGTTTGGTATTTTATCGAATATTTAGAAGATAGTAGGCCTATTGGCCAACAGTATCAACGATATCAATCGATAACGGGAGGAGGGTACGTTATCGCATAGTTCCGCTATCGCACCTCCACGTCTGCTGTGCTATCTTGGAGACGATAGAGGAACTTCATAATCATGGTTTTATCAATTCTAGGACTAGTCTGACTAAGAGTAAACGTGTAATGACTATCCTGAGATATCACAAGGCCCCACCCACTTGAAGCATTACCTGCCCCCAGCTTAAAACACTTCATATTATTCTGTTTTCCCCCATTTCATACCAGCCATGTTTGGTTTCAGGAGATAAGAAACCCATACTGTTTTTATTTTCTCTTTTTGTTTTCATTTTTAGTTAAAATATTTTAATTCCCCCCCCCATATTTGCATGCCATAGAATCCCAAAAAGCAACCACAACACATGATCTATCTAGTGTTTGAAGTAGAATTAAAATTAATCTACCAGACGATAATTTTCTTTTGGACTTTCGTGGTTGGATGTTGTTTCTTTGACTCATTTGATTGGTGATCTATACCAAAAATGAATCATTTTATAAACGTTTGAGCATAACCTACGACAGGAAACTTTAATTTCAGCATGATTAAGCCTGATGAAAATACAGACCGTGAGTAAAAAAAAGAGCTTCTGTTACTGGTGGAGCTTGCACAGTCTCACGGTAAATGGGAATCAAAGTTGGGGGTCGAAAATATTACTGTCAAAACATATGGTCTGACAATACTTAGCTCTAAACTAGGATCAAGGGCCCTATAGATGTGTGCCAAACCACTTGCCTTTTTTACTTAGAACTATTTATTGGGCTAATTATCGACCAATGTTTCTCTATCACAATCAGAAGATTACAATATTTTTCAGATCAGATCCGAGTATCAAACACTCAGTCACACTAAAAAAAGTCACTGGTTTGTAACCGGTTGTGTTTTCCTTCCTCCCTGGTCACAAACCATGGTCAAACTGTATAGCAGACCTATCCCACCTTGTGACCTTGTTTGGCTGTTGTGTGGCTTTCTCTTTTAAAACACCAAGTATGCATAATGACTAAATGACTGAATATGGATCCCCTTGTACTGCCTGATTTGATTTCAAGGCTTTTGGTACTTTTTTGTAATACAAAACACAAATGTCCACAGATTGACACTAAACTTACACGATACTGGAATTATCATTGTGTGCTATTTTAATTGTTGTCTCCAGAGGCAAAAATTATTTTCAGGACAAAACTTGGTTTACTGATTTCTCAAATAGACTACAGCTACAGCACCTCAGCAAGTACATAATTGTGTAAATATATTTTAAGGGAAGCTTTCTACCATCATTATCTTCAAACCGTTTAAGTTTTTATGTATATCTGTGGGCATTGTGTTTTGTGTCCTACATGAATAGTAATTATTGCCCTTTTTCTGCTGTATAAAATAGTATTCTGCCTTCTCTCTCTTTGTTCATAAGCCAGTATCATAGGAATCAAAGGCTCGCAGTGGGCCACAGTTTTTAGGTTTGCTTTGTTGTCCGGGGCATGTGTTGCTGGCTTTATTGTATGTCCCCATGTCATTTTGATTATTGTCTTGCTCTGTATTGTATGATTGTCTTTTAAGTAACTTAATAATAAAAGTACCCAAACCCTTTTAAGGCACTGGACACTATTGGTAATTACTCAAAATAATTGTTTTTGTTAGTATAATCATGGAGGAATAATTATTCCTCCATGGTATAATACTTACTTGGTAACCGCAATGGAGAGCTGTTGATAGTATAAAACATTGTGAGAAATGGCTCCCTCTGAAGTAACATAGTTTTTGAGAAAGGGGTAATTTCTCACTCAAATCATAAAAGACTTCAGTTCAGCTAAAGCTGTTTATTGGGCATCTGAAAGCACACAAAGTATTGCAACAAGAGGTTTTTTTTCTTCATTATTCTCTACATGTAGCAACTTCAATGACCAATTGAGCACAAATTTTCACAGGTTTGTTAAATGCAGATGTTGTGATAGATCAAGGGAGAATGCAGACTCTCTGAGAAAAACTTCAAGGGGTGGGGAGCGGTTGAATTTCACCCACCAGGGCTCAAATTTGACACTAAAATGCCAGTGGTTTTAGCCTCCAGGCCAGTAAACTCATGACCTGGCGTTTTTTGGTAGTTTGCAAATGTTGATTGTCACATTCCAAGTTGACTTCTACATCTTTTAAATTACATAACATTTTGTTAAGTATTGCAGATACTTTCTCGTCTAACAAAATAAGATAAATATTCTTAGTGCTTGCTCTAACCATAGCAGTTCAAATGTTAAAACTGTGGGTATTTTGCTTTCATATCTCATTTTCAATTCTGGTCTTGTTTAAAAAAACCTAAAAAACCAGGTCCAGCAAACATTTTGAGCTACAATGTATACTTGTAGAAGCCTTGTGGATTTTCAGCGCAAATCCAGCTTGGCACACTCTGTAGACTGTTGTCACTATGCCCTTGAGAGTTTTGCTCTTATATAATTTACCTGTCAATATTGGTGCTTGTCTACACCTAATAACCTAAAATAGAAGGCAGCTGTACACAATCACAAAAGGCCTTTGTATTTAAAGCATGTCCAAATGAAAGGCAGTAAAGTGTTTTAAAAAGGAGTGGCCCTGCAGGCCTTGCTCTTAACATGAACTTTTTGCATCGCCAATTGGGCCTGTAAAATGTGAATTTAATGGGTGTCCCCCCCCCCCCCAGAAAGGTTAAATAGCCCAGATTTTAAACTCTGTTATTGTCATGCAGTTCTGTATCTTTTTCTGAGTGTTTTAGTGGTAGCGATCACAACAAGTTACAGGGATATATGTAAATGGTCAAATTTGTAAATTCACATTCAAAATGGAAAAATATGAGTGTTTTACACAATGTAGGTTGCATTTTTAGTAGCTCATGGGGCAAGTTTAGAAGGGTAGTTTTAGCTACACCAACCCATAGCAGTTTTTCTTCTTCTAGACATTGTTATATTATGTCAATGCCAGGCTAGTGTCAAGGGGGAGCCCTGCTTTGTACATGCCAGGGTCCGTATGGCAGGCAAGAAATTGTCGTATTATGTGACAACATTTTGTGTCATAATTTCCATGTTAAATCAAGCGCAAGAACAATTTCAGCTGAACAAGTTTAGAAATGTGCTCTTCATATATGAAAAGTTTATACAAATAAAACAGTGCAATCTTTATAGCATCTTAGATTTTATGTTTTCGTCCAAAAGCAAAGTAAATGCAAAACAGGCAATCAAGACACGTTTCGTTAACAAAACTACACTTAAGGATCAACAAAAGTTGACTAAAAAACTGTAGCTTGAAAGTTTGTTGAATCAGTCGCATTAGGAGACATAGCCTTAGGTTGGCATCTACAGCTACATACAGCTACAGAAGTGTTTCTAAGCATGTTGATATAAGGAAGCACTTTACTTCAATGCTGATCATGTGGAAATCTAACTGTAGCCTCCACTTCTTATGATAACAATAGGCCTTTGCACATTTAACACAAAATAAATAAAGAATATGAAAATATCACGGACACTCTTCCCATCATTTGCAACTTATCAACACTGTTATAACTCTCCGGAAATCTGGTTCTTTTGCAAATACAGGTTGGTATAGCTGAAGATGGCCACGCCCACAATGGAGAAGTTCAACTGGTACTGTGGGGTGAACAGCACAGTCACCCTGGACAACTTCACTTGGGATCTAACCCACACCCTCTACAATACCTGCTTCACCGATCTCGTCTACACCGTGCCGCATCTTCTCTTCATCCTCCTCTCCATCTTGGTGCTGTTCATCCGTGGATGCTGCACGACGCTCCGCCATAAGAAGTACGATCACCTCATACCATACCCTGGGCACTACCTCCGCTGGACTGTTTACATTCTACTGATGCTTCAAGGAGTGCTTGCGCTCGGGGAGAGCCTCCTGACCGTCTTGAATGAGCCTCAAGACGTCCCAACCAGACCACACCTTTACGTACCTGCTGTGCTAGCCCTCGCTGCAGCTCTTCTCTCGTTGATTTACTACCATCATGTGGAGGTCTGGAATAAGCCGTCCATGTTGTGGCTCCTGCTGCTGTTCTGGACAACGGCGCTGGGATCAGAGATACTCAGGTTGTTGAATTATGATGAGGATGCTGACGTTGATTTCACGCTGATGAGAGCACTGCTGAATGTCTCCGCCATTACTCTCTATGGTGTCCTGTTGTTACTGGAGATAAATGCCATCAGGTGTAAGGTTGGTTCATCTTGAGGATCGAGGGGGGGGGGGACAATTTTGTTATACTGTCATACAAAGTAAGGTAACCAAAGTTTCCTCTTAAAGGCACTGGACACTTTTGGTAAATACTCAACATACGTAATTGTTAACATAAACACTTACTTGTTAACCATCAATGGAGAGCTGTTGATAGTATAAAACATTGTGAGAAACAGCCCCCTCTGAAGTGATTTAGTTTTCGCGAAAGAAGTAATTTTCCACTGTAATATTTGAATTTGATTTTGAGACATCATAACTAGATTTTGAGGTCCTGAAATCAAGCATTTGAAAGCACAACTTTGTGTGACAAGGGTGTTTTTTTCTTCCATTATTATCTCGCAACTTTGACGACCAATTGAGTTTAAATTTTCACAGGTTTGTTATTTACACCAAGTGAGAAGACAGGTCGTTGACAATTACCAAAGTTGTCCAGTGTAACTTCACACCAAATTGTTTGGACTACGATAACATTGGTATGCCTGACCCTTTGATTTATAAGCACTTGTTGTTTAGCCCAACTGACCTTCTTCTGAATCCTTCACTTTGACCACAATTGCCAATTCAATGGGTTAAAAGTTGGGAGTCAAAAGTTTTGTTTTGCCACTTCCCAGGTTAATGCGACTGAACTTGTGACCTTGTCATAGACTAAGTGAAATAGATGCCTCAGTAATGTACATGCAAACTGTAGCTGTGTATAGTACATGCAATCTGCTTTGTCTCTGGAGTCTGTTGACATGACCAACACTCGAACACACTCACTAAAAAAGCCTGCCGGTGTGTGTTGCAGAAGGGTTTTGCAAGTTATCATGGGTGGTCATGTTGGCGCAGTGTTATCTTTCCTCGAATCTTATGTTTTTGTTTTTTTACTTGTAATATAGTTTGCTTTTCTGAGAGTCCTTGGCTTCACAACCAGAATTTATGACATGTCTCCCAAAATAAACTGGTCACAATTGGACGACAACAAACCCCATCTCTACCCACCTTTTACCCACTGCTAAAACATAGAATTCAAACTGCCTCTAGCTACCAGGCAATCTCGGTAGTCCAGTTGGTAAGACACTGCTCTAGAATTGCAAGGGTTGTGGGTTCAAACTGCCTCTAGCTACCAGGCAATCTCGGTAGTCCAGTTGGTAAGACACTGCTCTAGAATTGCAAGGGTTGTGGGTTCAAACTGCCTCTAGCTACCAGGCAACCTCGGTAGTCCAGTTGGTAAGACACTGATCTAGAATTGCAAGGGTCGTGGGTTCAAACTGCCTCTAGCTACCAGGCAATCTCGGTAGTCCAGTTGGTAAGACACTGCTCTAGAATTGCAAGGGTCGTGGGTTTGAATCCCACCCGAGTTATACATGTATGACTGTGATATTTTTTTCATATGTCTTGGGAAAGTATTGAGTATACACTGCTAACACACATCGTTGTAAGGGTAACAATTTGTTTTTTTAACAAAACCCCACCTCCATCCAATCCCTTCCACCAGATTAACTTTTGTTTAAATTTCCATCATTGACTAAGGTTTTGAAATGCTGTACACAAGAGGAGCCTTTTCCAGAAGATCTGAAGCGTCCCGACATGTACTTCATGCAGGGCTACTGTAACTTCATCTCCATGTTCACCTATACCTGGCTCAGATGGGTCTTTGTCAAGGGATACAAGAAGAGCTTAGAGTTCGATGACCTTGGAACTCTGACGGAGGTTCATACTGCCAAGTATCACAGGGACCGCTTCAACAGAGCTTTTAAGATGGAGCAGGTAACAGGAAAACCCTCTAAATCATCCACTATTGACCCATTGCACGCTCGTCACACGCAGCGACTGTGTCACGCTCACCATTTTGGTGGTCAATTGCTTTATGTGTAAATGCTGCGTTGCCTAAAATGCGCACTTCACTGAATTACGCACAGTGACATTGACCACCAAAATGGCACATCCAAGAATTTGCTGGTGATGATGTCAGGTGAATTGGGTCAATACATGTAGCGCTATCACACTTTTCACGCTATCTTTTATCCCAGTGGAACACAGCCCTGGGGAGGTTCCAGAATTTTTTTTACCAACGGCGCACTTTCATATTATGTCCGAAATTGTGACTCCACAAGTGGCCAACCGTGCTAGTTTGCATTGAAAAGGAAAACTGTGCATATTTGTGTGGATCATTATATTCTACTTTTAAAACATCTATATCTAACCATATAATATGCATTTCATAGCAAACGGTTTTAAACACTTTTCAAAGACCAACTCCAAGGCAAGTTTTCGTCAGTGGAGACCTAATATTCTAATCAGAAAAAAACATTGGCTTAAAGTGGAACTACGTCACAGGGTACCAGTCAACAAATATTGTTTGTTTCTATTTGTCAAGAAACGAGCCGAGGCTAACAATACATCCATCAGTCTACTGCGTATTTATACGCGCGCGTACGCTAGGGAGATGGTCCCTGGATTCCTGTGTATGCTGCTTGGCAACACTGTCATGTTTGCCCCTCCGTTTATTGTGGCAGCCATTATCAACTATGTCACTAGGCTGAGTGATGCACAGGCATTTGTTGTGAGTATGATAATAATAATAATTGCAAAAAATAGTTAATGGCCTGACGTTTTGACCCTAGCAGAGTCTTTCTCAAAGGCTTTGAGAAAGACTCTGCTAGGGTCAAAACGCCAGGCCATTAAGTATTTTTTGAATTTATACCATCGGTCCATTTGGTTGGTCAGTTGTTTGCAATAGCTTATTCTGTTTTCTTAATAATAATTATAATGTGTAGTTTTTATTATAGCGATTTATCTACAAGCTTCTCAAAGCATTTATCCTTATTTATTTCTGCACTGGTTTTTTTAAACTGTGAAGTTTGATAGGTCGCGAACTAATCACGTGCCGTGCAACAAATACGCATGTACCATGGCTGCACAGCACGGCGGGTAACATGAGTGATGTTAACCTGTGTACATCAACTTCATCGTTCTCACCGATGGTCGATTTCCACCGCTTGGCACGAAACGGCCGCAGGTTCAAGGGAACAGTGAAGAATAGTTTCTTGTTTGAACAACTGTCTTACTGTTCATCTGCTTATTAAACTTTGCATACTCGTCAAAATTTATTTCTGACGATGACAACACAACTTTGAGAAGAGGAATAATCATGTTATAATTTTAAAGCTGGGCCGGTCAAGACCGGTGCCGACTGTGGTAGTAGCTACATTATTGATCAGTTGTCACAATAATGACACCAATAAATAAATAAAAATAGGCCCACATTTGCTGCAGACTATCCTAATAGACAATTACAAAAACGATCTATTGTGTTAACTTTATTACATTTTGACTTTATTGCAATGCTATTGCACTTTGTGGCGACATACAATGACTAATGTGCCGACCGCCAGTCACTGCACATCGCCACAAAGGACCGCAAATACACACAGCCCCTATCTTTGTGCGCTGGTGACTTCGGTTTAAATGCCGGGCGGTTTATACGCAGACACCTGAATATTTTTGTCTAAATTTGGGGGAAGTGCGGTTTATACGCCGGGCAGTTTGTAGTTCGAAAACTATATGAGTAAAAAACCAAAATGAATATAACTTTACCCTCTTCTTCATTAGACGAAGTATGTGCCTGCTACAGACTTCATCAGCAATGGCTTTGTGTTGGTATTGCTGCTGTTCTTAGTGTTAGCAACCAGGGGAATAGCTCTTCATGGGAACTACCACCTGGTCATCCAAGCATCTGTGCATGTCCAGAGTGCATTGCAGGTAAGGAGCACAAACCCAGTTATTATAATAAAAAATAAATTAATAGCCATTACACGTCTCAAAGCGCTTCCAACAGGCCAATTTATTAATTCCTTAAAGCCATTGGACCCTTTCGGTAAACAGTATTGTCCAAGGCCCACACTTCGTGTATCACAACTGCTGTATCAAATAACAAACCTGGAACAATTTGGGCTTAATCGGTCATCGGAGTCGGGAGAAAATAATGGGAAAACCCACCCTTGTATCCGCCCGTTTTGCCCTGCATGACATGTGTTTAAAATAAATCCTTAATTCTCGTTAACATGAATTGATATTGTTTTACTGTTTTCTCAAAAAGCATTTCATGGAATAGTATTTCAAGAGAAGTCTTTCACCATTACCTTCTGTAAACCCTGAAAGTTATTTGTAAATCTGTGAATTTTTTTTTTTTTTTTTTAACGAAAGGGTCCAATGGCTTTAAGGGCACTGAATACGTTTGGTAATTGTCAAAGACCAGTATTCGCACTAATTGGTGTATTCCAACATATGCATAACATAACAAGCCTGTGAAAATTTGGACTCAATTGGTCATTGAAGTTGCAAGAAAATGATAAAAGAAAAAACACGCGTGTTGTACAAAATAGTGTGCTTTCAGATAGGAATAAAAGGCTTCTAGCCAGAATTTTTTTTATATTATTTTAGTGAGAAGTGACCTCTTTCTCAAAAACTACGTTACTTGGCAGGGAGTTGTTTCTCACAATGTTTTATACTATGAACACTATGATGCTCGATTTATGGTAATATATATATTAAGGTGTACAGTGCCTTTAAGCTGTCTCGGCTTCCTGGGGAGTATACAGCCTGTATAACGCATATGCGCTACTAAGCTAAGTCAGTCGGAGCCATCTCTGCCATCTCATTCCCTGGGTGGAGAGAAGCAATTGTAGTTAAGTGTCTTGCTCAGGGACACCAATGTCCTGACCAGGATTTGAACCCACACTCTGCTGAACAGAAACACAAGAGCTTTTAGTTTGGTACTCTTATCCACTCAGCTATGACCCCCTACAGTTATCAGTGGTGTGTCGTGGCCGAGCGGTCTAGGTCATCGGACCTAAGCTCTGGACATTTGTGCCCTTGAGCAAGGCTTTTTATCATAATTGCTTCCTAAAATGTTGGGAAGGTAGTGCATTCTGCCGTACCAGCCGGGCTCCTAGTGGATGATACCCATGCGTATATGTACATCCTTACAGCCTGAATGGTATACCCTGTTTTCAACCCCAGGAGTAGGTGGTTGCCCCCTGGTGACAGTTGATTTGGGTTAATTGCCCTTACCTGAGTGTAGCCCTCATCCTAAAGTGACCGACCGTGGCCTCTTGATGTTACATGTAGGCGATCTCTCTCTCAAAAAAAAAAATATATTATATAAAACCGTAGGGCTGATCTCAAGAGCTGAGATTTATTTTACCTGTCTTTTAGTCTTAAAGTCACCTGGAAGTGGTATTTTTTTTAAATAAAGCTTTTGTCACTAAAATATGTGTTTTTATGAGAGGAATGTGAATAAAAAATTTACTAAGGTTTAAAAATCTTAGTTTTGATTGTATTTACAAATTTACGAGTAGGCCCCGACCCGAGAGAGCGCTGTTCGTGACGTATTTCAAGGCGCGATATTTGGAGAGAAAATTTGTAGTTGGGCCCCCGTACGTTACGTCTGGGAACATGGCACATCAAAACAAATTTAGACACGATTTTACACACATACGTACATTGAATTTTGAACATGTTGAACGCCTAGTGGTTTTTACAAAAGCTATTGCTGCTATTTTTATTTAACTATGTACTTTTTAGTGACCAAATGGGTTGTAAGATGTCGGTCTGCCTATGTATTATTATAGAAATACGGCCACGGCACAGACTGCACGCACGCACTATGGCTGCTGTATAATGGGCGGACGGTCACATAGGACCTGCACGCACGGTGAATCGCATGCGGTACCAACAAAAAATGGCAAAAGCTAAAAACATACCCTCAAAGTTCAAACTTAACCGAATTTGTTCACGTTTAGCAAATGCTCCTCTGAGTTCGTCACGTCTTTCAGATACCTTCTTCGACTTCCCACTAGCTAGAAAAATTGTTGGGACGGCGTCGTGTTTGAGAATGGCTCTTCTCGTCATGTCAAATGAGTTGTGTATCCAGGATTCTAAGCACGACGGCTCTAAGTGTTCGCTGCAGCGCTGAAAAAGACGTCGGACCGGACCACTTTGCTCTAGTTAATCTGACTTTCGCAGCCCACAACCGCCTATACTTGGGATCTGCAGGAAACAGATGAAGACTGACCCCATCTTTAGTTGTTTTGCTGCATCCAGCAGCGTACACCTGGTCGGCATTGCCGGAAAAATGCCAGAAAAAAACCTTTTTCGCAGCGTACAAACTCACGTCTTAGAATTACATGTACTTTTGCACGTGTGTTTATCTACGCATCGAGGGGGGTCTATGTTTGATCGAGGCAAAGTCTTCCTTTTCCTACGTCACAAAAGGGGTAGGCGGAGTCAACCCCCCCAGTCACTTAATTAATTTTTTTAACATATAAATCGTGACAAACAATTACTCAAAAAATTGTTTTATTGTTAATAGACATATACTCTTATGTTTAAAAGAAAACATATCCTATTTCCAGATGCCTTTAATTTCTATAACAAAGTGAGATGTCACAATACAAATTTTTGAGAACTATTTAAGTTATTTACCTGTTCATGTGTGTTGTGTTGTTATTTAGCCTTCGAGAAAGACTCTGCTAGAGTCGAAACATCAGGCCATTAACTATTTTTTGCAACTATTTAAGAACTCACTCCGCGGTAGTGCAGTTAATAACAGTCCTTTAAACCAAAGTAGTAGTCCCAGCTGATTTTCTATTCCTTCGCCCAGGTAGTAGTTAAAAAGCTGACAGTTCTTTTCAGAACTGAGAAGTCTCTCAAATAATCCAATTAATCTACTCGGTGGTAGTAGAATATATATAGCATGAGTTCTCTAAAGACAGACTCTATTTTGTAAGTAGATACACACATGTTGTTTCCCCAAACCAAATATATATTACTACAAATCTTGATGTTGTAATGAATCTCTTGTTGTCTGTTTATAGGCGGCTGTTTATGACAAGTCACTGCGTCTGTCCAGCTACACCATGACTGGGGGCGCCATGACACAGGGTCAGATCACCAATCATATGTCAGTGGATGCTATAAACGTCTTAGATGCATTCCAGATGATTTGTTACGCATTAACCGTACCCTACCAAGTATGTATGGCTTCAATATAGTATCCACTTTTCTGCAGGGGACCTTATAAGAATAAGTAATGAATGTTGCACACTGAGTAGTCGGGACCATACTCTATTATTCCCCTTTATAAAGAATCCACATGTGGGGACCCAGTTTAACAAAGAAAAAGGTTGCAGGGACCTTTGTTTCATTTTGTAAAAGACCCCACAACTCTGGATATACCAAGCCATGGTACCTGTTGAGGACTGAAAACCCCATCCACTGGAATCAAGGCTGAGGCCAAGATTGAATCAGGGTCCTCTAGGGTGAAAGGCAGCCACAAAACCACTGAGCCAACCTTGAGCAAGTGCGATGGTTAATTATAAAAGGTCAACTATTTTTACTCAAACCCAGGCTTGTTGACCATTGATTGACTACTGCGGTCGACCATTTTGATTTAACCTCATTACCATGGTTTCATCTGTGGGGCTGATAGCCTGTTCCATGCTAACATTTGTAAAGTGTAGAAGGGAACTGGCAGAAGGCAGAAGGCAACAGAAGTGTTTAATAACGTACTGATGCTTGACTAGACTTCCAAACGATTATTGCGAGTGAGCACATCACTGTACATTGCTATTTCAGTGGTAAATCACTCAAACTTGCTACTAGATGGCACCCTGACATAACTATATAGTATCTTTTCTTCTCAGTGTGTGGGCTACTTAATCATCTTGTACTATCAGCTAGGCGTCTCTGCCTTGATTGGTTTCTGCATGGTCTTAGTAATAGTTCCAATGCAGTCTGTCATTGCAAAGAAGGCTGGTGTGTTCCAGAAACAAGCTTTGGTAAGTACATAGAGCTATATATTTTGATTAGACCGCTTAAACCCCGTTATACACACACCAAGGTTTTGAAGCCGTGTGGGCGCATCCATGTTTATGAACAGTGTACAAACCAATACAAAAGCTTGAAATTTTGTACGGCAATTGTACGGCTATTTGCATGATAGTGCGTTTGTTCTTTTCTATGTGTTATTGAACCAAAAAATGCAGCAAATGTGAAAGCACAATCTGCTGATGAGCATACAAACTGCGAGTGTCATGTGTGTTATGGTTAGAAAAGGCACGTATGCTTTTTTAATACATCAATCAAGTTGAACTTACAGTTTTTGTAGTGCGGACGTACGCGAATGGGCTCGCGTACGTAAGCGCGCACGCCGAATGTAAAAAACTCGCGGCAATGTGTGTTTTGTGTCCTAAAAAAAGTACCGAGACCCTTTAACTACATTGTTGCTTATAAATGATAACATACTGTAGGTGCAAATACAGAAATGCAATTGTTCTGATAGAATTTGGACTTTGGGCTTGACTTTTTATTGTTTACCCCCAAATTCTGATTTTCCTGATTTGTGTCCTAATTTTGCGGTACCCACTTTACATTTGGATGGTTTGTTTGCTTGGGCCACAATCATGGGTACACTTTGTTACAAATACACCAAATGAACAATATAAATATGGTGTGACTCTTTGCAGATCTTGCATTCGACAAACTCAAGCACTTTTTATTAATCATTGATGCAGCAATAGACCTAATGCACATGACGTCATTTCAGTTGGGCGCCCTCGCCTCAAGGTCAAAAGGAGGTTGTTCATTGGCCAATACTGTGCGCCGTGTGTACAAATCTGTGCGTCTTGAATGTTACGCCGTTTTTCCTCTAAGATGGCGGCTGGATGACGTCAATGCATAAGGTCTATTGTTAATTGATATATAAATAACATAGAGATAACTGCTACATCAGTGGTTTTCAAACTGTTATTCATAAAATACACACTAAAGAAATGTGTGCCCATGAATGTGGCTATGCACGTATACATGTAAATCCACCAAACTGTTTTACACTGGCTTAGGGTGACACTTTTCCTGGCCGAAGCAACTACAGGAGTAGACAAGCAGAGAATACCAGTTAAAATGTCGAGACAACATCAGTTCTTTTCCGAACCCACATTCCTCCCAATACAGTATTCTACATTGTTGTTCCCCCAAGTTTTGTTTCTCTTATGGTCAACATTAAGCAAAGCTTTAAATACCTAATTTCTAGATTGACTTCCCACTGTCATGCACAGTTTGGAATCTCACACTAGCAGTTAACAAGAATTATTTTTTGAAACCACTGAACAGGAAAGATCTGATGAGCGACTGAAGCGAACCAATGAGCTCTTACAAGGTATCAAGTTGATCAAGCTGTACGGATGGGAAGACATGTTCTATGACGCCATCAGTAAAGTACGCACCCGAGAGATCATTGCACTGGCCAAGCAGATGGGAACAAATGTGTTTCTTGGTAAGTAGCACCCACCAGCCCCCCCCCCCCCACATTGTGGGGTGCACCAAGGAAAAGAATCCTTAATAGGAATGCACAATCTAAGAAAAGTTTCTGACTGTACCACTTCTCAGATTAAAGATTTGGGGATAAGAGCTGCTAGAAACTGGTCAAAATGCTTTATACTATGGAAAGCTACTGTAGGCTTCTAACCAAGTTAATTCGAAGAGTGATTTTCCTTGAGGTTCTTTATCTGCATTTAGTTTATCTTAAAGGCAGTGGACACTATTGATAACTACTCAAAATAGTTATTAGCATAAAACCTTTCTTGATTACGAGTAATGGGGAGAGGTTGATGGTATAAAACATTTTGAGAAATAGCTCTCTCTGAAGTGACAGAGTTTTCGAGAAAGAAGTAATTTTCCACCAATTTGATTTTGAAGCCTCAGATTTAGACTTTGAGGTCTCGAAATCAAGCATCTGAAAGCACACAACTTTGTTTGACCATGGTGCTACAAGGGTGTTTTTTCTTTCATTAATATCTGGCAACTTCGACGACCGATTGAGCTCAAACTTTCACAGGTTTGTTATTTTATGCATATGTTGAGATACACCAACTGTGAAGACTAGTCTGTGACAATTAATTACCAATAGTGTCCACTGCCTTTAACCACCACTGTAAGGTGGTTATATACATGTAACAAGTTTGATTACTTATTTTAATTTGATTCAATGTTGATCTTTCTATTTCTACAGTTACACTTTCAACTGCCTGTCCGATCCTTCTGACTTTAGTGGTAAGTGAAACTTAATATCAATTCCCCATCTGGAATTGTATTCTAATTTTGACTAGTTTATTATTATAAATTTGGTCTGCACTAACACCATGTGTATATCTACTTGCCAGGTTGAGTTTTTTGGGGGTTATAGAACTGTCTCGCTATATATTCTACTAACGCTGAGTCGATTTTTCAGATTTTTCGGGAGACTTCTAAATTAGAAAAAGAACATCCTGTCTTCCTGGGCAGAAGGAAGAAAATCATCTGGGATTTCTACTTTAGCTTATAGGATCGTTTTAACTGCACTACAATGGAGTGAGTTCTTTCTACTTTCCGCCAAGGTAGTAGTTTAAAAGCAGGCAGTTCGTTTCAGAACTGAGAAGTCTCCAAAAAAATCTGAAAAATCTACCCCAACTTGTCTTCCAACCTCTTTTTTTCTTAGTTTTATTCTCTCGCATCTCTTTGTGGTTTTACTTTCAAATTTTGTTTTCATCAAAGGTGGTATCAACCCTATTGCGCACTTTTCAAATTAAAACAATTATAAAATTGTGTCTTCAAGCGACTCATTTTGCTTCATGTCATCACATTTGTTTGTCTTCATGGCAGCCACTTTGTTTTTACAGTCTTACAGTTTGTACATCAAACTGACCAGTCTCCTCCGACAATTTGATTTGTCTTCATGGCAGCCATTTTGTTTTTACAGTCTTACAATTTGTACACCAAACTGACCAGGCTCCTGTTGACTATTTGTTTTGTCTTCATGGCAACCATTTTGTTTTTACAGTCTTACAGTCACCAAACTGCTGACTGGTCTCCCTTTGACTATTTGTTTTGTCTTCATGGCAACCATTTTGTTTTTAAAGTCTTACAGTTTGTTTTGTCTTCATGGCAACCATTTTGTTTTAACAGTCTTACAGTTTATACACCAAACTGACCGGTCTCCCTCTGACCCCAGCCGTGGCCTTCTCCTCCCTAGCAGCCTTCAATCAACTCCTCATGCCCATCTTTGTATTGCCCTTTGTGCTGATGACTACCATTAATGGAGTGGTCAGTACCCGACGGCTCAAGGTGTTCTTAGCGGCCCCTGAAATAGAGGATATTACGGACAATCAGCCTACGATCCAGGATGAGGTAAAAAAAATGCCCTTTAAAAATAAAATGACATATTTTGTTTTTGTTTCTAAAACAGTTGCTGGCAGTGTAAGCACTTAGCTTAATCCACCACATACATAAACTGAGAAACCTGGAGAATTTTTAGGTTGATAGTATTTCTGGGACACGAGAAAATTGTGCGAAAAAAAAACGATTTTTGCATGACAGCTTGCAAAAATAAAAATGAATAAAACGCTCATATGAGCAATAAACTCCAAACACAAAATTTGATTATTTATTTCTCATAAAATATGCCGTTTCAGACAGAAATGTTTCAAGGGATATTTTCTACTATCAGCATCATTAGACTGTGTAAGTTTTATGTAAATCTGTGATCTTCACAGTTTTTGTTTTTTACCAATTCTGTAACAATCCTTTAAGCTTAAATGGGGTCGTCGGTTTAAGGCCCTTTTTGATAATGCAGGAAGAAGAATTTATAGTAGGAATACACAATCTGAGAGACCTTACTGTCAATAATGCTTCTTGGGGATCAAAACTGATTTATATTTTTCCATAACCACATTACTTCAAAGTGAAATGATTTTCAAAATGCTGAAAGCATGGTTCATACTTCCTGCGAATGTGAATGCGATGCAAATGTTCACGTCACAAATTTGCACCGTATAATTCCCAGCAGTTGAGCTGTGCTCAACTCTCTTGCAATTATCGCAGCGAAAATAGAGTTGTGACGCCAAATTCGCATGGCATTTGCATTCGCAGGAAGTATGAACCGGGCTTTATACTTTCAATAGCTGCTGTACCTCTTACCAGGTAAGTTTGTATTGCCATTAATTTTCTTAAGGCACTGGACACTTTTGTTAATTACTCAAAATGATTATTAGCATAAAACCTTATTTGGTAACGAGTAATGGGGAGAGGTTGGTAGTATAAAATATTGCGAGAAACGGCTCCCTCTGAAATGGAGTCTGTTTCGAGAAAGAAATAATTTTCCATGAATTGGAAAATGGAGTCTTAAATGGAGTCTGTTTCGAGAAAGAAATAATTTTTCATGAATTTGATTTCGAGACCTCAGATTTAGTACTTAAGGTCTCGAAATCAAGCATCTGAAAGCACACAACTTTATGTGACAAGGGTGTTTTTCTTTCATTTTTGTCTTGCAACTTCAATGACCGATTGAGCTCAAATTTGCACAGGTTTGTTATTTTATGCATTTGTTGAGATGCACCAAGTGAGAAGACTAGTCTTTGACAGTTACCATAGTGTCCAGTGTCTGTAAGAGATATCACCTTTTTACTTCAGTCTTGAGTGGGTTGCTCCTTCTTGCAGCCTTGAAGGCTAAACTAAGAGGTTGGTGACTTTTACCTTCCCTTTAATGTATTTATCAAGGTTGAAGTTCGCCAGCCACGACACAAGGTGTTCATCAATAAGAAACCTGAAGATAGAAAGAGGTTACTGTCCAACCAAGATCATGTTGATATCACTGCCACACCACCATTTAGACTGCCAGCTGATGTGGCTTGCCAGGTCAGTTTTCTTTCATTCTTCATTAGACACTGCCCTAGAATTGCAAAGGTCGAGGGTATGAATCCCACTCAAGTAATATGCCCTTGTTTTTCACAGAACTCTTGTAAGTACTAGGTATACAGTGCTAACAAACATTGGTGTAAGAGTAAAACCAAAATAAATATTCTTTATCCCGATGCAAATTTATCATTTTTTAAATTGGTGCAGTACCCGCTGCTAAAACATAGGATTCAAACTGCCTCTAGCTACCGGGCAATCTTGGTGGTCTAGTTGTTATGAAAGTGCTTTTACATAAAACAAAATTGTCATTTAAATATTTTCATTTATTTTGTTCACATAGTTTTAGCAGAGATATTCACAAAAATAGGGCGACTGCCAACAGCGGGCTACATGTAGATGGCTCAGTTAATAGAGTGCTGGCACGGTAATCCAAAGATCTCAGATTCAAGTCCTGCTCTTGTCAATTTATCTTTGTTCTTTCCTCAATTACTTTTAGCCATGTTACTTATTCCATTACTAATTTTGATGACAATTATTTAGATAAACGGAAGTTTCTCCTGGAATGAAACAGCGAGTGCACCAACACTTCCAAACATTCAGCTAGACATTCCAGCAGGTAAGAATGTAAAATGTGTCAGGTTTTCAGCAGGCATGGTGTTTTGATTTCATATTCACTTCCTTATGAAGCTTGCTTACTTGCTAGATCGTGTCCTCGAATCATGATGGTTCTCGATGTCTTTTTGTTCCCAATTGTCGACTAGAAATTTGCTGATTCCATACCCAGGTCCATTTTAAATATGTCAGCTGAGGCCTCGAATTCAAGGCATCTGAAAGCACACAACTTGTGCGACAAGGGTGTTTTTTCTTCCATTATTCTCTCGCAACTTCGACGACAAATTGAGCTCAAATTTTCACAGGTTTGTTATTTTGTGCATATGTTGAGATACACCAAGTGTGTAACCACTCTTTGACAATTCCCAATAGTGTCTAGTACCTTTAAATCATTGCACTACCCTTTGTTAAAACATAGGATTCAAACTGCCTCTAGCTACTGGACAATCTCAGTGGTTTAATTGGTAAAGACATCTGCTCAAGAATGAGTGATATGCCTGTAAGTGTTTTCACCAAACTCGTGAAAGTATTGAGTAAACGGAACTGAATACACAGGCAGTGAAAATTGTTTTCAAATTATATATCGCAATGATGGAAAGTCTCAACGAGAGTAGGAGGGTTAATGTTGGTATAGCTAAAGGTGGATTTCTTTTATAAAACAGGAAAGCTGACCATGGTCATTGGTCAGGTTGGGTCTGGAAAGTCATCTTTGCTGTCGGCCATTCTTGGTGAAATGACCACAGTGTCTGGTGGAGTACAGTGGAATGAGTAAGTGATTTGACTAAGAATTGTATCCGAGCAATGACTAGAGTGCGTGCTTGTTGTAATGTTGATCAATTGTTTTGACAAGCTTAAAATTGGCAGTGGGTACCACGGGTAAGAACCACAAAGATATTCTTTATCCAAATGAAAATTTAACATCTATTAAAGCGTTGCAGTACCAGCTGCTTAAAATATAGGATTCAAACTGCTCTAGCTACTGGGCAAGCTCGGTGGTCTAATGGTGTGACATTTGCTTTAGAATTGAAAAGGTTGTGGGTTCGAATCCCACTGGAAGTAATATGCCTGTGGATTTTGTGTAGGTAGGACTGGGGGGGCGGGGTTTGGGTGGAGAGGAGCAATGTCTGTGTATGGTAAAACATGAATAACCTTCTTTATCCCCAATGAAACTCTAACATCTTTTTAAAAAGTAATTTGAGGTTCAACAAAGAAAAGTTTACTAGAGCAGGATTTGAACAAAAACTGACCTCCAGATTAACAAGCCGGTGCCTTACCAACTGAGCTATCCATAGCCCTATGTTAGCGGGTTCCCTATTTTGTCAATATCTTTGTTTGGGGTGCCAGTCGGAAGTCATAACTTCTAGAACAAAGTAACACTTTATTAGATCAACCATGGTTAAGTCTAGTCAACACAAGTCATCCACCTGAGCTTGCTCTGTGACAACAATTTATCTTGAATTTCAGGAAGTGCAGTACCATTGCATACGGAGCGCAGAAAGCTTGGCTTCTGAATACCTCACTTAAAGAGAATATACTCTTTGGAACAGATTGTCAAGATAGCAGGTAAGTAAGTAAGGTAGGATGCTGCTTTCCTAGGATAAGTTTTCTGTTAAGATATTGACATCTTAAAAGCAAAGTGAACCTTTGTTTTTTGGAACTGTTCAGTTGTTTTAATCTTATATAACTGTAGATATATAAATGTACAATAAAATCAACATGTGGTCAAGTTTTTGGGATATTGAAAATCCGGAGTGAATCCGCCTATGCAGGAAGACTAATCCTTAACAGGAATACCCATTCTGAGAATTGTTACTGACAGTATTGATTCAAAAATGTGCACAAAGGGATCTATGTCGTTCATATTAATGTGACCCCTCTGACTGTATTCAAGATTGATGTGACACGGCTGTTCAGTTGTTAGCTTTCCAGTATTTTATTTACACTCATGTTGACGAAGATAGAGACGATGTGATGAGATCTTCGTCTAAGGATCTTATGAACTTTTACAATAATAATTATGAATATTAAATTAACACTAATAAATAAACAAACTGTTCTCCCTGCGGTTCACGCCTTAATTCTAGGAAATCAAAGGAAAATATAAATAAACCGTAAGCTGGATCCAAAACAGAGCTTACTTAATAAATGCACTATAGATATATTTACACTAAAGGGACTGACTTGTCCCGATGTAATTTACAAAACGAGTACATAACTTGTCTTAAGGCATGAGCATGACCTAAGGGTAACTCCTGTTTGACTCTGTTATCCATGGCAAACGCGTCAATAAATCATAGATTTAAACAGTAAATGTATACAACCTAGATTATGGCGGTAAACGGAACATAATGAATAATTTAGTTAAACAATATTAACGCAAAAGGTAGGCATTAAACAACAGAAAAACATAATTACCTGTTGACGAAGATAAATCTTATGTGATGAGATCTTCGTCTAAGGATCTTATGAACTGAAAGCCCGCGAAAATGATGTCGCTGGCGGGCGCTATTTGGGGGTATTACGTAATAGAGAGTGAAGTTAAATAAAAAATAGACTGTGGGCATATGTAATAGTTCATGACCGTCACATTAGCGTAAACAAATGGAACCTGAAATGGAAAATAGTCATGTCTCCTTTATGGCAACCAGTATGTTTAGGTACTTCACTACGAGTGTTGCTGCTAGACCAGTATAAGTGGTGGGCTCTAAATCCACCAAGGCAGGCGGTTCAACAAATTTATTTATTTTTAGATATGGGGCCATCATTGCTAAAGTGCAATCTGGCAGAAAGCTGTGCTTGGCAGCACAGTGAATTTTGCTTTAGAGTGCTGGGCAAAATTTGTTAGTTCTGGGCATGCCTGCCCAGCACTGCCCACCGAGGCGACAACACTGTTCACAACATGTACATAAGGAACATGACAAAGAAGATGCTGACACTTTGACATGGTTCTAAAAGGCGAGTTCTTCCTGGCTCTTATAAACAGATACAAGAAAGTGATAGCTGCGTGCTCCCTGCAGCCAGACATCGATATCCTCCCAGGAGGTGACCAGACTGAGATTGGAGAGAAAGGAATCAACATGAGTGGTGGACAGAAACAACGAGTCAGCGTCGGTAGGGCCATGTACAGCTACAATGATGTGGTCATCCTGGTAAGTTGGTACTATCTCTGGGTTCACAAGACTTTTACAATTTTGTTTTCAAAGTTTAAAAGATAAACAGAATTGCTAAGGATAAAAAACATGTTTATTCGGTTTGCGGTAACACCAAGTCTATATCTACTTTATATATTTGGTTTGCAGTAACACCATGAGTGTATCTACTTGCCAGGTAGAGTTTCTCTTTAGAGAACTGTCTTGCTTTATATTCTACAACCACGGAGTAGATTTATTTGGTTTTTCGAGAGACTTCTCAGGAAGCGATGACTAGAGCAAGCTTGTCGAAACGTTGAGACCAATTTTAAGAACTCACCATTACTCTTAACTTCCTAGCTTGGATTATGACTGAATTCTCCTTACCTCCATTCCTCCTCAGGATGATCCCCTCTCGGCCCTTGACATGCACGTAGGCGCTCACCTCTTCAAAGAAGGCATCGAGGGATTCTTGATGAGAAAAAGCAAACGTACCGTCATCCTGGTCACTCATCAGACGCAGTACGCAGAGAAAGCAGACAAGGTAGTGTTCATTTTGATTGAGAGTGTCAATTGTGCCCTGTTCTGTTTGGTATTCGCAGCCCATGAACAGAACGTCGTCTATGCGCAGTTTACAGTGAAGTTGACATTGTTTTAATCGAGCCAACTGGACTTTATTAGTGACAACGAATTTCACGTTCTATCCTGGACGCATCATCAGGCAGATTTTTGGTGGCAAAAGGTATGGACCTGTTTTGTGGTCACTGAACCGAGCAGTTTACAGTGAAGTTGCTTTTAGGTTACGTCTGCTATTGGGCCAGTAACATTGCTGTAATCTTGAGAGAAGGAACTACACATTCATAAATCTCATCCCTGACGTGAATTCTAACAGAGATTTATTGACGTTATTTTCCCTCAGATTATTTACATGAAAGACGGTCGCATCGAGAACCAGGGCAACCTGGAGGAGATCCGAGAAGCCAACCCGGAACTCGCTGCCTCCTGGATCTTGGCCGTCTCTACCTCTCGCCCCGATTCTGATTCTGAAATGTCAGCTACAGAGGAAAGGGCGGAGCTTCTTCGTCAGATATCAGTCCATGAGAAAGAGGAGATGATGACAACCGACAGTGAGCTGGATTATTATTTTTTATTCATAATTATTCTGGTTTTTATTCAAAATAAAGGATTTGGGTATTCTCTGTAGGACTCAAAACACAATGTCCACAGGTTTACATTAGGCTTAAACTGTTTGAAGATAATCATGGTAGAAAGCTTCCCTTCAAATATTACTGTCTTAGGTGCTGTAGTTGCTGTAGTTTTGAGAAATTAGTAAAACAAGTCATGAAAACCATTTTTGTCTGAGTGAGAGGCAAATTGTTTTAGCAATAAAAAACTTATTAACCAGTTATCTTAATTATACCATAACTTGTAACAATACGTTTTACATGCAAGAACTAAGATGACAATTATTTTGTGACATTGTTTTACTCATTTTTATTTTTATTTTGTTTGACTTAAAGATAAAACAGAAGAGGGTCGTCTGGTTCAGGATGAGGAGAGGGCGAAGGGGTCAGTGTCCTGGAGGGTCTACCTCTCCTACATCAGTGCCATTGGTTACTTTGCTTTCCTCTTACTCTGCCTGTTTGCCGTGATACAGAATGGCCTGCAGATCTGGACAAACCTCTGGCTCTCCCAGTGGTCACAGGCTGGAGAAGATTCTGCTAATAATAATACAGAGGTTGGTTGTAGATGCTTCTGAATGAGAGTAACTAGAAATATAAATAGTATACTAAATAATAATAATAATAATAATAATAATAATAATAATAATAATAAGACTTGTAATGCGTACGTATCCACCCTGCTGGGTGTTCAAGGCGCAGTAAAAAAACAAAAACAAAAACAAAACAAAACAAAGAAAAACAGACACAACAAAATTAGTCCTTGCAGGTACAACCATGTGTAAAATCTCTTTTGAAGAAGTGTTGGCTCTGAAAAGAGCCGGTTTGGTCCCGTCGTTTGGAACAGTATACTGTGGTCGTCTGAATGAGTTGGTTAAACCTAATCTATACCTACTAGTCCCAAAACCTTCTCTACCCTACCTAAGTGATGGATTCAGAAAGACTGGGCACAGTGGGCCCAAACAACAAGTGCTCCATTTCATTTTCATTTTATTTTCATGTCATTTTATATAAGCATCACATTTCGTGGCCACAGGCCAAATTGGGTGTGATTTACAATAATTTAAGACACTAGACTCTATTGGTAATTGCCAAAGACCAGTCTTCTCACTTGGGGTATCTCAAAATATGCATAAAATAACAAACCTGTGAAAATTTGAGTTCTATCGGTCGTTGAAGTTGCGATATAATAATGAAAGAAAAAACTCCCTTGTCACAGGAAGTCGTGTGCTTTCAGATGCTTGATTTTGAGACCTCAAATTCTAAATCTGAGGTCTCAAAATCAAATTCGTGGAAAAATGATTTCTCGAAAACTATTTCACTTCAAAGGGACTCGCTTCTCACAATATTTTATACTTTCAACCTCTCCCCATTACTCGTTACAAATAAATGTTTTATGCTAATAGTTATTTTGAGTTATTTACCAATAGTGTCCACTGCCTTTAAATACCAATAAATAGTAAAAACATTAAGAAAATTAATGTTTTAACCCACTGCTCTGCGCTGAATACGCACACACTTATATCACCAATCGAGGTTGTGCATTGTTAACGTTCTCGTTTTCGTTCACGTTATCGAGGCCAGTGTGACCGGGCCTTAAGTCTGTTTTGTTTTTGATTACTAGAAACATCCTTTACAGTACTATCTGATTGGATACGCCGGCCTCTCTGTCAGCAGCATTGTGACTGGGACTATAAGTACTGGTATCATCTTCATGTTCTCTCTGCTGGCCGGCAGGAGGCTTCATAACTCCATGCTGAAAACTATCATGCATGCACCAATGAGGTGAGTCTGAAGTGGCGTGGCTGGGTGTGGCTAGGCGTGGCTAGGCGTGGCGTGGCTGAGCAGATAAGAACACAACAGGGTTGAGAAATGTCAGACTTTTATCTGACTATTTTGTGTCTGCCTGATGAGCAAAAGCTGTTATTTTTCTTCAGACATTAAGAAATCCTGCTCTTAGATCTGCTTGTTTAGTGCTGAGGATCAGTGTTGTACCCACAATGGGAGGTGCCGGGCTGGCCTGCTCGGCACTACCAAGTTTCGACCAGCACTCTGAGCAAAATACACTGTGCTACCCAGCACAGAATTCCCCCAGGTTGCAAAAATTAATCATTTCGTTGAACCGCTCACCCTTTGTGAACTAAATTGGAGCCTACCAATAAAATGTATTAAACTCTTGTAGCTACAACAAATACTATTCCAAGAAGCTTCTTGAAATCTTTAACTCCAGGGGTCACCAAAAGGGTAAAATCTTAAATTTTGATCCTATTTTCAGACCCTTTTGTTATTAATGACTTTAACCCCTGACTCAAACTCTGGTGTTACTGATCATCAGCAGAGAGCGGGTTCCAGTCCTGGTGGTTACACTTGTGTCATTATGCTAGACACTTAACTAGTAAGAAATGTTATCATTGGCCCTATCACCATAAGTGGCATGGTGAGTCTGGGAACAGCTGTTATCTAGTGGCTGATTTCGATCTAATCAAACTCTGGTGTTACTGGTCATCAGCAGAGTGCAGGTTCCAGTCCTGGTTGTTACACTTGTATCATTATGCTAGACACTTAACTAGTAAGAAATGTTAGCATTGGCCCTATCACCATAAGTGGCATGGTGAGTTCGGGAACAGCTGTTATCTAGTGACTGATCTTGATCTAATCAAACTCTGGTGTTACTGATCATCAGCAGAGTGCGGGTTCTAGTCCTGGTTGTTACACTTGTATCATTATGCTAGACACTTAACTAGTAAGAAATGTTAGCATATGCCCTATCACCATAAGTGGCATGGTGAGTTCGGGAACAGCTGTTATCTAGTGACTGATCTTGATCTAATCAAACTCTGGTGTTACTGATCATCAGCAGAGTGCGGGTTCCAGTCCTGGTTGTTACACTTGTATCATTATGCTAGACACTTAACTAGTAAGAAATGTTAGCATTGGCCCTATCACCATAAGTGGCATGGTGAGTTCGGGAACAGCTGTTATCTAGTGGCTGATCTTGATCTAATTCTCCCACCAGGTTTTTTGACACCACACCCATTGGACGCATCCTGAATCGCTTCTCGTCTGACACTAAAGTTATTGACCAGGTTTGAAAAATAAAAAATGTTTTCAATCGCTTAAGTTTACTGGGTTTATTATTATTAGTCCATCTTTGGTTTGGTGAAGAGTAAATTCATTTTTGGTTGAACAAAGACAAATTTACTTTAACCTGGGGCCTCCAGATGAATGTGAGGGCACTCTACCAGCTAAGCCATCTATAGACCGTATCGAATATGACGTCACCATTCAAATACGCTGTCACCATTCAAATACGCTGTCACCATTCAAATACCTGCCCTACAACATGGTGTCTGTAAGCGTGTGCCCTCGAAATCAAACCGGGAAGGATGCGAGTTGCAGGCTTCATTGAACAAAGATATTTTTTGACAAACTAGGGAGACCGCAGTTATCAGGGCTGGGTTGTCATCAGTTTTGCTTTGTTCATCCCCAAATTAATTAAATTTAGTCCAGTCAGTTTCCTTTCAAAAATAAACATTTTTATTCTAGTTTCCTATAAATAAGAACATAGAATTAGCTGTCATGCTCCTCAATGAACTTTTGAAATAAATTTAGATAAATATTTTTCCCTTTTTCCCACGTCCTTGCAAAAAACAGCTTCTTGGAAACACCCTGAAAAGTTTCGTGAATTATTGGCTCGCCTGCATCGGTGCGATCGTTGTCAACGCTGTCGTCACCTGGTACTTTGCAGTGACTCTAATCCCATTCATTTTCATCTACTTCCTCATCATGCATTACTTCCTGAGGACATCAAGGTGAGTGACATCACTGCCCAACTTCATTAAGCTGCTTAGCGGCAGATTTTGTGTTTATTGTGCTAATCTTCTTGCTAACCTGTGAAATATGCTCACACCTTAGAAAACTTTTCTGTTACAGTAAGTACGAAAAGTTGCTTACCATTGAAAAAACTTTCCTGTGAAATGTTCTTGTTGTGACCGAGCGGCTCAGAGCACTGAATTCAAACTCTGGTGTTTCTGTTAATCAGAGTGTGGGTTTGACACTTTAACCATTGCTTCGTGATCGAGCGGCTCAGAGCACTGAATTCAAACTCTGGTGTTTCTGTTAATTGGAGTGTGGGTTAGACACTTTAACCATTGCTTCGTGACCGAGCGGTTGAGAGCACTGAATTCAAACTCTGGTGTTTCTGTTAATTGGAGTGTGGGTTAGACACTTTTACCATTGCTTCGTGACCGAGCGGTTGAGAGCACTGAATTCAACTCTGGTGTTTCTGTTAATTGGAGTGTGGGTTAGACACTTTTTCAAAGTATGGTTAAAACCATTGCTTCGTGACTGAGCGGTTCAGAGCACTGAATTTAAACTCTGGTGTTTCTGTTAATCGGAGTGTGGGTTAGAGCCCCAGTGGTGACACTTGTATTTTAAGTAAGACACTTTAAAGCCATTATACACCTTCGTTACAGAAAAAAAGAAAAAAAGTTCAAAAAAATAATTTAGGGTTTACAGAAGGTAATGGTGAAAGACTTCTCTTGACATATTATTCCATGAAATGCTTTACTTTTTGAGAAAACATTAAAACAATATCACTTCTCGATAGCGAGAATTACGAATTTATTTTAAACACATGTCATGACACGGCGAAATGTGCGGAAACAAGAGTGGGTTTTCCCGTTATTTTCTCCCGACTCCGATGACCGATTGAGCCTAAATTTTCACAGGTTTGGTATTTTATATATAAGTTGTGATACACAACTGTGGGACTTGGACAATACTGTTTACCGAAAGTGTATAATGGCTTTAACCATTGCTTCGTCCTTCGAATGGGACGTTAAGCTGTTGGTCTTATGTGTTGTGTCATGCATGTAAAAGAACCCAGTTCACCCCGGTGTTCCTGATTGTGGCTGCTGAATGAGCCGTAGCATCTTGTAAACCCTTCCAAGGTGCTACATAAATGGGTCTCAGAATTCATCTCTTCAATAACCTATCTTTCTGTAAAAAAATTAAATACTAAGGGCCTTGAAGTACCTTGTTTGCTAAATACGTGCCCTATATAATACTTTGATACTATTATTTTTTTTTCTTATTATTATTGTGAAAAATACCGTTGCTGTTGCAGCAAGTGGACACTGTATTCAGCTTAAACTTGAACATGTGAACTTTTTGTATCTTTCTTAATAATCTTTCCTATAAATTAGCATTGTGTTGATAAAAACCTTAATTGTTATTATTACAATCTTCGTCAGGAACCTTACTGAAAGATTGTAAATTCTTTTCATATATTTTTTGTAGAGAGTTGCAGCGTCTGACCAACATCAGCAAGTCACCAGTCTATGCTCATTTCTCAGAGACTCTGGGAGGCCTATCAACCATCAGGGCCTACAAGTAAGAAATAAAATACTTTCATTTCATTTCATTTATCAAATTCTCTCTTGAGAAGTTCGTATTTTTTGTTTTTTTCTATTATCTTTGTGTTTCTCACCAACCTGCCTGTATATTTCTTCCCCTTCATATTTATTTTTCTGTAATCACTGTACCACCATATGTATACTAGTATTGATTGATTAGTTGTTATAGAAAAAACATTGTTGTTTTAATGGTTTTTCTCCTAAAAACATTGAGTTGAAACCAACGGTTCTTTTACTCATTTAGAGATTATCATTACATGGTGTTACCTTAAACCCTTTACTATATTATATTTCCACCATGCAGAGTTTCAAATCCTACTGGAAAAGAATGTTTGAATTGAACTAAATTGAATTGAACTAAATTGAATTGAACTAAATTGAATTGAACTAAACTGAATTTAACTAAATTGAATTTAACTAAATTGAATTGAACTAAATTGAATTGAACTGAATTGAATTGAACTGAATTGAATTGGACTAAATTGAATTGAACTAAACTGAATTGAACTAAACTAAATTTAACTAAATTGAATCGAACATTGATCATTTTCTGGTGCAGTGCCACAATTTCTACCTGATTTTGCACAGTAGTAACCTTAGCAACCAAAGTTTTTTTTCAAGAGCTGTATTTCTCAACAATATCGAAGTACAGTTTAGGAGGAAAATTGAAGTTGAGAAAAACCTAGTTGAGAAGAAAGAAGGTTCTTTTTTTTTTTTTAAAGAAAACATGAAAAAGAAAAAATTAAAAAAAATGCTACTTAATGATGGTTTGACTACTCTTTGTATTTCCAGACAGCAAGAACGTTTCCGGACCGGGCTGATCCAGAAGATTGAAAAGAATAACATCATGTTCATGTACTTGAATACGAGTAATAGATGGCTAGGAGTCAGACTGGTAAGTGACCCTTCCTATGTGCATAGATGGCTAGGAATCAGACTGGTAAGTGACCCTTCCTATGTGCATAGATGGCTAGGAGTCAGACTGGTAAGTGACCCTTCCTATGTGCATAGATAGCTAGGAGTCAGACTGGTAAGTGACCCTTCCTATGTGCATAGATGGCTAGGAATCAGACTGGTAAGTGACCCTTCCTATGTGCATAGATGGCTAGGAGTCAGACTGGTAAGTGACCCTTCCTATGTGCATAGATGGCTAGGAGTCAGACTGGTAAGTGACCCTTCCTATGTGCATAGATAGCTAGGAGTCAGACTGGTAAGTGACCCTTCCTATGTGCATAGATGGCTAGGAGTCAGACTGGTAAGTGACCCTTCCTATGTGCATAGATGGCTAGGAATCAGACTGGTAAGTGACCCTTCCTATGTGCATAGATGGCTAGGAGTCAGACTGGTAAGTGACCCTTCCTATGTGCATAGATGGCTAGGAGTCAGACTGGTAAGTGACCCTTCCTATGTGCATAGATGGCTAGGAGTCAGACTGGTAAGTGACCCTTCCTATGTGCATAGATGGCTAGGAGTCAGACTGGTAAGTGACCCTTCCTACATGTATGTGCATAGATGGCTAGGAGTCAGACTGGTAAGTGACCCTTCCTTTCTGCATAGCAATCCAATTACAATCCTTCTACTTGTCTTAGATCATCCACTCCTTCGTTACTGGTTGTTCTTTAAACCCACACCCATTGGGCTGACAGGGCTTTTTCTCATGCTGGTCCGCTACTTTGGAACAATCTGTCTCTTAATATCCGTAACATGTCCTCTATTCATAAGTTTATAGAGGGTCTCAAAACCCACTTTTTGGATGCTGCTTTTCACTGGATATTTGTGTTTCATTCCTTGCTCTATGAGCATCATTTTGATGGATACCGGCGCTTTAAAGGTGTTCTTCTTATTATTATTTGTGGGTGCTGTATTTGTTGTATTTGCTCATATAGGTTCATTTTGTTACCTTTATGATTATGCATTTCAGTTCCTGGCTCATGAACTAGTAAGGGACGAATTCAAAATTAAACAAGCGGTAACTAGGGGGGCTTTTTAAGAACCACCCGAGGTAATACAGGGTAGGTACAGCCTTGCATACGAACAATAGAGTCATGAATATCCGTCTGCACATGCTGGGTCAACTTGGGCATGGTTGGGTGACCGCGGATACAAAGAGCAATTTAACAAAAGGCAAGATTTTTGTGTGGGATTACTTCAGCAAGGGATTATCGGATTAGTGACAGCTGTCTGGCTGCTCCAATAAATGGTCTGCTGATCCATTCAGGTACTCATTGGTTCTAAAGAAACCAATGGACCGCAAACTCCACTTATCTATTGTTGAACAGTATCAATTACAAACTAAATGAGCCTCTGCCAAACCAAAGGGCTGCCGGCGGCGATATCAGAGAAGTGAACTTGGCTCTCTGTGGCCCCAAGAGTTCATTGACCTGTAGATAATTAGCTCATTATGGTCCGACTTCCTTTTGCCTCGTAATTCCCCCGGGGGAAAATGAAGATTTACCCCGAGTTACCGATTGTTTAATTTTGAATTCGCCCCTAAAGGGAACATTGTCTATTATAACACCCCTAACAAATATACTGCCTTTTCATTGGTGTAGAGCACGTCACATGATATGTCTTAGTTTTACTAAGCGGCGGTCGTGTGATACATGTAGTGCGTCGTTTGCCGTGTGATAGTCTGCCGACTATCACACGCCGTGCAATACCCAGACGTCTTTTCACCCACCTTTACCCAATCAGTTGTGCATCTGTGTATCTGAAATGCGCGTACGAACGGTTTGTGTACGAAGATGATAAATAGTCTGTTGGGGTGTTATAAAATAAATATTGACTGCTTTAACTCGTGCTATGGTTAAAACTACGACTGCCTCGGTGATCCCCGGACCGTTCCAAAATATAATGCTCCGGAAACCACCTCGGGAGTTGTAGTTTTAACCATACATGTAGCACTCGAAGCAGTCAATATTTGTACACTAGCACTCCTTCTTAAAGGGTGTATGTACATTTTGTAGGACAAACAACACAATGTCCACAGATTTACACCAAACTTACACAGTTTGAAGATAATGATAGTAGAAAGCTTCCCTGAAAATATTACTTGCTGAGGTGCTGTAGTTTTTGGGAAATGAGTAAAACAGTGTCATGAAAATAATTTTGGTCTCATGAGACCAAAATTATTTTAAGCATTTACTAACGTATTTTCAGTACATTGTTTTACTCATTTCTCAAAAACTACAGCACCTCAGTTAGTAATATTTGAGGGGAAGCTTTCCACTATCATGTTCTTCAAACCCTGTAAGTTTAATGTAAATCTATGGACATTTTGAAAAAGTACCCAAATCCTTTAATGTAACATTTTTGTTTCTTGTTTGTGCAGGAGTTGATTGGTGCATTTATTGTGCTGTTGGCGGGTCTTTCCACAATGATAGCAGCGGCTCAAGGTTTACTTCTCCCAAGTCTAGTAGGCCTCGCTATTTCTTATGCTTTAAGTGTAAGTATCAATTTCCTGATGATGACTAGAGCAAGCTAGTCCAAACACTGAGACTAATTTAAGAACTCATTCTGCGGTAGTGCAGTTAATAACGATCCAATAAGCTAAAGTAGTAGTTCCGGTCAATTTTCTGTACCTTCCGCCCAGGTAGTATAGTTAAAAAGCAGGGCAGTTCTTTTCAGAATTGAGAAGCTCCAGAAAAATTCAAATGTAATTCTGAATTTATCCTTCTAGTTGTTGTGCAAAATCTCCCTCATCGCAAGAATGATCCAAGAATTGCACAAGGGATGGTTACAAAAAGGGTAACCCCCAAACCATCTAGAATGCAGTAATTATGGGCGTGCATTCTGCTCTTCCAACCAGGCTCCTAGTGGATGATACCTGTTTTAGCGCACAGATAGCAGGTTGCAATGTGTCCCTGGTTGATTGTTTGGGTTGATATCCCAAATCAGTTCAGTGTAGCCCTCACCTTGAAGTGGCAGTCTCGGACCTTAAGACACTTCTGGAAGCCCACTTGTTTCAGGAGGCCTACCATCAATAACTTTTTATTTCTTCTGTGCCTCATCAGCGTCTTTGATTGATTGATTGTGATGGTAGGCGATAATACTAGGAATTAAGGTCAGTAGTGAGATTCAGGACTACATGTATGATGTGATCTGACCTTTGATGTTGAATGTTTTCCTACCCCCACCTTCAGGCATCAGGGCAGTTGAACTGGATGTTACGTGCAACAGCGGACCTTGAGATGCAGTTGAACTCCATTGAGAGAGTGCAATATTACCGCAATGTCGAGACTGAGAAATATCGAGGTAACTCTCTGACTAATGTAGTTTTTTGCAAACGTGGCCTAATTTCTGCACTTGCGATCAACATTCTTCGCTTACATGGCAATGTAAGTAAGCTTTATACACACTACACCAGACATTTATTTGTTACATGTACTTTGGACCAATCTCAACTCCAGTAGACAGCCAGGGTCCGATTCCATACCAAAATCACATTAATCTAACGGTGTATCAACCTGGTTTGTTAAGCAAAGTTTGATGTCAAAATACAAATCACCATGGTGATATTGACAACTGGCATTATAAGATGAATCTAAGTGCTTTCTGAAATCCAGCCGTGTGCTCTCAAGTACTTAGTGCACCATCAGCTGTCCTTTTCCTCACTGGGTGATGAGAAGCATTTATAGTTCAGGGTCTGGCTAAGGGGCCAACTGTCATGACTGGATTCGAACTCACACCCCAAGTACTTAGTGCACCATCAGCTGTCCTTGCCCTCACATGTACCTACCTCTGGGTGATGAGAAGCATTTATAGTTCAGGGTCTTGCTTAAGGCGCCAATTATCATGACTGGATTCGAACCCACACCCCAGTGATTTACAATAGCCACCATAACCTGAATGCAGAGCATTAGTCCTCCCTCCAAATACACACAATGAAAAAAGAAATGTGTCCTTTTTAACGATTTCACCAGCGGCTTAGAAATTTTACATGATACTTTTCTTGAAACTGTATTATCGACCGCCTCTAAAAATTCTTCTAGCATCAGTTTTAAAACTTTTCCTAAAATTTTGATGATATTAAAGGTGCTCTGACGCCAAATCCCAATTGGCCCGAGAGAGGAGAGATTGTTTATGACGGTGTGTCAGCTCGTTACGACACGGAACTCGACCCGGTTCTACAAAACATCCATGTTCGTATTCAACCAGCTGAAAAGGTAAAAGTCACATGGGGATCAAACCGAACATTCATAGAGCTGCTTTGAGAAGAGAACATTTGATGATTGTTAGCATTTAACTACTGTGATTGTTTTTGTATGGGCACTCCCTAACACAATCTGTACTTTAATACTTGGCTGTGCCAAAAATTCCTTAAATTCTTGTATCACTTTGTTACATTATATTTATGTTGATTGATGATTTTGGAAACAAATGTTGTTGAATTGAATTTAATTTAATGGTAAGTAACTGGTGGCAGTTAATTTGGGTTGAAATTTAGTAACATAGATTTTGAGAAAGAAGATAATTCTCACTAAAATATTTGAACTGAATTCGAGACCTCAGTTGAGGTCTCGAATTCAAGCATCTGAAAGCACACAACTTGTGCGACAGAAGGGTGTTTTCTTCCATTATTCTCTTGCAACTTGAACGACCAATTGAGTTCAAACTTTCACAGGTTTTTTATTTTATGCATACATGTATGTTGAGATACAACAAGTGAGAAGACTGGTCTATGACACTTACCCAATGTGTCCAGTGCTGTTAAGTGTGATGAATATCATGCGGTTCAGTACTTGTTCAGAGCCCCTTCTCTTGATTCCTTTGTGGTCAGGTTTTGCCTGCCATATCCTCTACCAGTAACTCAAGTGTATTTGAACTGTTTTTTAATTTTTTAACTGTTCATTAATTTGTACATGTACTTTTTCCTTGGTTGTTTCCCCCTTGTAAATTTTGTGGTTTTATCTTATTCTGAATTTTATTTAGAAGAGTTTGCGGTAACACCATGTAATAACAATCTCTAAATGAGTTGGGTGGTTCTGAACTCTGATGCTGCATGCTGCTTAAGTACTAGGCGGTGGATCAGCGGTGATGCACGAAGGCGGGAAATGTAGGCGGGAAGTAAACTCGATGATGCGTGGTGAAACCTGTTGTGGAGCCTTGGGGGTTGTGTGGGGTTGTGTGCTCACTGAACCGTGTCAGTAGGAACAAGCACAGGGGATAGTGAGGGTGTGGGGCCTCCCAACTCATTTAGAGATTGTTATTACATGGTGTTACCGCAAACTCTTCTATATCTTATCTCCACCATGCAAAGTTTCAAATCCTACTGAATTTTATTATTTTAACAACAGCAACAATTTTTCTTATGTTTTATTTATTGTTAATCAGTCTGTTTTGATTTATTTCCTTTGTTATTTTTACCTTCAGTCTTGGTATATACTTTATTTGAACGAGTGATTTTTTAATTTTTTAAATATTTGTATTGAATTTGGCTTTAAATTTATTATCTTGTTTTTAAATGTTTATTTTATTTTATGATTTAATATAGGCCTGTGCTTTTAAAATAAATTTAAAGTAGATGCTTATTGTTTCTTTTCCTTATTCTAATTTATTAAATTTGTAATGTTTGCTTAAATTTTTTTTCCAAAGATGCATCTAGATGTTTCTATTTTTATTATTAATGTACATATAGGCTATATGAATCTTTAAAATTGTGTATTTTCTTTTCCTGTAATTGGGGGCTCATCCGCTAAAATGTAATATAACATCATAAATGTAATATAATTATAATATACTTATTATAATATAATAATATTATAGTCAGCTATTTTTTAAACACCATTTTCTTCTTAACAGATTGGTATTTGTGGTCGGACTGGCAGCGGTAAATCCTCCCTTACTTTGACTCTCTTCAGGATTATTCAGACGTACAAAGGTAGATCATTTATTTTGAAGTGTCCCTAGTAAGGTGTTTTCAGACAGGTGCTCCAGAGTCGCGCCCAACCAAATTCTGAACTAAGTACATGAAAAGTTTGACATCTGAAACAGTTAGGAGTGACTGGACGTGATCAGCTGGAGCGCCTTGGTTTCAGACGTCATGGTTTCCGACGTCATGAGCCGAACCTAATGTAAATGTTATGTTAAGTTCGTCTGTCTGAAACCAAAATTTAATTGGGTCGACCCAGAGTGGCTCCTATTTGGTTGGGCGCGACTCTGGACACCTGCCTGAACCAGGTGTTAGTTACTCATTATGCCTAGTCATTTCATACTGCTGGGCTCACTGTGGCTGAGCGGTTAAACACCAGGTTCAAACTCAGGGCTTAATTTCGTATCGCTACTTCTTGCTAACTAAATATGAGCAGGATACAAGTTGCATGCAGTACATGTGTAAGTATTATTTTGACTGGTAACCTTATTCTGGTCAGCATAAGTCTTGTGTGCTTTTAGCTACTTTTTTTTCACAGAGGCTGAACTACAAAAAATTTACATTTACAATAAATTAGATATTTACAATAGTTTACAGAATATTATTAAATTAAAGATAACCTGGATAATCTGAATACATTCTTGTTTTATAAACGTTTGATTTGTAGGTAGTATATCAATCGATGGAATCAACATTGCTAATGTACCCCTCGTTGAGCTGAGGGGACGTCTAGCCATCATTCCTCAAGACCCAGTCCTGTTCATTGGAACTGTCAGGTAATAACAATACTACTAATAATAATAATAATATTAATAATATTAATAATAACAATAGTGCCTTCTTATATTGCGCTCAGGTCGCTCAGGTCCGTCACATCCAGTGACGCTCATGGCACTTCAACATTATTACCCCTGGTCACTGGGCCTTAAATTATTCCTTAAACCATCTTAGCTCTCTTCGGAGTATACAGTCTGTGCTGCCAAGTATGTAGCACACTAAGCTAAATCAATCACAAGAACCATCTCTGCCCACGCAGGTACTCATTTACCCCTGAGTGCAGAGAAGCTTAGGGATGAGAACATTCAGACTTTCATCTGAATTCAAACTTTCAAATCGGCATGGTGAAGAAAATGTGTTTTTTTTCCCACGTATAAAGAAATCCTGCTGTTTGGTCTGCTTCTGTGGAGATGAGGATACCATTTCCAAAATCTCTGTGAAATCTAAACCCAAGGCGTTATAAAGGTAGAAAGGCCATCATTTCAACATACCTCCTGAAAATTGGATCCTAGTTTCAGACTGTTCTTGTCAGCAGTGAGTCTTGCCCCTGGACTAATAAATAATGACTGCACTTTATTCCATGAGATTGAGCGGTTGAGTGGTCTAGAGCACCAGACTCAACCTCTGGGCCCAATTTCATAAAGCCTATTTAGCATAAAATTTTGCTTGGCTAATTCCTTTGCTATTTTTTACCAGTCATATCAATAGTAAACGTACAATATTTTGGCTGATAACCTATTTTTGCTTAGCAAGAGTTTTCGGTGGTTTAAAAGCTTTTGTGCTTATATGCTTTATGGAATTGGGCCCTCGTTATTTTGTATGCACTACCTTATGATCCAGAACATACAATGTAACCGAAAAGGGAACACAATTAAAAGATCTCTTTTGGGAATTCTTCACAAGGAATTTTGTGTACAAAGTCTATGTGAGGCTCTTATAAATTACAGCGACCAAAGGACAAAAGATGTCTCCACAGAGATGCAATAAATAAAATGTGTGTACCTCGCAGCCGCGCAGGCTTCTAAATACATACTACTTGAAACAGCTAAGGTGAAAAATAGATGGGGTAGGCCAAAATAAGAGATGGGAAAATGACATTGCTGCTAAACAGCACCTTCTACGAGGAACACCGAAAAGAAAAATGGGGACAGTGGAGAGTAAAAAGTCTCGGAGGTAATATCCTTTGGGATATATGGTGCAAATTGAACAACTCTTTGGGAGCATCAAATGGTTTCATCTTGTTTATTCTTCTACCCAAGGTATAATCTGGATGCGAGGGGTGAGCATGATGATGAGGCTTTATGGGAAGCTCTTGAGATCGCTCAGCTGAAAGACGTGGTGTCGGAGTTGGATCTTAAACTGGGTAAGAAAATAAGATCTTATGTACGAAACGAAAACCGGCATTTGAGCTTTCTGCATTGATGTTCTCTGTATAGATTAAACAACTGTCATTGTATTTACGAGATATTTGCTTTCTGTAACAGATGCGATGGTGACTGAAGGAGGAGAGAACTTCAGCGTTGGTCAGAGGCAGCTCTTCTGTTTGGCTCGTGCCTTCTTGAGGAAGACTCGCATCCTTGTCATGGACGAGGCCACTGCATCCATTGACTTGGAAACGGTAGGTTTAGGTCACAGGTCAATTTAGTGGTAGGGGGAAGGGTGGAGAGAGAAGAACAAATTAATAGTTTGTTCCTTCTTGACAAAGATTTGAGTCCTTGTCAGGATGATCGAGGTCATGCATCTATTGACCTAAAGTGGTAGGCTTGGGTCATAGGTCAATTAAGAGGCGGAAAGGGAAAGTTGAGGCGTGTTTCCGACAAAGGCAACTTCGGCCACTAGCTAGGGCTTAGCTGTAGCCGAAGTGGCTGTTTCGGAATTCAAGGTATTTTCTTGCGGCTAGAGATAGATCTTGGACCTTAATATTCTTGTGCCATTATCCTTTATAGTCCCAACTCCTCCAAAATCCTACTCATGATTTGACCATGGCTAAAATTAAGGCTATTATTCAAGGCTAAGGAAACAAACCATAACTTTGATTTTGCAGAAGCAGATCACATTTAATGTTTGGGTCATGATGTTTGCATTGCAGGATAGTATACTTCAAGCTGTCGTGGCCACTGCCTTCAAAGACCGAACTGTTCTCACTATAGCAGTAAGTAGTTCACATTCATTTGTAGTTTGTGTTAATTGTCATGTCATAGTTTTATGTTCATTTTCAGGCAACAAAATCCACTGGAGGAAATTCCTTAATGCGTAAATTGAAGGTTCTACTCCTTTTTAACTTCTATCAAGTCCAACTATATTTATTATACCTCGGTAACAAATTATGAAGTTTTGTTGGTCAAGAACCAAACCATTTGATGTGATACAAAAACTCATGTTCCATGGCTGCACAGCTTGAATGTTTTGTTAACCTGTGTACATTACCTTGATCGTTCCCACCGTTGGTCGTTTTCCAGCGCTTTGTCCGAAACAGCCGCGGGTTCGAGGGAACAGTGAAGAATTGTTTCTTATTTGAACAACTGTTCGTCTGCTTATTATATTAAACTATGCATACTCCAACATTAGAATGTTTGAAGATGACAACAGAACTTTGAGAAGAGGAATAATAATATACACCAGCGACCCTGTCACAGCGTGCAACAATTGTATAATCCTGGGATCGAAGTCATGTTAGTTGGTGCCAGATTCTGTTCCAATCATAATCAGCGCCTTATTTCATGGCTGTTAAAAAAAACCACGTTTAACCACTTCTCGGCGGATGGCTTGTTTATCCGCAAATTGTTTTGGACGCCTGGAAAACTTAATATTTTCCTCATTTGTTTGCAGATGGCTAGGATAGCTACATGTAATTAATACTATTGTTCTTGTATTTTACAGTGTACAATGTATATTCCATTTTTAAATATTCTTAAATAATTGTTAACACCGGTATTCTTTTACTTTTGTAATGTGCATCTGTACATATTTTTATGAAACTTGCGCATAATAAATGAGCAAATTATGATTATTATTTACCAACGTGAAGTTGTTGGTGTAAGCATACACTGCTCCAGGTTTCAGTAAATGATTTGGCAATGTTTGTATTTTGCTTGTAGCATCGAGTGCAGACCATCCTTGACTCTGATCGGATCCTAGTACTCAATGAGGGTCGGATAGCTGAGTTTGACACACCAGACGCTCTACTGACTCAAGAGGACAGTATTTTCACCTCACTGGTAAATGCTGGCACATAAGGCAGATGCAGGAAGTTGTGCCCAGTGCGAACCAGGCCCTTCATAGAACTGCTTAAGCACAAAATAAGCTAAGCAAAATTATGCTTACAAGAATAAGGTTACCAGCGAAAATACCATGTCACATGAACATTTTGTGACTGGTATCCTGCTAATTATTGCTTAGCAGAGATATTTGTTAAGCAGTATTTTCTGCTTTAGCAGCTCTATGAAAATGGGCCCATGATGGGCCGTTGTGTGTCAAACTTCAACCGCGTCTCCACGAAGTGGACTAGTAGACTTGGGCTCTCAATTCATGATTCCTGACACCACAATCTTGAAAGTGAATGGAAAGCGTGCAAAGTTGCGTCGCCTGGGATATTCCCAAAATGCTGCAACTAAGAATTTTGAGATGATGATGAGGTGAGTTGGGCCAATTAACAATCAGATTGGTTAGACATATTATTTTTGACCATGTCGAGGGCGTTTGTGAACCAAATTGGCGCGTGATGCAAAGCACACAACTTAGTGTGACAAGTGTGATTTATCTTCCATTATTATCTCGCAAATTCGAGGAGCGAAACTTGTACCCCTTGGACAAAAGAGTGAATTTTTCACTCTTTTTTACATTATTATAGAGTAGAGAACCCTGTAGTATTGAATTTGTTTATTATTGAAATAATGAAGGGTCGTCTTTCCAGTGCATCATATGGACCAAGAGTGTTGCACTCCACTGCTGGTCCAGCCGTTGATTTCACATAGAGTTAGGACTAGTCCTAACCAAACTTAAGGCTAGTCTTAAGTTAGGACGAGTGAGTCATCCTAACTCAAGATAAGACTAGTCTTAACTCTCATGTGAAATCGACCCCAGGTTCGATTCAGCAACCTCACTCTTTGATAATATAATATATATGTCCTTATATTTTTGTTGTTAATACTAACATTTCAATTAAGCCAATTTGTCTACCACCGGGGCCCCATTTCATAGACTGATATGTTCCCAGAACACATTGAATATACAATCAAGGGGGGGACACAATAAACCATGCCACATACTGAGCATGACGTGCTTTAAACAATAGAATTAGATTCACTTGCATGAAGAGTGGGCCCTGGACTAAAGTCTTTCATAAGTACCTTGGATTTTATTAATTCCCCATACTGAAATTTCTGGCGTCCTTTTACAGGTCATGTGTGAAGTGGCATTGATTCATAACGCACAAACATTTTGAAATATAATACTCTTTTTTTATTCTTTTTTTTTTATAACCATACATGAAATTTTATTTGAATAAATAAAAAAACCATACTTTTGTAGGTCTTTGTTTATTTTTTTAGAAAAGTGTCTTCAAAGGCAAAGTATACATTTGGTATACAATAGAACTGATGTAAAAATGTCATTTTAAAAGGCAGTCTATATATTTCCTCTTTATAACTAATTCTAAACAATGGTGGAGGGTTGAAAGCAATTATCTATATATCTTGTCTAGAGAATATTTGAATTAAAAATGAATCTATGTTTCTATATAAAACCTTATGATTTATTTGTTGTGAAGTTATTTTTGCCAGTGCCTCTCTTCCCCTCAATAGCAACCTAACATAGAAACCTAGCCCTTGGTTTTTGGAACAATTTGATTATTTCAGTCCTATACAAATGTAGATTTGTACAATAAAACTAACCAGTGAACGTTTAAATTCAAAAGGTGGTAGTGTTTTTGAGATATCGTAAAAAATCGGAAGCAAATAATGTTCACGTAGGAAGAATTAGTGCCTATCCATTATTACAATACACAATATTTTAACGCTTCTCGGATTCAAATTTAAGTGCCTAAAAACTGATACCTCTTTATGATATAAACTGGAGACGTTTATTTAAAGTGCCCTATGGTTGTTTCTTATAGGTTTCCTGCCATTTTGGGGGAACAACTTGGTTCATTTTCATGTTCAGTAGAAACTGTCTTTCATTTTCACTGTGAGATGAAGCTTGCGAAAAAGTACGAACTTAAAAGTGATCATTTTGTCCATGCGAGCATCAGCATCCAAGTTTAGCAGAGTATAGTATTATGTGCCTCCATTGATTATTATATTAGAACAGAAGCCAAACAAATCACATCCCAAAACCATTACATCAGAAACTGTTTACACCTTTAACATTGGCACATGCATACAAGTACACCCGACATCCGAGTAAGTTTAGAGCTGTTGACAGGAAAAGTGCCAACCTCTACGTGCATTGTTTCCTGAAACAAGGAAATTTAATTCCCCGATATATCCGGATCGGATAAAATGTCAGGGCGTTTAATTTACACCATGCCAAAAAAAAATAGAAAATCTTAATGTTGGATGTATTTTGCACAGTGTCCGTGGCATGTGCGAAAGCTGTTGAATGTTTTTCCTTATGAAACAGTCTGTCAGCATTCTTTAAAGGCAGTGGACACTATTGGTAATTACTCAAAATAATTATCCGCATAAAACTTTACTTGGTAACGAGTAATGGGTAGAGGTTGATAGCATAAAACATTGTGAGAAACAGCTCCCTTTGAAGTGACGAAGTTTTCGAGAAAGAAGTAATTTTCCACGAATTTGATTTCGAGACCTCAAGTTTAGAATTTGAAGTCTCGAAATCAAGCATCTGAAAGCACACAACTTCGTGTGACAAGGGTGTTTTTTTCTTTCTTTCATAGTTATTTCGAAACGAGTCCGACGACCAATCGAGCTAAAATTTTTACAGGTTAGTTATTTTATGCATACACCAAGTGAGAAGACTGGTCTTTGATAATTTCCAATAGTGTCCAGTGTCTTTAAAAGAAAAAAGGCCCTAAATATAAAAAAAAAGTTGATTTGGGCGAAAAAAATCAGACCATGCATCATGAAAGTGTAACATTATTATGTTTCCCAAACAACAACTCCAACAACAAAGATTACATGCCTTTATACGGAAACGGTAAACACCCACAAATCATTTGCATTCTGAAAATTAATTTTCAGTTCAAAGAATACTCAGATAACATTGAGCCCTCAATGAGCTCTCATCACATTTAAAACAATTCAATGTTTTATACTTTTGCAAACCTTACAGCCCCTGTCCCAACTTGTAAACCTTGTAATTAAATTAAATGAATACTGTTAACAATTCATTAAGACAAATCTACCTCGATAAACCACGTCTCTTTAATTGCTGGAAATGTTTACTGACGTCACAACTCTCATCCACCGTTTTGGTTTCCAGTGCCAAACAGGAAGAGTTGGATTCCACGCATAAAACGACGCCGTAAGGTCATGTGAATTAAAGGCGCATCCTACCTATCAAACAGTCTACATCTTCTTCATTTATAGAAATGAAATTGCTTTACCTTTTGGCCATTTTAAAAGGCCCACTTAGTTTTACCTTTTTTCCTGAAGCCTGACAGCTATGGTTATTGTATTTGTTGTGTATTTTTGGAGTGAAGTAAATAATTTAGTAGTCTGTGAGGTTAAAGAGAAAAACATTTTGAAAATGACACTTTTCGCAAAAGAAATCCCTAAAGATTAGTTTATTAATTGCCGGGTCCCATTTCACTCTAAAAGTAAACAGTATAAATGTAAACACTTTGCATTATATTATGAATAAATAAAAACCAAAAACATTTCAAATAATCAAAATAAAAAACTCAAGACCTTCACTTAAAATACTAAATTAATGTCACATCCTAAATTTAACATCCTTTTAAAATTCATGGGAGGAGGGAGCTATAAGCGGAAGGAATTTAGTTACCCGGAATTTCCGGTGAACTTGCCTGTAAAAAAAATATCAAAACCACAACGTCACACAGAACATCTTTAAAACAAAGTCAGTCAGACTGCAAGAAATTCCACGGACGTTGATGTTGTGTGTGTATGGATTATAACAGCCGGGTTGGTGTATGGGCGTTGTGTAGGAGCCGAATTAGGACAGTTAGTTTACAGTTATTGCCCGGCGTGTGTGCATTGTACACGACAGGTTCATAAGCACAGTTATAAACTCTTTGAGCAACACTCGCCGCATATAGCTGTGCGTCTTATCTGCAGTGGACACAAAGGTCACACGAAGCTACAGAGACAGGCAGATTGGGAGATTCTGTAATTAAAAGTGAAAGTTTGGGGAAATACGATTTGAAGTTTCATTTGAAAGGGCAAGTAATTGTTTAATAAACAGATTGGAATCAGTCAGGGACAGGAATGGCCGCGGAGAAGAAGGAAATTCCGTGCGAGGATCGGCAGGTATGTAAGGAATTATATAAATGATAATTTGATTAATTGTTAATAATTGTCTTTGTGGCAAGACCAATTCGTATAAATCCTTTGCGGATTAGCGGTTATTTGTATTGCAGATTGAGCACAGTGATATTCATCTAGGTTCATAATTTTCTTGTATAAAATAATTTACAATATTTGAACGGGGACCAGATAATCACTTGACTTTCAATCTGCAGGATTTTACTATTCTTTCTACGTGTCATTTCTCCCTTTTAAACAAACTCAGTCAAATTTATTTAAAGACACTGGACTCCTTTGGTAATTGTCAAAGACCAGTCTTCTCACTTGGTGTATCTCAACATATGTATAAAATAACAAACCTGTGAAAATTTGAACTCAATTGGTCGTCAAAGTTGCGAGATAATAATGGTAGAAAAAAGCACCTTTGTCACACGAAGTTGTGTGTTTTCAGATGCAATTGATTTCGGGACCTCATAATCTATAATTCTAATGTCAGTCGAAATCAAATTCAATTTTTTCGTGGAAAAATTACTTCTTTCTCGAAAACTGCGTTGCTCCAGAGGGACTCCAATGATGTAAGAAATTAATTGATGATTTACAATCAAAATATCGATGCAAAATACAGTATAGTCGACTAATGATTTATTTTCTTCATTTATAGGGCTACATGTAAGTCTCTCTGAAAAGGGAAAAAAAGGCACAATAGAACAATGCGAAATGTAGTACCTTTTAAATTATTTTTACACGCTGTTGTGCATGAAAATAATGCTCTCAGACCGGGGTCTCAAGAAAGACACCTTTTCAAAACATGGTAGGAAACAAAAACATATTAAAGTGGCGACCCTCGCGTATCGGTCGGTATTTTTAATCCCGAAGGTGAGACAAACCACGCTTACGGTTGTCACCAACTCACTGAAATTGACCCATTAAAGTCCTATTTGATGTCCCACTTCTTTAATACTCAAATAAGGCCTACCTAGCTATTACCAATCGTCACAGTGATTCACTGTACAGTAATGTCTCAAAACATTATTTGTAATATAAAATCTGGTGAACAGATATATCATCTCATAGCATTGCTTTATGATGCAGCATGATGATGCAGCCCATTGGAGTGCCGTCAAAATGTGACAAACAGCGGGGCCGCACAGCTGCTGCATGCGTCAATTTATAGACTTACCTCACGGATTGTATCTTGGATCAATAGCTCAATTTCATCAAGCTGTTTTTATAAGATCAAAAATTACCGAAGCCAAATACCACATTAGTTTATGACTTGTTTTCTGCTAATTTGTGCGAAGTATAGAACCATTTTCTGAGGAACCGTTTAAAGGTATACCAGAATGAAATATTTCACCCAAAAAGACGTTTAAATATAGGGACAACCCATTTTCAGATTTTTAAGCCATATGGACTCAGTATTTATAAGCTTTCAGACTAAAACTAAACAATGATGTTTTGTATTCTTCCAATCCTACAATACCTTTCTTTAGTCAGATCATGTTGCCTGAATAGAACATTTTCTTTGGTGGCCATAAAATTACGGTACGACTTTCAGCTGAGCAAACTGTTTCAATGTTTTGCCCCCAAAAATGGTCTCCATATTTATGCTTGGGCCTATCCATCAATCAGAAAATGGTATATTCTTCTTGGTCAATTTTCAGTATCAATATGAATATCTAGGATTTGAGGCATTGCATGGTGGGGTATCAATATATATTTGGTTTGCGGTAACACCATGTGTGTATATCTACTTGCCAGGTAGAGTTGTTCTTAGGGAACTGTCTTGCTTTATTCTACTGCCGAGGAGTAGATAATCGGAGGTTCGGGAGACTTCTCAGTTCTGAAAAGAACTGTCCTGCTTTATAACTATTACCAGGGCGGATGGTATAGAAATTTGACTGGACTACTACTTTAGCTTATAGGATCGTAATAACTGTACTGCCGCGGAGTCAGTTCGGAATTGGTCTCAACGTTTCGACCAGCTTGCTCTCGTCTCCTGACGATGACTAGAGCAAGCTAGTCGAAACGTTGAGACCAATTCCGAACTGACTCCGCGGCAGTACAGTTATTACGATCCTATAAGCTAAAGTAGTAGTCCAGTCAAATTTCTATACCATCCGCCCTGGTAATAGTTATAAAGCAGGACCGTTCTTTTCAGTATCAATATACAATAGAAGTCTCCCGAACCTCCGATTATCTACTCCTCGGCAGTAGAATAAAGCAAGACAGTTCCCTAAGAACAACTCTACCTGGCAAGTAGATACACACATGGTGTTACCGCAAACCAAATATATATTAATATGAATATCCTTGCATAACTGAAACTTACAAATTGTTTAGTAGCGAACTTAGAAGTAAACATTTCCTGGTTGATACAAAATTATAGTAAACTGAAGAGTTTAAATATGAATAAATGTTTTTTATTTCAAAAATGTCACTTTGAAACATAAGTTCAGATTTAAATCAGTAATCATGGATTGAATGGTTCTCTTTTTGGACAGTTATCACAAATGTAATTAAAAGGGCGGATCCAAGGTGCTCAATATTATGAGTGAATAATACCTTTTTATGGCCTAGAGATACCCCAAAGACTTTCTCAAAAGTATGAAATCGCACATTGTAAAGATATTTAAACACTTTTAACTTTTTAACGTTTAGGCCTCAGTATGTAAAATTATAATATTATGCTCTGATATTAAACTCACAATGCTGTGATTCAGGAAAACTGTAGTCCGAAAAATTCATCTTTTCCGGTGCAGAGTATATAAACCTTTACTATCATGGTCATCTAACCCGTGTGGAATACAATTTAAATCCTTTGAAAATTCACAACTAACAGTGTTGAAACCTGATGCAAATCCTTTGGTTTTTTATCCAAAAGCCAAAAATAATGTTCTTCATCCCTTATGCACTTGTTTATTACCATTTTATTATTACCATTTTATTATTACCATTCATTTTAGAGCAAAAGCTGTGAGCCTGCTTTAGCTTTGACCGTGAATTTATTTAGAATGATCAGCCACTGGGTGCAGAGCACTGATGGAATAATCATCTCAAATAACAACGACCCATGGCATAATCCATTTTTAATTATGGATTTTTCTCTCTCTCTCTCTTCACTTCTTATGGTGATGATTGAAATGGCTTTTTGAGATGGGATTTTTGTTTGGACGACGACGAAAGTCATTGGTGTATGTCATTTATTACGCCGGCTCGTACGTGTCGAGGAATATTCAATAGAAGGGATCGAGGTTGAGCTTATTCATAATGTATTCGATTGCCGATGGCTGCAACCTCATTTCCATCTTAAGTTAATGATTCTCTTTATACACTTGCCCTTTTCGAAACCAAGACTTCGGCTTAGCACGGCTCCGGTCTCTGGCTCCTTCAGTCATATTGAAAAACCGGTGTTTGGGATAAAGGGCTTCAAACAAGCAGAGCCTACAAGCCTATAAAGCCCATTGAAGCCGTGGTTTCGAAAAGAGTCCAGCACCGTATTGGAGCTGGCGGGACTTTTTGTATGACAGTCGGGGCATGTGCTGCCGTGCTGAAGGGAATTAACAACAATATTGACAGGCATGGCATACTAATATCACGAGACTATACGATAATATGCGAGATTATTAGTCGAGAATGCGATTGAAATGGCTCCAATACTGCATCGGTCTCTATTTGGGGGGGGGGGGGGGAGGGGAAATCAAAGTAAATGGGCATTCATGTCAATACGTAGCAAATACATCACTCTGACTTCGTATAACACTGAATATTAGTGCAGAGCTCTGGAAAGTCGAAAAGAGTGGTAACAAGAATTGTCAATGGTGACACAATTTGTTTTGTATCAACTGCGATTGAATAAGTTTTTTGTGTTGTTTATGACACTTATAAATCAAAACAAAACTGCAGCTTGTATGAAGAAACATAGGGGGACACCAATCGCTCCCAACTTTTTTCAATTCAAATCAGGTCAATAAAACATTTATTTCGGTCGTGCCCCCACATGATATATTCATCGTTGGTGTTTCAATTAACATTGGCACTAACAGCAACATTGATAACAAATCAGAAAAAGGATTGGTTGAAGCCTTGGATCCCATACCCTAACCTGTTGACGGACTCACTACATACTAGACCCACAAAGACAACGACAAAGACAAGGGACAGGGACAACAATGACATCCGAACACAAAGTGGTGTACCACGGAAGAAGTGGTGACCGGCCGCACGCCCACATTGCTAAACATTCTTGCAGTTGATACTGGTTACTATTGTTGTTTAGTCAGCCACAACAACAAACAAATAATTCACAAACACAACCACAATGACGTAAATGCAAATGATTGGATGTACGGGCTTTCGTCACCGTTTAGAGCACGTGGTAAGATTGGTAACAATATCAAATGCATCTGCACCTTTTTTGAGGAAATAACGAATCTGTATAAGTTCGAACTTGATCTATAAACAAAATATTTACTCAGTGTCAAACATAATTTATAATGCAAGATTGTTGTAAATTGTTTCATAAAAGACAAAATACTCATGGGTTACATATTAAGAGCCCTATCACATGTTGGTGTAAAACGCCGACGAAACATTTTAGAAAGAAACAGCGAACTTTGATATAAGGTTTCTATACAATCTGTACCGCAGAGCACATCCTGATAAGTCGCAGAATGTAAACAGCGCCACCACCTTCCGCGAAACATTCTCTCTGATTCCGTACTTCATGATGCCAGTCAGCATCCACAACTTATAATTCCAAAACAATTTTTCTTTCATTCAATTTGGGTTTTAAAATAGGGGGGAGAGCCGCGGTCAGCTTAGGGTTCTTGATTTGTGCATTTTAAATTTTACAAAGAATGCGTGCAGCGGTCTCATGAGATGTTCCCCTGTATACGGCTACTATAGGGGTAAGGGAAAAACAACTATATAATATTCCCGCTATTAAGTTTGTAATAATTATTATCTCACGGGAAAAACAAAACAAAAAACATTAAAAACTGAAGGAACAGGTGATTTTAGCCCCTCCCAAAAATGTTTGTTCCCAGGCTCATGCTAATTTTTATCATTAATTTTGTAAACTATCTTGTAATTAATAAATTAATTTGTATTTTATTTTGTTTATTCTTTGTTGATTTGTTTATTTACTCTTTTTCTGTCTTTCTTCCAATCTGTAACTATTGTTTTAATTTTACATTTCCGATATTAAAGGCAGTGGACACTATTGGTAATTACTCAAAATAATTATCAGCATAAAACCTTACTTGGTAATGAGTAATGGGGAGAGGTTGGTAGTATAAAACATTGTGAGAAACGGCTCCCTCTGAAGTGGAGTAGATTTCGAGAAAGAAGTAATTTTCCACGAATTTGATTTCGAGACCTCAAGTTTAGAATTTGAGGTCCCGAAATCAATCATCTGAAAGCACACAACTTCGTGTGACAAGGGTGTTTTTTCTTTCATAGTTATCTTGCAACTCCGACGACCAATCGAGCTCAAATGTTCACAGGTTTGTTATATTATGCATATGTTGAGATACACCAAGTGAGAAGACTGGTCTTTGACAATTACCAATAGTGTCTAGTGACTTTAAGCAAAGTAGCCGATTAATTACTTTATTAAAATTAATTTTATTCATAACATTAACTAGTTTCTTTATTACTCTTAATTTATAATTGCTTACTATTGGATGCAAACCACGGAGGTAAATTTGCTTCAGCAGGGAATCCAAACGTACTAGAACGTCATCAACAATCTGTTTATATACAAGGGGCGAGCAGTGTGATAGATGAAAGAGAACTGACAACAATACATATACAGGCCTTGGCAATATCCAAATGGGGACGGTTGTAGCCGGTTAAGGACTAATTCCTATATCGTGGTAGAAGTTCCTACAGGCAAGTAGGAAAAAGTTTACCCGTGGCGTTAGATTCAACATATTTCTGATGGGCGTGGCCCCACTCAATGTTTAACCTTTGACAAACAATTCCTTAACGATATTATGGGTTGTTAGTAAGTCTGGTTGTTCGCCTTCTACATACCAAAGATAAGCGACCCTTGTTAGATACGGTTCGGTGCAGACTGTTTATTCGGTCGCGTCGTAATCATCCACGTATCGGTACTACGGAACCTCAGAACTGTCAAACAAAATCACGTGTGGTAACGCCAATACGAAAAGTTTTATAGTAGACCACAAGTAAGAAGCTAACAGAAATAATGTGCAATTAACTGAGGTAAGGTGCATTTTTGCACACATTAAATTGCGTCTAGCTGGTGCTACAATATAAATACTTTAAGACAAATGATAATGCCTTGTTTGTAATTCCGTACTGCCGTGTTGTAGCGTATCCGCATCGGTCGTCGCACTCATCGTACACACACACCGTCTCCTAAATGGACCAAAACTGCGTACATTTCTAGCACACAACAGATAGGCAGTGCCGCCGCCGAGGGCTGTTCGCTTCCCCCAGTCAGCTTTAACTTGTTGTCTAATCCCCTTCGGAAATATCCACTTACGAGGGACTAAAGAAGTGTCACTTGCAGCGATTGGCAGATTAAACTCCTTGGAATTTCCCCAGACGAAGGGTGGTTTGTGTTTTTGATTTTTTTTCAAGATGGGTGACGTCCAACACGATGTGGGTGACAATCCTTACGAATCCATCGCAAAGATCGACACCAGCAAGAAAGAGGTTTGGAAACTATGAAAATGAGTCTCGCTGCTTTGAAATGAATGGAATGATGATTATGAGTTAAATAATATAAATGTTGTAACGTTACTGCATGCAAATGTGTTGACACATCCATTGTCATAGTGAGGAAGTAATATTATTTTTATTCCTTATCGCCTGTTGTAATTTATTGTTGATAGCACTGTTGGAGTGTTGTGTTTAATAGCAGAAAGCCTTTTTTGCTCGCTCTATTCTGTGCTGCTGGTTTTTCCCCTGGAATTGCTTGACAGCTTTTTAAGTTTTTGAAGTCTCACTTGAAGAATGGAAGTTTTTGCATTGTTGGACACCACATTGGCAAAAAACACATGTTGAATTTTTCCAATCCACCATACGAAGTGGAACAAATGTTTGAAGTTTTTTTTTAAAAAGGAGTCATTTAAAAGTGGTTTTCTAGACCCAGTTACTATGGGGGAAATTTTTTCCGTATAGGCCTAAATGACGACCAATAAATTACAATAAAAAAATAAAAAGGAGTACACCAGGGCACCGGTAACATGGTAACTGGGTCTGGTCTAGTGGCATGGTTTTCATCTTACCCTGCTAGTGGTAGGACGTCAGTCAGTGCCCACATGCAACACAGAAGTCCAACCTGGGCTGGGTTTTCATAAATGTGCACTTGCTCAGTGTAATAGTTGCGATAACGTAACCCTCCTCCCGAAGGCCGCAAGTCGGGAGGAGGGTTACGTTATCGCAACTACCATCAGTGTAAATGCATTATTTTTTTATGGTGAGGCTGGTACTGGTAAACCGTCCATGGTTAAATTAGTTGCGATAATCGTTTACAACCCTCCATCCTCTCGACTCAGTGGTCAGAGGAGGATGGAGTGTTATGATTTTCACAAGGTTAAACAGGTTTTGCAAACAGGTGTTACTGCGTTAGAGTTAGAGCTAAGCACCAGCCATATGCATTACAATGATGTGATTACCGCTGGAAATTTATGTATTATTTAAAAATTAATGCAATGACTTTGTATTTTAAAATATTGGCTTGTCTTGCTAAATGTTAAAATATTGGCACCAAAGAGTAAAAGTAGTACTGCAAGTGTTGTACTACTACACTAGAGTAGAGAAGAGGGGTTAAATATTACACTTTCCCATACATGTACGATGGTCTGATTACAGTAGTACATGAATTCAATTTGCAAATCAAAATGAGTAGTTGCGATATATGGTATCCCTCCGACCGTTGGGAGGATGGAGGGTTACGATTATCGCAACTACAAAAGTAGTTAGTAGAAGTGTGTACTGAATTTTTTTATGCAAGCAATTTTAATAATAGCCTAAAAAGTTTCAGGCTCAAATTAGTAATAATGCAAGTATTTAAAGAAATTTGGTCCCACATACATTGCTTTTTAAAACACATGATTGAAGGAAGCACATTTGTGCACTTTACGGGTCCCAATGTTTGATTTTTTGCAAGACTTGTCTTAAACATTATGCCTAACTAGTAATAACATGTCAAAGCAATGTAATCTGTGCGATTAGTGTGCCTCACAAGCTTAAAGGAACATTACAGACTTGGTTTTGATAGCAAACAAGTTGCTGGCAGTGTAAGCACTTTAAAATGTAATCCACCATACTTAAACTGACAAACCTGTAGAAGTTCGAGTTCGATCGGCCATCTGGGTCACGAGAGAATAATGAAAAACCGATTACAAATTTTGCGTTGCATCGATGCCACAACAAAAATGAATAAAACGCTCACTGAGCGATAAACTCCAAACGCGAAACTATATTATTTATTTGTCATAATATGAAATTTCAGACAGAAATGTTTCAAGGGATGTTTTCTACTATCATCATCATTAGACTGTAAGTTTATGTAAATCTGTGATCTTCACGATTTTTGTTTCTTACCGTATTCTGTTAACATTCCTTTAAAAGTATGAGACGGCATCAATTAAAATCCTGCAACAAGCTTGATGCTATGCCTGATGTACCATCACTGGCGCAACTGGCCTGCACATTATTGTCTGGACATTTTATGATCTTGTTAGTTAGCGTGTACATGGCGCTAGATTATCTCAAGATGTGATGATTCATTTGATGTGCAGCTGCAGCCCGTGTTCACCTTCATAAGGAGTTTGTCTTAATTCGGTAAAACAAGCGTGCAAGCAGCCCTGAAGTTTCATCTTTGAAAGGGCAAGGCCCTTTTTCATTTTGCAAAGGGCACTTCCCTTGGAAAATCTTAGTCTAATATAGAAAACTGTTGAAGAGGGCAATAATACAAAGACAGTGGCCTTCATGCAATTCCAGGCCTTAAACGAACACGAGTTGGTCAAAACAAAAGCGTTTGTAACCATTTTTTATAAAATGCATATGGTTGGAAAGATGTTTTAAAAGTAGAATACAATGATCCACACAAGTTTGCCTCGAAATTGCGTGGTTTTCCTTCTACTGTGCGAACTAACATGGTCGGCCATTTATGGGAGTCAAAATTTTGACCCCCATAAATGGCCGACGTGTTAGTCGACGAGGTAAAAGGAAAACCACGCAATTTCGAGGCATGTTTGTGTGGATCATTGTATTCTACTTTTACAACATCTTTCTACCCATATGCATTTTACAAAAAACGGTTACAAACGCTTTTCAAAGACCAACTCGACCGATCCAAGGCACCTGTTCCTTTAAGTGTAAAGCCTCTGCATTGATGCATTGTAGTTTAAACATAATATGTAGGCTCCTATAATTAGGTATTTATAACAAAGAAAATAGTTTTGGTTTCATTGCCATTTTGCAATGCCCACGTGATACATCAATGTGTTTGCAGTATGATCCATCCTTAATGTTATAACATTGGCTCTTTACATGCTTAAAATTGTACAATTTGCACATCGTTTGTGTAAACTTACACAGTCACACAGTGAAATGGTCAGTGAGCAAATACAAGGTGTGAGTTTTACATTCTTTCTATTGATCACTGATCATTCATTCATTCATTCATTCATTCATAATTGGTTTATTATTTTAAAAACAAATTCCCATGGCGACCGGAGGTCGAATTACAGGAAAATATACAGAGATTAAAAAATAAGAAAAAATCACACTACTTCACATTATTGGTCATAGGTCAATGTATAGTGTGAAATATGGCTGATCGTACTATGTAACTGTGGGGTATGCAAAAGAACATTTATAGATATTTTTATACTACCTTTATTCTTGGTTACTTACATTCTGTGTGTAAGTACACATTGTGTAAAACACAACTTGCTACAGAAACTTCATACCCAGTGACTAAAAATGTACAAGAACAAAGTTCATGTTGTTCATTTTGAGTGCTGTGATCGTGTTTTGATTGTGTATTTTTGTATTCCTGGGAGTTTTCCCATGGAATTTACCTACATGCCATCTCAGCTCATGAAGCTTTAGGGTCAGAGACCTTGACAGTGCCAGTCTTCCATTTATAAGGTCAAAGGCGTTCACACAACAGACATCCCCTAGAGAGATGGTGTCTACACAGGTAGTGCTCTATGGGTTGGTCCTGAACTATTGTAAAAGCAACACTTTCTTATCATGTGGATGTAACTGCCTCAGTTTGACATCCATAATTGGTACATGTACAAATGCAATCCATACAAGTTTTGCTAGGTGTTCGTTTAGTGATGTAACTGAGGTTTCCTTTTAGAAATCTTGCAAAAAAGAGGGAGAAAAACCAGGAAACTTTACTTATTGAATTTATTTGTCTAAACATGGTTCATGTGGGTTAGGTTTTTGCAACCACCAGACTTTAGGTTTAAATCATACGAGAACAGTCTGACACGCAGCTGCCATAGAAATGGCTGACTGTACATATCAGTTGTATTTTGACCTCAAACTAAATAGCAGCAGTGTGTTTTTTGGATTTAAAAACAAAAATATAAGAAAGTGGACATTTTGGATGGAATAACCTTCGACCACGGTGTCACAGAGCATGAACAAAAAGCCTCATAACTTCATAATGGCCATTTATAATACCAGTACATGTCTTGTGGCAGTTTTCCCAATGTCAACACACAAGATCATCATTGAGTTTTGTACAGAATTATTTTACACGTAGAAAATTTACAGCCAAAATTGTGTGCTTTTTGCATTTATTTGTAATAAAAAAAATTCTGCTAAGCTAATTTGCTAAGCAAACATTATAAACTAAAGGTTGTTTTTGTTAAAATTTTTACCTAATATGGGGCTATAGCATGTAATTGTAATTGTTTTTAAAGGTTGAAGTTGTGGGTGTGCAGCTGGACACATGCTATGGTGAACAGCACTATAAAGGATGTATACACTATTTACATCATCTGATTGATAAATTCTAAGGTTGTACATGTAGTCCACACAATTCAATGGCTTGTTATGTATAGCTGACTACACACGCAATAATAGATTTTTCAAAGTGGAGGTTTAGGCCAACTGAGAACAATACGTAACTGCACGCCAGCGTGCGTGACCTTCACAGATATAAAAAGCTGCCATTTTTGCATGAAACATTATGATTGCTGCTTTCAGTGTGTATAAGTAGTACTGAAAGGGAAAGTGGGCTCAGTATTTTGTTATTTTATATTTTGGTCTCTTGAAAATGGGGTAGTTGGAGTATACTGTTGATTTACAGATTTATTGAGGTTTTGAATGGTCATTTGGTTGAGGTTTCTTTTTCACAAATTGTACAGTACTGTGTGAACATGACTGGGAGTGTTCCTTGCCTTGAGTTAACATGCGCATTGTCTCAGAAATCAAAACCATTCAGTCAGTGTATAAAATGACATGGTTCAAACATTAGTCACACTACTACTATGTGCATTACGGTACATGTGCTGAACACATCAGACTCACTGGTGATTACATAGCAATTGTAGCTTGAATTTCATGACTCAAGGGCGCAATCACATGTAGCTGGGGTTTTTTAATGCATGAAAATTAGCTTTAAAAGCACAACAAAATAATGCTGACTCAGGCCTAATAATACTTCATTGCACCTTTGGCGTTGTCTCAAGGAGTGCCAAGAATCTTAGCCCAATTAAGCTGGCCATAAACATTTGCTAAGCATTGTAACCAAATGATGCCAGAATAAGGTTACAAGCTAAATTATCATACATGTGGTGTAATCTATTGATAATAATATCTCAAGCCCTATAAATGTATTGTTTGTCGTCTGGATAAATGTGGGGTTGAATTGAACTACCCATTGTACAGTATGTATGGCATTTCTCTGCTTGGAATAGTCAAGCATATTTGTTTTGCAACAAATAAATGCAGAGATTTGCATAGCTAAGCAGCATCAAGTGAGTTGCATTGTAATGGTTTTACAACTGCTGTGCATGTCAAAAACTTATTTCATTCTTGCAGATTTTAAAGAAACCTGGACCAAAATGTAAACAAGAGCTGTAATTGCAATTTTACTAAATTTAAAAATGATCTTGATATAGTGTGACTGACCTTCAAAGTCTTCCAGTATTTTGTGTATTTTTTCTCACAAGGCTACAATTTTACAATAAACATTTTAAACTTGGTTGTTAGCCCGAAAAAAAAGTATTAAAAAAGTATGACTGTACTTCTTAAACTGTGAATGAACAAATTGCAAATGGTGTGAATGATGTTCAATCATTATTTGTTGTTGTGAAATGAATTTCCCTTTGGCTTATGTTCTTGATTCCCATTCTATTTAGGTGGTGCTTGGACATGAGATTGGATCAGGAGCACAGTGTCTTAAGTGCGGACCTGCCTGCACTGGATTAGAACTCCACTTCTGGCGGTAAGAATCCTTCGAGACTAATGTTTGGTACTAGAGAGTTTTTGTCTTCGACAACAGATGGTTCTATGACGGTATTAGTAGTTTTCAGCCAAACTGTTGTCGTTTTCAGCACAACGCAGATTTATCCCAAGTACTGACGTAGAAATTAAGGGGCGACCGTCCTCAAAGCCGACACATCTGTAGATGACGCCAAATGTCATCATTATTGTTTCAGAACCATCCGTTGTCGAAAATGAAATCTCTCTATTGTGTTGTCCAGGGCAGGAACTTAACCCTCTCCATCGTCATAAAATTGGAACTGTTCGTTTTCTGGGTACCCTGCAAAATGCATCAACATATTTAACAATATATGAAATGAAAACCCTGCTAAATGTAGCCTTTCACCAAGGCCTTTAGAGGCCAAGCATTACAAGCAAAAATGTTTGAAAAACTTCACTGTATAGGGGAAAGGATTTTACTGAACTGAATGACCTCTAAGAAACAAGGCATTGAACCCTGTTAATTGCACCCACCCCCCCCCCCCAAAAAAAAAAAATGCATTGAAGAGTATTGGATTTTTGTTCACTGCTATTCACTACCATCTAAGTTGTTATCATTTCCCATTCCATCATGTAAGTTTGTTTAACAACACCTAGACTGGACAAAGTAGTCTGGTTCTCTTGAATTTGAAGAGTTGTTTATAATTTGTATTATTATAAATTACCCTGGATGCCACAAAGAACCTGTCCAGGTTGTCCCTGCATGCCATGAATTGACCTTGGCCTTGGCATTCATTTCCTCAATTTGTTGAGTTGCTACTGGTCTTTTTGGATGTCGGAAGTGCCTGTCCTATTTAAAGTTGTTAGGGATACATGTAGATTGGTAAATACTCCAACAATTAAACACCATAAAAACTTCATTCATTCATTCCAATTGGTAACACCGGTGAAGCATAGTTCTGCAATACAGTAATATAAATTAGTTTAAACAGCATTCCCTTCTAATGTGTTAAAATAGTATGGTTTGGATAAATTATTAATGACTTAATTAATATTAATTAATAAGTTTTCACCCCAAACCCATTCTTAAATGAATCGCTTTTTGGATTTCTGAGGGTTAGTGTCCATTTGCCGTCACCTCACTAAACACATGTACTGGTGGACTGATTCGCTATACTTTTGAAATTACCGCCACAGTAGACACTGCACTCATCTGAAACTCTCACATGTGACTTTTATTGTACTATTTTTTGTTGTATCTGTCTTGATAATTTTGTCTATAAACCAGCAATACCTAGACAAAAACCAGTCTGCATATGTATGAACCTACATTTATTTGGAACTTGGATTTGTGTACAGTATTACTTTGGTTTATCTTTCTTTGTCATGTTTGTACATAGTTTTTCGTACAAATCAGCAGTAGCTTGACATACATTCCCGCATCCTCATTGATTCACTCAACACCCTAACCCTAAAAAAACCAAGACCAGAGGCATCAGAGGCAGTGGCCTCCACAGCCTGCATGTTATTCCAGGCCTGGGGTGTAATTAGATGTGCTTTAATTTTCACTTTTTGGAAATGTACACATAATGTACATGTTTTTCAGTTCTTACATATTAAGGACTTTGACAACTAAACGTCAGCCTTCTATTGGGATCATAACCCTTTGAGCAAACCTGTAAGATCCCTAGAGTCATCTCTAGAGACTGAGATGGGGAAATCCTGTTCCTGTCTTGGAAGAAGTGAGGCGAGTGGCCTTGCTTAGTGGATGTCAACCCAAGCTTTACAGTGTTGAGTCAAACAACATACAGTAATAGGGGAAACCTAGTTGACTACACATTCAGGGTTTAAATTTTGAGGTTTTCCTCCCTTACTTTTTTTTCTCATTTCCTACGCATCCCGTTTCAATGGCGCTTTTTGTGCCGTTGAGTGTATAATTAGAAATAACAATGATGTGAATGTATCATGCCATTCCTATGTCTAGATTCAAACTCAAAAGCACATCACGATTGAAAAAACAAGAACAGTGGGTAAATACATAGTATCCAAGAATTTTAGAAATTAGAGGAAATAATCTTTAAGATTTATTCTTCTCACCCCATTTGACCCCACCTGATCTACAAAAACATGAAACAATAATTGAAAACGCACAATGTTCTTCTCTTTTTTTATAACAACAAATTCAACAGGAGAATCTGTAAGATTTGTAAGTGTTCACCAGAGGAACATGCCGTCACGGTACAAGTGCAAGAGACTGTCCGCAAGGTTGGACGCCTCTTCGATGCCTCCAAGTTGGAGAAGTACACCATTGATCGCATGACCATGGAGCATACAGAGATGATGGCCATGCCCACCGACGAGAAGGCCAATGCTGACTCCAATGCCGCCCAAAAAATTACCTTCGAGTGGATCCCGCAAGGGGCTACTGAAAACCTGGTAAGTTGCTATTTTCCCCTCAGACATTGAACTGAATTGAATTGAACTGAATTGAATTGAGTTTTATAAAAAATGTACATGAACTTTAAGTTTGAATTGTACAGTAACAGATCAAATAAAATACAATCAATACAAATGCATTTGTAGCCCTCTTAGAAGCTTTATCACAATACTTAACAAACAGAATAGCAGAATAGTAAAAAATAAGGTGAATCAAGCATGGGAGACTAGTGCGACTACCGTCTCAAAGTGGCAACTATTGATGCTTATTCAAGTCTCAACTGCTGTTATTCAACTATCCTTCCACCACGACTTCTACAAAAATAGTCGTACTTCCTGCTTGGTGAACAAATTGTGTCGCTCATGACCCAACCTAGTTTACATTACGAAACATTTAGACATCAGTGATACAATCCTTCAATCCTTTCAGTACAAATTTAACTCTTTTGTGCCTGCGACAAACAATATGTCGCAATGTACTTGGGAAGTTAAATTAATCCCGGCTAGTGTCCCACTTACAGCTATTTGAGGCGCGACTAGTCCAGTAGTTTATTTCACTAGTCGCCCAGGCTTAAATAAAGTTAGGATAAGGAGTTACATGTAAACACATTAGTTGAGTCTTGGGAGCTTTCCTGAAGGCTGCCAGTGATGGAGCATGGTAAATTCTATGAAGTACACTTGTTCCACATACTGTAGTTGGCCTAGCAGCAAACCTACAGTCAACAGGGTAAATGTTTGGGCCATGGATTTAAGAAATTGTTCTTTAGATTTTTAAAAGATTGTACCGATAAAGCCCAAGGATATGAATGATGCCACAGTCAAGAAGTCCAAGATACGAGGGGGATAATTGACATGTTTATCTTTGGTGTGGGGGTTGCGTGGTTGTCACAGAGAACGAATTATGTGCATGCTGCTTGCACAGAATGCATCACAAGGGTCTATCAACGTATCACGCTAATGCAATGCTGTGCAAGTATTCCAAGCACAAGAATCAAGTGCAGCTTGAGTTATTGGAGCAAACAGTTTTTGAACAACATGTTTGCCGGCATGACGCTACATGGACTTGATCAGTTACTTAACTCAAAGAATAAAGGGCTGGGGGGAGGTGTTCAGCATGATGGGCCAGTATATAAGTGTCTTACCCAACTACGTACATATTTGCAGCCTGGTGACACTTGCATCATATAATGAATGCATCTTGAGTTTATTTTCAAATGATATGAAACAGGCATGGCACCTTTTTGAAACTTTCTTCGTTGGCAACCTCTTTACATAGGGGTCTAATAATTGTACCATCCCATCATGCATGACTGCATTACCTGTATCAAATGAAACCAAGTGTGACAGTCAAACCAAGACAGTCACTTTTAATAGATTTTAAATACAAGTTTATGAAATTGTCTTTTACATGTACTATCGTATGATTCCAAGTGTAAAAACACTTGGTATACAACGTCGGGCCTGATATTTCACAAAGGGCAGCAGTACAGATGCAATGGCCTCAATACCCCTTGGCCATTGCCCTGGTGCCCCTTGAATTGTTTTACATGCCCCTCATAGTGTCCTGTACTAAGGGAACAACTGACTTGCTCTTTACAAGAGCAAAGTATATAATGATGTGTAAGTACAGTATACATTGTATGTTGTCACTGTCAGAGCTACCAACACTTCCCAATTATGCTGAATATTTCCCTGATTGTTTGGACAAAATCGCTCAGTTTGCAAGATGCATTGCAAGATGCATTGCAAGATGCATTGCAAGATGCAAATGTTGGCACTGTTAAGTCACTTTAAAAGAGCTCAGGACAACACGGCTGAAAAATCGTTCAGGCCTCATACAGAGGCAACAAAGGCGATTGCTTCAATGCCCCTGGTCATTGCCTTGGTGCCCTTGAAATGCTTCAGTAGAAATTTACAATGTTATAGAGTGCCCTTTATCAAGGAGAAAATGCCTTGGTGCCCTTGCCCTTTCAAAAACGATGTATACAGGCCTTGACTTTTCTTTTAACCAGGTTGTTTAAATGGGTGTCTAATCGGAGCACCCACTCTAGGAACTACTTCATATGTTAACTCCTTCCTGCGCTTCCTATACGCGCATCCTGTGTGGAGTAATACAGGAACTTGTGAACACCGTTTTAGTGTGTGGGTGCAATATATGTGTGGCTAAGGAAGCCCATTAATGGATGTCGTTTCAGTGGAGATGGGGAGGATCTGGAGATAGATTCTAGTCAGTTGTGCGTAGCCAGTGGGACGGGGTGGGTGTCCCCTCTAAACTATGCTCTAAATGAGATCAAAATCTGCACAAATAGATGGCTTAATACATAAAAAAAAGTATACACTACAATTTATACACTGAAAGCAGACAATTTGCCACCTTCGTGAAGATGTCAAAGCTGAATATTGCCAGCAAAATAGATTTAACTATACCCTGCGGACCCATTAATGCGGTTGTTGCCTGCTCAATTGTTTGTCAAAAACATCAACAACATTTTTTAGTGTACACATACACATTGTATGATTCATGTGCAATATTGGAGCGATGTGATTGTTAGAAATGTGAATGAATGTATGCTGCTGGGCATTGGTTCAGCTTTTGATGGCGACTATAAGTGGTTCTGACAGTTGTTATCATCCACGTTAGTGGGAGGTCGCTTTTAACTCATCAAGGAAAGGTTTTTCATCTCTCCAGGAGGTACAGCAAGTCTAAATTACAATTTCTCTCTTCATTGATGTCTTAATATGAGAAAATAGCTGCATCTAAACCAAGTGACTTAATGAAGCTATGGCTAGGTACACCAAGGGAGGTACACCGAGTCTAAATTACAATTTCACCCTCCATTGCTGTTTTCACATGAGAATATAGCCATGTCTAAACTAAGTTCCTGAGATGGTGTCGGCTGAAGACAACCTCTCACTCAACTACTACTAAACCAAGTGACCTCAACTATGGCTATAGGTACACTTACAACAAGAACCAAGTGTAAATTACAGTTTTCACCCTTCATTGATGACCTTTATTTTAAAATGTGAGGAAATCGCCTCGCCTGAATCAAGTGACTTCAGCTTTGGATATTAAAGGTACACCAAGGGAGGTACAGTACACCAAGTATAGAATACAACTTCACTCTCCATTGTTGCCTCGTCTAATCCAAATGACTAAAACCTAATTGTGGAATGAAACATGAAGTCTGAAAAAATAAAATCTAAACCTAGACTAAAAAACTACACTAACTGGAACCACTATAAATTCACACTGGAACCACCCACTAGCATCCTTTGGCTTTTTGGCAATTTTAGGGCGTTTAGAATACAATATGTAGAATTTCCATGAATGTGGCTTGTGGTACATCATGGGGATGTCACTCACAGTCAGTTAACAATATAATAATAATGACGTCTTCTATAGCGCAGGTATCCACAAAGTGCTCATGGCGCTTGCTTCAATACAAAAGTTCCCTCTTGGTTATCCTCCAGCGGTGCAAAGATCAAGAAAAAGATGTATCGTGTTAGGTTTAAATTGCTTGTGGGTTCACTTGGGCATGGTACTTAAAGTCACCTGGAAATAGATTTTGTTTTCTTTCAAACAACAGTATATGCTTACGAACAATAAAACATTTTTTTTAGTAATTGTTTGTCACGATTTATATGTTTTAAAAATATATAAAGTTGTTTGGGGGGCTGACTCCGCCTACCCCTTTTGTGACGTCAATCGAGGCAGACTTTGCCTGCAATGCGTATAGTAAACACACGTGCAAAGTACATGTACGTCCAAGTCGTGAGTTGGTACATTTCAAAAAGTGTTTTTCTGCATTCAGCAGCAATACACCTGGTCGGCGTTGCCGGAAAAAAAACCCAAAAACGTACAAACTCATGACTTGGTCCGTACATGTACTTTGCAATTGTGTTTACTCTACGCATTACAGGCAAAGTCTGCCTCGATTGACGTCACGAACAGCGCCCTCTCGGGTCAGGGTCTACTCTTAAATTTGTAAATAACATAAGAACTGATTGTTTAAAACCTTAGTTAACTGTTTATTCACATTCCACTCATCAAAACACATATATTAGTGACAAAAGCTTTATTTTGAAAAAATACCACTTCCAGGTGACTTTAAACAGTACAAGGAACATTTTCAAAAAATATCCTTGGTACATTCATGTTCAAGTACAATAAACATGTATGTAGTATTTTACTAACATTTGTTAGTGGAATGTAACTTTGTAAGTCGCATGTTTAAAATCAGAATTGTGTATTATATGGGCAGTCAGGTTGGCTCACTGGGTTTTGTTTCCTCTATGGACCCTGGTTTGATTCACGGACAGGAGTCTTAGATTTTCAGCCCCTACCTGACTGCGTTGGTTTTCCTTTCACGTCTAAAGCTAAAGTTTCTTCATTGTCTTTTTTACAATAGTTGGTGGGATATTTTCATGACATTAGGATGATTTGCGGAATTATACCTTAATTCAGATTCAGATTCAGGTACAGGCATGCAACTTCCTAGTGAGTAATACTTCTTGTTTCTTGGTTCTTGTATTGAAAGCAAAATTTTAGCAATGTACAAATATTCATGTTCAACCACTTGAGGCAGTTGATGACAATAAATATGTGACCTTAATTTTTCTATCAAACTTTCACATGCTGTTTTATTAGAAAGGAATGAAAGCAGGGTTTTTCCCTTTTTCAGTGACTAGCCAGCAGTGGGAACAGTTTGCTTGTCCTTTCACTAGTCTGTCAGTTTTTTCACTTGTCCGTATGTTTTAAATAACTAAAAGGATGCTTTAACCAGCCATGGACCACATGTAGAGTGAACTTTGACTGGCATGTTTTGACAAGCATTGGCCAGCGGACCAAACCAAACGCTGGAAAGTCCAAGTATCAGTTTCTAACCATTCAACATTTCTTTAACACAATTACTGGTCTTGAATTACACGCAGGCCATGACCCCTGTTGCCCTGTTCTTGGTCATCGTACCCCCCCCCCCCCTCAAAAAAAAGAAGAAGAAGTTTGCCAAAGACTTTAAGATTTTCCAATAGGAGTGCGGCCCTCAGCTAATTTAAAATGACTCTGCCCTTTCAAAGATGAACTTGCAGGCATATGTGGAAACCATATTGATCACTCAATACAACAAGACAGAAATCCTGTTCAAAGTTAAGAATGATTATTGAAATTCCTGCATCCACATATTTCCATTCCAGGTTACTATTGCTACATGAATTAGGTGATGCGTTCACACCAAGTTGTTGAAATTGGGCTTGCCCTAAACCGTATTCTGTTGCACATTAGACGGCATTAAAAAGCCAGCTCAGATCCAGCGCTGACTAACCCTTAAGGCTCGACTGAGCACGAGTGAATGGGATTACGCTCACTACACAAACCCATAGGAGAAACGAGAGAGGGGAAGGAGGAAAAATAAAATACTTGTGTGAGTTGTGCCGTGAGAATATCAGTGTAATGCAGCATGCAGTCTGCGATCAAGAGGAAAAGACTGACGCACACCCCCGGGGGAAATGGAAATATAAATTTATTTCTGAAATTTATTTCAGGGGGTAGTGGTTATTTAGGCGATGGCCGTAGGGGAGATTCATTGTTACTCACAATGATTGCTGGAGTTTGGCTGGAGGGCGTTTGTAGACGATGCAAATTGACTTTCGTGATGTGAACATGCGTGGATGTCATAGTTGATACTTGTACTGTTGTATCAGTGTGTACAAACCGTGTACATGTACATGTACGTCTGGAATGTATTTGTTTTAGTCACACAATGTTGGGTTGAGGACGTGTTCAATGTAACAAATGTTTTTAGAACATACACTAGTAATAAAATACATTCAGTAGTGTACATTACATAAAGCATTGGGTGGGACAACTGCAAGCTGGCACAATATTAATATACTTACAATGCATGTACAGGCCTTGTTTTACTAGATCAACAGCTGCAGTGCTTTGTACCAAGTCAGTTTTATGGTAATTAATGTTAGGCTTGTAATGTAGACCCTACCTTTAAGACACTGGTCACTATTGGTAGTTGTCAAAAACAAGTCTTTTCACTTGGTGTATCTCAACATATGCATAAAATAATGAGCCTGTGAAAATTTTAGCTCAATTGGTCGTCGAAGTTGCAAAATAATAATGAAAGAAAAAACACCCTTGTCTCGCGATGTTGTGTGCTTTCAGATGCTTGATTTTGAGATCTCAAATTCTAAATCTGAGGTCTTGAAATCAAATTCGTGGAAAATTACTTCTTTCTTGATAACTATACGATACGGAGATGTTTCTCACAATGTTTTATACTGCCAACAGCTCTCCATTATAAGTTATCACACAAGCGCGAGTGGAATACGGTAAATATAGCGCTTCTGCGTCCAATATCCAACGAGGCTGAATGGATATGAGACGCAGACGCGCTATATTTTCCGTATTTCCACGAAATATTTATCTTCAAGCAAACTTGGCGCGTGACATAGAACACACAATACGCATGGTAGTGATATTAGCTGTGCAATATAGGTTTTTATCACCACTCCATTCTGCCAATCTGATTGGAGGATTAGCACGTACTTGAAGATAATACTCATTATCAAGTAGGGTTTGATGCTAATAGTTATTTTGAGTAACTACCAATAGTTTCCACTGCCTTTATTACAACTTTTGGCTCATTTATTTTAAGTGAGTCAGTAATTTTGTGGCAAGCCCTACCTTATGGGTAATTAGAGATGTTAGTAAAACGTCCATGCACATGTTTGATTTCAAAGTCCATGGAAATGAATTAAGACCTGCTGATGGATTTGAATTAAATTGATTCCTGAAGAGTTTACACCCACCTCCCCCCCCTCCAAAAAAGTAATTTGTTTTACAATTTTGCATATGTACATGTATCGAATAGAAGTGAGCGTTCTTCAAAACAAGTTAAAGAAAAGACTGCCACTGTGATATTCATCGATTGACAAATTAGATTTCTTGATTGGCCTCAATTACTGTACATTTAGGTTAGCAGTTGAAGGCTCATCCAACTGGGGGATTCCTAATTAAGTTTCCCAGTGTGATGTCTGTAGTCTGTGTGCTGTAGAGCATAGCTTCATCTGGAATGAGAACTGCCTAAATTAACCTGCGGGTGTTCCTCTCTTCTCCTACAGATGAACGGCGCGCTTTGTTTGGATTGGCAAGACTTTTCTCACCCCTGGTTCTCTTCTTAGAACCTCTTGCTCCACATTTACACTCTATCCAGACAGGTGGATTGAGATCAGGCATTTTTATCAGGACCGCAGATCATGATCTAGTGTAGTGTTTTACACCAGTGCTTGATCTAGCTCTGATCCCACTTTAGATCACAACAGTCACCCCAAAACACAGGCGAAAAATCCTGACATTTCTAGCAAAAACGAAAATGGCCACTTTGAATTGTTGTGTCTGATCCAACATCGCATTTATACTTGTTTCTGGAATCCACCTTGCCAGATCTGATCCAGTTGCAGGGGTCAGAATGCAGGATCTTGAACTGGATTTGAACCTGTTTTTTTTGCATCCAGGTCTAATCCTTAATGAGTAACATACTGACCCAATTCACTGGGGCCGACTTCATAGAGCTGTTTAACATCTGGTTTTGTGTTTATCGTGCAAGCTTCCATTTTATAGTGCTTTTATTTTATTTTATGCAAGTCGCCAGTTTGTGCTTATCGTGCAAGCTTCCATTTTATAGTGCTTTAAAAAAAAATAATAATTTATGCAATTCGCCAGACAAACAATGCCTGAAGGCCACTTCAAGGTGTGGGCCACAATTATTTTTTTCCAGAGGCCGTTGCCACCTACTCCTAGGGCTGAAACAGTCCATACGGATGTATGCTTGGGTATCATCAATCCGAAGCGTGGCTGGTAGAGCAGAAAGCACTACCCTCCCCAGTTTTACATAGCAAGTGTCACATTGATGTAACAATGACAATCCATGGTGAACACAGGGCCTAGTGAACATACATTGAATTGCTAAAATTTCAATTAACATCTTGAATCAAAACCACAATAAACGCAGTCAGTAAACTAGCCAGAGATACACAGTGAGAATGGAGGTCAAGTCAGTGGCGGAGCAGACAGTGTCCTAATGCATTTTCATTGTCAGCAGGATCAGTGTCTACTCCAAACCTCTCATCACGTCTTACATGGTCTTACCAAGCGTATTGAATGCTAATTGTGCACAACTGGTGCACAGACATTATGAAATGGCTGGCCAGTCAAGTCTTGCGATGCATTGATGATCGTGTTGTGTTTTCAATATGAGAGGAGTTGCAAATTGATTTCTTAAACATTTGACAATTCAAATCTCAACTTTGGAATAATTGGGGATCGAAATGTAACAGGCAAAACTGGTAGAGAAGAAATGAGTTTCCTTTTTTCATACATGTCCACCTTTAATGCAAAGTCAAAGCAAAACCCATAATATAACATGTAGTAAAGCGCAGGATCTGCAAAAACAAAGTGCTCCTCATAAAACAAAAACAGTTCAAAAGAAAGAACATGTAGATTATCACTGGAAAAAAAAATACTTTAAAAACAGATAATTTTTGAGGCTCAGTTTTTTTAATGTCCTAATGAGGTACAGATAATTACTCCACACTTTTCCTGCTGGAACTAGGAACGAACAACACACAAGCGCCCTCTGACAGCTGACTATTGGTAACATAATGTACATGTAACTTGCATAATACAAGTTAAAAAGAACATCTGACATGATCAATGATTGAAGTGAATACAGTCTGAAGAGCTGTACAAGAAGCAACTGTGCCCCTCCTCCTTCTTGAGAAGTTCTCCAGAGACGTCTGGATATTGATACGATCTTTGAGAATTGCCAAGGAAGACGCCAGAAATGTAAACATTGCTGACATACTGCACAAAAAATGCATGCACTTGACATTATAGATCTTGTGCATAATGCAGGTAGTACAACCCACCCCCCCCCCCCTCTCTTCACACTTTGCTCACAATGTAAATATTTACAACCAAATTTATTGCACATTTTTATCGGCTACTTGATGAGTTCTCTGCTGTTTTTACAGGTTGGAAAGCCTCCCTGGTAATCAGCACACGAAGGACTTTGTTTTTAATTAAACTCTGGATAAAACTGCACACATGTAGGCATGTACGAATGTACATGATGTACAATAGATAGAGTAGTGTACATGTACCTCATAAGACTACTACATGTGTACGGACACTATACAAAACATACAGTGTATTATACTTTTTCTTTTCTTAAAAGTGACAATGCAAAATTCCATGCCCTTGAACATTGTTGGTCTTTGAGCAAGTGTGACCGCTATTCAATGTACATTGTACAAAATGTGTAGCTTTGCACTTTACAGAGAATTTGGATAACATTATACACATGGTGTTACTGCATTTCCATTGCTTGCCTCAAATCCCATAAACAATGTAATCAGGAATAACAAATTTGAGACTGTTTTCTGTCTGCTTGGTGAAAACGGTAGCTGTTATTTTCCTCCGATATAAATAAATCCTGCTCATTGATCTACTTCTCTAGTGTTGAGGATACCGATTCCCAATAGCATATTGAGATCTATAATTCCAGGTGTTACCATCAGGAGGAAATGCCATCATTCCACTCTGCCTCCTACTCAATTGGCACTAAATTTCATACTTTTTTGTCAGCATCGACTCTCACCCCTGATACTGTATTGATTTGGGTAACATGCCTGGGTACATAATAACGTTGAACCTGTAGATGTTAATAAGTATGCGTCAGGCAAGTGTATCCGGTTGATAGGCTAAAATTGTGTGCTGCTACGCGCAAATTGTATGCTGGTACGCGCACAAAATCAGGATTTTTTGTTTTTGTTGTTAATATCCTGAATTGTCTTTTAAAGCTTAAACACACACACCAAGTGTACTACAAATGTAGAGTAGGTCAGCCCAGTGTACTCAAAACAAATGTTCAAATATCATGCCCTGATGATTTGATCTACAACCTCACAACAATACACTTTGAACCACCACCAGGCAGCAAACAGCATCTCAACGCTTCACCATGTCGCTGTCTCACCACCAGGCAGCAAACAGCATCTCAACGCTTCACCATGTCGCTGTCTCACCACCAGGCAGCAAACAGCATCTCAACACTTCACCATGTCGCTGTCTCACCACCAGGCAGCAAACAGCATCTCAACGCTTCACCATGTCGCTGTCTCACCACCAGGCAGCAAACAGCATCTCAACGCTTCACCATGTCGCTGTCTCACCACCAGGCAGCAAACAGTATCTCAACGCTTCACCATGTCGCTGTCTTACCACCAGGCAGCAAACAGCATCTCAACGCTTCACCATGTCGCTGTCTCACCACCAGGCAGCAAACAGCATCTCAACGCTTCACCCATGTCGCTGTCTCACCACCAGGCAGCAAACAGCATCTCAACGCTTCACCATGTCGCTGTCTCACCACCAGGCAGCAAACAGCATCTCAACGCTTCACCATGTCGCTGTCTCACCACCAAGCAGCAAACAGCATCTCAACGCTTCACCAACTCGCTGTCTCACCACCAAGCAGCAAACAGCATCTCAACACTTCACCATGTCGCTGTCTCACCACCAGGCAGCAACAGCATCTCAACGCTTCACCATGTCGCTGTCTCACCACCAAGCAGCAAACAGCATCTCAACACTTCACCATGTCGCTGTCTCACCACCAGGCAGCAAACAGCATCTCAACGCTTCACCATGTCGCTGTCTCACCACCAGGCAGCAAACAGCATCTCAACGCTTCACCATGTCGCTGTCTCACCACCAAGCAGCAAACAGCATCTCAACGCTTCACCATGTCCGCTGTCTCACCACCAGGCAGCAAACAGCATCTCAACGCTTCACCAACTCGCTGTCTCCTCCTCAGTGCATTTTTCCACACTACTCATCCATAATAAACTCTACGCTCTGGATTGAGGCTAATTCCTCCACGCTGCTAGAATCAACGCAGAGGTTACTAAACCCATTCTGTATTGTTATCTAACTCAATCATAATCCCAAGGTTAATTTAGGCATTATTTTTGTCATATTCTATTTTGTCTTTCTGGATGGCCTGGTCGCCCAGTGCAGTGCAGGTGTCAATAGTAACACATTGAGTATGCTACACCACCTGTGTATGAATTGATGTAAAATTACAATTGGATTTGGCTCAAGGACTCATCCAAGCATGTGTAGTGTGCAGTTTACATGCAATATAACTACATGTCTGTATTTATAACTATAATTGCACAGCAGGCATTAAAAATAGCCACTCCTGGATAGCGTCCCTTTTCAAAACCTGGGCTTACTGCTTCAGCTTGGTGTCAGTATTACGGTCCTGCTTTGGCTCTGGCTCGGGCTTCGTCTGCCTGTTTATGAAGCCCCTTTAAAGAAAACAACAAGGGTTTTTTAACTGACGGAGCTTTGCCAAAGCAAAGGGATGACAACGACATGTTTTGTGTGGAGGTGAAATTTCCTGCTGAAAATGTTTTGGTTTTTACCACAGTTGGTTCATATAAAAGGCACAACAGACAATACATACATCATACACTGTACTTCCCATTTCATAGAGTGACTTCTCTGCATGTTCCACCACAGATGATCCCACTATGTTTGGATGATCCCTTGTGATCTACACACCAGGGTTAGGATTAGGGTTAAGGTTAGGGTTAGGGTTAGGGTTATAGGGTTAGGAAAGTTTCATTAGGGGTGTAACATACAGGGCCAGGGGTGTCTGAACAACTGGTGTGTCAGAACATAATGTATACATTTCTAAGTACGAGCCTAGATTCAACAGATCTTTACTGGGCATACATTTATTGCATATTGCTTGTCACTGGTATTCAGCTGTTTTTTGCTCATCCTGAAAATCACGTGGCAATATGGTTGGTAATCCTGTCTTTATCAAGGCAAAACATTCATGCTAAGCAAGTCTATGAAGTTGGGCCCTGTACACGTCGATAACATCGCCATGGAATGTCTCTGTAAATGGAAATGACCTTTAATTGATGAACTGTGAATAGTAGGGAGATTTGTTGGAGTGATTGTGCTAAATGTTACAGCTGTACTGCACCTTTTCAAAGAGGAAGACAATATGCAGTAGGGTTTGCTCAGATTTCAATTTGATTTTCCTGCAGTATTTTGGTTAGCCACAGGGCAGTCTTCATTGTTAATCGCTCGTGGTGATTTCGCAAATAGCTTTCACTGAGTTTTTAGATTGGCAATCTTGCTTTAAGTGCAACCACAGCTTGGGTGCAACAGAAAACAGCACAATACATGTATAATAAAGAAACTGACAGTAAAAAAACACCTGGAAATGTAGTGTTTTAGAAACAAACTCTAGGTGTTTGGGTTACTACATTGTATTTAGCTTTATGGACTAATGTAATTCAACACCTCATAACTGAAGTACATGTATCTCTTTAAAGGGTGTACACAGCATAGTACATGTTTACACATTTGATCACACATTTGCAAGAAACACGGCACACCTAGAGCAAGTTCGGGTGTGCACAATGGTTAACTAAAGGTTGACGATTTGCACTCAAACCCAGGCTGGGTCGACCATTGGTTGACTACTATGGTCGACCATTTACGTTGCTAGTCAGTGGTCAAATCAAGGGTCGACTAAATGTGCCCACTCGAACTTGCCAATGGTCATGCTGGAAAAATTCTCTTGGAAGGGTATGATCGAGGAATGGGTCAAACAATTAGTTAATTCTTTCGAGTAAAAAAACCTGAAGTTTTTTTCACAAATCTTTGTGTGACTCCAATGACCGACTGAGCCTACATGTAAACTGTCAAAGGTTTGTCATTTCATGTAAAATGATGGATTGTTGGTAATTGTCAAAGACCTTGTGTTTTCCCTTGTGCTTTTAAAAAAAACAAGTATGTAGGCCTTCCTAAGTTAAATCGCCTTGCCGATAGGAATGTTGTTTACATATGTACAACACGTACATCACTTACATGGGCCTACTGCTGAAGCAATATATTGTGCAGTACATGTGTATAGTACAATTTTATAAAAACCATTCAGCCAGAAATAAGCTGTACAAATGGACAACAGCAAAATCACACTACATTGTGCAGAGGGAGAATGGAAAGTGCAGCAAGGCACACAGTCACATATAAACCAGGGAGTCGTCTAGTACACAGTATTGTAATAAGAGGGAGTCTTTCCTGGTTCCCCCCACAGGCTACAAGTAGGCTTCACTCGTAAATTAAATTACTCCCCTTAGTGTATTTCCATAACTCAATTGACTTGTCTACAACTGGACTGCACATTTTCATCAATTTAGCCCCAGAAACACTGCAACTAAAAAAAATGGTCAAACCTTACTGATTCGAGTTAAAAACCAATCTTAATGAGGGACGCTCCTTTGGATCAGATGCTTTGGGCTATGAAATGAAGCGTTTGTTTTGAAATGAACATGTTTGGAAAGATATTGCACAGTAGAGCTTTTAAAAACCAAACATAAACATCAAGTACATAGGCATACTAACATGTATTCTGAGGACCTTGTCTCAGGTTCCAAATTATCCACAATTGAACAATTCTGGAGAGAACCCTGTAGCAAAATGCAAGTCTTTTGCAAATCCAAACAATTTTCTGTCCCACGTACATTGCTTTTATAATGTCCTTTTTTCTTGTATAATATTTACAGGTGTATGAAGGAAACAAGCTCTAAAGCAATTTAACAGGTCCCAACATTAACTAAGCTTAAGAATTGCACAGTTTGTTTTGGGGGGGGGGGGGGGGGGAGGGGGGGTCAAACAAAACTAATCTACTTCAATTTGCTTGTCTGTTTGTGAGACATCATCAATGAAATAAGGGTCAAGATTTGACTTGACAGTCCGGTACTCAGGTTTACCCTCATCAGAGGCTTTCTGCCCTGGGTAGCATGGGGAGGTGGTAGTGATGGCTGACTGCAGATTACTACACGGCTAATAAGTTTACTAAATGAGAGTAATTTACTGCCCGTATCCCTGTCATGTACACATGTATGCCCAGGCCATATGATGGTAGCTTGATTACAATACGGGATACGCTTGGTAAGACTTCTGGTTGCTTTTCATCTCTACAATATATACAATTTACATTGTTTAAAGAGGAAATGCATCAATTAGTTTTGGGTTTTTTGTGTCAATTTCAAAAGAGTAACAATTAACAGGGGGTGAGAAAATCCAGACTTTTATTTTCAACATTTTATTTAATGTCGTAAATTTGCAATGAAGTAGTAGAGAGTCACGGCCGAGTGGTTAAGAGCATCGAATTCAAGTTCTGATGCTAAGTCACCGGAGTGAGGGTTTGAATCCCGGTCGTGACACTTGTGTCCTTGAGCAAGATACTTTACTATAATTGCTTCTCTTTACCCAGGGGTATAAATGGGTACCTGTGAGGGTAGAGGTTGATATTGTGAATGAAAAGCCTTCGGAGCGCCACGGCAGCTCGGGCTGTATACTCCCTATTGAGAGCTGAGAAAGATTAAAGGGATGTTTATTGGCCCAATGACCAGGGGACTAATGTAAAGCGCATTGATACGGTTTATTGTGAAATGCGCTACTATAAGAATTTGTTGTTATTATTATTATTATTATTATTATTATTAAGAACAATTCGAAAGAATTGATTTTTGTGAAACATACCCAGCTAAAACAGAGTTTTTATGACAAATTCACTTTGCGTTTGCATTAAAAAGAAGCATGGACCAAGCTTTACTCTTGACTTAATTTTTTCGGAACTGTCGCAATTTTTTCCGGAGGCCCTGTAAACACTCCTTGAAAGAGTAGTGGGGGCAGCAGTCACGTACTAGAATTTACACATTTTATTCATACATGCGTACAGTGTGCTATAATGATACATTCTTGCATGTAAAACTTGACATTATCACATTCCATTCAGCCAGGAACTGACACGCCCCTAATCGTGTTTCCCTATGATGTTATTACAAACACTAGTAGGTGTTGTGTTACAGGATCAGTTTTAAAATATACCAGTTCCCCCCCAAGCCTTTACTCTATAAATATAAAACCAATGAAAGAAAAAAATAAACAGAGACTCTGCCTCACTGACTGATGATATGTAAACAGAGTGCATGTATTATGGAAGGTTGTGGCTACGGCTAGATTGCCGCATGCGTTGAAGTATACATGTAGGACATCCTTTAGTAAGACCCTTAGCAACAGTAGTAGCCGTAACTGTATTCCCCTAAGTGGCTACAGCCTAAGATGGTTAAATGTCACTGGTGGAGGTTATTGAAAACTCAATGTTTATTTACCATACACATCAAGTCCATTGTGATAATTATTTTGTATTGTTTATTATTATTTCAGAACCAAGCAGGACTATAGACAAACTGAACTGAATCATATTTTTCTACATGTTACACACAACAAATACTTAAATTTGCTATGGTTTTAACCACATGAGGGCACTAATTTCCCTGTTGCACAATTAAAGGTTTTTTGACAGCCAATAGAATAATGTTGTTTTCTTGTATCAATGGCCAATAAAATTAACAATAATACTTATACAAAAAACATCTACGAACAACTCTACATCTACTTGTTTCTCATCCCATAACTTTGTTTCACACACACCCTCTCGCGGTCAAAACTACTGCAAATTAAAATCATTACATATTTTATCACAATGTACTTATAACCAGGACAAGAAAATCATGGTGGAATTTATGTGCTACAGATTGAATTGAAGAAACTTGACCGATATTCCAGGGCAAAAAAGGGATCTTATCGCTACCAAGATGCATAGCAGACTATTGGGATGCATTCCTTACGTGTTTCAGAGACGTTATCAACTGTTGAGACTCAAGTGTAAAGTTTTTATTGAAAGGGAGTGTTCATTAAGCTTTTGCTGAGAGCCATTTCTGTCGAAATAATCGGGTGTTGCTTGAGGTTCAGTTGACACGGTCAATATTGGTCAGCAGTGGATGAAACAACATTCAGTACTTCTTAAAGGTAGGGTCATACATGTACATTAATAGCTACAAAAAAATTAATGACCATTTATGAAAATCTATGTGGTAAGAAGCACGGCAGCTATTGAAAACCTACATATTGTACATGGTAAGAACCACTGCAGCTATTGGTAGTAGACTACTATTTTGAGGAAGGATCTTTAGAGTAATATGGTTGGATGATTTTGCACCCAAAAACATCTGAATCTGAAAACTGAATCAGACATGAATCATTTCTCAGATTTGTGAAGGTCAGTGCCACTTATAGAGAAGCGGTTGGTGTCACCTCGCTAAATGTGGACGGATTGGACAATCTTGTGAAATAATGCTGTTTCTCAGCAAGTGGTCATGTATTCAGCTGAAACTTTCACATGTGATTTTAATTGTAGCTGTCTTGGTAAAATCAGCATTACCTTGACAAACACCAATCTACGTGTGTGCATGTATTGGACCCTACCTTTAATTGGGACTTGGATTTGTGTACAGTGTTGTCGATAAAGGTTGAGTGCCTGTAAAACCTACAGTACTGTCAATGCATCCAGGTCTTAACAATGAGTGATATTGAGCGTTGTTATAGTGCTTGTTCAAATATAAACAGCTTGTTTGGAAAAATGTATGCCGACAAGTTTTGGGTTCAAGTAAAGTCTTTGAGCTGTAGAAGTACATCGGTGTTGTTGATACCCCTGCCCCCCCCATCCCCCAATAGACCAATCCATTAGGCTCCGCCCATGGGGCATCGCGATTCTGCACAACTCTGTCGCGCGCGCACGCATGGAAAACTTGATTTTGTCAGACTTTTTTTTTTTAGCAACGGGTTATGATTGGTCAATACGCAATGGGGCGGAGCTTAATGGATCTGTCTATTCAAGCAGCACCACATCACTGTTAAGTATCTTTCTGCACATCTTTCTGCACATCTACATGTATGTAGACGCATACTGTACAGTGTAGGATTGTACATCATAGTTGATGAACTGAGAATAGTGACGACTGGTGGTTGAACCAAGTTTATTACAAAACGCAAAATCAAGTAACATGGCAGTCTGGTACACACATGGTGCATTATGCAATTGACTCCTTAAGAAAAAGGAGATTGAATTGAGTTCAAGTTCATGATTCTAATCCTTTGGTACTACACATACGGCCACTACTCAATAGTGATAAATTTAGCTTTTGCAGTCAAGGGGTGGGACAACCCATCAATCCCCCTAGGGAGGAGAGTTTGGTCCCGCCCATAATTGACCATAACACTAGCCTCTGATACATAGTTGCGTATCTGCCTGTTAATTTCAAGGTACCCACAGTCTCACTTCCTGTGAAATCACGTCCTGTTTAAATTTGTCAGTCCGATCTAAAAAAGAAAAACCACCTCACCGTCTTCACCGCCCATTTCCACAACAACAAGATAATCACTCTTAAAACTTCAAAGATTACTCGCGGAGACATCTTCTTAGGAAACATCACTTGTTTGCTGAGTTTTGGTACTCTCAGAGAGAGAGTGTAAATGTTGTTTTTGCCTGCGACCGCTGGAGTGAAGTCATTGATTGAGACAGGAACTTACTGTGTGATCGTTGTCTGCCGAGGAGTTGTCTTTCGGACGTCTTGAGAGTTCCTTTCCCATGGAGTCTTCACGGAGGGATAAATTGTTACAGCTTCAGCAGAGGATGTCTGTGACCGTGGACAGCCTATTTGGCATGATTCATGCAAGTTTGTCTTCTTTTAGCGTGTAAAGCTGCGTTAGCTAGCATTGGACTTAAGTGGTTTACATATGGTAATAATGTATGCATCGCCAACTTTGACAGTACAATGTTTTAAGCCCACGTCGGAGCAGCGGTAGGGTACCATACCCAAAAGTCCAATGCAAATGCAATTTTAAAGTTTATGTGATATCATTTTGGCAGAGAGTTTTCCTCAACGCAATGTGTTGTACATTTGAGTTTGAATTAATCCAAAACAACAGTATGTATACATTTTAGTGTCATTTTTCAGTATTTCTCTAGTGTACATATTTTACCCCTCTGAAAGTTTGAGCGTGTCTTTCAGGGTTTGCTCTAAACGTTTTCAGTGACTGAGGCAACAGGACCAGCTAGTTTGTCTTTTTAATAGTCGTTTTAGCTCATGTGAAAAATCTGGAAAATTGTGATATAACCTGGGCATGGCCGGGCAGTGTAGGGCGGTGGACTCAACTCTGTAATTTGCAGAAAGGTGGTGGTTCAAATCCTGGCCTGGTCAGGCATGACACTTGTCCTTGGCAAAGGACTGGCATCATGTCCGGGGGGAATAGAAATTCTCAGTCGTTTAATACCAATAAAGCCAGATACAAACACTGACCTGATGAGGTTATACATTGGCTCGGGACTGACTTTACTTTACTATTCTCCATGCTGCTTACCATTCTTCTCTCCACCCTACCCCTCTTCTCCTTTACAGGCTAAGCGTTACATGGAGATGATCCCCATGGAGAACCAGCCCATAGAGGGTACGTCCGGGGCGCAGCACCGCAATCGTCAGATTCAGAAGCAGCTTCCAGACCATGACCAGCAGCCGGAGCTCTGCCAGCAGCTCAACACCGAGGAGGCCGAGAAGATGGCAGACTTTGTCAAAGACTACAAGGAGAAGGCTGTCGGCATCGGGCAGGTGAGTTCACAATTATCAAGAGGCTTTGGGTTGGGTTTGGGGTCAAAGTTTGATGGACAGATTTGTTGCGTGCTTAAAAGTTTTGCTTAGCACTGTTTGTCGTTCCAAATACTGTGATCAAAACTACAAATTAAGAGTGGTCTTGTTAAGAATGTTTTCTTATAAGTAGTCAGCTAGTTTGCTAAATAATTACTCACTTGGGGAATTTATGTCAACTTCCCTATCAGGTATGGAGGTTGGCTACTGAAACAAGGTTGACTCGACCACTAACAATTAGAACAACACAGAAAAAAACTGACAAAAATCTCAAAGAGGCCACTTAGTTTTTTTGGTTTTTTTTCTCCTAAAGACATTTTTATTTTCAATTTTTTCTTTGACAGTTCCACCCACAATTTAGCAAAAAGTATTTGTTTAAAGTTTTAAACTTCTATTAAACTTAAGTCCCTTTCTAGAGATGAGCATTTCCGTCGTACATTTTATGTACTGTAGGTTATTGTTTTTTATATAAAAGTTTGTGGAAATTGGTTTTCATGATGGACATGATTCATGGAAAAGCATGAGTGGATTTGTGCAACATTAGAAGCACCGTGGATTTCTGTAGTTATTCTTTTGAATGCTTGCTTCAGAATGCACTGATTTATCGTTTGCATTTTTAAGAGCTTCAATTTTGCAGAAACTTCCCTACATTAAAAATAAACCAACTTTTCCAAGATCTGATGAATAAAAGGAAAATCTCACTGATTGTGGATTTTGTTTTCACTATTATGTTGAATGGAATTCTAAATATTTCCCTGATTGCTGGGCAAAATTTGGCTGACTGTAAGATTGTTGGCGGCTATACCAGGGGTACTTGGGACGGCTGCAACCCTCAAGTGTTAACAGTGAAATATGCATCGATCTGTGTGCAATTGGACAGGCCCCTTGCTTGACACTGGCTGTCTCGCTTCTATGTGCGCTGTGAATGTTCTGCGCAAGAGAAATTTCAAGACCTTGAAACTTGAAATGTACCTTTTCAATGTGGTGGAATTCTTTGAAGCATTATGAAGAAAGACTTAACCACAACACTGGAACGTCTGACTTTTGAACCCTTGGATTGTAACCAAGTTGGAAACCATTCACATAAAACGGATTATGTTTAGAGATGTTTATGTGGGTTTTTACCCATTTTATTAAACAGCAATGTTACATGTATTAAATCAATTGTTGTTCTTCTCCCACAAATTTGTTGTGTTAACCTTTGTGTACATGTTACATGTTGTAAAAACTAGATGAAAAAAATTATGTAGTATTTGTAAAGTTGAAGTTTCTTGTGGGTTGCCACTACACATTTAAAGGCAGTGGACACTATTGGTAATTATTCAAAATAATTATCATCATAAAACCTTTCTTGATTACAAGTAATGGGGAGAGGTTGATGGTATAAAACATTGTGAGAAACAGCTCCCTCTGATGAAGTGACATCGTTTTCGAGAAAGAAGTAATTTTCCACGAATTTGATTTCAAGACCTCAAGTTTAGAATTTGAGGTCTAGAAATCAAGCATCAGAAAGCACACACCTTCATGTGACAAGGATGTTTTTTCTTTCACTATTATCTCGCAAATTCGACAACCGATTGAGCTAAATTTTTCACAGGTTTGTTATTTTATGCATATGTTGAGATATACCAACTGTGAAAACAAGTCTTTGACAATTACCAATAGTGTCCACTGTCTTTAAACACCAAGTCTTTACTGAATGTACAAGTGCCGTGAATAAACACACAAGTAGAAAATATTTGATTATCGTTAGAAAACAGCTGGACCAATAAGAATGATACAGAGCAGAACAATACAGAACAGAGCCAATTGAAAAGGATTTGGCAGGATTTTGGGGTGATAATTACGTTATGTGGAGTAGCTGTGTCAAACAGCAAGCAGGCTCTGAACTTCACTCTCAAAATAATTATTAGCATAGAACCTTACTTGGTAACAAGTAATGGGGAGAGGTTGATAGTATAAAACATTGTAAGAAATGGTTCCTTCTGAAGTGACGTAGTTTTCGAGAAAGAAGTAATTTTTAACAAATTTGATTTTTGAGACCTCAGATTTAGAATTTGAAATCAAGCATCTGAAAGCACACAACTTTGTGTGACAAGGGTGTTTTTTCTTTCATTATTATCTCGCAACTTCGACGACCGATTGAGCTCAAATTTTCACAGGTTTGTTATTTTGTGCATATGTTGAGATACACCAAGTGAGAAGACTGGTCTTTGACAATTACTAATAGTGTCTAGTATCTTTAATGGGGTCGTCAATTTTCCTCAAGCTTGTAAGTGTGTACCTGTGTAAGGTGTGAACCGTATTTCATGATGAACTTTATCCGTCTCCCTTCACAGGTCCAAGCAGTGGTCCCCCACTCAGCACCACAGAGACAGATGCAGAACATGTCCCTGGATGACAAACCCCAAGGTCAGCCTGGAGCCCCTGATGTGATCGTAGGATCGGACAGTCAGCCTATCAAGCCATCGGTGGGCGTTGGCAACGAGCATGCTTCCCCTGCACGGACTGCCGTGGGAGCTGAGACACCTAAAGCTGGTGGGGATTCAAAATGGGTAAGGTTATTGTCGGTCAAGATATGGAGGAAAAGTTTGTTTGGATCAAGTTATTAATGGTGGTCCCACTGTGAACCAGATCGACTACTGTACGCATTGGCTGTATTTGCACAGAATATAATCACAAGGTGAAATCTGGACTATTCCATTTGATGAGGCAAAATGCAAGTGAAATAAAAAAAAACTAGACTCCACATCGTGGTTATATTTTGCAACAATGCACGTTACATAACTCACACATAGATTGTTGTCATTTGATAATTCTTTCATAGTAGACAAAAATAAAGACATGAAAACACATCTGTCCCGTACTATTTAAAATTCTTTAGAAAACCCTTTTAAGCAGCGTGGACAGTGTTTAGATGTGGAAAGAAAACACCAAAAGGGCAAGTTGGAAGTGCAGGGTTTAGAATGGGGTTCAAAGAGGTGAAAGGCAGGGAAGAAACCACTGAGCCAACCTGAATACAATTAGTAGAGAGACTTTTCCTAGATACATGTAGATGCCCAAAGACAAAAAATATAGAAAACAGGATGCATCTGGGTCCTTTACAAAGCCATTCGGGGAAACCCTATTTGCCATAACAAGTCCTATTCCCCCTTGTCATTGTACATCCCATAAACACAACCTTTATATTTTAATATCACCCTTTACTTGCTGCCTTACGATTGGTCGAGAGTGCATCACATGATACACGTATGTCAAATGTTTTTCTAGAAGGCTGCAAAAACTACAACCCTCTTAGTGATACCTGGAGCGCTTTATTTTTCCTGAGGCTACGTCGAAGCAAAATCATAAAGTCGCTGAGGTTCATCAAGAGAGTCGTAGTTTTAACCACAGCAGGAGTAAAAGCAGTCAATATTTATATACTGTTACTTTCATTGTGAAAACCAAACCCCAACTAAATTCTTGACTGAACTCCACACAGGTAGCCAAGGTGGCTTAGGATCCGACTGTTTTAACGACTGTCATGAATGACTTCCTCTTCCCATCCCCCACTCCCTTTCTTTTCCCTCAATTTGTAATAGAAATGTTGCCGCTGCACCAAGGGCATGACTGGAGGTGACGTAGCCGTCTTCGCAGAGCGTGCCGGTAACGATAAATGCTGGCATCCAGGCTGTTTCCGTTGTAGGACTTGCAACGAGCTGCTGGTAGATCTAATCTACTTCTACAAGGATAATGATATCTTCTGTGGACGCCATTATGCTGATCTCCTCAAACCACGCTGTGCTGCTTGTGATGAGGTATTTTTTTAATTTAGAAAGTTGTGTTTGTCCTTTATTGACCTCTTGCATATGTCGTCAAAAGCTCACACAGCCCCCTCAAGTGTCATGGCCGAACGGTTAAGAGCACTACGACCGAGCTCAAGGTCTGATCTGTTTAAGGGAGTGTAATCTTACCCCCCCCCCCCCCCCCATCATGACCTACTTCCCCAGCTTAAATCCCTAGTTAATCCCACTTTAATCCTACATCATTCAAATTAAAGCCATTCCGGATCAAACTGCTTATCTTTTTCGTCACAAATTTCCTCTTTCTCTATTGCGTTCAGTTTGTTTCCAGACACCCGAAACTCTGAGATAAAAAGCAAAATTAACTCCTAGAGTCAGCAGCTGATTTCACCAAACGCTAGGATTAATTCTGAGTTAGGACAAGTAGAATGGATTCAATGAATCCTAACGTCTATGGATACGGAACGTAACTCTTCCTAAACCCTAAGATTAATCCTAATTAGGGAGAGTTTGGTGAAATCAACAGCTGGACTTTTATTGCCACCGTGAACAAGATGATTTTTTTTACAGATTTGTAAAGAAGAACTAACTATTGTGTGTTCCCTCAGTTGTAAGGCAGGGTTTGCTTGATTCACTTTAACTCAAGAATGTGAAGTTCAGAAATAACTTTTTGATGTCTAGGCGTGCAAGTTTAAAGTCTCTCCTTAGTGTGTTACTGCGTTCCGTTTTCTGTAGGCCTTTTATAGTTGCTCAGTGATCTGTTCTGTTTTCTGTAGGCCTTTTATAGTTGTTCAGTGATCTGTTCTGTTTTCTGTAGGCCTTTTATTGTTGTTCAGTAATCCATATGATCTTTTTTGCTGTATTTGCCCTTTCTAGCCCTAATATTTTCCTGGATTTTAAGAGATTTAGGAGACATACGCCTTTTGACAACAGCTGTATTTTAAACTTTTATGCTCTCCTGAGTATCCCACTGTTGTTTAATTTAAGCTTTTATTCTATTTTGAATGTGTGTCATGTAGGCCTACTTGTGAGTGTTTTACTACTGACACAAAGCTGCCAACTCTACCTGATTCTGCACAACGTTACTAGAAAATAAACAAATCATTTCATATTCTTATGAACAAACTTGAAAACTCCCTGATCCTAGGGGACCTTTTTCCCAACCACATTATCTGCTTGATTGTTGAAACATATTCTCCCGGACTGTATGATGCAAATAATGGCAGCTCTGCCAACAGAGGGCAGTATTAACACATTCTATTCAATGTAATACTGTATCTAGATTGGTGGCTTTTTGACAGTGGCTATAGCCAAACACTGCCAATCTTCAACGTTGCTGCTGCAAACAATAGCAAACAATAGCCATATCTTTAGTTGAGTCACATGATTCAGATATGGCTTAGGACAGCAACAAACTTTTCCCACAATGTTCATTTTGTAATAAACAGGTGAACAATTTAGCTAGGAATGTCTGTCCCCCCTTTGATAAGACGGTTTTTAAAGACACTGGACACTATTGGTAATTGTCAAAGACCAGTCTTCTCACTTGGTGTATCCCAACGTATTCGTAAAATAACAAACCTGTGAAAATTTGAGCTCAATTGTTCTTCAAAGTTGCGAGATAATAATGAAAGAAAAAACACCCTTGTCACACTAGGTTATGTGCTTTCAGATGCTTGATTTCGAGACCTCAAAATCTCATTCTGAGGTCTCGAAATCAAATTCGTGGAAAATTGCTTCTTTCTCAAAAACTACATGTACGCCACTTCAGAGGGAGTCAGTTCTCACAATGTTTAATACTATCAACCTCTCCCCATTACTCATTACCAAGTAAGGTTTTATGCTAAAAATTATTTTGAGTGTTTACCAATAGTGTCCACTGCCTTTAAAGGGAAGGTACACATTTGGTACTCACTCATAAATTTAATGGTAATACAAACTGACTTGGTTAGAAGTACAGCAGCTTTCGGTAGTGTAAACTTTCTTGTGAATCATTTCAATTCGAAGTAATGTGGTTTATGGGTGACATAACCGCTTTGGATTTTCGTCAATATCTCAAAAATAAAATGTTCACATGGTAGTTTTATTGTATACATTTACATTCATATGGATTCAAACAATCGAACGGTTTGAAAAACCAATATACTTTGCCTTTTTAATCACTTTTTGTTTTTTTAATTTACAGCTGATTTTCTCAGAGAAGTACACCCTAGCGGAGGAGTTGAGCTGGCATATAGATCACTTCTGTTGCTGGAACTGTGATACGGTCCTCGGTGGTAGACGCTATGTGGCTAGGGAAAGTCACCCCTACTGCTTGCCATGCTATGACAAGCTCTTTGCAAAGGTAAAAATAATAATAGCAAATTCTTATATAGCGCACGTATCTACCAAACAAGGTACTCAAGGCGCTGAGTACATACAAACTTTCAGAAAGAGGTTAATTGCAGTGATGAATTATGAGACCCAACTATGTAGCACCGTATAAGGGTTTACAAGGTGCATTTTGCAGCCACAGCCAGGAACACCGTTGCAAACCCCTTCTCTTTTTCGATAACTAAGTGCTCTGGGTTCTTTTACATGCATTACGCAACACATGGGACCAACGGCTTTACATCTCATCTGAAGGATGTGTCTTGCTTGAGGACACAAGTGGTACTAGTGTATTGCCTTGCCTTTCTGATCTCAGCTTTGTTGACGTGGCATAGTCAAACGGTCAAGCGCACTGGACTCAAGCTTTGGTCAGCAGAGTGTGGGTTCGAGTCCCGGCTTTGACACTTAAGCAAGACATTTAAACCTTTAATGCTTCCTCCTTTGGATGGGATTTAAAACCATTGGTCCCCTGTGTTTTGTAAAACTCGTTTGAGAACCGAGTTACACTTAAAAGAGGGGTTTGCCCTGGTGTTTCTTTCAGTAGCTGCTAAATGCACAACAGTTCTAGACAATTAACACTGGGCTAGTGTTAAGGGCGAGCCCTACGCTAAACAAAGTTTGTTGGGTGTCGTGGCTGAGCGGTTAAGAGCATCAAACTCAAGCTCTAGTCTTTCTGTTCAGCAGAGTGTTGGTTCGAGTCCTGTTTGTGACACTTATGTCACTGAGCTTGACACTTGACAATGATTGCTTCTCTCCACCCAGGCTTAAATAGGTACCTGTGAAGGCAGAGATTGTTCTAGTGATTGATTTATCTTAGTAAGGGGTAATGATGTTGGAGCATATTAAGGGTGTGAAAAGTGTTTATATAAACTGCTTACTACTAATTCAATTCACTTTATTATCCCGGTGGGAAATTCATTTTGACATTTACATTAAAGGGACACTTTGCCTTTGATCGGACGAGTTGGTCTATGAAATGGCGTTTGTAACCGTTTGTTATAAAATGCATATGGCTGGAGAAATGTTTTTAAAGTACAAAACAGTGATCCACACAAATTTGCCTCGAAATTGCGTGGTTTTCTTTTTACTTTGCGAACTAACACGATCGGCCTTTTATGGGAGTCAACAATTTGACTCCCATAAATTGCCGACTGTGTTAGTCAACGAGGTAAAACCGTGCAACTTTGAGGCATGTTTGTGTGGATCAATGTATTCTTCTTTTAAAACATCTTTCTACCATATGCATTTTACTACAAACAGTTGCAAACGCTTTTCAAAAACCAACTCAACTGCTTCCAGGGAAACGTGTTCCCTTAAATTGACAAAGATTTCTTAAAATTAACTTTGACCATAAACAGTACAAAATACACTACAAGCCACAACACTCTATAAAAAAATATTTGATAAGATATAATATTATTATTATTCCATGCAGTTTTCTCTCATATTTTAAAAGTTGCCATCTGGTTTATGATATTTTTCCCCCCTTTCTTTCTCGAAAAACCAGTACTGTGGCACATGCAACGAAAAGATCGAGGCCGACAGCAAACGTCTGAACCATGAGAACAACTTCTGGCACGCTGACTCTGTCTGCTTCAAGTGCTCCACATGTAGTGCGTCTCTCGTTGGACGTTCCTTCCTCCCCAAGGATCGAAACATCTTCTGTTCTGTGCAGTGCAAACGAAAGTACTTTAACCAGTGAAGGATGGTATTTATAGTAGCATTCATACTAATTATGCCACAGACCTGCTGGAAAGATGTAAAATAACAAAATGTGGGGCAAATGTTTCCTGTTTATGTGTACAAACATTCAACAACAAAAAATACACACAAAAAAGTGAGGAGAACAAAAATTACATGGTGTCAGTTTTGTTTTACCAGTTTAAAGGTGGGGTCATACTTTGGTGATGACCCTGGCAAAAGATTTTGACATTTCTATCCGCAGACCTACTAAAGATGGTATTGGTAATACTTGGTTCTTAATGAGAGTGAGCATCCTGTGAAATTACTTCCTCAGAAATACCCTTCACTCACTCGTACAAGTGTGTATACACCTGCATCCGGGGACCTCCTGTTGTCCCTCTTTTGTTTACATTCAACTTGTTTAGTGTGCCGCCTTGTTTCCTTTCACTGATGCTAAAGAAAACGGAAATACACCTTGCGACAATTTTGCAAGCTGATTTCCTATTTGCGGCTAAAAGGTGTCGCATGTCTGACTTGTAATAGGATGATGTCACATTTTATGAACACCTTGAGCTCATGTGTATAGAAAGCAATTATGGCCCAATTTCAACTGTTAAAGGGACCTGTTGCCTTAGGATATCATATGGGTGGTTTGGGCTAGGAATGAATATGGTTGGAAAGATGTTTAATAGAAGAATATATTGATTAACACAGAATAAGGTTTTACTTTGAGAACGAACACGGTCTGTATTTTTTGGAGTCAAATATTTTGATGGTGTTGAACAAGTAACTGGGATACAGTACAAATAAAGAGTAGATCCCTCTTGCACAGGTTGCCATCACTAAACAATGGAAAATATACTCTACACTTGTCTCTCAGTAGTCTTGGTGCAAGAAGTTGATTTTTCACTATCACTCAACCATATCGCAATCCCCACTACACTTCTCCTCGCCGCGCACATTACTATCAATCGAAAGCGGGCGCTGTTGGGAAAACTTCCAGAGACCTTATTGCAAATACTCGGTACAGGTGCTGTAGGCGTTGAATGAGGTGCATGCTGGTCTAGCTAGCGCTCAAGTTTGATCTCTAGCTAGACCAGCATGCACCTCATTCATCAGTTAGCACTTGTGCAATGGGTATTTGCGGAAAGGTCTAAATCACCCCATCACCACTTGCGGCTTACAGAAACACCCTCTATCGGTGGAATAGTCGCAACGTGTGTAGGGTTGTTCAGTGTATGGGGTCTATGGTATTACCATAGAGGTTGACCAACTCAACAAAGAACGTCTTGCACCAAGATTGTCTCTCAACCAATGATAGGTCTTCCTTTAAGCTCGTTGAGGGTGCTGTTTGGGTTTGTGAATTCAAATGCAATGGGTTTTATTAAGTGTTTAACCAACATTTGGTTGCGACTTGTTACTGGTATGATACTTGAGTACATTTCCAACTGAATCTAATGGAACAGTCTTTCTTATAACTTGTTAATTTACATCTTGTAAAATGGCAAAACAAGGTGTATGTCTCCTTCTTAAGTATGATGAGGATTTTGATCTGAGATTCTTTGAGCCCACTTAGAATTGTACCACCTCCAAATATCAAAACATAAAGAGAGAGAGGGTGGTTCATTTTCCTTCTTCTTTTTTTGGGACAAATTCTTTAATTATTACTGAAAATGTGGATAGTCTTTGTTTTTGCACAGAAGCCAGAATTATTTTGGGATTATAAAAATGTTTATATTTAAGTATGGTTAAACTTTAGACACACTTTACTCTAATATAGACTAACTTGTAAAAAAAAAAAAAAAACAAGCTGAGCAATTTTCCCATTCTTTTGATCTATTTTCAGACTACATGGGTGGGTCTATGGGTTAAACTACCACTCTTCCTACTTCAGTCTGATTTCCGGGTACATGTATTTAATACAGGGCACAATTTTTGTTAACTATGTAATCGTGAAACATTAGTCAATCCTTTAGAAGGAAATATTAGACGGTAAATAAGGTGAATGTAAATTCGCATAAACAAATCTGGCTTTAAAAATGTACACATTTGTATATTATCCATAAGTTGTGTGAGTTTTCATCGCTTATAATTTGATGCAGATATTTTATGCAGAATTTATACCAAAATCACCAACAGTAGCCTTTTGTTGTGTAAAAAAAAGAAAAACAAGTATTAATGTCTTTGATTTATATGTGACGGCGAAGTTCAAGCTTGTCACTCTTAAAACACAAATCATGTCAAAATGATATTATAAATATTGCCTTATTAGTGTGAAGTGTAGCATTTCTTGTAGATGTATTATTGTTATATTATTTCAAGCACTACTGTTGTTATTGGTGTTTAAATTGTTAATGGCCAAATTGAAGCATAATTTCATCGCTTGTAAGATTGGGTTTTTTTCTTTTTTTTCTTTTTCCTAATTTAAAAAAAAGTAAAAATAATCGTTGTTACACAGATATTTTTTCTTTTCGTTTTTGTACTGACTAACTAATGTTATCATTCCCTGTTTTAGCCCAAGGAGTAGGTGGCAACGGCCCCTGAAATAAAACAATTGTAGCCCACACCTTTAACTGGCCTTCAGGCCTTGTTTGCTGGCGATTTGAATAAAACATAAATATAAAAATAAATAAAATAAAAATTCCACTTTCTACATGAGCAAAGTGAACTCTTGTGGTAATCAAAGTTGTTCCTTTCAAACACATTGAGTCTTTAAGCCTGGTTCATATTTCAAGGGAAAAAACATGTGAAGCAACTTTTGGGTAACACAATAACTGTCAAACAAAGTTTGTTTTGATTTCTCATGTACAGTACATTACCTTTTTGTGATTTTTGTTTTAGTAATTATATTTGCTTCGGCTTCTGTGTTGATTATGTTGGTCCAATCTCACATAATGATATTAAATGCTATGATTGTCTCAAAATTAATTATCTTTTATTAAATTTTCTGTTTACGCTGCTTCTTATAATTACACATTTAAATAAAATATTCACTTTCTAATTGACGTAATCCAATTTTGTGGAATTAATAACTGGGTTTGTACACTCTAAAAACTCTCTAAAAAGGGTTAATTCAACAATTTAAGTGTTACGTCAACCTGATCCAACAATTCAAAAGAAAAAGGTTGAAGTAACACTTAAATTGTTGAATTAACCCTTTTTGCGTTGGATCAAACATTTAAAATGCTAGATTTAACATACAAAACGCTGGATCCAACACTTTCAAAGTGTAGTCACTCACCGAACTAATGCAAGTGTTGGATTCAACTCTAGTTTTTAGAGTGTATAATGTTGTACGGACAAATAATGTTATTATGAATAAACAACAATGATCTTTGAGATGATGATGTGTGTACTGGCATTATTTGTGCTTAAAGACACTGGACACCTTTGGTAATATAAAGACCAGTATTCTCATTTGGTGTACCCTCACAATATGCATACAAAAGCAAACCTGTGACAATTTGGGCTCAATTGGTCATTGAAGTTGCAAAAAAATGATGAAATTATTGTACAAATTTGTGTGATTTCAGGTAGAAATAAAGGCTTCAGCTGAAGTCTTTCATTAATTTAGTGAAAAAATACCTCTTTCTCAAAAGCTATGTTACTTCAGAACCAGAGGGCACCGTTTCTCACAATGTTTTATTTATTTTTTATTTTATTTTTTTTCCCTGGAGGGGGAAATTTATTCAAGTTTCTTCAATGTACAAAGCTACACAAACTACTGGTAAAACCAACTACTTATAGAACGATACTAAGAGAGAAATGGCAGATTGCAATGACAGGAAGTTTGATGATTATGCAAGGCATTTAGTTGGTACATAGCAATACAAAAGGCTCCCATTTGGTAGAGAACTTATCTAAGTTGTTATTCTTAACAAAGATCATTTTTTCCATTACAAAGTAGTGATTTATTTCCTTTTTGATAAGAACAAAAGAGGGCTTTCTGTCGTTCATCTTCATCCGATAAATATGAAAACGGCAAAGAATGAGAATTAAATTGAGAGCAGACCATTTTCTATTAGGGACACCAAACAGCTTGGTCGTGTTGTCAAAATTGGTGTCAATGTTCAGTGTATTAGTCAATCAGTGTTTTATCTGACGCCAAAAATACAAAGACACCTTGCAATTACAAAACAAGTGGACTAGTGTCTCTTCTTCCCTTTTACAAAAAGTACACAGATAAGAATTCTTCCGACCAATTTTAGAAAGAAAGGAATTTACACCCAGAATTATGTGCACCAATCTAAACTGGAACCAACGTAACTTGGTGTCACATGTACAGTTAAAGGGTAAACCACAGAAAATGTGCCATTGAGGAATCGGGAAAAATCACGCCAATTTTTTCTTCCCATTTAACAATAAACTTGTGCACAACTTTTTTGCTGGAGGTGAAAACACTGTACAGACGGGTGGAGCCCTTTATATCCATCAACAAAGTCTCAAAATTAAATGGTAAAAAAGGGCGAGCAATTTCTGAGGTTTCTCCATTCAGTACATTACGGAAGGAGTGTTTGATTGCATTGACCACGCCCCCGTACTCTAAAAAATTTGTTCTGACCCTAAATTTCCTTTGGAATGCCACAAGAGAAAGAGCCACACCTTGCGAGTCAAAAATGTCACACACGAAGTTCACGCCCTTTTTGGCCCAGTGTTATAGTTAATGTGTTTGTTACCGACCATAATATTCTGATTATGCCACAACACATTTTTCAAAGCGTCAATTTGACTGGCAAGGTACATGACACTTAACAAAGCTGCACCAAGCATTAAGAACATCAATCCAAAAATGGTTTTGATTTGCGGCCCCTTTTAAATAGATCAGCAATGCCTGGTGGCCTCCCTCGAGTGCTAGAGGATCATAAATGTTCGAAATTTAAAAAAAAAGAGTGACCCAACCCAAGTTATTTGAACAATGTTTTATGGAGGTAGAAGTAGATCACAAACTCTCCGTTGCAAGGCTTGATTTTGAAGTCAACCTCAGCTTTGTTGTCCACCCATTTACTTAAAAATGGGTTGACAAAAATAGCTGAGGTTCAATCGGAATTAGAAAAAGTACAGCTGGCACAAAGATATCACAAAATACTGCAGCAGTCTTTTTGCATAGCGCCCTCTAGTGCATAGAAAGCCGCCTTTCACATTATTTTTCGTTGTGCAAAGCGGAGCCTGAGTCCAAGATATTAGCTGTGGTTTCTTGAACAATTGTGTACTGCATACCTGATCTCGTCCTGGCCTTCCTAAAAGTTACGAGTTCTTATCGGTAAATTGTCTTCTCATGTTGCAACTACATACTAGGGGTGCCTGCAAACAAGGATTACATTAATTCCTACCGAAAACTACAGCAGATGCTGTGACAGAAGCCCCCTCTACCCACCCCTATTAAAAAAAAAAAAAAAAAAAAAAAAAAAAAAAAAACTGTGAAACATCAGTAGAGCGCATTATAATAAGAGTCCCCAGCACCAAACACCTGCAAAACACCTGCAACCAACCTATACACCCCAATTGGACCCCCCCCCCCCCCCCCCCATTGGGAGATAGCCAGAATATTAGCTCACTGAACTCACATCATATAGGCAAGATTATTGTCATTTTATGAGAAACAATGAGCTGCGCCTGTTTTACCCTTGTTCACACACAAAAAAAGTGTTTTTTTCCCCACAGGACTGTGAGCAAAGAAATTGGGTACACCTAACTTTTGTAAAGATCGTACAACCATACAACCAACTAACGGGATATCACAACTTGCGCATACACTAAGAGGGCGCTATCTTACACTTGCTGAATTAAAGGTCTTTGTAAAAGCGATCGGCAAAGTAGAGGATTCGTATTACTCGAGAAACATCAATCCAGGCAGGCCGTGTCAAATTGGCTACGGCTAGCTATAGATTTCCGGTTCTGTCGTCATGCGTACACAACCACCAATCGGATATGAAATGTCTTTCAACATTCATTCATTCCTGATCCTTCAATTGTTTATGTAGAACTTGTGGCTTATAATTCATTATCCGCCACACACATTCGGAAACTCTATTGTATCTTTTATAGTTCTCGCTCGCCGCCGGCCGATGACCTGGTGACGTAAGTAACGGGCTTTTTGCGTACGGAGTCTAAAACCCAGAGAGAAACTGAGCCAACGATTAACAAACCTTGAAAAGGTTATTAGCTATAACTTCACAAACAAAACTCAATTACTTGTTTTTAAGCATCAAACGAGGTGTACTAAATACGTTAAACTTATGTTGCCCACGTGGTCAAACGTAAATAATCAGACACAATTTCGCTCATGCGGCCATATCATTTTTAATGATGTTATTGACGCGTGGACACAAATACGTCATCATCATGCTCCAACAAGGTTTTAGCCCCGAACCACTGAACACATCCATTATTATTTATTATTATTATTTTATTCGCCATAACAGTACAAAACAAAATACATTGACAACATTATACCCCAAGATGGGCAAGGGACAACAAAAGCAATTACATACTATGATCCGTAGATCTGTTGCCCCACACCTGGGGTACACAATAAAATTAATATAGATTTAACATAATATAGTACAAAAGCAATAATAAAAGCAGAAAATTAAAAACAAATAGAAAATGATAAATATATATTAAGAATAAAAAATAAATTAAATTAAAAAAAAAAGGAATAAGTAAAAATAACAGATGAGGTAAGGATAAACAATAAAGGGAAATAAATAAATAAGTAAAACATGTAGGTCATGACACTTAGTGTCATTGTTAATCAGAACATTTGTGGTAATATGCGCGGGTGTCTTAAATTCCATTAGGAAACCTGTTTCCTTGTATTCCTTGTATCTCTTGTATCTGTGAGAAGCAATACAAATCTCCGGTGAAAATTATGCCACGCCCACCTACTGTACGGGTTTGCTTGAAAAGCGCATGCGCTTATAATAAAATAATAATGTGAAATCCCATCAAAGATGGCGAATTGTCACAATGCACTCGGATGTGTCTGTCGACAAGCCCAAATTTAACAGGAAACTGGTCATGACAGCGCGAAAATTTGGACCACGGAAGCAGCACAAGGCACCAAGTTCACTCTGAGGATCCTGTAGAGTATTGCAGGGACCATGTTGGACCCATCTTCGAGCGAAGAAGAGTCCGAAAATGACATCTACGACGACGAAACGGATGCGTTGTCCGTGCCGAGTCAGGCTGGGCTTCGGACCAGCGCGTCCAGCAATGACAGCCTGCAGACCAGCGGCGCTGTCCCCGGGGCGGGCGGCCACCGAGCGTCCGTCGTACGACCAGCAAGCCCCAGTCCCTCCCTGATTAGTGAAAAGGAAAGGGAAGAAACAGAGAGATTACAGAGGGAAGAAGAAGAACACAAGAAAAGACTACAGCTGTATGTCTTCGTAATGCGATGTATCGCCTACCCCTTCAACGCCAAGCAGCCGACCGACATGGCGAGACGGCAGACCAAAGTCACTCGTCAACAGCTGACAACAATCAAAGAACGATTTCAATCTTTCATCAACGGTGAGACTCAAATAGTTGCCGATGAGGCTTTCTGTAATGCCGTTCAGAACTACTTCCAGGTGTTCCTGAAGAGCGATCGGGTTCTGAAGATGGTCCTAAGCGGAGGGTGTTCCTCCCATGATTTCCGGGAGGTGTTCAAGAACAATGTGGAGAAGAGAGTCCGGAGTTTACCAGAGATTGATGGGCTGAGTAAAGAGACGGTGCTGAGCTCGTGGATGGCTAAGTTTGACGCAATCTATCGTGGGGAGGAAGACCCAAGGAAACAGCCACAGAGATTGTCAACAGCAGCTGCATCTGAGCTTATTCTCAGTAAGGAACAGCTGTATGATATGTTCCAGAACATCTTGGGAATCAAGAAGTTTGAGCACCAGTTATTATACAATGCATGTCAGGTGAGGATACTTTGTGACGTGTACATGTGTGCGTCTGCGTTGCATGAGAAGTACAGATTTTCCTATATAAACGTTAGTTTAAAATCCATCATGTATTATTAACATTAGTTGCGATTACGTAACCCTCTTCCCATCCTAAGCCAAGGGCCATTGGCCGCCCCTGGGACCGGGAGGAGGGTTATGTTAACGCAACTAGTGTAACTATAAGAAAAACAAAACAGATTTAGGAGACTGGTTGAGGATGTTTAATTTTTAGTTGCGGTTGGGAGGATCAAGGGTTATGATAATCACAACTGGTTGAGATTGAAATAATTTTTTATTTTATACTTGCATTCGGATAATGACTGGCTGGAGTTGTACATGTTCATTGCTCTATGCTACAGCCAACAACCAAGTACATCATGCTTTCTGTATAAACAAACCCTTTTGGGGTGTCGTGGCCAAGCGGTTAACAGTACACTCACCGGACTCTAGCTTTGGTGTTACCGATCAGCAGGGTGTAGGTTCGAGTCCCCGTCATGGCACTTGTGTCCTTGAGCAAGATACATACGTCATACCATAATTGCTTTGGCCCTGCGGATGGGACACTGAGCCATAGGTCTGGTGTATAAGTGCCCATAGAAGAAACTTTAACAATTGAGGGGTTAACCCCTAGCGTTTCCGGTTAACATACTTGTTGGAATTAGCAAGCACCGAATTAGTTTACATGTTTCCACAGCCTTGCTAGTTACAATATTATTGTAACGCTCCGGCGAGGGTCGAAGTGTTACATTTATTGTAACTCCAGGCTTGCGTGTTGCGAGCTACAGTATTTTCAAGTTCATGTATGAGGCTTTTTGGGTTTCATTACTGTAAATAATATTTCAAACAACATCACATAGTAGGTGTGTTGTAGTCTTGTCATTTCCATTGTTTATGATGTAGTGTTTTTCAAAGTATCAGTGACTTCACAAAAGCAAAAAACATGGTACATGTTGTAGGAGACAAATACAGACAAGTTGGGCGGCCAATACCCAAGTACATCTATGTATGACTAAGATTAAGAATCTTTCAATTGTGAATCAAAACACCTGGAAATTTAAGGAAGTTAAGGTTATACCACCAAGCATATTCTAGATTATAACACCCCTTGCAAGTATTCTGCCTGCTCATTGGTTTAGAGCGCGTCACATGACATGTCTTAGTTTTGCTAGACGACGGCCGTGTGATAGAGCGTCGGTTTGCCATGCGCTAGTCTGACAGACTAGCACATGGCGTGCAGTACCCAGACGTCCGTTGCGTGTACTGGGATGATAAATTAATAGTCTGTAACCACTTCGGATTGCACGACACTAAATGCAACACAGTAAGTAAAAGTGTTTGCAATCTGTATTCGCGTCGTCCGTGGATTGTAGCATTCAGGTCTGTAACGTAATAAGAACAGTACAGTCATTAGAAATGTTTGGGGTGTTATAAAACAAATATTGACTGCTTTTACTCGTGCAATGGTTAAAAACTATGACTCCCTCGGTGATCCCCGTAGCGTTCTATTTTCCCTCGGCTTCGCCTTGGGAAAATAGAACGCTCCGGAGATCACCTCGGGAGTCATAGTTTTAACCATAGCACTCGAAGCAGTCAATATTTGTATAATAGAGCCTTGGTTGTACAACCTAACTGTAAACTAAACTAAAATTACCTTTTTTAAAATACTAAAAATTGGGGTAATTGATTTCGAGAGGTATCAGTGTATCTTGGTCTATCAGAGTTGTCTAATAATAATAAAATAATAATAACCGTATTTATACTGTGCCTTTTGCCAAAGGATACAAAGCGGGAGGTATTATTACTGCAAGGAGTCGGCGAATTTTGAGATATAAGACCTAATCCTTAAGCACCATGGTTTACAAGGTGCTATGGCGTAATATGCTGCCAATCCAGCCAGGAACACCGGGGCGGACCCCTTCTCTTTTCAATAAGTGCACTGGGTTCTTTACATGCGTTTACACAACACATGGGACCGACGGCTTTACGTCCCATCCGAAGGACGAAGCAATGGTTGTGTGTCTTGCTTAAGGACACAAGTGTCACGGCTGGGGATTCGAACCCACACTCTGCTGATCAGAATTTGAATTCGGTGCTTTTAAAGACTCGCTCGGCCACGACACTCCCACAATGCCCATTGAAGCGCCTCCGAGTAGGAGGTCTTGAAAGTCCATCCGTGGTACAACACTGGCAAACGTAAAACGTAAACACCAAAAATGAAGTGTAAAAATTGTGTAAATAAAATGAATAAACATTTTGGTATGAACAACACAAAGCATATGCACAGCGCATTGGTAATGCATGCACTGAACAGTACATACAGTGATGTACATCATGTACCTGTGCATACATGTGTCCAGTAGTATTCAATATTAAAGCCATAGGTGCTGGTAGAAGTCTGTACAGTGTTATACTGTATGCATTCAATCTCTTTTAATGACGATAGAATCCATAGCACATCACCAATAAGGGGTGATTTTCCCATCATGATTCACCATTCTGATTGAAAACCAACAGTATTGAATACAAAAATAAATTTTTCATCTTTTTATCAACTGAAAATATTGAGTGATGGTAAAAGATGCAATTCTGCATAGTAACAATATTCCTCATTTGAACCCATGAGTATCGGCGCTTTGGCCAAGATCTTGATGTGGGGAAATTGGTGTGGGCTCTTGGAATCTTTGGTGGAAATGCTTAAAGTTTATAGTTTTTAAGAAGTTGAGTAAAACAATTAGTTTTGATCTCGCAATTCCAAAGACAATTCCAAAAACGAATGTTTGAAAACATGTGTTGTTATTGTTTCATTTTGTGGTTCACACAAAGTGTAGAACACTGCCCTTTGACAACTACCCAAGTTGTCAAAAAGTGCACTTAAAATCAAATTAGGGCATCCAGATGGTTCGTTTCTAATGCTTAAATTACATGTAAATAGACAGATGAAACAAGCATCAAGCGCACAATAGGGCGTGTATAAGATGTCCATACAACCCCTCTGGCTACAGACATTTGTACAGGCACACCCCTCCCTCCCAGCAAGACCCATCTCCTAATGGTGACTTCATGGTAAAGGCAAATAATGGATGCTGTGTCATTTACACAGCTCTTGTTGGGTTGAGATTGTGACCTTCCTCCAACATCAAACAGAGTAAATGTCGTAAACTTGACGACTCTAGAATGCGGGGGAACTTTGCAAACTGTGATCTGCATTTTCTCAATATTGGTGTTTACACACATTATTTACCTTTGATAAGATTACAACATGTGCAGTCTCTTGAAGGTGTGTTCATTGCTATCAATGCCTACACATTCGGTTAGTTCCCTGACACAAAGCAATGCTTGGGCTTATCCTTGGTGTAGAAGGGGGCCAGACTACTTTTCCTTCCAGCCTCAGTCTGGTTACATTGGTTTAAATGGGAGAAAACCAAGATGTCTGTACCATGGTCTGCTGGTATCCAATTGGTTGGGGTTGGGGGGGGGGGGAAGCACAAAGTATGCATCAGTACTCAACACTCATTGATGTATGGGTAAAAGCACAAACAATTTGATATATTTGAAAACAACAAATATTATTCTGAGTAAAGAAAATGTTAAGCGTACACATACAGTATGTTACGCAGGGAATAATTTTGTCCAGCAGCTTTGCGCAAGCAAACATATTGAATGAATATGTTTGTTTGTGTACCCTGATGTTGAGTAGCATCATTTGGCTATAGATGATAATGATACACAGCAAAATCGTGCCCTGATGTGCCTTTCATTGCATTACATGTATGTGTTGCCCTGATGTGCCTTTCATTGCATTACATGTATGTGTTGCCCTGATGTGCCTTTCATTGCATTACATGTATGTGTTGCCCTGATGTGCCTTTCATTGCATTACATGTATGTGTTGCCCTGATGTGCCTTTCATTGCATTACATGTATGTGTTGCCCTGATGTGCCTTTCATTGCATTACATGTACGTGTTGCCCTGATGTGCCTTTCATTGCATTACATGTACGTGTTGCCCTGATGTGCCTTTCATTGCATTACATGTATGTGTTGCCCTGATGTGCCTTTCATTGCATTACATGTATGTGTTGCCCTGATGTGCCTTTCATTGCGTTACATGTATGTGTTGCCCTGATGTGCCTTTCATTGCATTACATGTACGTGTTGCCCTGATGTGCCTTTCATTGCATTACATGTACGTGTTGCCCTGATGTGCCTTTCATTGCATTACATGTATGTGTTGCCCTGATGTGCCTTTCATTGCATTACATGTACATGTTGCCCTGATGTGCCTTTCATTGCATTACATGTATGTGTTGCCCTGATGTGCCTTTCATTGCATTACATGTACGTGTTGCCCTGATGTGCCTTTCATTGCATTACATGTATGTGTTGCCCTGATGTGCCTTTCATTGCGTTACATGTATGTGTTGCCCTGATGTGCCTTTCATTGCATTACATGTATGTGTTGCCCTGATGTGCCTTTCATTGCATTACATGTATGTGTTGCCCTGATGTGCCTTTCATTGCATTACATGTACGTGTTGCCCTGATGTGCCTTTCATTGCGTTACATGTACATGTTGCCCTGATGTGCCTTTCATTGCATTACATGTATGTGTTGCCCTGATGTGCCTTTCATTGCATTACATGTACGTGTTGCCCTGATGTGCCTTTCATTGCATTACATGTATGTGTTGCCCTGATGTGCCTTTCATTGCATTACATGTATGTGTTGCCCTGATGTGCCTTTCATTGCATTACATGTACATGTTGCCCTGATGTGCCTTTCATTGCATTACATGTACATGTTGCCCTGATGTGCCTTTCATTGCATTACATGTATGTGTTGCCCTGATGTGCCTTTCATTGCATTACATGTATGTGTTGCCCTGATGTGCCTTTCATTGCATTACATGTATGTGTTGCCCTGATGTGCCTTTCATTGCATTACATGTATGTGTTGCCCTGATGTGCCTTTCATTGCATTACATGTATGTGTTGCCCTGATGTGCCTTTCATTGCATTACATGTACGTGTTGCCCTGATGTGCCTTTCATTGCATTACATGTATGTGTTGCCCTGATGTGCCTTTCATTGCATTACATGTATGTGTTGCCCTGATGTGCCTTTCATTGCATTACATGTATGTGTTGCCCTGATGTGCCTTTCATTGCATTACATGTATGTGTTGCCCTGATGTGCCTTTCATTGCATTACATGTACGTGTTGCCCTGATGTGCCTTTCATTGCGTTACATGTATGTGTTGCCCTGATGTGCCTTTCATTGCATTACATGTACGTGTTGCCCTGATGTGCCTTTCATTGCATTACATGTATGTGTTGCCCTGATGTGCCTTTCATTGCGTTACATGTACATGTTGCCCTGATGTGCCTTTCATTGCGTTACATGTATGTGTGCCCTGATGTGCTTTTCATTGCATTACATGTACATGTTGCCCTGATGTGCCTTTCATTGCGTTACATGTATGTGTTGCCCTGATGTGCCTTTCATTGCGTTACATGTATGTGTTGCCCTGATGTGCCTTTCATTGCATTACATGTACATGTTCAGGGGTCGAAATTGCCACTAGCCCGCTAGCCCGGGACTACCAGATTTACAGCCGGGCTACTGATTTTTCCAGTTTGATAGCCCGACGGGCTAGTGGAAAAATAATGCAAAAATCATCATCACAAACAATAAAGAACTATGTTATTGGTGTATTGTAAAGTTTGAGCCGTGACGCGAGACATAATGTGTCTTTCGGGCTACCAAAATCTAATCAGGGCTACTAAAAATTATTGGTCACTAGCCCTGCTGACTACCATGGAAATACACTTAATTTCGACCCCTGATGTTGCCCTGATGTGCCTTTCATTGCATTACATGTATGTGTTGCCCTGATGTGCCTTTCATTGCATTACATGTACATGTTGCCCTGATGTGCCTTTCATTGCATTACATGTATGTGTTGCCCTGATGTGCCTTTCATTGCGTTACATGTATGTGTTGCCCTGATGTGCCTTTCATTGCGTTACATGTATGTGTTGCCCTGATGTGCCTTTCATTGCATTACATGTATGTGTTGCCCTGATGTGCCTTTCATTGCATTACATGTATGTGTTGCCCTGATGTGCCTTTCATTGCATTACATGTATGTGTTGCCCTGATGTGCCTTTCATTGCATTACATGTACATGTTGCCCTGATGTGCCTTTCATTGCATTACATGTATGTGTTGCCCTGATGTGCCTTTCATTGCGTTACATGTACATGTTGCCCTGATGTGCCTTTCATTGCATTACATGTACGTGTTGCCCTGATGTGCCTTTCATTGCGTTACATGTATGTGTTGCCCTGATGTGCCTTTCATTGCATTACATGTATGTGTTGCCCTGATGTGCCTTTCATTGCATTACATGTACATGTTGCCCTGATGTGCCTTTCATTGCGTTACATGTATGTGTTGCCCTGATGTGCCTTTCATTGCATTACATGTATGTGTTGCCCTGATGTGCCTTTCATTGCATTACATGTACATGTTGCCCTGATGTGCCTTTCATTGCATTACATGTATGTGTGCCCTGATGTGCCTTTCATTGCATTACATGTATGTGTTGCCCTGATGTGCCTTTCATTGCATTACATGTATGTGTTGCCCTGATGTGCCTTTCATTGCATTACATGTACATGTTGCCCTGATGTGCCTTTCATTGCGTTACATGTACGTGTTGCCCTGATGTGCCTTTCATTGCATTACATGTATGTGTTGCCCTGATGTGCCTTTCATTGCATTACATGTATGTGTTGCCCTGATGTGCCTTTCATTGCATTACATGTATGTGTTGCCCTGATGTGCCTTTCATTGCATTACATGTATGTGTGCCCTGATGTGCCTTTCATTGCATTACATGTATGTGTTGCCCTGATGTGCCTTTCATTGCGTTACATGTACATGTTGCCCTGATGTGCCTTTCATTGCATTACATGTATGTGTGCCCTGATGTGCCTTTCATTGCATTACATGTATGTGTTGCCCTGATGTGCCTTTCATTGCATTACATGTATGTGTTGCCCTGATGTGCCTTTCATTGCATTACATGTACGTGTTGCCCTGATGTGCCTTTCATTGCATTACATGTATGTGTTGCCCTGATGTGCCTTTCATTGCATTACATGTATGTGTTGCCCTGATGTGCCTTTCATTGCATTACATGTACATGTTGCCCTGATGTGCCTTTCATTGCATTACATGTATGTGTGCCCTGATGTGCCTTTCATTGCATTACATGTACGTGTTGCCCTGATGTGCCTTTCATTGCATTACATGTATGTGTTGCCCTGATGTGCCTTTCATTGCATTACATGTACGTGTTGCCCTGATGTGCCTTTCATTGCATTACATGTATGTGTTGCCCTGATGTGCCTTTCATTGCGTTACATGTATGTGTTGCCCTGATGTGCCTTTCATTGCATTACATGTATGTGTGCCCTGATGTGCCTTTCATTGCATTACATGTACATGTTGCCCTGATGTGCCTTTCATTGCATTACATGTATGTGTTGCCCTGATGTGCCTTTCATTGCGTTACATGTACATGTTGCCCTGATGTGCCTTTCATTGCATTACATGTATGTGTTGCCCTGATGTGCCTTTCATTGCATTACATGTATGTGTTGCCCTGATGTGCCTTTCATTGCATTACATGTATGTGTGCCCTGATGTGCCTTTCATTGCATTACATGTATGTGTGCCCTGATGTGCCTTTCATTGCATTACATGTACATGTTGCCCTGATGTGCCTTTCATTGCATTACATGTATGTGTGCCCTGATGTGCCTTTCATTGCATTACATGTATGTGTTGCCCTGATGTGCCTTTCATTGCATTACATGTATGTGTGCCCTGATGTGCCTTTCATTGCATTACATGTATGTGTGCCCTGATGTGCCTTTCATTGCATTACATGTACATGTTGCCCTGATGTGCCTTTCATTGCATTACATGTATGTGTTGCCCTGATGTGCCTTTCATTGCATTACATGTATGTGTGCCCTGATGTGCCTTTCATTGCATTACATGTATGTGTTGCCCTGATGTGCCTTTCATTGCATTACATGTATGTGTGCCCTGATGTGCCTTTCATTGCATTACATGTACGTGTTGCCCTGATGTGCCTTTCATTGCATTACATGTACGTGTTGCCCTGATGTGCCTTTCATTGCATTACATGTATGTGTTGCCCTGATGTGCCTTTCATTGCATTACATGTATGTGTTGCCCTGATGTGCCTTTCATTGCATTACATGTATGTGTTGCCCTGATGTGCCTTTCATTGCATTACATGTATGTGTTGCCCTGATGTGCCTTTCATTGCATTACATGTATGTGTGCCCTGATGTGCCTTTCATTGCATTACATGTATGTGTTGCCCTGATGTGCCTTTCATTGCATTACATGTATGTGTTGCCCTGATGTGCCTTTCATTGCATTACATGTATGTGTTGCCCTGATGTGCCTTTCATTGCATTACATGTATGTGTTGCCCTGATGTGCCTTTCATTGCATTACATGTACGTGTTGCCCTGATGTGCCTTTCATTGCATTACATGTATGTGTTGCCCTGATGTGCCTTTCATTGCATTACATGTATGTGTTGCCCTGATGTGCCTTTCATTGCATTACATGTATGTGTTGCCCTGATGTGCCTTTCATTGCATTACATGTATGTGTTGCCCTGATGTGCCTTTCATTGCATTACATGTATGTGTGCCCTGATGTGCCTTTCATTGCATTACATGTATGTGTTGCCCTGATGTGCCTTTCATTGCATTACATGTATGTGTTGCCCTGATGTGCCTTTCATTGCATTACATGTATGTGTTGCCCTGATGTGCCTTTCATTGCATTACATGTACGTGTTGCCCTGATGTGCCTTTCATTGCATTACATGTATGTGTTGCCCTGATGTGCCTTTCATTGCATTACATGTATGTGTTGCCCTGATGTGCCTTTCATTGCATTACATGTATGTGTTGCCCTGATGTGCCTTTCATTGCATTACATGTATGTGTTGCCCTGATGTGCCTTTCATTGCATTACATGTATGTGTTGCCCTGATGTGCCTTTCATTGCATTACATGTATGTGTTGCCCTGATGTGCCTTTCATTGCATTACATGTACATGTTGCCCTGATGTGCCTTTCATTGCATTATGTACTTGTAGGAGCTAATTGAAGGTATTGACAGTACAAGAGATTGCCTGACATTTTGTTCCTGAATGTCAACGGTCATTTTTCGCGGAGTAAGAGTGCTTGCATTTGAAAATCAACAATTCGATTGGAACATTTTCAAGATGGAACAAAAGCCAATAAGGGTAACATCAGACACATTGTCCACCCTTGCAAAAACTTCCCTTGAAAGATTTCGCACACATCCTTTTTTTTAAATAGTTAAAATTTCAGTGAGCGGAAGATTTTGTTGTACATGCATGCTTTGTTTCTGAAAGGGCAAGGGCACCAAGGCATCTTCTCCTTGGTAAAGGGCACTCTACATGTATGAGTACATTATAAGTATCAACTGTCCAGAGCATTTCAAGGGCATCAAGGCAATGACCAAGGAACATAGAGGCAACCTTTGTTGCCCCCGTAAAGTATCAGTTGTACATGTGCACATATGCACCCCTGGATTAAAAACAATTTTTGATAAACCCAGGCTTGATCATCATTGGACTACAGGTTTAACTGTCACAACTACATTGTACGTTATAACCATGAGAGTGAGAGTGTTACAATATAAGGCAAAATTGGACAACGAAACACACAGCATTATATTATGCATACGTGTCGAGTAATCCAGATTTCTGTAATCTTTACAACACAGCCTACCTCTGCCCTGTGGTGTATTTTAGTGCATACAGTTTACATTAGTCAATACCAATGATAGTCAAATCGAATGAGTTGGTCTAGTTAATAAATATTCACGTGACACCAGCGGTATATAGTCTGAAAATGTCAAAGTGCCTCCCACCCTGGAGTAGGGAAGCATCCGTGTGTAAATAGTGAGCTGTTTTTAAGCAGTGGCCATTTGATTGATTCATTGACCCTAAGGAGCTATTGAAATCAAATTGAAATACTTACGTATGAGTAATAATATATCATGTTTCATTGGTACATGTAAGATTGTTTTGTTTTTTGAACTAAACGTTTTGGGTTGTTTAGTTGTGATAGAGTAATTCTTGTTGTAGGAATAGCAGGGCTTGAAATAAACACTGGATTGCAGGCCGCCTCAAGGCCAATGATTTGAGCGTCCAGCCAGTAAACTCATGACTGGACAAGCCAGGTGTTTGTTTTCTTCAAAATGAATAAGAAGAGGCTATCCCCTTGTGTAATATCTTTGTAAAAAATAGTTATGGAAGTTCACTTATAAATCAGACAATAATGAGATAGATTTTCTGCTAGTGCTTGCTCAACTCATTTTCAATCTGGTCTTGTAAATTGAATTCTGGGTCAAAACAGAAGTGACAGACTTTTCGAGAAAGAAGTAATTTTTCCAAGAATTTGATTTCGAGACCTCAGATTTAGAAGTTGAGGTCTCGAAATCAAGCATCTGAAAGCACACAACTTTGTGTGACCATGGCTTTTTTCTTTTAGCAATACCTCGAAACTTCGACGACCGATTGAGCTCAAATTTTCACAGGTTTGTTATTTTATGCATGTTGAGATACACCAACCGTGAAGTCTAGTCTTTGACAATTACCAATAGTGTCCAGTGTCTTTAAACTGCATGTCAGGCTTGTAGTCTGAGGATATTCCACCCACATTAAAAACCTGGAATAGGAATAAATGGTTGTACATTGATTGTTTTGTATTACTCAAAATGACTAATTGGTATTTTTTTAGCAGTGTCCATGTCCAATTGGTTGTATGTTCACGTCTGAGCATAGAGTAAGGACAGGTCTGAGGTTGCCTGAAAATTGTCAAAATGTCTGATCCCTTTTGAATAGTCAAATGGGTTGAATGTGTACAAAGCACATTGTTCGTGGTCCTGTGGCCAATTTCACAAAGCAATATAAGTTCATCGCAAGACAAATTTTCAGTATAATTACCATAGTGATTTGTATTGTGACATCACACTTTACGATTGATTTGCAGTTACGATCAATCTTAGATCTTTGTGAAATCGGCCCCTGGTATAAATTAAGGATGCCCTTGACCTACAAAAACACCTTGGCCTAATTTCATGGCTCTGTTTACCTTAAAGCAAAGAATCACTGCGTATGGAAGAAGGGAATTCCATGTTTATGTCGAGTGTATTTCATGGGTGAGCAGGAATTTTTGCCTGAGCATGTGTATTATATGCCAACATTACTAGGCATTCTTTTCTTACACAGCTAAATCAGAAACTTGGCGCTTGCACAATTAGGAGAAAATGGTGATTGTAAGAGCAGAATTTTGCAGTAAGCACAGCCCAGGTGAGGCGGATGCATTGTAAAGTCTTCAGTTTCAGTGCGTAAACATACTCACATTTTTGCGTTCTCTTATTATTTGGATGAAGATTACACACTATATTTTTTCAGCGAAGTTCCTAGTTTATCAAACCAACCAGATTCTGTTTATTTAAGTCATCTCGGTTGGAATGAGCCATTTGCGAGTAACATTTGAGTAATGTCTAGTACAATGACTTGCTTAGTTACAATTGAATTCCTCAAACTATCGAGACAGTTGCTTCGCCATGTGATTAGGGGCAAGCTTTTGTATATCTAGACAGTTGCTTCGCCATGTGATTAGGGGCAAGCTTTTGTATAGCAACCTCATGGATGGGCAAACCCTGGTACCATTTTGCCATCCATTCTGAATTGTGTATGGGTGTGCACCATCTCTTACGTTTAGGCAAAAGCTTGCCCTAATCACATGGCGTAGCAACTGTCTGTATAGTCTGAGGAATTCAAATGCAAGCGTTGCATTGTAACTAAGCGAGTCATTGTACCAGACATTATTCAAATCGAACTCGCAAATGGCTTATTCTCAACACACAAGCTGGATACACAGGGCCATTCAACCTGTCACATAACATGTTTACAAAAGATCCAGCAGAGCCTGGACTTCCTGCAGGCACAATTTGTACACAGCTCAACGGGAAAAAAACCCTTTAAATCTGAATTTTTATGGAGAATGCACTGTTTGATTTTTATCAAATTTTAATATAAGAAAGGGGGCCCATCTCAAAACTGAAATTATTATGTATGCTCTTGAATTTCTGTGGAAATTACATACATGTAGTGTATTACAGTAGGCCCTATATGACACAAAATGTGAAATTTCTCATAGTGACTAGTGTAGTTTCTTGCCTGCCAGGAAATACCCCGGAATATACATGGTGTCTTTTTGTAAACAAATGATACATGGCTGCAATGGCATGCACTTAATAGTAGGCGTGTATTTCTCTAACTGACCTTAACACTAACAGATACAGGGATAAATACATAATGTACATGGCTGGCTTGGCTCATCATCATAATCCATGGTTGCCAGGTATCACTGGGATTAGCCTACTCTATAAATGTACCATTTATCATTAGCTGCAAAGCTGGTCATATTTTCAAGATATTGGCCTTTATTATAACAAAATGCTCACACAGGCGTGATTTGATACTGTGGTATTGTGTGGGCAGAAGACTGGGTTTGCCTTGGTGTAGGGCAGTTTTAAAACGTCTGCTGGAATATTTTAAAGGACACCGAGGCAGTATCTGGTGACTAGGTCTGTGTGTCATTACATGCACTGTATACTACATATCCAGGATTCTTTTCCACAATAATACTACATGTAGGTTCTTATCAGCGCTTTATCACACACATTTGGCATATCAAAGCTGGCCATATCAAAGCGCCCAGTAATGTTTCTTGCAAGGTGTGGAGCTACGCTTTCAAGTGTGAGACCTATTTCCCTTTAAACGCAGAACTAGCCAGCTCTACCACTCCGAGAGAATTTTGACTGGTCCGTAGGTGTTATATAACTTGCATTAGGCCAGCAGACCACCAAACAAAAACAAAAACATGTAAATAGCGTACTACTAAAAGGCAGGAAGAGGGCCTTTTTCTCTTCTTTAAAAAAAAAAAAAAAAAATAGCAGCCCGACACAATTTTAAAGACAACCGGCTGGGCTTCTTAAAAATTTTTTTAAAAAGTTGTCTGAGATTGTTAAAATGTATCCCTTTTTTGGTGGCCTTAAGGGAGCATGCTGACTGTCACACAATAAGGAGTTTTCCTATGTAACTTTGTTTTTTTCAGATCCCCGTTGGGGGGAAGATGGATCCAATCAGAGTAAAATTATATCCCAAAAGGGATATTTTATAATACATGTAGCCGACTTGAATGACACATGAAGTATGGGACTAACATGTAAAGCATATGTTGGCTTCACTCTAGGGAACTTCCCCTCCTCCCTTTGGGACATCTAATACCCTCATTGGGACAACAGGGTATGAATCAAAGTAGAAGTATCTCCCAATTGGGGTAGTTTTATCTGTCAATGATCCAGTGAGGTAGCGTAACTGACCCGACCCAATCACGCCATGAGTGATATGGTAATTAATCCAATATAAGGTGAAGCTTCAAGTGAACTACTAGAGGCCTACCCTTTGCCGGAAGCCTTGTCTCACATGAGAGATTGTGATGAATCACATGAAACGCAAAGTTAGACACGTCACCTGTGTGTTTTAAAATGATAAGAAGTAAATATTTGGACACATTAGAAGAGAACAACGACAATCATACAATTTATACTTTATTCCATAGACAAAGCTCGAAATTAACTCTGGACTACAGGTCCAAGGCCAGTGTGTTTACTGTCGGGCCAGTAAACTTAAGACTGTACAACTTACAAGTCCTGCGATCTTGTGTTTTTGTAATGAAAAACACCTTCCACTGCACTGACGTACATGGTACAATGTACCAATAATTGATTAATCTCTTCTTCTCATTTAGTGCTTGTTCAAATAAAAAAAGCTCAAATGTGAAATTATGTAAAAAAGTGTTCTCCACATTTTGATTATAACAAATGGTTGGTCCAGCAATTAGTTTTAAGCTTCAAGCCGTGCAGTCTTGTGGATTTTTCCCCCCAGAATTCGAGCCCTAGGGCTCCAAGGTCAAGTTAAGTTTTGCAATATATTACATCATTTTCAGTTCAATTAGATAAAGTCCTTGATATGAATCCTATTGGAAAAGGATTGCATTGCAAAACTGAACTCAATTTTGAGCCCTTCTTCTTTTTTCAATTTTAAAAAATGAAAAATGTTTTCATAGTAATTGTTTGGTTTGGTCAATGTACTCGCTGCCATTGAAACTACAGCGTAGAACTGAATGATAACAGCAGGCCTGTATTAATGTACATGGTGGGCATTGTTGTCTTTTTATTGGTCTTGGTTGTCCCTATAAAATAATGCATTCTGATTTTCAGATTGAAGTGCCCTTGGCAAAATGATATGGTCTTGCCCTTGAAAGCCATTATACACTTTTGGAACAGAAAAAAATAAATAAAAAAATCACGGATTTACAAATTACTTACAGGGTTTACAGAAGGTATTGGTGAAAGACTTCTCTTGAAATATTATTCCATGAAATGCTTTACTTTTACATTAACTGGATACATTTACACAAACTTAAAAAAGACAGGTTTTTAAATTAATACAAAAGCAGCTAAAAACTACTAGAATTACTAGAAAAGCCAATTGGGCCTAAAAAGAACGTTTAAAATCCAAACCAAAATAAAACCATTAGGTACAACAGGTATGCAAGTAGGCATTATTACAGGCCTGGAATTTCACCTTTGAAAGGGCAAGGCCATTTTCATTTTGCAACTTAGGGCACTTCTATTGGAAAATCTTTAAGGCAATGGGAAAATTTTGAAGGTGCACCAAGGCCAAGACCAATTACAGGCCTATTGTACGTAAAACGGCAAATACAATATAGTCATTCAAAGGGCAAAAAACCTTCATTAATTCTGTGTGTAATGTACATACATCATTCATGATTATAAGAAGAGTTCTGTACTACAAGTACACTGCGCATATTATTTCCATTGGCTAATCCTCATTTTATAATGGCAACTTGGACTTCATGCAGTTCATGCAAGTACATGTATAATATACGTTGTGTAGTACTGTACGACGTACCATCAACAAACTGATTACCCCAAAAGTGTATTCCGTTCAAAATCATACAGTCAAATTACCTGCATATTGTACACAAGGACAATTGGATGTCATAATTCCAATGACTAAGCTTGTCTGATCTGTCAGTTATTAATAGGAATTGTTTGCATATATTTTTATGTACTATGTAGATGGTACAAATCAGTGCACTTCATCAGCAGTGCTCAAAACAGGTTTAACATTTTTTAAACATGTACAACATGTATGAAAATAGCCTATTATTCTTGTGTTTGGTTTTAAAAAAAACTGTCGTTTAGAATGTGGAACAATATGACAATGAGTGACCTATAGGTTCCTGTAAGGAACTGAAATATCTTAAGTGTGTAGATAGGAACTAAAAGATATTTCGAGTGTGTAGATAGGAACTGAAACATATTGCGAGTGTGAGGATGTGGGAACTGAAAGATATTTTGAGTGTGTGGATGTGGGAATGAAAGATATTTTGAGCGTGTGGATGTTGGAACTGAAAGATATTTTAGGTGTGTGGATAGGAACTGAAAGATATTCAAGTGTGTGGATCTGAGAACTGAAATATATTGAGTGTGTGGATAGAACTAAAATAATGTAGTGTGTTTCTTTTGTCGTGAGTTTGTATCAGAAACTGAACTGTGTTTGAGTGTGTGCTTCAAATTATTGTGAATCTGATTACCTGAGTCTACTTTATTATAAAGTAGAACAATTAGTTAAGTTTAAAAAATAGACAGGTCTACAATCAATAAACTTTGTCTAGGAAATTGCTATTGTAACTCAGTTTTATGTAATTGGCCTAAGTATAAGAATAGAAAAATGATGCGGGTTGAACAGGCTTCGAACCCAAAACCACTTAATATTCTCAAGGCAAATGGAGCTCATCATAAAGGGTGAGCGATTAACCAAGTAACTCTTTTGACACATGTCCATCCATATGGTCTTGTAGAAGGCAAGCATGCTCATCTCCTTGCGGTATTAAAACTACATCTTGGTTTTTGTTGACTCATGTGGTTGACTATGGAATACTTCAGTGTAAAGCCCAGACTGCATAGCTTCCTTGCAGCGGCGTGAATCATCAGGTGCTGTGTGGACTTTTATTATTATCTTGCTGCCACAATGCTTACAGTTCCCTGTTTGCATTAGTAATAATGAATATTGATTCTCATTATTTAGACCAGCAAAGAGCCAGACCTCTTTTTTGGTCCTTCCAAACTCTTTTTTTTTTTTTTTTTTTTTTTTTTTGGGGGGGGGGGGGGTTTGAATGGGAAGAAAACATTGCTACACAACTTGCATTACATAGTGTACATGTCATATTTTTGGTTATTTAATAATAAGGGTAGCCCATCACAGGGTATACACGAAAGTTGCACAGTAATTTTGGGTTGAACAAAGAAAAACTTACTAGAGCGGGATTTGAACTCTGCGACCTTCAAATTTACATGCTGGTGCTCCATCCCAACTGAGCTATCTAGCCTGACTGTATGTTGCGGTCTTCCTATTTTTTCACTATACAACCTGGGAAGCTGCAGCATACATGTAGGTATCATTTGAAGTATTTACATGGTCATCGTGGTTGAGAGGTTAGTCTTCAGGACTTGCAATTACAAGGCTATGGGTTCGAGTCCTACCAAGCTAGCCACTGGTTTCTTATTGACTAGAATACATTGCAGGACTTGCAATTACAAGGCTATGAGTTCGAGTCCTACCAAGCTAACCACTGGTTACTTTTACATTGAGTAGAATACATTGCTGGACTTGCAATTACAAGACTATGGGTTCGAGTCCTACCAAGCTAACCACTGGTTACTTTTACATTGAGTAGAATACATTGCTGGACTTGCAATTACAAGGCTATGGGTTCGAGTCCTACCAAGCTAACCACTGGTTACTTTTACATTGAGTAGAATACATTGCTGGACTTGCAATTACAAGGCTATGGGTTCGAGTCATACCAAGCTAACCACTCACTGGTTTCACATTGACTAGAATACATTGCAGGACTTGCAATTACAAGGCTATGGGTTCGAGTCCTTAACTTTACAAGGGTATTCAACCTCCATGGATACTCTAAGCATTTGAACTCTTGATTATGCACAGTGTTTGTTCATCTACAAACAAATCGTAATACTCAAGGTCATTATATCATCTAATTATGCAGCCACAAATTAAAAAGCTGTAGTCCAAGCAATTTTAAAGGGCACCCTATGAGGAATTTGTAAATTTCTATTGTAGCATTTTAAGGGCTCCAAGGCAATGACTAGGGGCATGGAGGCAATCGCTATCGATACCTCCTCTGTGAAGGATCAGGCCTGCCAATGTTGAGAAACCTTATGGGCAGTACTAACACAGTCATTCCCTCCAGGTGGCATTTGCCTGCAAGTGGTCACGTAATTGCTAAGAGAACATTAATTAAATTGCTTTTAATTGATTACTTTATAGTGGCATGCTGCTATCATGGGGAAGGAATAGATGCACTCTGAGTCTTAACATCATTATTGCTTGGTCCAATGTAAACCTTTAAAGCACTGGACACTGTTGGTAATTTCTCAAAATAATTATCACAAAAACCTACATGGTGACAAGTGTAGGGAGAGTTGTTGATAGTAAAAACATGTGAGAAACGGCTCTTTTTGAAGTAATGTAGTCTTTTAGAAAGAGGTCATTTCTCAGGAAATACTTCAGCTAATTAGCCTTAAATTATTATGCATCTGAAAGCACTAAAAGTAATGCACCGAGGGTGTTTTTTCTTTCATTATTCTTTTGCAACTTTTGATGACCAATTGAGCCCAAATTTTTAACAGATGTTGTTTTATGCGTAATGATATATATGTACACCAAGTGAGAATACTGGTCTTTATACTTTGACAATTACAAAACGTGTCCAGTGCCCCTAAGTGTTGAAAACTGCTCAGTTGGATCTAGACATTAAAAAACATTTGTATGTGTCAGTAATGATTATGATACCATGGAGCTAAGAAGATGATACCAATGAGCTACTGTATAAGATGATACCATGTTCATGTATTACTCTCTTATCACAGTGCATAATTCCAAGTACTGTAAATTACTGTTGGGAACCTATGGCCAAATTCCATGGCCCTGCATATTGCAAGCATACAATTGGTGCTTACCCTAATTGGTGCAGGGAATTCCGCGCTTACGTCAAGCACGTGTCACTGGTTTTTGCTTGTGCACGGCTGTAATCAATGTATGCTGGTCCAAAACCAAAACCCATTTGTTTACTTCACTCATTTAATTCATTCTCATTTGTTTAAAGCTTCTTTTAAAGCTTCTTTTTTGTAGTTTGCTTATTTGTATCTTGTATCTTTCTCTATTTGTTTATTTTATTGTTTTCTTTAATGCGCTTAGAGGCTTTTGCATTAGGCGCTTTACAAATGTCTTATTATTATTATTATTATTATTATTCTTGCTCTGTTTGTATATTTGTATTTCATTTTTTTCTGTATTTCTTGTACTGCGCAGAAGAGTTTAGGTCACTGCACAATATCCTAACTGTTCAGATTGTTATTACTGTCTTAAAAACCCCGGCCAAAGCCACTGTGGATGTTCTGCTTGGTACATGCATAAGTACATAGATATACTAAAATCTTGAAAGGATTGTATATATTGTTGAGCCAAGTACACTAATTAATAAACAATGGTGGCTAAGTCTGTCCATTCATGTAAGCCACATTTGTATACCAAAAGGAATCGACCTAGAATCAAAGAATTTAACAATAACTCCTAGTACATGTTACGTAGTTCCTGATAGACCCTATCTTTACAGGCAACTTTGACCTCTTATTTTTGGTTGGCTGCTACATGTACAGTGTTCTTTTGAAGGTACCAAGTCCTGAATGCAAACAGTTGCAGTCAATGTCAGTCTGGTCTGACATCTTACAATCATCGCAAATTGCTCGTTTACCTAAAATATTCCCACGTTAACTCAAACTGTGGGGCATAATTTTAGAGCCCTACAAGCCAAGAAACTGAAAATAATATGGATTATTGGTTTGAGAGATGACACGTAATTCATTTATAGCTAAAGTCGTTCGAATACTCAGTGTAGTAAATCCATGTGTACAGGTTTAATTAAGTCAAATTGACTTGAAGTCTGGCCCCTACATTAAACACCAGTTTAAAAAATGTCAAAGTTCGTGGCAGCCTTTTTATAACGTAGTACGGGCAAGTACATGTAAATAATATGCAAATTAGGTCTCCCACAGTGTCTACCAAGCGTAGTGGTGTTTAATAGACTGTATCACCTGTTTAACATAGATCACATTAGTCTACATAAATGTGATGCTGGTATGTGTGCATGGAGGTACATGTAGGATGCTTGGTAATACAATATACAGGCATGAAAATTCACGTGGGTAAAAAGCGATTGCCTCCATGTCCCCTGGTCATTGCCTTGGTGCCTTTGAAACATTTCAGTAAAAATTTACAATTTCCTCATAGGATGCCCTTTACCAAGTTACCCATGGATATGAATGACATGGTGCCCTTGCCCTTTCAAAAACGAAGCAGACAGGCCTGTTTATCTTCTATGACATGCCCATGTCATTTTGCCAAGCCCTGGTTTTGTTATTTTCAGGGTGGGCACAGTTGATTGCTGTGCCCTGGGGACAGTTAATTATCATATGACTTCATCTTGATAGAAAAAGGGGGCCCAGGTATTTCAATGACTCCATTTTTAACCAATCAGATTAGAGAAATCTATGAGGTATAATAATAGAAATTAACACCTTCCTCATAGGATGCCCTTTAGTGAAGGATAAAATGCCTTGGTGCCCCATGTCCTTTCAAAACTGAAGCATACAGGCCTGTATACCTACGTACGTATGCATTGCCCATTTGTTGACACGTTGCCAGAAGCCCAGTTCATTCTCTGCCGATATTGACAGCTCATCAGTGATACCACCTTGGCTAGCAATCAATGACAATTCATTGCAATCCAAGTGAGGTCCATCGATTTGCCAACATGTAACGTAAAGAAGCCTTACATTTATAAGCAGACTCTTCTCTGGGCAACGTACATGTAATGTACACACTTCATTAAGAAATGGAAAAGTCTCATCTATTTCCAAAACAAGCATGTGAGGTCTCTTAGCCTTTAAAGGCAATGTGTACCTTTGGTTTTTGCAACTGATGTTTTATTTTTATTCTATATTAAATTTTATTTACATGCATACAATAAAATTAACCTGTAAAAATTTTATTTCAAAAGGTGGAAGCTTTTTTGAGATATTCGGCAGTTGTTAAGATCCACGCAGGAAGAATAATCTGGAACACATATGTGATACAATCTGAGAAATGTTTTAACTGAAACGTCTTTAGATTGAAAAGGTTTTGAACCTCTCTCTCTCTAATGTAACTCCATGTTCCTTTGAATGGAGTTGTTTCTAAAAGGGTACATTCATTCAACAACTGCAGTACTTCTCACCAAAGTTAGCTTTTATGTTTCATAATTTTTGGATTAATTACCAACAGATACCCTGCCTTTAAAGGGAAGGTACACGTTTGGTAGTTACTCAAAACAAATATTAACTTAAAAACTGACTTGGTATCGAGCATAGGAGAGCTGTTGATGGTATAAGACATTGTGGGAAACAACTCCCTCTGAAGTAATGTAGATTTTGAGAAAGAGGTAATTTCTCACTAAAATAATAAAAGACTTCTAGCTAGAAGTCTTTTATTCCTGAAAGCAGACAAATTCGTCCAACAAGGGTGTTTGTTCTTTCATCATTTTCTCGCAACTTCGATGACCGATTGAGCCCAAATTTTCACAGGCTTGTTATGTTATGCTTGTGATGGGATACCCAAAGTGAGAAGACTGGTCTTTGACAAATCCCAAACGTGTACCATCCCTTTAAAGCAAGTTTAAACAACAAAATTGTATATACAAAAATTATAGATTTAAAAAAAAACTTTTTTCTTCAACACAACATGACTCCCACATGCCAAAATCGTGTCTCGGATAAACTTAAATTGCATTAATTAGAATAATAGTAAAAAGATATAAAAAAACAAATTGCTATAATGGCCTCTAATATACAAAGATAAACAAGGCAATTAGAACATGACAATACCAAGGGGTTTCCCAAGAAAACAATTTAACAAGGCAATAGTGCAGAGGAGTGTAGACTTGTAACCAAACCATCAGACATGATGTCAATGTGATGTCATGTCTTCAACATGTTGAGTAATACTTAATAGCCTAATTAGCTGTTATTTGTAAAGCTTATTTTCTCATCTACATCTATTTGATGAGTAAATATAATTAAACCCAGTTTTGAGTTTTTGCAGGAAGTGGCAAGGTTCGGGGTGGAGTTTCACAAACAAAGCATTTAGTTTACACAGATAATCGCATTTTCATTGTATGTATTTCACAGGGAAATAATGATTGCTTGAGATGGCAATATTCAGGCCTGATCCTTCACGGAGTCTATGGAGGCGATTGCCTCCGTGCCCCCTGGTCATTGCCTTGGTGCCCTTGAAAATGTGCAGTAGAAATAGGAAGACAAAACACAAAGAATTGATCTAGGTTGAGTATGAATAATACCCTAGTCAATTTCTATAAATAGACTTGCATAATATGCGTTGGCTAATCTGCATTTTGTAAAATCCATTAACTAGTTAAAGTGGATCAACATGCACTGTGTAATGTGGCCTTTGTAATGTGCTCTTTGAAATGATGCAAGAGTGTCATGTAATGTTAACTTACACCCTAACCCATACATGGCCATCAAGAGGTACATGTACCTCTGTTCACCATTGCGTTAGCCACAGGGGTAAATGGGTTGTACACTCTGTTTTAAATTTAGACATCCTATTTTATCTATCATTTACATGTACCTGTAATATATAAGTGAGTAATTTGGGTTAGGGTTAGGGTTTTAAATTTCCAGCAAATTTTGACTACTTTTTACAAAATCCTGGATACAACCTTTAGGGTTGGGATTAGAACTTATTTAGATAATGACTTTGATTCATGCTGTCAGATGAGTAATTTTCTATTTTGTTTTTCCATGGTGGAAAATTACCAGAGAGGTGACTAATTTATTTTCATGGAGCTTCATTCTGAGACATGTTAATTTAGGAATAAGATAACACTGATTTTGATAAAACAAAAATATTAGCGTAATCTACATGTAAATGCTCACTTAATCATTATGTACAATTAAGCTGTTAAAGACACTGGACAATGTTGGTAATTGTCAAAGACTAGCTTTTACAGTTGGTGTATCTCAACAATTATGCATAAAATAACAACCTGTAAAAATTTGAGCTCAATCGGTCGTCGAAGTTGCGAGATAATAATGAAAGAAAAAACACCAATGTCACACGAAGTTGTGTGCTTTCAGATGCTTGATTTCGAAACCTCAAATTCTAAGTCTGAGGTCTCATAATCAATTTCGTGGAAAATTACTTCTTTCTCGAAAACTACATTACTTCAGAGGGAGCTGTTTCTCACAATGTTTTACTATCAATCTCTTCCCATTACTCGTTACCAAGAAAGGTTTTATGCTATTAATTGTTTTGTGTAATTACCAATAGTGTCTACTGCCTTTAACTCGCCTGATTCTACAGAAAGTTCAGTGAAAATAAACCCATCATTCCACCAATTTGAAAATCTCCCTGATTATGGAAACTCTTTTCCTATTATGTTGAAGGTAATTACCTCCCTGATATTTGTACAAAATCTCCCTGATTGCAAGATGCAAAATGTTTGAAGCTCCAGCGTACATGTCAAACAGTCTGCTACATTTCTAAACAATACAGGGTAACCATGGTTATCTCCCTCCCTGATTCTGCAGAAAGTTCCTTAAAAGTAAACCAACTTTTCCACAAATTTGATAACATCTGGTGATGGAAACCCTTTCCCTATTACACATTGACATTACACTGTACACGTACATGTTGAATGTAAACATTTCTCTAATTGTTGTACAAAACCTTCTTGATGTACATGTACATGTATAGTAAACAATCTGCTACATCTCTAAACAAAACATCCCATGGTAATCATGAAAACAATCACTGCACACATCATGTACATGTACATGATGTTCAAGTGTCATAGAATGCAATCTTTCTGATTCTGCAGAAAGTTCCCTGATAATAAACCAATCTTGTCACAAACTTGAAAATCTCCCTGATTATGGAAGCTTTTTCCTCGTAAAATGTTAAATGCAATAAATATCTCATTATGCCCCTTTGATTGCAAAATTCACATGTTGGACGCTCTGATATGAACAAACGACAGTTTTGTCTTCATTGTCATAACAATCATAAAAGTGATTACTGCACATGATGTCCAAGCGTGTCAAGCAATTGCTACAATCGCCATCATCCTTCCACAGAAAATAGAAGACAAAACAAAAAGTAGTCGCCACTACCCCGAGATGGATTTCGTCGAGGCCGGAAATTAAGGCTTATACGCTGCGTAGTAGTCAGTGACATCACAAGAGAGTGGAAAATCCATCCATGGATTCCCAAAAGAATTGAAGAGATGTGTCATTGCATCTATTTCATCATCGGGAGCTGTTAAAGGCACTGGACACTATTGGTAATTACTCAAAATAACTGTTACATGGGTAGCATAAAAACTTACTTGGTTACGAGCAATGGAGAGCTGTTGATAAGAGAGCTGTTGAAGTAATGTAGTTTTTGAGAAAGAAGTAATTTCTTACTAAAATAATATCTGAATTGAATTCGAGACCTCAGCTGAGGTCTCAAATTCAAGCATCTGAAAGCACACAACTTTGGCGACGAGTGTTTTTTCTTCCATTAATTTCTCGCAACTTCGACGAACAATGGGTTTGTTATTTTATGCAATTATGTTGAGATACACCAAGTGAGAAGACTGGTTTTTGACAATTATCAAACGTGTCCAGTGACTTTAACAGGGGGATAAGGAGACGATGGTGGACAATGAAATGATAGACGGCTTGAAATAATAGTCGGTGATGGTGGTACATGTATACGACTCTTGACAGTACAGCCGTTTGGGAAATCATGACGGGGGATACTGTGTGTGTAGACGGAGCGTAAATCATCGTTGATTTTCTTGTTGTTGAGACTTTGAGCAATGGTTGAGGGTAGTATTTGTGGGTTCTTTTGTTTGTTTCTTTGGGTCGTTCGGGGGTTGTTTGTCGCCAAGATTTATGTATGTGAACTTGTCGGCGATTTTTGAACTAAACATGATTTATAAAAGTGATGTTTGAGGACACAAGGAAAGATGTTGAATTTAATTTTTTGAGTTTTGTTTGTTCATTGGTTGCTTGTTTGGCAGTTGTTTGTCGCAATTTTTGTCCCTTCTTTTTCAAAAGGAGCTTTTGTAGATGGGATGTTTTGCTGTAAGGGTTGTTTTGTAATTGGGTTTGAGGGTAAGCTGTTTGATTCGGTGTTTGTGATTGAGCTGTTTTTCTACAACTGCTTTGTTTTTGTAAAGAGAATAAACATTGATTTTAGTTTTATATATCGATTCACAAAACAACAACCCATATCCACCCACACACATTTCTTGTTTTACACACACACACACGCACACCCACCCTACATATCAACCCTGTTGTAAACTAAAACTGAATGTGTTGTCATTCTAGCAGGCCCAGCCACCTCTGCAACTTATATTTTTACAAATTATACAGTGAAATGTAGTTTGAGTTCCACAAGAGATTAATTTTGTGATTGAAAGCCGTTTTCTTTCAATGTTTATCAAAGAGAGGATTATACTGACCCTATCGTAGGTGTTATAGGCACCCTGCTAAATGCGCCGGAAAGCATTCAGTTGAAATGTAATACAGTTTGTTTTTATCATGGGATAAAGAAGATGATTTGCATTCAGCATAGTTTTGATTTTAACTGTATATAATTACCCTTACACCGATGTGTACTGAGCACTGTATATTCAGTGCTTTCCCAAATTCTGTGAAGAATAAATCCACAGGCAAATGACTCTGGTGGGATTCAAAGACAACCTTTGCATTGCTATAGCAGGTGTCTTACCACTAGATCACCGACTGGCAAATGACTCTGGTGGGATTCAAAGACAACCTTTGCATTGCTATAGCAGGTGTCTTACCACCAGACCACCGACTGCTGCCTCTAGGCACTGGGCCAGCTCAGTGGTCTATTGACCCATTTCACCTGACGTCATCATCAGAAAAATCTTGAATGCACCATACTGGTGGGCAATTACACTGTGCGTTTTCATATATAACTCTATGCATTGAGTATGCTGTACGTTATGCAGTGAAGTGCGCAATTTAGACGACGCGGCGTTAAAATAAGTAAACCTAACTGTCCACCAACATGGTGACCGTGGCATCAGTCGCCGCGTGTGACACGCGTGCAAGGGGTCAATAGTGGTACATATAGACATCTGCTCTAGCGATACAAAGGTCGGGGTTCGAATCCCACCCGAGTGGTTTGCCTGCCGATTTCTTTGTCACAGCGTTTTTTTATTTTTACTGAACTAGGGAAAGTACCAAATAAACAGCACGCTTAATACACATCGGTGTAAGGTATGTAATTTTGTTGCATTGGCAAAATAGTACTCTCTTGGGCACATGCCCACACCACCAAGGGTGTTCCGTTGGACTGCATCATTGTGCTGAAGTATGGGAGCAATCCTACAGGAGTACATGCGTATTTTGAACATTTAGCCAGTCTAATGTGTTTCATAATGGAGCTGTATGGTTTCCAATCCTCACTCAATCCTTTGGTTGGCTTACAATCAATGCCTGGTTGCAGGCAGAGACCCCTACTCCTAGAATGGTAGCGCTACCGGCAGGAGGCACACACGATATGTCATCATTTCACTGCTACTAGTGATGACTGAGAATGGAAAACTTGATAGTTCAGTGGTACTTAGCTGTAGTTGTACTTGTACCATGGATGAACTTGCGTCGCATGGACTGTTTGTCAATTCCTTACCTGGTGTCTCATGAAAGCTTGTGATGGCGCTGAAGCGTCAGATGAGAAGTAAACAACCCGCACTCATAAAATCTAGAATTTATAAAGGTTTTTTTTGTAGGGGGGGGGGCGGGGGGAGGAGAGTCGGGTGAAAGGGCTCATGCCAGTCTGCAACATTATGCTAACCTGTGTTATCTTGAGTTAAATGCATTTCACTGTATGTAAATTTACAGAGCTACAGGCCCCTGTATGCTTTGTTTTTGCAAGGGCAAGGACACCAATACATTGTCTCCTTGGTAAAGGGCACCCTAGAGGAAACTGTATGTTTCTACTGTAGCATTTCAAGAGCACCAAGGCAATGACAAGGGGGCATTGAGGCAATCTCCTTCATTGCCTTCTTGACGTACATGTATCAGACCTGCAGTTGGTTCTGCGTATGATCTTAACACCTCACTTTAACTGTGTAACACTAATAGCTGATTGGTTGATCAAATGGTTGATCAATAGACTGGGAAATAACACCGAGAGTTGGCAGTATTGTATACTCAGTACTTTCCCCGAGTCTTGTTCAAAAAAACATACCCCCATAGGCATATTACTAGGGTAGAAAAGAAAAGACTGTTTAAAAGGGGACATCTGGTAGAAGAGGGAGGTGACTCAAAAGACTTCTCATACATGTAGGAGACAATGGGGGTGTTAAAAGAGGGCGTCTTGTAGGATGCAGGCGATCAATGGATACGGGATACAGGGAGGAAGACGGACATGAAAGGAGATTGTCCACTCCCTGGGAATATGAGACTTCTCTCTGTGTATAAGTCAGTCGCTGGAGATGAATTGAAACGGGGAAAAAAAGATTTTTAAGTTTGGATAGATGGAGGAGGAGGATAAGGAAAGAGTTGACGGTCAGTTTGAATGTGAGGATGAGAAGGGATGGGGGTGCAAGGAGTTATACAAAGGGGTTTCAGGGAGGAGGTGGGGAGGGATCGGAAGTATACATGTAGTAGGGTTTGAAAGGGTTTGGGGCGAGAAGTACAGTACACAAGATATTAGGGGTCGGCAAGGCGGGGTTGAAAGTAGTTTATAAGATATACTCGGGGTTGGTAAGGGGGCTGGAAGTGAATTTAAGAGATATGTTTTAGGTGTTGCCAATTGGGGGGGGGGGCGGAGTATTAGATAATATATTTGGGGAAGACAAGGGGGCGGGACGTACATGTAGATGATACAAGATACTCTGGGTAGGCAAAGGGAGGGGGAGGATTTTACTAGATACTGGGTGCGGCAATCGAAGCGGGCGAATGTAAAGAAGATCCTCAGAAATAAGAATGGATACTTTCTGGAAGCAACGGGGGGCACGATCCTTGGTCATTGCCTCGGTGCCCTTTGAAATGTTCCAGCAGAAATGTTACAATTTCTCTCACAGCAGTGCCCTATTGAAAAACTGCCTCTTCCTCCCAAGAATGAAATGACAGGCCTGGGTTCGATGAAGTTGTTGTCTGCACCGGCTTGAGTACCGCAAAATGGTTAAAAGGTTACATCTATCCCATTTAATTAGAAACAGGGTACATACATGTTTCCTTGAGAAAAATAACATTTTAAACAGGTATTTCCTGTTTTGCAAGCAAGTTATTTTACCATAAGCAACAATCAAGGCCCTTTCACACTGCTGGCTGCATGGATTACCAAAAATCCACAGGAAAAGTTTCTTGTAGGTTTTCTTGGAGAAGTTAGTATTGACCAAAAAAAAACACACAATGTTTTGTTGCATTGTTCAATTACAATTTTTGGGCCTTTTTGGCCTTGCTCTTAAAGACACTGGACACTTTTGGTAATTGTCAAAGACCAGTCTTCACAGTTGGTGTATCTCAACATGCATAAAATAACAAACCTGTGAAAATTTGAGCTCAATCGGTCATCAAAGTTGCTTGATATTAATGAAAGGAAAAAAAAAACCTTTTGTTGCACCATAGTCACACGGCTTGATTAATCAAATTCGTGGAAAATTACTTCTTTCCTGAAAACTTTGCACTCTAGAGGGAGCCGTTTCTCACAATGTTTTATACTATCAACCTCTCCCCATTACTCGTAATCAAGAAAGGTTTTATGCTAATAATTATTTTGAGTAATTACCACTAGTGTCCACTCCCTTAAAGTCTTCACATGATTTTATGAGGTGTCATGGGCGATGAGTGTTCTCCTCTCTGGAATAATTCTACATTCTTGGCTTCACAACCAGAATGATTAATTAAATGAATTGATTTAACATTTTTGTTGTTGTGTCCTATTAATTCTGTGAATGGCGATTGCACTTTTGGATAAAAATAAAATACTAAAATTAAAATGAAGAAATGGTTATAAGTAAGTATGGCAACCATTAATCTTTAACATTATTTCAACAAGGTATTTTGGTACAATTGTTGGATTATAACAATTTCTTACATCTTTTGTTTGATTACAGTTGGACAATGCAGATGAGCAAGCAGCCCAGATCAGGAGAGAACTGGATGGGAGACTGAAACAGGCAGAAGATCTTGCCAGGGTAGGTACCTTAATCTTGTCATTTAGTGGCTGCTTAAATACACCTTTCATCTATCACGCTGTCGCCATCTTGGTCTTGTTCTCTGCAAACAACAGCAGTAATGCATGCTGACATTGTACAAAAAAGGAACCAGACTTTATTTCCTCCAGCCTCAGTTTGCTTACATTGATTTGAATGGGAGAAAATCAAGATGGCCGCACAATGATTGTTTTTGGATAATTATAAAGTAACTGTGTAGAGCTATTTGAGCGGCTGCTTTTGTGCTTTATTGTGTGATTTACATGTCACAGAGCTGCAAACTGTAAGGAAAAGGCATGCTATTAACCTTCTTCAAGTGCTTACTGTAAGAAAATGAATGACGCAAAACAATGCCCCTGGTGAATGCGCAACCTGGGCCCAATTTCATAGTGCTGCTTTTAAGGTAAGCAGATTTTGTGTGCTTACTGTAGCAAACAAATATTGCTGAGGTGCAAGGGTATTTCACAGGTTAGCAGAAAAATTATGGCTTTGCATTGTGACGTCATTTATTTTCATGCAGTAAGCACTGGAAGGTTAGCGTGCCTTTTTGTGTGCTTACAGTTAGCAGTGCTATGACATGGAAATCGCACAGTAAGCACAAAATTGGCCGCTAAGCAGCTCTATCAAATTGGGCCTGCGTTCTGATTTTCACGCTAACCCGTGAAATGCATCTGTTCTTGAGCAAACTTTCTGCAAATCTAAGCAGAAAAATGTACTTACCGTTTAGCTGCGGTGTCCATGCTTTGACTATAGAGATGGCGGTCTCATGCAAGTGGTGTTTGGTAAGGGGGGATTCTAGCAATTTATTTACAAGAGATTAAGAAAAAAAGTATGTTAAAAATGCAAAAAAAAAGGAGTGATCACACAGGTTTAAACCCAAAGTAAAGGTGCATTATTCCTTTTGTTACATTCACCACATATTGCACTCTGACGTAGCGCCTCTATCAGCTGAAACCATTGATAAGGTTTTGAATGACGAGTCACTATGATATAGGATTTGAGGCATTGCATGTTGAGGTTTCAATATTTGGTTTGCATTAATACCATGTGAGTCAATGTGACATTAAAAAAAAAAAAAAAAAAAATGGGGGGGTGGTGGGAATAAGGCCCAAGCAGCCACTCGAAGTCACTCTCGGCAAAAAATAATTTTGAGAGGTAAAATTTCTCTTCTCCCCAGACGAAGAAGGGGCCAAGGTTCATCGTGAAGGAGATGGAGAGTCTGTTTGTGGAGGAGCTACGGTCTGCCGTCAACCTTCTCATGGCCAACCTGGAGAGTTTGCCGGTGTACAAGGGCAATACAGATTCCAAGTATTCACTTCAGAAACTCAAGAGGTATTGCTCCGTCCGCGATGGATGGCCGTGGGAACAGATGGTTGCGTGTCAAAAAAAAAAACATCCAAGAGAATATTTTATTACTGAATTCTTTTATTTTCTTTGTATCCCCCCTCCCTATATCCAGTGAGACTTACATGTTTGGTAATAGCAGGGGTCGAAATTAAGTGTATTTTCATGGTAGTCAGCAGGGCTAGTAACCAATAATTTTTAGTAGCCCTGATGAGATTTTGGTAGCCCGAAAGACACATTATGTCTCGAGTCACGGCTTAAACTTTACAATACACCATAGAACAGTTCTTTGTTGTTTGTAATGATGATTGTTTTTCCACTAGCCCGTCGGGCTATCAAACTGGAAAAATCAGTAGCCCGGCTGTAAATCTGGTAGTCCCGGGCTAGCGGGCTAGTGGCAATTTCGACCCCTGGTAATAGTTACTAAAATAAATAAAGAATATGTACTAAGCTGCAATTTGGTATAGCATTTATTAACTGTTTCATATTCACTAAGTTTGTTTTGAGGAACCTAATAAAATCGTGCCAAATGACAAATGCTTTGGGGGTTTCAAGGGTCGGAAACAGAGAATAATAATAAAAACAATCCAGACCAAAATAAAACTTGTTCCGACAGTAAGGTCGGAAAAGCTAGTGAGACATTCAAAGTAAAAGTAGCACCAAGGCCTGAAGGACCAAGTTTAGCTTTTCATTCAACTGGTCCTCAAGCTTTTGCACATGTCAATATTTTATAATAAACATTATTATTATTATTATTATTATTATTATTATTGTTATTATTTATTCGACATAAAAACGCATACAAAATACATTCATAAACAAAACAAAAGCCAGGGACATATGCCCGGAATTAAAAAAGTTTACTGAAAAACTAAGGCCATCAATTCCATTATCTCTGGCCACATCAACAAAAATATATTTTGAAATATGAAATATATTTCATAGTTAACAGGGATGCTGTCCAACTGACTCTTTGAAATACGCTTTATGTCAAGGGCAAACTTGTCCGTGTCTGTATGCGCTGATTAGTAAGCAGAGCTATGCATATTGACCCTTGTCCGTGAGGTCACTGATCAATTTCCCTTGTATTATAGAAAAGCAAAATGTTACATAAACACTTACAATCGGAACTGAAAAAGGCACATATAATTAGCTCCTCAGTTCTGGATTTAGTGTGTACACAAAAATAAACTACCCCCCAGTCTAAATATTTGGCTTTGCAAAATGGCAAGGATGAAATAATTCCCTGAATCCCGCCGTCTGCAAAGTATTCAAATTAAACCAGCCTCCATTATTTCGTAGTACGGTCAATGAATTAATTAATGGAATATTTGTCTTCTCGTGGGTATATACATAATTCCTGGGAGGATGTGAGGTTGTCTAGCCAAACAAACCCAAGGTCTTTGAACAAAAGGCTAAAATTAGTAGTACATGTAGTTCAACTGGCAAATAGTGTGTAGCCTTGACTGTGGTGAAATTTCCTAGTTGGTCATGCATCCCTATAAATAAGGTCCCCGTTACAACCAATGCTAATTTTTAAATATTCAAAATGATTGCAATACATTTTAAAGGCAGTGGACACTATTGGTAAATACTCAAAATAATTATTAGCATAAAATTTACTTGGTATATTTACTTGATAGTATACAAATATTGACTGTTTCGAGTGCTGTGGTTAAAACGACGACTCCCGAGGTGATCCCCGGAGCGTTCTATTTTCCTGAGGCGCAGCCGAGGGAAAATGGAACAGCCCGGGGATTACCGGAAGCACCCAAGTTTGTGCAACAAGGGTGTTTTTATTTTCTTGCAACTTCCCTTATCAATAGAGCCCTGACAGGTTTGTTACTTTATTTAATGTTGGCATAAACCAAGTGAGAATACTGGTCTTTAACAGATTACCCAACGTGTTGTGTGCCTTTAATCACTCGGCCATGATACACTGCACCTATGATATTACTATCACAGAGTTTTAGACTAAATGATATACATGTAAACGCTTGATTCTTTGTTAATCTAACCAGGGCTCAGAACACAGCTGTCTCCATGATGGAGGTTACCGAGGACTCAGAGCCCACATTGTCCAAGTCGGATGTCGTCCTTTCATTCACGCTGGAGGTAGGGACAATCTAAACAGAAATAGAATTCCTACATTTGTAATTTGACCAGAGAACATCTGTCCGCTCGTAATCCACTTAATAGCAAGACATGAATGTTTGATGACAGAAGTCACAATCTAGGGATCACTTATCATTAGGTTTTATCAAATAATACATGTTTTTAAATTGTTGACCTGTTGACACATCCTAGCGCTGTGCAACCTCTGGGAAAGGGCTCTATAAATGACAGTTTATTATTATTATTATTATTATTATAATTACTATATTATTTTTAATTGGTTCACATCAGTTACTCAATCAGACCAAGTCTTGGGGAAATTTCATCATAATAAAATGTGGTTGTGTTGTGAAAGCAACACAAACATTGTAAAATGATTTTTCGCTGGTCTCATGAAGTTGCCGTTCTGTCAAGGGCTTTTTTATTGACACCTTGCTGTCCTACTTCTAGGTTCTTGTGATGGAGGTGCAAGGTTTGAAGTTCCTAGCTCCTAACAGGATTGTGTACTGCACCATGGAGGTAGACGGTGGAGAGAAACTGCAGACAGATCAGGCAGAAGCCAGCAAACCAGCGTATGTTCACTTCTCACTTGTATTGTATTGCTGGGACTTAATAAAGTCTTGCCTGCTTCCTTTTTAAAGGCCGCCTCCTTTTTTATTAAAACAATACCAGCTAGAAAAAAGTTTTGAAAAAAAGCCCTGCCAATTACCTTAAAAAATTAAAAAGAACGTGTCAGGCAGCCATTTTTTGAAAAAGAAAAACATCCTCCTTTCAAAAAGGGAGGATGCTAAACATGTTTTTTTATTTGTTTGGCCTTGTGGGCTCTGGTTTCGTGTGTGATGTCTTATATCTTTCAACCTGTTTTTTTTTTACGACAAAAAATATCTCTGTGTTTACTTTTCACAAAATTTCATTTGCGAGTTAGGCTGTTTTGGCATGTATGCATTTAAGCTTTCTGTGTATTTACACGATTTATAACCAAAACTGACCAGCATATTTAATATTATTCTTAGTTGGGACACGCAAGGTGACTTCACTACAACGCACCCACTGCCTGTGGTCAAGATCAAGCTATACACAGAGAATACTGGAGTGCTTAGCATCGATGATACCCTCCTCGGAAAGGTAAATACCTGCTTAGCTAATTGGATTTACTAAGCAGGAACAAGCGGGAAACCAATCACAAACACTGCACAGTATCACATTACATTTTGACTGGTAACCTGCTTGTCTGTGGGCCAGTATGAACAAAAGTATCTTTCTTAACTGGATGTAGAAGTTCAGGCAAGGACCCATGTTTGACTGTTGGTTATTAGCTGCAAATGCACAAAGATTCCTCTTTATCTCTAGTCAATTACCGTCTTGCATTTGCAGATTGTGACGAAACCGACGCCCAACAGTCCTAAGACGCCCGAATGGTACAAGATGAACACGCCCAAACAGATGCAGAATCCCATCAAGATAAAGCTAGCCATCCGAATGGATAAGCCACAAAACATGAAGCACTGTGGGTGAGTAACATGTATACTAGTTTCAGGAAAGGGAATTTTCAAACTTTTACTTGAAAATATTGTTGGAAATTTTCTTTAAAGACACTGGACACTATTGGTAATTGTCAAAGACCAAACTTCTCACTTGGTGTATCTCAACATATACAGACTAAACCTGTGAAGATTTGAACTCAATTGGTCGTTGAAGTTACAGGGGTTACCAAAAGGTTCAAATGTAGTCACTTCAACATACCTCCTGAAAATTGGATCTCTAGTTTCAGACTTTTTTTTGTCAACAATGACTCTCCCCCTTGGTTTTCAAGTAAAAATCTACATGTTTGCACAAAATTAATAAGATTATTAATTAGTACTCTGAGAAACTTGACTGATTTTCTTTTGGCAGATGGATGTACTGTATGGGAAAGACAGTCTGGAAGAAATGGAAGAAGCGGTTCTTTGTCTTAGTCCAGGTAGGTTTAAGGATAAAGAGACAATCTTAAAAGGTTGGGTTTTGGGAGTTATGGCTTCTGACTGGCACTCTGATTAGTAGAGATTACTGTACTGGCACTCTACCAAATAATGAGGTGTCCAGCCCTATGTTGTTGGTCCAGTAGGGAGATCACCAACATAGGGCTTGATAGCACAATTGGTAGTATGCTCATACATTAATCTGTAGATTATTGATTTGAAGCCCACTCCAGTCAATTTGTTTTTGTTCAAACCTCTTTACAGTCTAAGAGGTTTGTTTAAGAAACATGGAAAAAACGGAGGTAGGTTGAAGGATGAGTAGACATTCTTACCAGGTTGGTTTAATAGTACCATTGCCATATAGCTCTCTGATGAGTTGAAGATTAAGTTTGGATCAGTGTGGAGCTATAAAGCCTCTATTGACTTCTATTTGTGTCAGCTTTGAAAAAAATTGTCATTTGAGTTGCCATGACTTCTTTTAAAAAGGTCATTCCATATTGTGACAACACGTTGATGTGTTAAATGCAAGAGTGTTTATATAATAGGATTCGAAAAAGAGTGAAATTATGCACACTGACAACACCAACTGTTTATCAGCTGTGTTTTTAGGACACTAGAGTTGTGTAGTCACGAAAACCTAATCGCCATCCGTCACTTCCAATAAATCACACGACACTTGAGGGCGCTATCATTTCTTTTAGCGCTATTGTACCATGAACCGCTATGAATGATAGCAACCTCTTGTTGAAACCAAATAATAAAGATTTATATGCTGATGTAATGTGTTTATGTTCTTGAGGTTCTTGTTTGTGTATGAAATTAATTTGTGGTGAGGCAACCAAAGAGTGTAGAAAATTGATTGGAAGTGGTGTTAGTTCTCTTAATGGAAGTCACTCTGTAAAAGTGCATCCCATTAGCTTTCCACTTAATGATCAATACCGTTAACGATCTTGTAATTAGACCAGCAGCTGGTGTCAATAAAGGATTGTCAGGAGTCTGCAGAGGAGAGTAAGTTGTTCTTCAGTTTGTTGGTCATTGCGGTGCTTTTTTTTTCCCCCGCTGCTAGATTTTCTGCTTCAAATTAATACTTGGACTAGGACCTGAGCTGCTTTAAGATAATGATTAAAAGTGTAATGTGCAGGTTACATAACATGGAGATGGTGTGATCATTCTAATAAAAAAAAACACTAAACAAAATAATTTCGTTTGCAAAAACATTTGCTGTCAAGGCTCTTAATTGACACACTTGATAATTACTAAAAATATATATTAGCATAAAACATGCTTGGTAAAGAGCAAGAGAGATTTGTTGATAGTAAACAGGTTTAAAACATTGTGAGAAACAGCTCCTGATGAAGTAAAGCATTATTGAGGAAGAGGTAACTTCTTAGTAACTTATTTGAATCTGAGAAAGACTTCAGGCCTGAAGCTTTTCTCAGGCATCTGAAAACACACAAATTTGTGCAACAAGGGTGTTTCGCCTTTCATTATTTTCTTGCAACTTCTATGACAATTGAGCCAAAATTTCCACAGATTTGTTATTTAATGCATATGTTTGGATACACCAAGTGAGGAAAGAATAACACCATTGTTACACAAAGTTTTGTGCTTTCAGATACTTGATTTCGAGACCTCAAAATCTAATTCTGAGATCTCAAAATCAAATTCGTGGAAAATTACTTCTTTCTCAAAAACTATGTTACTTCACTATGTTTTATACTACCAACAGCTCCCCATTACTGGTTACCAAGTAAGGTTTTACGCTAACAATTATTTTGAGTAACTACCAATAGTGTCCACTGCCTTTAAATCGAAAAGGGCGCTTTGGATTTTCTTGCTTGCGGAAATGTTTGCTAAGAATTCATTTTGTTTTAAAACAAAATTGAAGGTAATCTATAAGTTAAGGATCTGTATGGTGAGTTATATAAAACAAAATATTGAAAGCATTTCATTCGAGCATTGGCACAAAATACAATCACCCGGTGAAGTCTGGCTTTTCCATTTCATCTCTCGAAATATGAAATGGAATAGTCTAGATTTGACTTCCTGATTCCATTTTGCTACACTGTACCCAAACGCATTCAATATTTTAATATGTGTAACAAATTTGAGAAAGAACTCTTTAAAAAATTACTTTTTTTCCCCTGAAAAAGCATTGATTCACTTTCTAACAGCAGCTTGATTTTTCGGGCGGTGATGTTGTTTGCGGAATCTTTTTTGCTTTAAATTTTGGTTGATTGATAATAACACTTGGCTTTGATACTATTGACAATGAGTTTTGACACAGTTTGGATTAAACTTGTTTCCAGCAGGGATGCGGTGCTTTCGGTTGCTGTAAACCAATTACTAACTTGAGATAAAGTTCTGGATAAATGCCAGAGTTTCATCATTTATCTGGATCATTTAAGCTTCACAGAGTTTTCATCACTTGTGAAAAAACTAATCAGTTGATGCCCACATCCTTCATGACTTGAGTTTCAGCAAAATTAATTCAATAATGGTGCCGTAAAAAACAATGTGTGTACACTTGTAGTCACTCAAGATCTTTGCACATGGTAGCCTTCAGCTGACACAATATTACTAATTATATTTTCAATATTAATTGGCCTTCAGGCTATTATCCCCAGTTAATCCCAGGAAGTTTGTGTGTGCATTATAACTTACTTGTTTTGACAGGGTTTTGCTTGTTGTTTTCAATGAAAGTATATTTGCCCCTTTTTGTTCAAGACACACAGCCCAATCAACATGTTGTTTTGCTCTTCCCACAGTAAAATGTAGGTCTTCAGAAATAGAAAAAAAAACAAAAAAAACTTGAGTGTTCGTCCAATTTGCCCAATGCACAACAAGTATGACGGTCTTTCCTTGTTTTATTTTACAAAACTTTACGCAACTGCTTAGTCCACTTGGCAACACTTATCGCGTATGTTGTGTACACCGACACAAGAATATTTGCACAAATGCGTAAAGTTTCCTAAAATCTGCTGCGGATGCACCAGGGTCTAAAAACAAAGCAAAAAACAAACCCAAACATACCTTTATGTGAGTATTCTATTTTTGATTATGGTTTTTGAAGCCATCAAAGGGGCATGCTGTTTTTCGACATATTCTTTTGTGGGGGTAAAGTTCCTTAGTTGGGGAGTGTGTACAAAACTAATGGGAACTGTTGCCTCCCCCAAAAAGTACAAACAAAACAGATACAATAGGATGTCCCTGACTGATGGTGTTTACACCTTTGCATGAGCTTATGGGATTGTCCTTGTGGGATCTTTTACACAATGAAACAATGGACCCCAGTAGGGAAGTCTTTGTTTAACCTGGCCTACTTCAAAGATATTGTTTAAAAACGAGAAGAAAAGAGCAACAATAGGATGACCACACAAGCTGGGTCAAGAAGGGTGTGTGTGTTGGTAGGCATACATACCGAAACATTCATACGTACGCCTATGTCCTGCCATTTTTTTGCTTAGCAGCGAACTGTTCAACAACATTTTTCATTTAAGAGGTTTGAAATTAATACTAATAATAAAAATACTAATTTACTAGGTTCTAGTGTTTTGCAAGGTGTGTGTATCTACATTTCTTTGTACATTCCATACACAACACAGCACACTGGACCTAGTACGACTTTACATCCCATCCGAAGAATGCAGCAATAATGGTTAAGTGTCTTGGTTTCTAAGCACACAAGTGTTATGACTGGGACTCGAACCCACACTCTGCCGATCAGCAGAAACAGTTTGATGTTCTTATCCTTTCCGCCACTACACGTCATAATCTCCTATTGCTTTGAACCCTCAATAATGTGACTTTGTTTTTGTGTTTTTCCCCCTCTCTTTTTGAATCTTTTGACAGGTGAGTCAGTACACATTTGCTCTGTGTAGCTACAGAGAGAAGAAAGCCGACCCAAATGAGATGATGCAACTTGACGGTTACACAGTCACCTACACTGATCCTGAACCAGGTCAGTATGCTTATTGTCTCTGTGTTTTTGTAGACCTCTCGCTCTGATGGTGCATGCAGCAACTGCGAACCCATGGTCTGCCACTTTGTGAGTCAATGAGCGAGGAACAATGAGGGAGTAACAATGCAGGCAGAACACACAGGGAATCCGACTCTCAAAAATGGTGCAACCATGCTTTATTGTGTTGATGACGTCGGGTGAAACTGTAGGGTTCTCTGGGCCCCACAGAATTATTTCTACTTGGTGTTTGTCTTGGTTTTAAATGCCCTTCTGTACAATCTGGACCATTGTAAATGATGTTATCTTCATGATTTTTGGAAAATGAGTACTGCAATTTGTTTTAAATAATGTTTGTGTTTGTTTGCGTACCACCCTTAATATGCGCATATCGGCATGCAATTTGTCATGGCCGAGCTGTTAAGAGCACCAGATTCAAGCTCTGGTGTTTGATCAGCATAGTGTGTGGGTTCGAATCCCGGTCGTGACACTTGCTACATAAAATTGGGGAGGCAGTGCTTTCTGCTCTACGGGCAAGTCTTCGGACTGATGATACCCAAGCCTACATCCATATGGACTGTAAAGGGGGTAACCCTGTTTCAGCCCTAGAAGTACATGTAGGTGGCAACGGCCTCTGGAAACAAATAATTGTAGCCCACACCTTGAAGTGGCCTTTAGGCCTTGTGTGTCTGGCGACTTGCATACAAAAAATATATGTACATGTATTAAAAAAGCCAGATTCGCTGGCTTGTGCATGGAATTCCTGTAGGCATGGTTTGTATGCATTTCAATGAAAGAAAACACCAAGATCTTACACATTTGTGTAAATTTAAATTGCCTTTTTGGTAGATTGTCACGATCGCATGATTAAATTTTTCTTTGCTCAGCCTGAAAATTTAGCTGAATTTTAACTTCCAATGACCTTTTCTGTTTCCCACTCAGACTTGGAGAGCCAAGGAGGTCGTTTCTTCTTCAAAGCCCTGAAGGAAGGTGACGACATCGTCTTGGCATGTGATGAGGAAGTGGACCGCCAGCTGTGGGTCCAGGCCATGTACCGAGCCACGGGGCAAACCCACAAACCTGTCCCCCCTACGCAGATTGCCGGCGGTAAGGGTGCCAATGCCATCATCTCAAGACTGCAAGGAGGTAAGCAGTAATCAGGCCTGTGATTGCATACCTACATACATTGTAAATTGTTTATGTACATGTACCTCAGTCACAAATTGTCAAAAACTAATCACGTGATGTGATACAAAAACGCATGTACCATAGCTACACAGCGGGGAGGGTGTAGCATGAGTTTTGTTTACCAGTGTACATTAACTTGACCCTTCCCACCATTGGCCGATTTCAAGCGAAACACTCGCGGGTTCAAGGGAACAGTGAAGAATTGTTTCTTACTTGAACAACTGTTATGCTATCCATACTCCGTCAAATTTGAAGATGCCTCTGGGGCAAATGGCACCCTCGGCTTCGCCTTGGGTGCCATTTCCCCCCTCGGGTGTATTATTGAGAACACCATGGACCCTGTCACAGCGTGCAACAATTGTATACTGTTTTATAAATCGCCATTTCATCAAGGTCACAGCGCTTTGAAATGATACTTATTTGTTTAATACTAGTTGATTCATAGTGTTTTATACTATCATTTGCTCGTTACCAGGTAAGTTTTTATGCTAACAATTATTTTGAATAATTACCATTAGTGTCCAGTGCCTTTAATACCTAATCAAAATTTACCATGGGCTTTTATTTTTTGTCTGTAGATGCAGACCGTGCCCGCAAGCACGGCATGGATGAGTTCATTCACAAGAGTCCATGTGAGTTTGACCACTCGGCTTTGTTTGAGTTACTCCAAGAACTCACTCTGGACCATAGACTGAATGACTCGTACTCGTGTCTGGTGAGTAGCATTCACTTCGCACTTCAAAACCCAATTTTCGTTGTAGTGCTATAGACCCCTGGCACATCGCAGACAATGTACGTCTACCTTTTCCACCTTTTTGGGAGTCAATACCATTGTGCACATTTTGACTCACAAATTGAGTCACTGACCAACAGTATAATATTACTGCTGGATTTTTGAAGCTAAAATTACCCCAAAAGATATTTTTTCCCATTCCCATGCATATTTTAACCTTTTTATAATGACTTCCCATAATGACTCCCAATAATATCAGAAAATTTGTTAACATTTCATGCTCAATGTTTTTCATATTAATTGCTAAATATGACCTTTTTTCAGTGTCTTACATTTTCCAAATACATGTGCCATGCCTGATTTAGACATTGTGTGATTAATGTTTATGCATTTTATCTCTTTCCTCTTTCCCAGGGTTGGTTCAGCCCTGGTCAGATCTTTGTACTGGACGAGTATTCGGCTCGGTACGGGGTACGAGGTTGTCACCGCCATCTCTGCTACTTGAACAACCTCTTAGACAGGGCAGAGAAAGGAACCATGATCGACCCCACACTTATCCACTATAGCTTTGCATTCTGTGCCTCTCATGTCCATGGCAACAGGTAAACAAAAAGTGTACAGTTAACATTTCCACAATTTCAAGGTCTTATACATGTAGGCACTGGACACTATTGGAAATTATTTAAAATACATGTAGTTTTTATCTTGAAAACTTTATTGGTAACAAGCAATGGAGAGCTGTTGATAGTATGAAACATTGTGAAACACAGCTCCCTCTGAAGATACAAAGTTTTTGAGAATGGGGTTATTTCTCACTCAAATATTTCAGACTTCAGGCCTGAAGCCTTTTATTAGGCATCTGAAAGCAAACAAAGATGTGCAACAAGGGTAATTTTTTCTTTCATCTTTCATTATTCTCTTGCAACTTCAATGACCAATTGAGCCCAAATTTTCACAGATTTGTTATTTTATGCATAATATTCAATTTCCCAGGTGGTTTAACACTTGCATTGAATATCCTAGCAATTTGTCACTTTCCTTTTAATCCACAGGCCCGATGGCATTGGTACAGTAACCATCGATGAAAAAGATAAATTTGATGAAATCAAAGACCGACTCCGCGGTCTGTTAGAACATCAAATCACACATTTCAGGTAAGAACAAACTCTGTGAACCAAATAGGTTGACAACCTTGCACCATTATCACATGGGGCTCTTGTCTGCCATGCTCATCATTGTATGAGTCAAGCTATTTATGGTAACAGCCCATGGCCTCCGTGGCCCCCCCCCCCCCCCCCCCCCCCCCCCCCCCCCCCCCCCCCCCCCCCGTTGCCCCTTGTCTTGGCCTTGGTGACCTTCAAAAGTTTCCCATTGCATTAAAGATTTTCCAATTGAAGTGCTCTCTGCAAAGTGAAAATGGCCTTGCCCTTTCAACATGTTTGAAGATGAAATTCCGGGCATGTGGTAAGCGTGTAAACCCAGCACCATGTTAAATTGGCACTGCACTGTATAACACACAGGGACAGTTATGTACATGTACATGTACTCCAACAAAAAGGCACAACCAAGATAAGTGTCATGCCTTTGAGAAAGACTCTAGTGGGGTCAAAACACAAGGCCATTTATGATTTCTCATGAAAATGTATACTATAGGTTATTTTGGTTGTCAACAGCTTGCAACATTAATTTTGTTGTCGCCATTAATGAGTTAAAACTAAAATAAATAAAATTAAACTAATGTTTTTGGTTCCTGCTGTGTCTCTCAGGTATTGTTTTCCTTTTGGAAGACCAGAGGGTGCTCTCAAGGCGACGTTGTCCTTACTGGAAAGGGTGAGCTGTCTCTAGTGGTCTATTTATATAATGTGATTGTAACACACACTGTATCTCTTATCCCCATGAAATACTGCCGTGGGGATGCCCTATGAGTTTATTTACCCCATGGTAACCTCGACACATTTTCACACTGTCCCCACTTATATTCTGATTCCACTGGGGTTCCAGTTGCATGTTTCAAGAACATCTAGGGTTGGTATTCACCGGGGTATGCATATTTGCCAGGGTAGATCAGGGGTAAAGCGAGCCGAGTGTGAAAGGGCTGGCTGTTATTCGCAAGGGTTGCCCCAGGGGAATCGATTAGTGTGAAAGCACTCTTGTAAACTCTAATGCTGCATTTCCATTGGATTAATAAAATAAAATAAATTCCCATTTTTCAATGTCCACCCAAAAGTTAGATTAAAATTTACTCAGCCAGTTTCCTGTGAGCTTTATTGCTTGATGAAAATAATCTTTTTTTTTTAACATGGCGTCTTTGATGTTAATTTGTTTATGAGATAGAGGTTGTTTAATCTTGACTGTACTTGTTCCCAGGTGTTAATGAAGGACATCGTAACCCCGGTACCTCAGGAGGAGGTACGCTACACAATCAAGAAGTGTCTTGAGAATGCTGCCCTTGTTAATTATGAACGTGTCTCTGCCTACGCCAGGATAGAAGGTATACACAAATGAGCGTCCATCTTTTCTCATATACTCAATTTGTATGAAAAACACCCGTCATTTTCACTTTAAGTTTTTGGCAATATGAGTTTTTATAATAAATTTGCTTTAGATATCTGATGAGAATTTAAACAATACACGGGTTGATTGCCTGTTTTTTTAAAGAAAAAGTAGGATGAGGGGCTTTTTTATTTTTAGAATTAAAAAAAAAAAATATTTGGGGGGTTGAACAAAGAATTGACTTGAGTGGGATTCGAACCAACGACCTCCGGATTAACGTGCCTGCGCTCTACCAACTGAGCTATGTAGCTGTATATTGGCGGTTTCCCTATTTTGTCAATATCTTTGTTCGGGGGTGCCAGTCAGAAGCCAAACAACCGTTAACTGCCATGTAGCCAGGGATCACACCCAAATTACGATACAACTTGGGAAGCGGCAGCTAGGGGATCACCTTAAGGGGATGCGACTTTTTGTTTCAGATATCAATATAAACCACAAGGGAAACTGACTGGGTAAATTTGTAAATGATTTTTGGGGTTGAACAAAGAATTGACTTGAAGAGAATTGAATATGTCAATTCTTTGTTCAACCCCAAAAATCATTTACAAATTTACCCAGTCAATTTCCCTTGTGGCTTATATTGATAATTTTTTTTAGGAAGAAAAAGCCATACAAAAGAATTGCTGGCTTTGAAGCCCTTTGGAGTCTAAAATATGGGTAATTAAAACCAATCGTCTTAAGAAAAGTGCTAACACGAAGCAAAAATACATGACAAATCTTGTCCTTTTTTGGAGGGTTGAGGGGAGGGAAGAGATGGGGCTTCAAAGAAGAGCACAGGCGGGTGCTTTTGTTTACTTGGCCTGACATAAAAAGAGACATTTGAAATCTATTAGGAAAAAAAGATGATAAATCAACTGAATATACTAATTTATTGAGTCATTCCCCTGAATGAAGTGAGCAATCATGGCTAAGATGGTTCACTCAATTGTCCAACAGAAGTCAAATAGGTTGCATGTATCAACAACTGTATATGTACATTGTGTAAGGTTATTGCCTTTTCGAAAACCAGTGGTTTGACTTCAGCTCCAGCTTAGGCCCCAGCATAGACTCTATGCCAGAGCTATAGCTGAAGTGAGCACTGGAGCCTTGGTTTTAAAAGGCCCTCAGGATACATGTACTTGAAAGACTGTTAATACTTGGATTGATCTTATCCAGCTCACACATCATGTTTCTCTCATTCTTCCTTCCTGTCATAACCATATCTGACCTTTTGCATGGTTTGACCTTTGATATTTGACTTATCACATGACCAGAGGATGGTGAGGAGGGGCATGTTCGCAAAGGTGACTTTTGTTGTCTTGGTGTTACGGTGTATTGGTGTTTCGGTGTATTGGTGTATTGGTGTAATGGTGTATTTGTGTATTGGTAATCATGTGTTAAGCCTTAGTTCCTAACATCTCTTTTAACCGTTTTTGCACCGGTACAAAAACAAATTTACAGTGACTCAGGTGTTGGTTTTTCAGAGCTTTCAGAGTAATTTGTTTTATAAATGTCACAATGAAACCATGACCCACTGATGAATGGATTCTGCTGCTCAGAACAAAAACACATTATTCTTCCCTAAATAGAAACAAGTCTTAAACATTTTCCTGACAAATTGGCAAATTTGTGCCAACCCGGTTACACAAGGGTCGCTCAAGGTCGATTATGGCTGTTGCAACTTAATTCAAAATCAAATCTTCTTTGTTGTGATTGTCTTGTTGTGTTCTTGAATCAATTAAACAATGCATGTTGTTATGTAAATTTGGTTGCACATTTTATGTAACGGTTCAGTATGATATTACCATGACCTGCACATTTTGTTGAAAACATTTCTGCACATTAACATTGGGAAGAATTTTCTTATGAACTAATTTTGAAAAACATATATTTGATTAACACCAATGTGATGCACTGCAAACTTGGTAATGTTGGCAGTAACAGGATCTAAGCGAAAACCAGCTATTGCAAAACCCAGGCCTGATACTTCACAGGGGCAACTGAGGGGCATATGCCTCAATTGTTTCAGTCAGTGCCTTGGTGCCCTTTGAAAAAATCCAGTAGAAGTTTCTTTTTACTTAACTCATTTCGGAGCCCTACACATAGAACAAAACTACCTTTCCCTTTTACAAGGGTAAAGTAAAAGGCCTGACAATGGAAGGCAGATTTATTGTTCAAATTTCCTGATTTAAGACTAAATGTCATTTGTTGTTCTTTGCCCCCCCCCCCCCCCCCCCCCCCCGCCCGAAATGATCTACAATTATGAGACACCTTCATTGATAGTAATTTGTATCTGATGGTTTGTGTGACAGCAAATTAACTGTTAACAAATTTTGATCAATCCCAAGTACAAAATTATACAAGCAGAAAATAATTAAGAAAAGATGGTGACTTTTTTGATCGCATTTTGTTTCTCTAAATTCCACTTCAAGTTGCACATTTATGTTGGTTCCTGTGTGAGAATAACCACCTACAATCCCTTTACCCATATCTGTACAGTGTACACTGATTGTTTTAATTACAGTGTTAATGAGTATGTTTTTCTGTTTTTCTTACGGAATGTGCGTATACTTTTTTTGGGATAAATTTATTGTTGTTCAATTTTTGTCAGTAGTTTGATTAATTTATAGAAATTCAATAAATTTGTTGTTAATTGAATGTAAAGTTAAGGAATATATTTTACCAAACAGATACACCTAAGAATAGCATTGATGAACAAATAATGCCTTTGATCCATTGATTTACTGATGATTGATTAGTTTAAAATAAGTAAGTGTTGATTGATCAATTTCTGGATGGATTAATTGAAGGATCAATAATTGATTGATTGATTTTCATGGTTTAAAAGCGCCGGATTAAAACTCTGGTGTTTCTGATCAGCAGAGTGTGGGTTTGAGTTCCAGTCATGACCCTTGTGTCCTTAAGCAAGACTCTTAACCATGATGCTTTGTCCTTTGGATGGGACGTAAAGCTGTTGGTTCCGTGACGTATGTAAAGCACATAAAAGAACCCAGTGCACTTGTAAAAAAAAAGGGGGGGGGGCTTGCCCCGGTTTTCTTGGTTTGATTGGCAGCATGTGGCGCCACAGCACCTTGTAAACCATTGCATTGTGCTATGTCAAAGGAATTAATTTCACAAACCTTGCAGGAAAACTGTTACGTGAAAGTGCCTTGGGTGTCACTGAGTGACAGATTTGCGGGCTACTATTAATATTTTTGATTGATTGGTTGATGGAATGATTGATTGATTGATTGATTGATTGATTAACAGAGAGTCTTAACAGTGAGGGTCTCCCTCCAGAGAAGCGTCTGGAGGATGTTCTCCATCTCGCCGAGCTGTGCATCGATGTCTTGCAACAAAATGAAGAACATCACGCAGAGGTAAGTAAAACATCAGGAAACGCTAGATGGGACTTACCCCCAGGAACGCAATGGTTTACTCTTAGCCTGCTCCGGGGCCCAATTTCATAGCTCTGCTTTAGCACAAAAATAAAGTGAGAAAAACAAAATTGTGCTCATCAGAATAAGGTTACCGGTCCAACTCCCATGTCACATGTACAATTTATGGCTGGTGTTCTTCTCATTAATGCTTAGCAGGGATTTCTTAAGCAGTATTTGCCACTTAATGAGCCCTGATGTCAATGTTACCATGAGGTTATCTGAAATAACTGAGCATCCTTCATTGACAAAATGGATCTAAAGAAAACGGTGTACAGATGGAAGTTTGGGGAGATGGGGGTTGTGAGAACTTGAGATCAGGGCACAACTTCATCAAGCTGCTAAAAACGGAAAACTACTGCTAAACAAATTATGCTTGGCAAACAATAAGCAGGAAACCAGCCACAGATAGTACATAGTGCACATATTACATAGTTGGTAACCTTGTATTGGTAACTATCGAACTCCTTTTAGTGCTCGGGCATAGGATGTTAGGAGGTCATTGTCACTTGGGAAAGGATGACAGTTTTATTGGATTGTTTGAGTTAATCATCAGAGCTCAGTTTCTTAGAGCTGCTTTATAGCCATATTTTGTGCTTCTTGCACAATTAACATTTCCTAGTGCTGCTAACGATAAGAACATGAATAGGCATGCTAACCTTTTCAGTGCTTACTGCACGAAAATGAATGACAAACAATACAAATCCACTCAAAGCACAAAATGGCCGCCTAATTTTCTTGCTAACAAACCTGTGAAATACGTTCACACCTTTTCTGCTACAGTAAGCATGAAAATTTGCTTACCGTTAAACAGCAGTTTAAAAAAACAAGACACAAACAAAATGATGAAAGAGGTGGGCTGATTCCCATGCAGTCACAGCACTCTATGCATGCAGTGCAGTTTACATTAATGGTTGGTAAATCAGAACAAAATTGACTTCTTGAAACTACTATATAGAGAGCCAGTAGGTTATGCAAAAATGCCTTAATTATGCATGACATGTGCATGCTCATACATATGCATCAGATGGGCAGGTTATTGGCAGGTCACAAGCCTTACCCACAACCTCCTCCCCCCTCGCATTTGTGGCAATGTATTCCCCCATCCCCTGGCATTCATCGTTCGCAGTGGTTGATTATCTAGTTAGTGAAGTGGTACTGAATACCGGCCATTGCCATACTTTTTTATTTGTATTTGTTCAATTCATTTGTTTGCTACTATTATCTCCAGCTACAAAGAGATGTTTATAAGTGGATTAGCCTTCGGAATCCTGCTGCCCCCAACCCAACCTCTCCATCCCCTTCCCTACACATACACTTCTACCAAACCTCTAACTGATTCTTTCACCCAATATTCTATCTGCACCTCTCTAAACGCCCATCAAGCCCCAACCCGACCCCTCCTTCCCCTATGCCTGGCCTCCCCCAAAACACACACACTTGTCCCAAACTTCTAACCTATTCTTCTACCCAAGATTCTATGTACATCTCTAACCCCCCCCCCCCCCCCGCCCACTTAACCGCCCTTCTTCCCCTTACCCCTTTTACGCCTCCCCAACACGTACACTTGCCCCACCTCTCCCAAACCTCTACCCTATCATTTCACCCAAGATGCTACACTTGCCTCTCTTTACCCCACCTAACCCCCACCTCCAGCCCTTACCCCTTACGTCCCCACACCCAGTCTGTTTCTGAAATAATAAAAGCCCTAGAACGTTTTGGCCATACATGTACCATGGTGGCCTGTCTCTTGATAGAATGTGATTTCAGGCCTGCTTGTTACCTTTTAACTATCCACTATTTGCTCTTTTCCTTGCCCTACAACATGTGCATACTATGTCATGTACATCATGCTTTATACATTTATGACGTACGGTGTACCATTTCCAAATCTATGAAAAAGGGGCCAGACTACTTTTTCCTCAGTTTGTTTACATCAATTATTGTTAATGGGACAAAGGATGTTACTATGGATCCTCGCCTCTGTTCTTTTCACCTACTTCCAGTCTCCATCACTATTGCTGCCCCCCCCCTTTCCATGGTCGGCAAACAGTTCCACTATGCCTCTTCAAGCAGTCATTAGTTTCACAGTTTATGCCCCATGTAAAACCATTTTTCTTTCTAACCCTTCATGTTGTAAGAAGACCAAAATACATTGTCCTCACTTCATCACCGCCTTGCATTCCCCTCCCCACAATGCTGGGGCTCTTTTCAACCTCTTTCTCAACCTCTCACCTTGAATCCAGCCCGATCCCTCTCACACCCCCTTTCCAATTGAGATGTCCAAACTTTCATCAAGGCCATGTTGATTTTGATGGCTGTGGCTGTTGCTAAGGACAGCCTAGCTATGCTTCAATGCATGTCACCATGGGGATCAAGGTGTAGCCGCAGTTGACAAATCAAACTCGGCCTTACTCTTCAACACAAGCTTCTCCTTTTCTTCTCTGCAGTTCTCACTTGTTCTTGATTTATCGCTACTCTAAATCTGGAGATCCCAGACCCCTTCCCCCACCATGTAAAATATTCTACAACGTCTCTTTTATATTACTTCTTCATGTCTTCAAAATCATATCCCCTGTACTGCTCAAATCTAACATATTGCCGTTTTACACTTCCTTGACTTTAAATACCAGTTCCCTTTTCCCCACAACCCCAATATACTTTTTATCAACACTCCTCTTCAAGTAGATTCCTTGGTTTCTCACTTGTCAGCTTGTCTAATCCCCTTTTCCTTTTCTTAAGCTTCCTCTATTCCTTATCATCTTTCCTAATCCCCTTGCTGCTTTCCCTTATCCTCTTTTCATGCCCCTTCTCCCCTTGTCTTCTTCCTTATCTCCTTGTCCTTTCTTATTTCCTTGCTGTCTTACCTTATCCCATTGTCCTTTTTCCGTATTCTCTTTTCCTTTTTCTTATTCCTTTGTTCCTTTTCCTTATCTTCTTTCTTGTCCTCTTTCCTTATCTATTTGCCATTTTGTTCTGATCCCCTTTTATTCGTCCTTTATCCTCTTCCATAATACCAAACTTATCTTTACTCATTTCTTTGTCTTGTCTTTTCTTATCCTCCTTGCCCTCTCCTCCTTAAAGCCAATAATTAAAGGCAGTGGACACTATTGGTACAGTAATTACTCAAAATAATTATAAGCATAAAACCTTACTTGGTAACGAGTAATGGGGAGCTGTTGGTAGTATAAACCATAGTGAGAAACGGCTCCCTTTGAAGTAACATAGCTTTCTAGATAGAAGTAATTTTCTCTCAGAATTAGATTTTGAGGTCTCGAAAATCAAGCATCTGAAAGCACAGAACTTCTTGTGACAAGGGTGTTTTTTCGTTTATTATTATCTCGCAACTTCAACTACCAATTGAACTCAAATTTTCACAGGGTTTGTTATTTTGTGCATATGTTGAGATAAACCAAGTGAGAAGACTGGTCTTTGACAATTAGTGTCCAGTGTCTTTAAGGCTGATCCCAATCAATGTATCTTGAATCCCAAGGCCATTCAATCTATTAAATGTGATTCGCATCCACAAAATAAAAACTCAATCATCTGTGACTAAGAATTCTTCAGTCCTGTGATCTTGAATCTCGTGACATACTCATCTTCGCATTTGCATCTGCAAGAAGTACGAATGTAGCTTGAAACATTTCACTACAATCCGGTCCACACATTTTGACGTCACAAATTTGCAACGAATAGTTCGCAACAGTTTAGCTGTCCTTAACTGCTGAACATTTGCTGTGAGAACAGCAAGTCAAAATTTACTTCGCAATCGCATTAGTAGGAAGTATGAGTGGAAATGCGATATGAAATGCAGATGCCAGTGTTAGAAATTTTTGCATCGTTTATTTAGTAATTTCAACTTGAAATATGAGCCGCATCTACAAGTAATGATAATTATAATTTCGTATTACTCAGGGCCACATTGACAAAAATAGTCTAATATATTACACACACATAAAAAAAAAACATTAAAAAAATAATAAAAAATGCCAAGCCCAATTGCCACCAAAATAGGGACCTGCTTTGTGACACCACTACATTAGTCTTCAGTTCCACATCAAGTATAAACCAGCCCCAACCCCAGTCCCAAAGAGTCCTGTATCATAACCCACCCCTCCTTTCCAGTACCCATCAATTTGACCCCCACCACACCCACTCTCGAACCCTACCCCGTAGCCCCCCCCCCCACCCCTCTATCAAGCCACTCTTTCATAAGCATTCACATTTATTGTATCCATCATATTTTGATCCCTTTGTCTTTTGATATATATTTTTTTATCTCCTCCTACCTTCGTCGCCATCACCATTCCATTTTTTCCTCCATCTCGACGCAGCGCGACAAACACAAAGAATCTCAGGTATAATTGTATTTGCCATCCCAACATATTTTGCTTGTGTGTATAAACAGGCTATCAAAATCATTTCTTTTAATCATTATTATTATTTTTTTTTGAAAAAAAGCTGCTTTGTTTTCCTTTTCTTTTTTCTAACTTCCCCCAACCTGCATTCATAAAGCTGGATGAATGTTAACCAGATCATGTATACTTTATTTGTTTATTTATTTCTATTTATTTATTTTTTACATCAATGACTGTGACAGTGTTTTTTGTTTTATGCTGCTTGAAGATGTACCACCAACTGCCAGATGTTTGTCCTTTTTGTATATTGGAAGCTTTTCCAAATATAAACAAATAAAAATAGTAAGATTTTGGAAATCTTAATTGAAATTTGTAGAACTCAGTTTTTCTTTTGCTGTTTAACTGCAAATTTCAAGACATGAATAAAAAAGGGTCATTTTGCTGGTATTGAACAAAATACCAAAGAAAAATCCTTGATTGAAATATTTCCTTCAAGAAACCATCTGTCTGAGGCCACTGCTGTGGCTTCTTGCCGGAAACATTCTAAAATCCCTGTGCTAAAAGCTTTGGTTTTTAAAATCAATGGTGATTTTTGTTGGGTAGCCGAAGCTGTTACTATTGGAAACAATGGCATAGTTGGGGTAGGTACATCTTGAAACAGTTATTTCTGTCCACGCCTAACACCACTAACTGTTTTTCTTTTGCATTTTACTCTCGATCATTCAGGCCGTTTCTTTACCTTCATTGTGTCTGACTTTTGTATCTCACTAACACGCAAAATCAAGCCAAATTTTAGCATTTATTTATAATTCTGTGCTTCGATTCATTTCTTTTTACAAATTATTTTTATTAAGTATTTATAATTATTGTGATATCCAGTCTGTACTTCCGAAATTTTGAAGGAAAAACCCCCCATCATATCTAGCCTGGATGGCGACCATTAATTGATGATGGCTATACAAGTGATATGTCAGTGACTTGTGTATTGACCTAGGTGCATTCACAATGCGCCTATCATGCCTGCTATATTTGTAGTCAAAATGAACAAAAGGGAATTGACTCCAAAGATGGTTGAAATGGCTAGATGTGCATGGGGGGGAGGGGGGGTGGGCAGGGGGCAAGAAGTCAACCTTCCGAGTGCCGATTAATCATGATATCTGTAGGTGAAGTTAAAGAACATTACATATTTTGTTGATGGTTGACCGGTTGCTGATAACCTTTTAATTATTACATGTATGATTTATCATGTAATGGAAAGTTACAACAAATCGCTCAACCACCAACTTTGCCTTGAAAAAGGCAAGGCAAGCCAACTGGCCAGAAATAGAGTTACAAATGGGTGCTGGTTGGCTTGTGTGTAATGCGCGAGTCTCTCACCACTTTGCCCCTGGCTCGATATCTGGCCACGGTCATACATGTACATGTATGTGAGAATTTAGTCTAAATTATAACGGTGACAAATAGGAAACAAGAAGAAATGCTTAGTTTTAGATGTGGGAGGAAAACCCCAAAGGGGGGAAAACCAACACAATCAGGTCGGGACTGTTAACCAATCCATATGCAAGGCTCTGGTCTGAGGTGGGATTTGAACCGGGTAACACAGAGGTGAACCTACTGTTTGATAATAAAGTTTCCCATTTGTGAACAATTACCAATAAAGCTATTTCTATAACTTAATGTAACCATTTATAAAAAACAATTTAACAGTAAAACAAAACGTCTTGCATATTTGTTTTCTTTGATTATCTTCTTCACCACTCTTTTATCCTCTCTTTATTCCTATTTTGCAGTAGATGTTTTTAACAAGATGGTATATCATTGACTTGGGTGGGGTCCTGTCAAAAAAAAGTTACAGGGAAAAAAATACAGAAATTGCATCTTGTGCTTTGAAGAAGTGCAATTTAACAAGTATTTTGGCATGTTTTTAGTTTTCTGGTCTCATTAAAGTTGGTCTACCGGTAATCTGTTTTAAAATCAGTTGTCATCTTCTCATTGATGAAGATGTTTCTAGTTACTATAAAAGCATTTTTTAAAGGGGCAGTGGACACTATTGGTAGTTACTCAAAATAATTATTAACATAAAAAATTACTTGGTAGCGAACATTGGAGAGCTGTTGATAGTATAAAACATTGTGAGAAACGGCTCTCTCTGAAGTAACAAAGTTTTTGAAAAAAGAGCAAACTTCTCACTCAAAATTTTTTTAGGCATCTGAAAGCTCACCAATTTTTGCATCAAGGGTGTTTTTTCTTCCATGTTCTCTTGCAACGTCGATGACCAATTGAGTCTGGGTTCCCACAGAATTAGTTTTTTGCAAATTGTTGGGATACACCAAGTGAGAATACTGGTCTTTGACATTAACCAAGCGTGTTCAATGCCTTTAATCATCATTTAATTGTTTATCAATGCTGTACCATCAATTTTATTCATTTGATTTCTTTTTTTGTCTCTGTTTTTAACTTTTAACAAATTGATTATTATTAATCAGTGTGTTAACTGCAGCAAGAGTGCAACTAATAAATCTAAAAGTCGCCTGGGCCCAATTTGATAAACCCTGTAAGCTCCAACATCTTGCTGAGCACAGAGAAATCTTGCTTAGAAGAAACCGGTTACCAGCCCATAATTCCATAAAGTTTGCACTGTTGCAACTGGTGTCCCACTCTATTTTTGCTTAGCAAAGAGCTTTGCTGGGCAGGATTTCCTGCTTATAACAACTTTATGAAATTGGGCTCTTTGCTTTTGCTAAGCAATTGTTAATTTCAGTTGTTCCAACTCGCCTGATGGTCATCATGAGAGCTGCAAATTCTCTCGGATTCTTCAGAAAATTCCTTAAACCTCCCCCAATGTTTCAATGTTTTTATGAACAAAATTGAAAATCTTTCCGATTATGAAACCTCTGTCCCCATGCTACTGAAAGTAATTTAGCAGCTCTGCAGCACCCAATGAATAAATCTTGCTAGCCACATTGTGTGGTTACAATGCAGTGTGCATTTGAGGGGAATGCACGGCACTTAGTTCAAAATCATATCCTTACAACCATTTTGACTCCTAAAATGGCAGTGGGCGAACAGTAAAAGCATTTGATGTCAGTACCAGGGGTCGATAGTCCCTTTCTGTTTAATAAAAGGAGACTTTGGAATGTAGGTGGCAGCAGACATAAAAGCAGTGGACACTATTGGTAATTACTCAAAATAATTATTATCATAAAACCTCACTTGGTAACGTGTAATGGGGAGAGGTTGATAGTATAACAAATTGTGAGAAACGGCTCTTTCTGAAGAGACATTTGATTTCGAGACCTCAGATTTAGATTTTGAGGTCTCGAAATCAGGCGTCTGAAAGCACACAACTTTGTCTGACAAGGGCGTTTTTACTGTCATAGTTATCTCGTAACTTTGATGACTAATTGAGCTCAAATTTTCACAGGTTTGTTAATTTATGCATGTGTTGAAATACACCAAGTGAAAAGACTGGTTTTTGAAAATTGCCAGTAGTGTCCACTGTCTTTAACCAGGTAAATTGCCATTGTTTGCATAGTGTCTGAGCTTGTGCACAATTCTGAGAACATTGGATTTGCCTGCTGCCACCTAGGGTCCCCGAGAGTCTGTCATTAAAAGATGGCACTGCATACCAGCAGGTCTCTTGATTTTTTAGTTGTGACCAAAATCTGTTTCAATTGATGCTTAAAAATCTAAACTAAAACACCACTGCTGCACGCCTACAGTTTCGCTACTTTCGGCACAAAGCTGGCACACGATCGTGTGCAATTTCACCACAAATCACCCATGTTTTCCTTCAGAAGCATTTCTTATGACAGATAGTTTTAATTCTAAGAAGACTTCAGTCTTTGAAGAATGTTTGGTATGAAAAATCCAAGCCCAGTTATTATACCTTGCATAAATCAATTACAAACTAGCTCAATGCAACTCCTATAGGCTTCTGGTCATTAATGTAACCAGTTTGTATGAGGTGGGTGTGGTTTACAGTTATAACACACTTGGTTGGTTGTGATCAATGGACAGAAGTACCTCAAATAATGTCTTCATAAAAATCATTTGACCTAATGGCTCAGATTGATAACATTAATTTTGATACATTTTTGGGTACAAATTTCTCCGTTGATTTCCATCTGTTTTTGTTGCAAAATTTTTCAAAGTTCCTTCAAACTTTTTTAGAATTAGTCCTCCCGCACAATTCTTATTAGTTTGGTTATCTCTTCTGATTTTTTCAACAAAAATATCCCCACAGCTAGGGTTAGGCTTCAAAGTCTTAAATGCTTAGTGTGTCTTGTGCAATAACCTAACAAGCTAACTCTAACAGCAGCACTGGCTTTAACACACAATCAGATAATCGCCATAAGCCTTTTTGAGGTACGGCAGACGTGATAGGAATGTACTGTTTGGTTTGGGTGTTTACACACACATTTACCCAAACCTTATAGTGTTGTAGCATTGTGTCCACCACAACTCAAAAAGACTTATTGCAAAATGCTTTATTTAGTAACACAAACCAACTTGGTCCAAATTGAAAATGGCCTCCAAGTTAAGTTAATCCAGATCAAGAAAGAGTTAATCTAGATTAAGCCAATCCAAGTTTAAGTTAAACCAGATTAACATGTAATCCAAGTTAAGTTAATTCAGATCTAGCGGCAGGTTAACCCAGCGTTAACCCAGCCATAGAGAGCACTAAAACCAGATCATATACAAACTACAAGCGCTTAATAACTCAACGATTCTCATCAGGACAACTTCTTTACCAATACTTTTCTACTCTCTTTCCCTTGAAGGCATTTGCATGGTTCAGTGAATTACTGGTAGAACATGCAGAGATCTTTTGGTCGCTGTTTGCTGTGGATATGGACAGCGCCCTCGAGGTTCAACCCCCTGACACCTGGGACAGCTTCCCTCTGTTTCAGCTGCTCAATGACTACCTTCGTCTGGAAAGTAGGTGCTCTTTTATGAATTGCGGCTTTCTACAGAGAATTACTGTAAATTTAAAAGATGTTATTTTCGCATCGGTGATAAAGAACATAATTTGTTTTACCCTTACACCGATGTGTATTCAGCACTGATGTATTACTCCCAGATCTCAGGAAAAAGTACTTGGTGAGTCCACAGTGCTTAATACCTATCTGAGTAAAAAGGGTCAAACAAATTATATAACATGTATAACAATACTTGGTTCTTATTTAGTGTTTTTATTACATTCGAAGAACAACTCAAGTACTCTTTAAGGTTTCTGTGGAGCTGTTTCCAAAATTAAAGACCCATTTATTATGTATCGGCACCATGTAACGCTTTACAAGATCCTGTGGCCAAATTTGCAATGAATAAATGAATGAGGACAACTGGGGCGGAGCATGCAGGAGGGGAACAAGACCAAATGGGTAGGACAGTTAGAAGGGATCACAGTAAGGGCAAATTAAAATGCATTACTGTTGCTCAGAACCATGCTTCCCCACGCATGACCAACAATAAACTGAATAATAAAGATCTCCCAGAGTTTGTCTAATAAAGATCTCCCATAAAGGACTCTAGTAACATTGATGTTTGTTAAATTATTTTGTGGCACAGATTTGAACGGTGGACGGTTTCACATGCATCTACAGGACACGTTTGCCCCTCAGGTCATTCGCTATGTAGACTTGATGGAGTCGTCTATTGCACAATCCATCCATAGGGGCTTCGAAAGAGAGAAATGGGAGCCCAAAGGGTGAGTAAATGACTGAAACCTCTGACACAGCTAGTATGTTAAAGGCAGTGGACACTATTGGTAATTGTCAAAGACCAATTGTCTCACTTGGTGTATCTCAACATTTGCATAAAATAACAAACCTGTAAAAATTTGAGCTCAATCGGTCGTTGAAGTTGCCAGATATGAATGAAATAAAAAACACCCTTGTCACACGAAGTGCGCTTTCAGATGCTTGATTTTGATACCTCAAATTCTAAATCTGAGGTCTCAAATCAAATTCGCTGAAAATTACTTTTTTTCCCCCGAAAACTACGTTACTTTACGTTACTATCAACAGCTCCCCATTACTTATCACCAAGTAGGGTTTTATGCGAATCATTATTTTGAGTAATAACCAATAGTGTCCACTGCCTTTAATTTTCATGTGCTGCATATAATTGTTTAAGTAATGGAAGACTTTTAGGACGCTTGATGGCAGGAGACTTACCAGGTAAAATCCATTGTTATTGGCATGCGCAGAACTACATTACTAATGGAAATTTACCCGGTAAGTCTGCTGCCAGCTAGTATTCTGAAGGTCTCCCATTGCAAGATACAAGGAGTTTTGAAATAGGTTTAAAGGGACACTATACGTTTGGTAATCACTCGAGAGTGCACTCTTAAAATTGTTGGCGATAAAAACTTTTGTTTTAAAAATGTCACTGAGAAGTACATGTATTAATGTGGTTATTTGCAATAAGGTATTCGTTTTTGTGCCTCAATTTTTTATTTTTCGAAGCGTTACCAAAGAGCCCTTCTCAGATTGTGTATTCCTATTAGGGATTATTCTTTCTGCATGGACATATACTCGCTCCAGATTAAAGAAAAGACTCGACCACCTTTTGAAACTCCTTACTTGCACATCCCTAGAAATCAAAGGTCTTTAAAAAAATTAAAACGGGGAATGTTTCTTTTTTTGATAAACAATTACTTTGGAGGCCACCAGGAGCTTCAAAACATGCAAAACCATTTTTTTGAAATCCTGACTGCAAATGAAAAGCAACAATTGGATAAAGAGTGCATGACTATGTCTTTGATGTAATTCTCTTGTACATATGAAGTAATGGGACAGAAACCTCCGAGGACCTATTTTGGAAGCTGGACGCCCTGCAGACGTTCATCCGAGACCTGCACTGGCCCCAGGAGGAGTTTGCCAAGCACCTAGACCACCGTCTCAAGCTCATGGCTGCTGATATGATTGAATCATGCGTCAATAGGTTGGTGCTTTTCAGCTGGGATCAATTTCCTAGAGTTGCTTAAGAGGAAAGGAAACCATTGGTTTTTGGAACTGTTCTATTGTTTCCATCCTAAATCCAGGCATGCAGCTTTTCAGCTGATCATCTGAGTTCCCTTTTTCGTTTCACAACTTTAGGCCATTTCCTTTTTTTTTTCTGCAATTAGAAAGTTGAAAACATGTTAAGATGTAAATAATAAAACTTACTTGTGAAAAATTCATTTCAAAAGGTGGGTTACACGTAGGACTTTTCAGGTTTTGTTTTGACACATTTATGATTAGCCAAGGAACATGGTGAATTAAGGGCGGAGCTTGAGGAATTAAACTTTGAAATTAGCGGATAGTTTTGCCATTTGCAGTATAAGTTTGTCTGCTCATAACTATAATGTTGTGTTGTCTGGATTTCATAAAACTTTTGTTGGAGCTTCTGTTAAATGAAGTTTCTTGATCAAGAGTGGTCTCCAAAGTAATTGTTTGACTAAAAGAAACATCATTGTCAAACAAATTATATATTTTTTACTTTTAAACTTTAGTATGAATTTTTTAAAATTGCCCTTTGATCACTATAAATGAAATTCCAACAGCACTGGGACAATGAGTTGTCTTTAAGATGTTAATTTCTAGGTTTTTCAAACAATAGGCAGAACAATCACTCTAGTATTTTGCTTCTTCAATGTGACTCTAGGACGATGAAAGCATTTGAAGTATGGGTCAAGAAAGGTCGGGTAAACTGTGATTACCGCGTGCCCTCTGAGATGTGCGTCATGATGAACGTATTGACCGATGCCAAGGTCCAATCGTCAAAGCTCTGCCCCGTCTCTAAGGACCAGGAGAATGTAAGTTCAAGTCCACAGAACAATTACCACTAATGTCCAAAATACATATCTACTCGATTTCAAAAGATGGTCCTATAACCAAAATATATTTTTCATGACAAACCCTGTTCAGGCCCAGGAGAAGGGGAGCAGCGTGCCCCTGGTGGCAGTTGATTTGGTGGATGACCCTAATCAGTGAAGGCCAAGTAAAAGAAAATACCAGTTGATCGTCTGGGTTTTTCCAAAATGAGGAGGATGAGGACCTTTTAAAATGTGTATTTGTTATTTCTTTCAAAGGTGGCTGCCAAACATTTTAATTCAAGCTGGCCACCATTCTTCAGTTTAAAGTTACCACCTACTTTATGTTGTTACAAGTTCATAAAACATTAACAATTTTAAATGAGAATACACAGAAATTTTGGTGTATAACGCATGTAAATAACCTAGTGCACTTATTAAAAAGAGAAGGGGTTCGCCCCGGTGTTCCTGGCTATGGCTGCTGGATGTGCCGTAGCACCCTGTACATGTAAACCCTTATAAATTAAATCTTTCTTAGAGTTTCTGTATACTCAACGACTTTTTTTATGATGTGATTTGTATATGATTTGTTACCAGCATCAGTACCACACCAAGATTGACGATGTCGTTCAGACGCAGAGTTCCATACTGATCAATACGTTGGTAGCCAAGATGCGTTGCGTCTTAGAGGGCATGCTCTCTAAACTGGCTCGATACGACGAGGGTACATTCATGGCTTCCATTCTCTCCTTCACGGTAAGTCGTCATTGTCATTCGTATGAAAACTATGTGGACTTCTTTTTTTAATATTTTATAAAACTAAAAACAGTTGGGTGTCAGGGCCGAGTGGTTAAGAGCATCAAATTCAAGTTCTGGTGGTTTAGCCATCGAGGTGTGGGTTCAAATCCCGGTTATGACACTTGTGTCCTTGAGTAAGATACTTTACTATAATTGCTTCTCTTCACCCAGGGGTATAAATGGGTACCTGTGAGGGTAGAAGTTGATATTGTGAATGAAAAGCTTTCAGAGCGCCACGGCAGCTCTTCGGCTGTATACTCCCTATTGAGAGCTGAGAAAGAATAAAGGGATGTTTATTGGCCCAATGACCAGGGGACTAATGTAAAGCGCATTGATACGGTTATTGTGAAATGCGCGTTTTAAGAATTTGTTAATCTAGTGAAAGGAATTAAAAGATACAATACCAGAAATAGAACTTTGAATGAGAAAATAAAGATAAATACAAATATTCAAAATTGTATAAAATACCAAGCCAGTGAGTGGCAAGGAGGAACAGGTGACCAGCACCTCTACAAAGCCATCCTGCCACAATAATTGTCAACAAATACCCCGCCCTTCAGATTTTGAAGATAAAAAAAGGAATTTAAAAAAGCATGTACTAGGCTGAAGCGACAATCAAATTGGACATTAGAGGCAACAGCTTTATGACATCCACGCACACATTTCATTTGCTGAGAGTAATCGTACCTAAAGTGTCTTCCTTGAGAACAGGAACAAATCTGCAGTCTTAAAGACTCTGGACTCTTTTGGTAATGTCAAAGACCAGTCTTCTATCTCAACATATGCATAAAATAATAAACCTGTGAAAATTTCAGCTCAATTTGTCATCGAAGTTGCGAGATAGTAATGGAAGAAAAACAACCTTGTCACACTAAGTTGTTTACTTTTAGATGGTTGATTTCAAGACCTCAATTCTAAATCTGAGATCTCAAAATCAATTTCGTGGAAAATTACTTCTTTCTAGAAAACTAAATCACTTTAGAGGGAGCCGTTTCTCACAATGTTTTATACCACCAACCTCTCCCCATTACTCGTCACCAAGTAAGGTTTTATGCTAATAATTATTTTGAGTAATTACCAATAGTGTCCACTGCCTTTAAAAAAAAAAAAAATTAAAACTTATGTTTGTTTTTTGTTTGTACAGAAACCAGGATCGGAGGTGGCTGATGACTACGCTTGCTTTGTCTGTGAGAATCTAGATGAAGTCAGAGAATGTCTACATGATGATGAGTTCATCTATTCGCTATTTGATGTGAGTTAAGGGTTGTTAAAAGACCATGCTTTATTATCTTTTTAAATTGTCTTCCATCTTTGTAACATTTTGGAAACATTTCTAGTGTGAGTTTGTTTGTAGAGTAATGATTCTAACTAAAATAAAACTGTAATCATACAGTAACTGCTTGGATTGTCCATTTTATTTGGTTCCATTATATGATTGTTTGATTAGATTAGATTAGATTAGGCCAAATATAAGAAAAAATGTCAGTTGATCATCTGGATTTTTCAAAAAAGAGGAGGATGAGGGCCTTATTATTTACTATTTACTATTTTTTTTTTCAAGATGGCCGCTTAATATTATCAAATAGGCCACCAATTCTTCAGTTTGAATCAACCAAAAATTAATTTTATACCTTTATTAGTTGCATGAGGACCTGTGTTAACACTAACACTTACAGGGTCGGATAACACTAAAAAGATTTACTGGTAGGCATTCACTTATAATTGTTTTATGGAACAGATGGTTACACGTTTTGGAGAGCATGATTCGACAGTCGGGAAAAGCTCCTAGGCCAGGCCTTTTGAAAAGATGGATTAAAAAAAAATATACAAAATAATGAATAGTAAAAAAAAGGATGTGGCCCCAAAAAAGGATGCGGGTGGGGACGGTCAACTGTTTTTTATATTTATTTGACCAGATGTTGCAGATTCTTCAATGAGTCCGCAAGAGTTGAGCTGTGAAAACTGGACTTGGAAAGCATACCAGATTTTGTGGTATTATTAGTATGAGTTTTGATTGTAGTGATTCTATTGTATTACTTGCAGGCGTTTTATACAGCCAACATGAACCTGTTGTGTGACTGGTTGTCAGATAGGATGGACCTTCAGCTGCATGTACATCAACTCAGTACATTGCTACGTGTTACCAATGTAAGTCATCATGATAATAATAACAGTAAGACACCATGTCGATAAGTCTCTTTTGAGTAATGGTAGTTCTGAGAAGAACCGTAGGGCTGAACGATTTGGATACACTGTCTGTCGTCACTGCTGGAGACTGCGGAGAACTGCTAGATTCCAACTAGGTGTGTGTGGGGGGGGGGGGGGGGTTGTGAAAACTTAGAGTCAACTCAAAAGAGATTGATCTACATGGTGTTGCAGCATAAATATTTGTTACTCTGCCACCACGCAAAACATCAAATCTAAATAATAAAAACATTGTGTGAAGCGCAATCTATTTATGACAAGTGGATAAACAAACACACAGTAAACGATATACATATTCTCCATAGGGCTAGATAGCTCAGTTAGTAGAGTACTGGTATGCTAATTTGGAGGTCGTTGGTTCAAGTCTCGCTCCAGTCAATATTTCTATGTTCAGACCCATGTTTTTCAAAACTTCCCTCATCAGTTTCCCTTGTGGTTTATGGCTTGATTTTTATATTTTTTGTGATTTCCTTCGGTTTGATGCAGAAAATGTACAAAGATTTTGAGATGCACGGCGTATCCAACCGGAGCCTCAACAGCAAGACGTACGAGGCTGTACGTCATCGGCTGCAAGTGGAGGAAGCCACTGCGTCCGTAACCCACGGCAACCTGGCCTTGACCAACGGCAGTACAGAGGATGAGGACGATGATGAGGAAGACTAAAAAGGAGAACACGGCGAGACGTCTAGGAGCAAAAACAAACACAGTCATTCTCAACATTCAACAAGGTTTCTTTTAATTTATTCCATTGAAAGGGTTTGATCATTCATTATAAGGCCCTTGTCACAGGAGGCGACGTTTACAGGCAACTTGGAGGCAACCAACTGCAGGGCATGCTACATGTACAGGGGTGGATGTCACAAAGAGTTAAGACTTGAGTTACTTGTCCTAACTTACATGTAGGACAAGTTTTTAATATTTCCTAGGACTTGTCCTAAGTTAGGACTAGTCCTAATTCTTTGTGAAAACGTTGAAGTGTGAATGGTTTTTCTTTTTGGAGATTGCCTGCAACTGGTTGCCTGTAAATTGTCTTATGTGACATGGGTTATAGAACACTCTGAGAATTATTCACACAGAATGAAAACCCTGTTCAATGTTGGTTGATTCATCTAGCAAGTCTGCATGATTGCATGATGTGTGTAATTAGCGTCACTCATTGCTGTGGAAACCCTTGTATATAGAGACCTCTCATGAAAGGCTGGTTTGTCAAAATGGAGGCTACTCTCCATGATTTCCACTAAGAGGAGACTTTTCATAGTTTGGTCTTCCCATAGTGTGGCTTATCGCATACTGTGGGGCTTGCCAAGTGGCACTTTTTTGACTTTCCATTTGAGGGAACTTCCTGTAAAGAGGAACTTCCTGTATGAGACTTCCCACAGTGGACTTCCCATACTATGGTTCTTCCATAGTGTAGGACTTCCCTCAATGAGAGGCTTCCTATACTGAGGTGACTTCCCATAAAACAATTTGCAACACGCGCTCACAAATAGTAAAACACCGGCTGAAAAAAAAACCCCAAAATACCCGGCTGCCCATCTCCCCTTGCTCTTAGACCCCATTCCACTCTACTCTAGCCCGCATGTATATAGAGGGCGGTATACACAAATCTTGCGTCGTTGATCATGTTTGTTCTCCTGATCACTCTCCTCACCATCGTCCTCATCCTCTGCTGCCGTTGCCAAGGCCAGGGAAAACTCCCAACTGACAATAGATTGTGTACTGTGTATGCCGCCCTTGTGGGCTTAGATGTAGTTGTACTATCCACATATGGGCGTGAACCTTAATCGGGCACTCTGCCTCAATCGGGCGTGATTTTGTTTCAAAGATACATGGCTACATAGACCAATACAACATTAGTTTGATGAATTGGAATCTCAGGGACGCATGAATGTTAACCTACTCGGTTTCTGATTTTTTTAGAACGTTCATGAAGTTTCTATCAGTTAGAGTTAAAGGTAGTTTTGAACACACTAGCATTTGAGAAAACAAACTAGCCTTCGAGAAAGACTCTGCTAGGGTTGAAAGTTAAGGCCATTAATAACAATGTTTTTCTGGTTCGCAGTCTTGCGAGACTTGCACCGTCTCTTACTAGCCATGTGTATTGTATCTTTGTGAGTCCCCTGGATAACGCCAGGGGTTGCTCCCATCACGTCCGATGTAGGTAGTATCCCTTATGTTTGATTTCCCCAATGGTTGAGTGTTAAATGAATCGGTGGTTATTCAATTCAAAATCTTTTGGTACATTTTTTCGTGGAGTTAAGGAGAGGTCCATCCATGGAAACGCCTTTACCTTTAAAGGGTAAGCAAAAAACGTTTGTGCGAATCTTTTGTAATCTGGTATATAAACATTAAAAAGTTGTGTACATGAACTTTCCTTATTACATTGGTATTTGTTTTTTCAAAATGAATATTTAATGACAAGTTTTTAAACCATCGAGGTTGAATTTACAAAAGAGCGGTAAGTAGCTGTAGCAAAGCATGCATGCATTTTTTATTTTTATCAAGTCTGCCTCATACGCTGGTTCCAATTCCCACTCACACAAACAAAGTGCTTCACTGCTAAAAAGTCAACTTATATGTCCAGTACTGCTCTGTTTCGTTTGATTTGTTTTGTTTGATTGACAAACATTGCTACAAATGTCATCTTTACAGATATTTATTTATTTATTTATTCTTGGTTAACCTCAAACATAATGAATAGCTCTGTTCAGACATTTTTTTATTTTTTATTATCCCATTTTGCGGGTGTGTCAAAAAGACTGCACTTTGTGTGCCACACTGGAGAAAAAATACCCTGAAAACAAAACAAAAAGAATGTCATTTGTAGGATGATATCGTTGATGTTAAATTTGCATCAGGGATAAAGAATATTAGTTTGGTTTTACTGATTTACACCAAAGTGTGTTAGCACTGTGTACTCGGTACTTTCCCCGAGTTCGGTGAAAAAAGTCACTACAGACATATTACTTGTGATTCTAGTATGACACCAACTAAACCACCAATGATAACAGTCAGATTTTTCGCCACACTTGAAAAATCAATTTTTCTGAAAGAAGGAGTTTACTGAAGTGGTGAACATCAGTAGCTTTCTAATTTTAATTTCTCATTTTAATTTCAAAATGTTTTGTTTTTTTTGTTTCCCCTGGGAGTTTTTGTAACCGTTTCCAACAGAGATGACATTACTGCATGCATTGTAAATACATTATGTACAAATTTAGTCACAACAAAGACTAAATCGTACAACTTCTCAATTTAAACACTCGGATTTACTAGTAATTTTATTATGTTATCAATGCAAAGGGCAGCACTGAAGTAATCCTATAATAAAATGGAATATTTGAGGGTTATTTGATAAGTAAGAAATTAAACGATGGACTTTAAAGTGATTACATATTTAATTTTAATATTTATTGAGTTAATTCTTAACGAGCTTAGTATTAAGTGAATCATATCAGATTTATAATGGGCTATGGCAATCATTAAATGACTTTATTTAAAAAAAGAAGTACTGTAGAATATATATTATGTTTATTTGAATATAGGACAGAATTAGCATCAGATTTTCCTTTTAATATGTTGTTAATATATTTAGTTACATATTTATATTTTTTACTTTCAAACATTTCTCCTTTAGAAAAATGTTCAAAAACTAGTTTTCACTCTTTGGCCATCCACAATAGTTTTCATGAATCAACACTAATATTTTTGCATCTATTTAAAGCGTGACATTTCTCAGCCATGTCCATTTTGTATATTTCATTTCCATCAAAACTCCTTTTCTTTTTTTTTTTACCTTTCATTTCATATAAAAAATATTCAAAGCAATTTTAAATGGTGTCTTTCTGTCCGGAGATTCTTTGTATAATGTCACTCGCATTAAGTACTAAACAAAAAGGCGAAAAAAAAATAATGAAAAATTTGTGTCAAATACATTGTAAATTTTAATAACGATAAAACCATTCCAACATTCCTTAAAAAAAGTAGTCAAAGATTCGTAGTGTAGTGAGTGTTACATTTTGTTGTGCGGGGCCGAATTTTATAGAGCTGCTTAGCGGAAACTAAACAGCTTTGTGCTAAGTAAATTAACTATGGAGCAGTTTGAAGACATTAACCCTAACCCTCCCAAAGCCGCTTCCAAAGTATTATAGAGGAAAGCATCTGATTGCAGAGAATTAATAACTGTTGCCCAATATAAGAATTGCATATTGCTGTCAACATGTTTCTGTTTAGCAATTATTGTATGTGCTACACAGTTTTCTGTGCTACGCAGTTTCCTGTGGCAAGTACTTTTTTGTGCTGAACAGAATACTGCGCTAAGCAGCTTTATAAAATTGGGCTCAGTTGGCTGTTTCTGCAAAGTGAAAGTGTTTTCTGCTTAGCATATTGCTCACTTTGCAGCTCTGTGAGCTAAGCTTCATTCTTTTTCACATAAGTATTATTGTTATTACTATTATTATTATTGGTATTATTATTATTATTATTATTAATTAGACTTGTTCTTTGCTGCTTCTAATCCCCCACTTTACCTCCCTAGACTATATAATAGATTACCAATTACTGCATGTTCTACGTTTGAAAGTTCCGTTGTATAGGGTACTGTAGAGCTAACCAGGGTTGAACTCAGTGAAGATGACTTATATTTATACCTAAACAAGAAGTGTGTAACAAACATGAAGAGTGCCAGTCCAGGAAACAACTCAGAGTGCCAGTCCAGGAAACAACTCAGAGTGCCAGTCCAGGAAACAACTCAGAGTGCCAGTCCAGGAAACAACTCAGAGTGCCAGTCCAGGAAACAACTCAGAGTGCCAGTCCAGGAAACAACTCAGAGTGCCAGTCCAGGAAACAACTCAGAGTGCCAGTCCAGGAAACAACTCAGAGTGCCAGTCCAGGAAACAACTAAGAGTGCCAGTCCAGGAAACAACTAAGAGTGCCAGTCCAGGAAACAACTCAGAGTGCCAGTCCAGGAAACAACTCAGAGTGCCAGTCCAGGAAACAACTCAGAGTGCCAGTCCAGGAAACAACTCAGAGTGCCAGTCCAGGAAACAACTCAGAGTGCCAGTCCAGGAAACAACTTAGAGTGCCAGTCCAGGAAACAACTAAGAGTGCCAGTTAAGGAAACGACTGTTTGGTCCACAAAGAATAATGCGATTTGAAATAGAAAAGCAAGGGTGTTGAAATAGAGGCTGGGAATATTTGCTTGATATTAAATTTGTATCTCTTTAGGGATCAACCAGCAACTTTAATTTGCAAGTTGCTTAGGGCCAAAGTATTTTAAAACAAAACTTGTCGGCTACCATACTAGGTGATAATACTTAGAGCTGCTCGTACGCTCTGCTGTAGACACGGTCAATTACTTCACTGTACCAATTCAGCTTAGTTGGTTTGATTGGGAAAGTCGGTATGTTTCATTATCAATTCCTTTTCCATCTTACGGAAGGGTATGAAGTGCCATGGTTTGGGCCTTAAAGTCAGGGGACACTATTGGTAATTACTCAAAATAATTATCAGCATAAAACCTCACTTGGTAACAAGTAATTGGGGAGAGGTTGGTAGTATAAAACATTGTGAGAAACTGCTCCCTCTGAAGTGACGTAGTTTTTGAGAAAGAAGTAATTTTCCACGAGTTTGATTTTGAGACCTCTGATTTAGAATTTGAGGTTTCAAAATGAGACCACAAAACTTGATGAAAGCACACAACTTCGTGTGACAAGGGTGTTTTTTCTTTCATTATTATCTCGCAACTTGGACGACTGATTGAGCTCAAATTTTCACAGGTTTGTTATTTTAAGCATATGTTGAGATACACCAAGTGAGAAGACTGGTCTTTGACAATTACCAAAGGTGTCCAGTGTTTTTTAACTGATTGAGTCATAATGATGTTTAACTGGGTGCTGGTATTGGACTGGGTGATATTGGACTGGGTGATAATGGACTGGGTGATATTTGACACATAATGGACTGGCACAACTTATGTTGGTTACACACTGCTGCAAACACTCAAGTGCAATAATGTAAAGCTACTTGGTTGAGAAGGAATTACACAGTAAGAGATTTATCCGTATAGAGTCTGTAGACATACATAATATATTAAAGTATAAATTAAACAAGATCTATTAAAATAAAGGAATTAATGGTAGTTTATATTTTATGACAAAGCCTTAGACATTTTACTGGATATCATGTACATGTTTATGGATGGAAAGTGTAGAAAGTTGTAAGTCTGTACCCAAAATGATTGTGGTAGCCTGAACGTTGAAAGCATGGGGGACAATAACGGTATTTTCTGGGGAGAATTTATGGGGATGGAAATGACATTCTGTCGTAAACTTTCTAAATGTACATAATATACACGGTTGGGTTTTCTTGTTAGGGTAATTATTGATTTGTTATCAAGTGTTTTCTGAAGATTCAGAACCTCTGATTGAATCACTGCAATTGTGGATGCTGTAGTTTGGGACTACATTATATGGCATTCAGTTCTGCTCGAATCTTTTATTTCAGACAACCTTTTGTTTTTCCAAGTTCATTTTAAAAGTGTATCCACTTTGTAAATATGGGTCAGTTAAAAGCTTTAAGGAATTCAGAGCGCATTATTTCAAGCACCTGCCTTACGTGTTTTTAAAATTGCAGGCCTACAAAACTGGCCAGTTGTTTGCGCATAAATTATACATGTAGTGGGATATCAAGAAACATTCAAAATTAAAACAGTTAATTAATTATGTACTGTGATAGCAATGACATTTCATGGGACAGATATGTACATGTAGGCGTCAAGGTTTTTTACGTCAAGTGTAAACAAAAAACGTGCAGCAAAAATTTGTGACTTGAAGGTTTTCCCCAGAGCAGCACTGGTTGAAAATCCATATTTACAGGTCAAAATTGGAACATTTATCCCTAAAACAGTTTTAGACTCTTTGGGAAGAGGACTCTTGATTATGGTTTGGCAAATTTAGAGTCATGTTGCAAGTATACCTCAAAATTGAGAAACGGGGGCAGGAGGGGCAAGATATTGTCTTGGAATCACGGTTCTCTATTGTACCCTTCTATTTTTCCCATTGGTGTGTGTTTTCTTTTGGTCTGATAAAGTTTAAAGGACATTTCAAATAGAGCTACTAAAAGACATTGCTCGATTTAAAAGAGCACTATAATTTATGTGACGTCAAAATACAAATCACTGCGTGGATGAATCTTAGTGCGATTTGATTAGTCAAAGTATACAAATGTAGCTCATTGCACAAATTGAAAACGGAAATTGGGAATATTGAAGTCAAGCATGTCTCTGTTATCATTCTACAATAATATTCAACTCGACGTTACGATCCACTAATTTGTGTAGATATACCAACTATTTCTTATGCCTGTGAATATTATACAACTCTTATATACAGTAGTGAACTTCTGGATGATACTTAAACTAGAGTAGAGTTTTTAACGATCCCAGTTCGTGTGACATCCAACAACAACTCTTTAGGCATAAGGGAAGCATTTTTTATAACACTGTTTTGGGGTTACAACTATCCATTGAGAGTTTTCCCCTCTATAAAGCCTGAAGTTGGATGTCATGTGGTTCTTGCCTTTCCAGAGATGGTGTAATCCCCCTTGTTCCTTTGTGTTACTTACAAGTTATTTATACATTAGCTTTGATGTTATTTCTTACCATTCCATCATTGTTATTCCATGTAGCTGGAGGTAGATATAGATACCATGCCTTGGTTAGTCACTATTTTAATAAATGTCCGAGAGAAAACAAAAACACTGTGTTGAGTTGGAAGTGCAATTTGTTCGTTGGTCTTGGTCCATGTAGACCATTTAGTCCTCTATTTAGATCTTGCTGGCAGTGTGTGCGCACTTATTGGTTCACATTACTCGATAATGATGCGATGGTCTACTGATCTGCCATGCTTTGTACTCGTACCCAAAATTTATGCAAAAGAAGAACTGCATGCTAAAATCATCATTTTTACGTAGGTATCAAATCATATGCATCTTAAACTAATACAACATAAAGGTTAGTGACAGCTCATAAATGACACATAAAATCTTTCAACTAATCCTCAATTCTATAACCTTACCCTAACCCCAACCCCCAACCACAACCCTAACCCTATCTAAACCCTAACCCCATCCCAAAACACATAGAAAGGAAACCTTTATCCAACCACAACCCTAACCCTATCTAAACCCTAACCCCATCCCAAAACACATAGAAAGGAAACCTTTATCCAACCACAACCCTAACCCTATCTAAACCCTAACCCCATCCCAAAACACATAGAAAGGAAACCTTTATCCAACCACAACCCTAACCCTATCTAAACCCTAACCCCATCCCAAAACACATAGAAAGGAAACCTCTATCCAACCACAACCCTAACCCTATCTAAACCCTAACCCCATCCCAAACTACATAGAAAGGAAACCTTTATCCAACCACAACCCTAACCCTATCTAAACCCTAACCCCATCCCAAAACACATAGAAAGGAAACCTCTATCCCAATTAAATCCAATAGCCTTACCATAACCCTATCACACCCCAATTCAACTCTAACCAAGATTGTGCAACCCTAGCTCCAACCCTAACCTTAAAACGCCATACTCTTACAGTCAACTATCCCACCCCTTCCAAAAGCTTAATCCCAAATCAGGGTAGTCAACTAAAACAAACAAATCAATAAATAACACAGTTGTACTTTAGGGAATACTTTAATAAACAACAAATGCAAACACTTCCATTTATTTTTTTGTCACAAAAATGCAAAAATTCTGTCTTAAAAATTACACAACAGTGAAAACTTTTATTTTACATCCATCAAAAGACTGTTAGCAATTTTGTTTATAGAACTTGATTATAAAGTCAAACAATTGCAATTGCAAGTTTCCTCTAATCATGACATTCTGAGAAAGAATATCGCACTTCTTGGCTTCAAACAAAAGGTAATGAAAAACCAATATAGTTACTACACCTGGAAATACAGCAGCTTTAATACACTGATGTTGAAAATATACAATTTCCTGGAGAATACTAATGTCTTGTCATACTTTTTGCTCAACAATAGTTGGACAGTGACCGCTCTAAATTCTGACAACGCTATGTTCCGAAACCCTGTTCTGAAACGCTCATGTTATTTATTTTCTAGGTTTTCGGAACGAAGGAGTGTCAGAACATAGGTGGGGATGTCCGGTGTGGCGGTTTCGGTCTTCCGCTGTGTTCAGTTTCCCAGGACTCAGTATACGGCACTAACAATGGACTACTTTCGCTTGCTGTGCGCAGGCGTCGCATGACGTAATGTTTCCGTATTTGGTCGTCCGGAAAACTGAACACGGCGGAAAGTTGAAACCGCCACAAGCGGGGTGTAACCTAGCTAGACAAAAAGATGATTCTCTTTTGTATCGAGTTGTAGTGACCTTGGAAAGCAAATCACATTGAAGAAGGTCCAAAAGGCATAGTTCACAAAAACATATGGTAATCAAGTAAAATACACGTTTTCTGATTTGTCACATTCCGAAAGTAAAGTGATCAGTTCAAATCAAATGCAATGCAAATACTGTATAACATTATGTAATTGTAACACTCAAAACAGTCTTAAAATTATATTGTCATCATAATAGGAACAAGGGGGTGGTCAACCATTCAATTTCTTATGTAGTAAAATGTTAGCTACATCCCGGGTGGGCAACCAATAATCAACAACTGCATCATAATTTAATTATAATACCAAACTTCACAAAACTCTTAATACTACATTTCAATAAATACATTTTTTACTTGTCATATATTATGCCACTTTTATGTATACAAATAAATAAAGTATATCACTATTTACAACAATGTGTAGTACTTGAAGGAATCAACACCAACAAAAACACCATCAAGTATTACTTTTCTGCATTTTTTTCAAAATAATTATTCTGTCCCAATTTTGACGGTGTCTGGGCGTACATGTCTGTGTATGGTGATGAATACATGAAGTGAAGAGCTGCCAACATTTGCATCTTGCAACAAGGGAATTGTTTGTTTTAAACCAGTCAGGGAGATTGCGCATTAACAATCGGGGAGATATTTTGGATTACAGTCAACAAATCTACAGTTTGTCCCTGTGAAATGTATGCATGCATATGGACATGTACATATGTGCGTGCATATGGACATGGACATGTGTGCGTACGTGACATGTATGTGTGCGTACGTGACATGTATGTGTGCGTACGTGACATGTATGTGTGCGTACGTGACACGTATGCATGCGTACGTGACATGTATTCGTGCTACATGACATGTAAACATACACCTGTTAGCAGGTTAGTAAAATGTGACTGTTGTCTGAGATCCAGGTACTGAGCTTCTATCTTTAGCGTCAGTGCAGAATAATATAATGTAACACATATGCAACATTATCTTAATAAGGCCGGAAAAACTTCCCTCAATAATTAAATCAGGATAAACATGAAGACAATTTGACTTCACTTAAAATAGTGAATCATAGATTTCATTTGTAGATAAAATTGTCAACAGCTTATATTCCAGTACCTAGTACAAATAAAATAAAACTTACTATGGCAAGCATGAATACTTAATGCAAAGTAAATCTTTAACTCTAGTTTTCCTACAACACTCAAACAATAAATATATATACAAAATATTTTGTGCTTTTCCAAGACTTCCAAATCTGCGTACAAATATCAATAATTTATCTTTCCTTTTAGTTCTTCAGAAAATCAGAAAACACTAGACAAAATCACAAACAACATTCTGCAGTCATTTTGGCCCTTCCCCCACTAATCCTTGAAAACCTGTGACATAAGATAAGTTTTGAGAAAAGATTTGAATTTTGCGGTACAAAGACAAGATCTCCAGAGAGTTCCAGATGCGTGGGGCAGCTGAATAAAAAGACCTGTCACCCCATGAGTGTCAAGACTTAAATCGAACTTAAATCGACTTAAATCGAACCATGCAAGTGTCTTTGACCCAATCACCTAAACACTCCAAAATATTCCCACAACCACCAACAGATCAGGGCCTAAAATCATGGTTCTGCTTAACGGTCAGTTTTGTGCTTAAACGGGGGCGCCTAGCATATTTTTTATTTCATAGCATTGCTTGTGCAATTTTTTTTGCTTAAAGTGGCAAGCAAGCAAAAAGGGTCCTTATAAAACCTCTATTTTTTTGGCTGAAGCACCATGTTTAGTACAGTGCATAGTGCAACATCATTGTAATATGTTGTTTCTGTGGCGGCGCAGCTGCGTGTACGTGTTGTTATTTACGTGTTTGAGTGTGTAGGTGCAGCGAAGTAAAATTGTCTAAAATGTTTCAGAAATGTTGTACAACGATCTTGTTTTTGGTTACTCTCAAGTTAGTGTGTAAACCTTTCAAGGGATGCTTTTAACCATTGCAAATAATACATGTACATATCAGAAAGAGAAGGCCATGATTTGTTTTTCATGGCCACTCTGCATTTATTTTGCATGCCATATTGTCAGCACTTTCTTCTTTTTTGCTTAAGCAAACGATCTAATATGTTACGCGCGGGTTTGTTTACGTGCTTAAGCTAGCAACTGCTTATGAAATAGGTTTATGCTTAAAAGCAATTATCTTTGCTACGTTAAGCAAACATTAAGCAGCTCTATGAAATTGGGCCCTTGTCACAAAGCATTTTCATTTGCAGGCCACATCATTTGGAATTCCGTCCCACACTCCATCAAGAAATCTAGCTCTGTGGTTAGGGGTCACTAAAAACTTTCTTGTTTAATCTGTAATTCATTACCAGGCTTGGCCTGCATGTACACATTACAGAGCCCAGAGTTAACTGGACATTCTTCACTGGTCTGAGTGTTGAGGCCTTGGTCTGGCAGTAGTTTTTCCCACTTGGTTTTCGATATCATTCCCATTTTCGTATTTTCTTTGTTATATTCTGGAAGCACTTTGCAACCATAGGAGAAGGCGCTTTATTACAATATTATTTTTATTATCACTACAAATTATCCAGTATCCCAAATTCCGAAAACCTACTTTGATAAAAAGGTTTGCGGTAACACCATGTAATGACTATCTCTAAATGAGTTGGGGTGGTTCTGAAAAGAACCGTTGGTTTCAACTCGACGCTTCGATCAGTATGCTCTGATCGTCTTCTGGAGAAAGCTTTCAGAGCAAACTGATCGTAACGTAGAGTTGAAACCAACGGTTCTTTTCAGAACCATCCCTACTCATTGAGAGATAGTCACTACATGGTGTTACCGCAAACCTTTCCATATCACACACATGGTGTTACTGCAAACCAAATATGATTTTCCACTCATCCTAAATGTTTGGACTTGGATCAGATTGACATCCCTTTCCAACCCAAGTCAGATCTTCCTGGAATGGACTTTGACGGATTTAGGATTGCTAGGTTTAATTAACACAGTTTGTTTTTAAACTAAATGACTAAAATCTAACCCCAAAAATGTAAAAAGCTGTCATAGTAGAAATTTTGTATAAATTGGAAGTTAACGTCTTTACAATAAAGGCTTCTTCTATTCTGCATTGATACAACTTTTACATTGCTTTGATTGTCAACCTTTAACTGCGAGTGTTGTGCAAGTCTCTTTATTTGTATGGAGTTGGTGATGACAGGCACCAAGATAAGACAAGACATGCATTGCTGAAAGGACTCACAAAAAAATCACTTAAAAAACCTTAATGAATACAGCCATGTATCAAGCGAATACTTTATATGCAAATGCTCACCTAGCCCTGGTAGCACTACCATGAATGCAAATTCACTCAAAATAGACTCTGGTTACCAGCCCAATGTAATATTGATGTGTATTGTTAGTAACTGGTGCCTCGACAACTCTCCTTCCAGATGGTCCCCCCCCCTCCTCACCTCAATATGAATCTGTCCCTCCTCCAGGCAGGAGTGAGATGTGTTCCGGGTTCTCCTCCACAACCCTCAGACCTCTCTCCTCCGTGGTATCGAGGTCAGGAAGCCCCGATGAACTCTGACCCTGCTGCCGTTCCGATGAACTCTGACCCTGCTGCCGTTCCAATGAACTCTGACCCTGCTGCCATTCCGATGAACTCTGACCCTGCTGCTGTCGTGATGAACTCTGACCCTGCTGCCCTTCGGATGACCTCTGACCCTGCTGCTGTCGTGATGAACTCTGACCCTGCTGCCCTTCGGATGACCTCTGACCCTGCTGCCCTTCGGATGAACTCTGCCCCTGCTGTCGTCCCAATGAATTTTGACGCTGCTGCCGTCCGATTGAACTCTGACCCTCCTGCTGTCCTTGTGAACTCAGACCAAGCTCACGTACTACTGAACCTTGACCCGTCTCCCGTTCCAATGAATGCCGACCAACATCCCATCCCGATGCCCGTTGACTCTGCTCCGGTGACCAATCACCACCTGTGGTTGTCACGGAGCTCAGTCTTGTCTGCAAAGCAGTGTCACCCTCCAGGGCTGTTTGCGACGACTCCAACGACCTGCGCCGACCCCTAGACTGGGATCGCTGCAGGACCCGGATGTACGGTGGGGGATCTGTCTGCTGCCCTCCATTGAGGAAGATGACAACGCTTTCATAGGATGGGGGCGGCTCTTCGTTGGATGAGTGGGTTGGACCTGGGTGGGAGTGGTGGCGTCGTAATTTGCGACGCTGGCTGCGGACGACCACATTATAGGGTGGTGGTTCATCCGTGTACATGCTGACTGAGCTCATGCGAGACAGACTTCGGCTGACTGTGGAGGGGTTATCGGAAACTGGAAAAGAATCAAACAAAATTACCATCAAACCAGTTTCAAATACCCCTTCCTCCCACACACAAGGAAATGGATGGCTTAAAAAACACGTTTAAAATAGTTGTAAAAATTTGCATCAGGGATAAAGAATATGAGTTTGTTTTACCCATAATGCACGTCTATACTTTCCCTTTGAGTCTTGTGGAAAAAGGAGTCAAGAGTAGATATTGCTTTACACACATTATACATGTAGGTAAAACCAGATTAATGTTTAATTGTCAAAGACCAGTGTTCTCACTTGGTGTATCCAATCATAACCAGCCTGTGAAAATTTGGGCTCAATTGGTCATCAAAGTTACGAGAAAATGGTGGAAGAAAAAACAATCTTATTGGTCGAATTTGTGTGCTTTCAGATAGGAATAAAAGACCCCTAGCTATAAGTATTTTAATATTGTAGTGAGAAATTACCTCTTTCTCAAAAACTATTACTTCAGAGGGAGTCGTTTCACACAATGTTTTATACTATCAACAGCTCTCCGATGCGCGTTACCAAGTCAGTTTGTAAGTTACTATTTGTTTTGAGTAACTACCAAATGTGTGCCTTCCCTTTAACAGTTTTTTAGATTAAAAGATTGTAAGTGCATGTAATCTTTGACAATTTGTTTATTATCAAAAGGTTATCTTTCTTTCCCACATTAGTTTTGTGCCTGGGAGGTTATGGACGCTTCATAAGTTTTGTGCCATTGTTGTTATATTAAATGGTCAGGAAGTAGTAGGGTTGACGATGTACTGTGTACATCAATAATATCGAAGTCTTATATAGCGCACGTATCTACCAAACAAGGTACTCAAGGCGCTGAGTATTACAAACTTTCAGAAAGATAGGTTATTGCAGTGATGAATTCTGAAACCCAGTTATGTAGCACCTTATAAGGGTTTACAAGGTGCTATGGCGCATTAAGCAGCCACAGCCAGGAACACCGGGGCGAACCCCTTCTCTTTTCGATAAGTGCACTGGGTTCTTTTACATGCATTACATAGCCCATGGGACCAACGGCAAATTTGGATTAAAATTGGTCATCGCGGTTGCAAGAGACCATTGAAAGAAAAAAACACCCGCTTTACACAACCTTGTGTGCTTTCAGAGGCCTAATAAAAGGCTTCAGGACTGAAGTCTTAAAATATTACCTCTATCTCAAAAAAAAACTATGTTACTTCAGAGGGAGCCGTTTCTCACAATGGTTTATACTATCAACAGCTCTCCATTGCTCATTACCAAGTTAGTTTTTGTGCTAAAAATTATTTGAAGTAAGTGCTTGTCAAGGGCCTTGAACCACTCACCCGACAAACTCTCCCTCATTTCTCTCCGTCTCATCTCGCATTCCCTCTCGCGCCGTCGAAGTTCTCGCTCCACCAACGACCGGCGAGTGTTCAACGGATAGAAACTGCAGTTTCTCATCCTACAGCAAACCCATATCATGACAAGTAGAATTGCGATGGGTATGACCGTGATCAGCGTGTATGTTAGGTTGTTCAGGAATGAGTCGTCCTCGTAGGTTTCTATGACAACAGAGAGAACACTTTTTTATATGGTTTTGGGATACACATGGGGGGTCGTTCAGCGTTTCTCATGTTGACCTCTTTCTCTTTTGGTCACAATTTGTGAGGCTACTCATTCTTACTCACAGCTGAGAAGCTGAATATTTTAAACTTTTGTTTTGTTATGCAAGACGCCAGACACACAAGGTCTGAATGCTTCATGGTATGGGCTACAGTCATTTTATTCCAGAGGCTGCTGCCACCTACATGTACTCCTAGGGCTGCAACAGGGTTACCCCTTTTACAGTCAATAGGGATGTAGGCTTGGGTATCATCAATCCGAAGCCTGGCTGGTAGAACAGAAAGCACTAACTACCTTTTTTTACATAGCAAGTGTCACGACCGAGATTCGAAGTCACACTCTGCTAATCAAACACCAGAGCTTGAATCCAGTGCTCTTAACCGCTCAGCCATGACACGCCTCGAATTGCGAAGAACACGGCAACTACTACACAAAACATGTCAGCCAGTACGGTTTCAAGAAAACACCAGGTTTCATTTTAGGCGACAGAAGACTCATCAAAGAATTTACCAGAGCAAACTCACCTACATATTTGAATTCACAGTATGTGCCTGTGAAGTCAGCGGGGCATTTGCAGTTGTACAGTTCATGTGTCCCCTCACAGCTGCCTCCATTCTGACAGTAGTGGTGCGGACATCCTACCAATCAGATTAATCAAATACGCATTATAAATACTGAAGTCTTAGACCGTGTCCGAATTGGTGGCTACGTCTGCGGCTACGACCGTTGCCAGGGGTGTTGCTAAGGGCGTCCTATACTTCAATGCATGATGACGCGGCGATCCGGCCGTAGCCGTAGCCGTAGCCGCCAATTCGGATACGGCCTTTTAGAGCATGTTCTACCAATATGGTGCTCAAGGCACTGGAATAAAAAGAAACACTGTAAGCAGGGAATGTCTTTGCTATAAAGCAAAAAATGAGTGCCACCAGTTGCAACAAGGTAAACTTAATGAAATTTTTGGCTGGTAACCAATTTCTGTTCGGCAAAAACTTCTGTGCTTAGCAAGTTTTACTGCTTACAGGTTTTATGAAATTGGGCCCTGGACATTGCCCTGGAATTCTATACTAACTGCATCATATTATTATTATTATGGTTTATTAATAACTGCTCATTGCAGCCTACTGGCTGAATTACAAAACAGTGTACATTAAAATCAAAAGGAATATTTGTAAACTGTATTTAAATAAAAACAGAGAGGTATTTAGGAAACGCAAATTGCACAAAGCACTTTGGAAGCAAACTATGGAGACCATAAAAAATCACATCAACTCTAAAATATTCTACAATGCACCCAAAAACACAGAGAGTTGTTGAAGACTAAGAGAGTTGTTAAAGACTCTCTACAGGGCGTTATTAGTGCTTGACATGGCAAGCAGCACCATGAGGTTTAGCCCCGGCCGACTACCCTCCTATCCACTACCTGAATTGTCTTGCTGGCAATTGACTCCTGAGTACGGCCGTTGACAGAGGCAGTAACGTGTAGATACAGATGATCCCAGGCATATCCCACCATTCATACAGTAATCTTTGGGGCACACTGTATGGGAGGTACAAATCAAGATAACTTAAAGGCACACGACACTATTAGTAGTTACTCATTATATATATATATTAGCATAAAAACTTACTTGGTAACGAGCAACCGAGAGCTGTTGATAGTATAAAACATTTGAGAAACTCCCTCTGAAATAGCAGAGTTTTTGAGAAACAAGTAATTTCTCACTAAAATATTTGATTCTGAGAAAGACTCCAGGGCTGAATCCTTTCTCCTAAGGCATGTACAACCAATATATTGAGGTAGATTGTTTCATGAAAACGCAAAAGTTATACCTCAACATTTTGGCACAGTGCCAGCAATATGTATCTCATAGGATCAGGTGGAGAATCATGGCATGTCCTTTCCTGAAACATGGCACAACTAGTAATACGCACTCGTGCTAATTAGTGTAAGGACAAAACTATAACGTGTTAGGTCGTAAACATGCTAAAAATAATTTGCCAAATTTATATTTGTTGCCAGGTGACTTTGTGTAAACAGCGCTGAAATCCTACCTTCCTCGTCCTGACACCTGTCTCCCGAAAAGTTAGGTTGGCAAGAGCAGCGTGGGTACCCACTGATTACTTCATGACACGTCCCACCATTGGCGCACCAATGCTCTGGACATAACCCTACAAGAGAAACCAATACATTTTAAACGGTTTGGGTACTTTTTCTATGACAAAAAAAAACAAAACAATGTCCACAGATTTACACTAAACTCACACAGTTTGAAGATAATGACGATAGAAAGCTTCCCTTAAAATACATGTACTTGCCCCTGTAGTTTTTTGAGAAATGAGTGAAACAATATCAAGAAAATATTTTTCGACTCAAAAGATGAAAATTAATTTGCATGTTTCAACTAACTAACGTTTCATCTAACATGCGACTCTCCTGAAAACATTGCTCCATGCTTTTCACTTTTTTTCAAAAAATTGTGTCTTCACTCACAGTGAGGAGGGATTCATATCATGACCAAAAATTTGAGCTACAAAGGGTACATCAAAACCCTTTGAGGTAACTGGTTAAAAACACTGCTTGAAGAGGAACTGACTTGATTGTATGATTACAAATCAAGCAATCATCTCTCTCTTTCTAGTCCACCAAGGTCCGAATAATTTTGAGATTTGACATTCTAGTCTATCCCTGCATTAACTTTTTTTACACCAGCGCCTTTGAATGGTTTGTACTGGAAAGTGCACATTCCAATGCTGAGTTAATATATTGTAAAACATGTCCAAGTTGAGTAGAAATGACCAATGGATGGATTGCACATAGCGTCAGCGGCCGCCATTTTGATGATAAACATTGGAAAAATGCACGCGTACATGCTTGCGCAAAACTCTCAGCCAACACAACTCTATGCCAATGATAGCGTGCACGTTTCATCAAAGATGGAGGTCAATGACGTTATGTGCAATCACTACATCTGAAATGACACAACAAACTACTGTGACTGACCTAGGCAGGGTTTCTCGTCTGAGTTATCTCCACAGTGGTTAATCCCGTCACACTCGAAGGCGCTAGAGATACACCGCTTGTTGGCACACCAGAAATCAGAGCACAACTCATGGCTCTCTGTAACATAAATGTGTTTATTCAATTATGGCTAATTCAAAACGTAGTTAAAACGCCTTGAGCATCGCTGAGTGTCAGATATGGGAGTCATATAAAAAGCCACTATTTATCATTATTAATACAAGCAAACCTGCAGCGAACACGCTTCATCTAAATGGTATTACAAATTGATGAAACTTAAAGAAATCTTAAAATAACTGGGACATCAAAAATAGAGCAATGATCAGGAACAAACAGAAAGTGTTATCAGATGGCGCCAATTTATAGTATTAACACATAACTTTAATTGCTTCTCTCTCCCAGGGGTATATGGGTACCTGTCAGGTTATTCTTGATAATGAATTATTGCACAGGCTGTATAATCCCCAAGGAGTTAAGATGGTTTAAGGCGTGAATTAAGGCCCAGTGATCAGGGGTAATTATGTGGAAGCGCTTTGGGATTCCCTTTAGGTGTAAAAATCGCTATATAAAAGCTGGTTCTTCTTCTTATTATTATTATCTTTTTATTATTATTATTATTATTATTATTATTATAATTACTTTCTTCGCTTACCAGCTTTGGAGAAGAAGACAAACATTCCGGCTACGGTGACGTTCTGATTGACCAGTCTGTTAGTGACACAGCGGACATACAACCCGTTGCCTGTGGAGATCATCTCCAACGTTGGGAATTGGTATTTATAATGGAGGGAGTGATTCTTAGGAGCGTCTGATGTGATTCCGTCGTGGATGTCCAGCGTAATGATGATACTGTCTAAAAGGCAGGAACAGAAGATGAAAATACCGGTTTAGAAAAGACTTCATTTTTTATTTGTTTTCATTTTATGCAAGTCGCCAAGGCCTTGAAGGCCACTTCAAGTAATGGGCTACAAATCAACTATTTTTCTAGGGGCCATTGCAACCAAAATATGTACTCCTGGGGCTGAAACAGGGTTACCCCTTTTACAGTTCAAACGGATGTAGGCTTGGGTATCATCCATCAGGAGCCTGGCTGGTAGAGCAGAAAGCAGCATTTTCTGCCAAACAGCTTTATAAAATACAGCCCTGTTTGTTTGGTGCGGCGTTTCTCAATTGACAACAGTTTCTATGGTTGAAAGGTAATTGTTACAAACCATGGTAAAAAACATGTAAAAATACACTCTCCTGATGATGACCAGAGCAAGCTAGTCGAAACGTTGAGATCAATTTATGAACTCACTCTGCGGCAGTGCAGTTAAAAACGATCCTGTAACCTAAAGTAGGAGTCCCAGCCTATTTTGTGTACCTTTCCGCCCAGGTAGTAGCTAAAAAGCAAGACAGCTCTTTTCAAAACTAAGAAGACTCCCAAACAATCTGATAAATCTACTCCGAATTAGAATAAAGAAAGACAGTTCTCAAACAAAAAACTCTAACTGACAAGTAGACACACACGCACGTGGTGTTACCGCAAACCAAATACATATTGATACCTCACCGTGCAATGCCTCAAATCATATGACACTAAATAGTTAATTGACAAACTGCACCCCATATGCCCAAACCACATTTTTCAACAAAACTTTTGGAGCCTTAGCTTGAGCCGACATTTCAAAAGACCCTAGTGTTTACTTACCCGACTTAAAGATGGGGTTAAGAGACAAGAATACATGCTTCTTCTTGGGTGCAACAAAGAGCCACAGCATATCGTGGGTCTCTGGCTGCCATAGGACAGTGGCAAACTGGCTCTGACGATCATCAAAGAATGCTAGTGTGTCCACTGAACAATCAAACAGAACATATATTTTATCTGATTTGTAGTAGCAAAATGTTACCAGCCTTAAATACCATGTGATGCACTAATATTGTGATTGTGGTTCCCAACTCAATTATGGTTTTAGTAAACAAGCAATACTTACAAACCAGCAGTCCTTGGATGTTTGGATAATTGACTGGCTTACTGAGTGGCTGGGATTAAAATTTATTCCCCTGTTCCTAACACAAGAAAATTGCTATTTAGGCCTGCAGCCTCAAATCCTACAAAGTCAGACAACTTCCAGAACAAACACAATGTTGGCAAATTTTCAACAATTTAGGGTTAACTCTTAACAACTTTTGCATAGCAAACTGAATACTGTAAACCATTGTAAACCTCCTTAACCATTACATGTTGTCAAGTAAAGAAAAAAGGTCTCATACTTCAAAAAACATAATTCCACATACCTTTTTGCAGGATAAACTATATTAAACAAAATAGCTGTGAAAGTCTTATAGATCAAACAAGGAAGAAAGTGGTAGCACTCAAAGACTAACCAGTGACATCAAAAAATGTAGGGAATGGAGAATTCCCTGTTTTTAATGTTACATTTAACATTTTATTGTTTTGAATGGTATTGCTTGGGCACTGGCCTGGGCCCTATTTCATAGAGCTACTTAAAGGAATATTACAGAATTGTTTTTTGCTAACAAAACAGTTGCTGGCAGTGTAAGCACTTTATGTAATCCACCATTTACGTAAACTGATAAACCTGTAGAAGTTTGAGATCGATCGGCCATCATTTTGCATTGCATTGATGCCAAAATAAAATGAATAAACTGAGCGATTAACTCCAAACGCGAAGTTAGATTATTTATTTCTCATCAAATATGACATTTCAGACAGAAATATTTCCAGGGATGTTTTCAATAACATTAGACCATGTAAGTTTTATGTAACTCTGTGATCTTAAAGATTTTTGTTTCTTACCAATTCCGCAACTTCCCTTTAAGCACAAAGAGCAGCTAAGTGCAAACAAATTTTGCGAACTAAAATATTAAGGTTACCAGTCAAAATACAATGTCCCATGTACAATTTGTGACTGGTATCCTGCTCATTTCTGCCTAGCCATTTCTGGTTTTTTTTTTACGTTTTTCTTCCATTCTGTGCATTTTAACATGTGTTAAGTGCTTTTGATCATCTGCATGTAAGGGGTACAATATAAACTTAAATTATTATGATATAGTGTTGAATCCCTGGCATTGAGTTACCTATTGGTTTTAAAGCCGGTTCACTGGCCGACAGAAATCGGTAGTGGGCTCGGAAGACTGGAAACTGGAAAGCTATGCTACTCCAGTGCTTGAACTCTATACGCAGCGAGTTCTCAGTTGATATCAATGCTCCTGGCCGCTTGTATGATGCAAAGCATTGCTCAATCACCGGACTAGATGACTCACCATCGTATACCTGTATGTACGGATAAACAAGTAAAATGTGATAAAGACGCACTGGTTTGATAATAAGCCCTGTAGTGCCAAATTTCATAAAGCTGCTCAACGGTAAGCACATTTTCATGCTAACTGTAGCAGAAGAATTTCCTTAACCATTAATGTGTTTCATAGGTAAGAAAATTAGGCAGCCGCTTGCGCTTTTACCATGGATTCGCATTGTTAAAAGTCACTCATTTTCATACAGTAAGCAGTGGGGTCAATTTCATAGAGCTGCTTAATGGCTGATTTTGTGCTTACTGCGCGAGTTTCCATATCATAGCACGCTGCTAACCGTAAGCACACAAAAAGGCATGCTAACTTTCTGGTGCTTTCTGTATGAAAATGAATGCCTTTCTTTCCTGCCGACATGTGGAATCTGCTTACCTGTACATTATGAGCACATTTTTCTGCTATAGTTAGATCAAAATTTTTCCTACAATTTAGCAACCCTTTGGCCAAGTTTGCTTTCAAGTGATTCAACTTGTTCATCCCATATTCATTATTTCAAATTAAAGGCAGTGGACACTATTGATAATTACTCAAAACAATTACTAGCATAAAACCTTTCTTGGTGACGAGTAATGGGGAGAGGTTGATGGTATAAAACATTGTGAGAAATCTCCCTCTGAAGTGCCATAGTTTTTCGAGAAAGAAGTACAGTAATTTTCCAAGAATTTGATTTCGAGACCTCAGATTTAGAACTCAAATTTTCACAGGTTTGTTATTATATGCATAAGTTGAGATACACCAACTATGAAGGCTAGTCTTTGACAATTACCAAAAGTGTCCATGGCTTTAAATAGGGATACATTTCTAATTAAATGGAGATGCATTTCAACCCTTAACTAGCCAATCAGACCACTTAGAGTGAATTTTTATTGATTCTAAGGCATTCTAACTGGCATTTGGCCAGTGGAGAGAGAATGCTGCTATTTTAAGAGCAAAGAAATACACATTGAAGTACCTCGATTCCATTCTTGTCGTAAGACCACATGCAAGGCTGCCTGGTCTTACTTCCAGACATCAAGAAGTCATCAAAGATAAGCTGCACTTTGCCTGTCTTCTGAAGGTTCTGGATGGTGTAGCTGCAGATGTAAGGCAGGAGCCTGTCAGTGAAGTTAGCTTGGGTGAACACTGGTCCCGATATTGATTTCAACTGGCTAGGCCAGCCAGAATATAACTGAGGACCACACTCTGCATCCAAAGAGTATTATTTGTGTGAAGACATGACAACAAAATAATCCCATTCAATGTACAGGTTGCAAAAGAGAAATTTATGGTTATGTCAGTTTATCAAATAAATGACCCAAATGACAAGCCAAGTGTTGGCTTTGCAGAGCTGGAATTTCACTGATGGGAGGGTGAAGCGTGTAGTGGCCAAGAGGTCTAGTGCACTGGACTCAACTTCTGGTGGCTGAGTCATGGGTTCCAATCCTGATCATCACGCTTGTGTCCTTGAGCACGACACAATAATTGCTTTAAGTGGGGTATATGGATACCTATGCAGGCAGAGATAAACTAGCTCGGTGGGCTCCATACTTGGCAGCACCAGATAAGCATGATAAGGGGTGTCAATCAAACAAATAAGAAAAGACCTGTCACATAATAACAAGAATGAGAGCAACAAACGAGCAAAAAAAAAAAAAAAACATTAACAGGACTGTAACCATGCTGTAAGAGATGAGTGACTTACGTGAGGGTCTCTCGCACGTTGGACCAATCCACTGTGGTAGACAATTACAGGTAAAACCTTGCTCCTTGTTGATGCAAAGACCCATGTTCTTACACGGGCTGCTGGTACATTCATCAACATCTGAGTAAAGGAAAATGTTGAGTTCATTAAAGCCATTGAGTTCATTAAAGCCATTGGACACTTTCTGAACAGAACAAAAGTTAAAAATTCACAGATTTACAAATAACTTACACGGTTTACAGAAGGTAATGGTGAAAGACTTCCCTTGAAATATTATTCCAGGAAATGTTTTACTTTTTAGAAAACATGAAAACAATTATCAATTCTCGATATCGAGAATAACAAATTTATTTTAAACACATTTCATGACACAGCGAAACGTGCGGAAACAAGGGTGGGTTTTCCAGCTATTTTCTCCCGACTTCGATGACCGATTGAGCCTAAATTTTCATGGGTTTGTTATGTTATATATAAGTTGTGATACACAAAGTGTGGGCCTTTGGACATGTGGTTTACCGGTGTTGTGGGATTGAGATAGACTTGACTAACATGACTTATCAGGTGAAGTTTGCCGTAGCACCACGTGTAAATCTCTTTTGAGTAGTTGGGTGACAACTCAACGTTTCAATGGACCTTATGCATTGACGTCATCCAGTAGCCATCTTAGAGGAAAAACGGTGACGAAACAATCGAGACGCGCAGATTTGTACGCGCGGCGCACAGTATTGGCCAATGAACAACCTCCTTTTGACCTCTAGGTGAGTAGTGCTGGGCGAATAGTGAAATTTTGTTATTCGGATACCGCTGGCCAACTATCCGAAATTAACCGGATATTCGAATAGTTTTTTCGCCGCTAGAGGGCGCTGTTTAAAAAAAATATTTATTTTTTTTTGCCGCTAGAGGGCGCTGTTCGTTTGTGAATGAGATCTTTTGGGCGGATTGATATTAGTTTTAGACAGTGTCACTCGGTTCATTCATAAAAATGACCGGATCTAATTTAAAGATGGCGATTTGCTTTTTCTTTTGATCGTCATTGACTCTACGTGAAGGAAAACTTTTGTAATCTTTGAACAAATTACGTCAGAAATGTCATTGTTTTAACTCTTCACGGAGGTGAGCATAGTTAAATACTTAATATATGCTGTTTTATGCTGTCTTAATAGAAGTTTCATAAGGATTCAGACAAAACATTCATATCAGTTGTCGCCCGACGTCCGCGGATATTCGGATATTAAAGAATATCCGGTTACTCGGTTGTAATTACAGAATTATCCGGTTTGTAAATAGATATTCGCGCCCTATGCGGATATCCGGTTAAGAAAAAAAAGGCATTCGCGGTTACGGATAGGAAAACCTATTCGCCATTAACCGGATATTCGAATAATTCGCCCAGGCCTATAGGTGAGGGTGCCCTACTGAAATGACGTCATATGCATAAGGTCTATCAGTATGCTCTAATAGTCTTCAGGTATCCATCCTCCTGAAGACAATCAGAACATACTGATCGAAATGTTGAGTAGTTAACCAGCGGTTCTTCTCAGAACTAACACTACTCACAAGAGACTTACACATGGTGCAAACCTCACTTGATTATACTCCCATCTTGCGAATATCAAATCCTACTTAACATGACTTATGTCTGATACAGACTTACTTAGTCACAACTTACTGCTTAAATTTGTAAAGCAGCTTCCACATGAGCAAACCCTGGTATCATCATGCCATATACACACTCATTCAAAACTGTGTATGGATATTTGCTGTCTCTGACATAACTACATGTACTACAGAAAAGGTTTCCCCTTAATGAAAACAGGGCCCTTTTTCATGGCTCTGCTTACCGTAAGCAGGGAATTCTGTGCTTACGTCAAGCTTATTTCACGGGTTTCTACACTTACACAGCTAGCGCAGACATTCAGAGCTAGCTATGCAAGGGGAGAATGGTGATAGTTATTGCAGAATTCAGCGGTAAGCAGAGCCACGACATTGGCCCCTGATGTCCGAATCCAAACAAAAAGTATTAAAGGAATACGTTGCCTTGGATCGGACGACTTGGTCTATAAAAAAGCGTTTGTAACCGTTTGTTATAAAATGCATATGGTTGGAAAGATGTTTTAAAAGTAGAATACAACTATCCACACAAGTTTGCCTCGAAATTGCGTGGTTTTCCTTTTACATTGCGATATGTAGAGGAAAACCATGCAATTTTGAGGCATGTTTGTGTGGATCATTGTATACTACTTTTACAGCATCTTTCTACCCATATGCATTTTATAACAAACGCTTTTCAAAGACCAACCCGACCGATCTAAGGCAACGTGTTCCTTTAATGTTCTTTCATGTACCCTAACTGATGGTACAAAAACAGACAGACAGACATACAGACAGTACAGGTACCTTGTTCGCAATTTTGACCTGTCCACTCTGAGGAACAGTTGCAGCTATAAGTGCTGACTTTCCACAACTGCTCTGTGCAGACACCCCCATGCAGGCACGGATTGCTGGCACACACTGAATCTACAATAGGCAAACAAATCATCAAGAACTTTCTGAGGGATCTCTGTTTTCTAAATAATTGTTTGAATTGAAAAAAAAAATAGAATTATCATTCAGCTGTTGCAAACTGCTTACCCACCAAAAGGGCCTATGATGGTATCAAATGCAAACTAAAATGCCTGGTGTTTAAACCCTAGCAATGTCTTTTGCGAAGGCTAAATGACAAAACCACGCGCATTATGAACAGGTATCTAAGTGTAACAAAAAGCAGTAAAGTGGAAAAATATTAAACTATTCTGATCTTTGTATCCAATCAATTTTCACTGCTTATGTTACACTATTCATGTTTGTTGTTTTGTTTTTGTATATATAGGCTTTGAGAAATAAACTGCTAGGGTTGAACAGGCCATTTCAAAAAAAAATCTGTTTGATAAATTGTTAATTGTTTTAAACGCAAGTTCACCCCAAACAAGAACTGCCAGTCTTGGTAAGAGGCTACAAGAAGTGAACATTCAATTAAAGCCATTGGACCCTTTCAGTACAGAAAAAAAAATAAAAAGCTCTTGAAGTATTATTCCATGAAATGCTTTACTTTTTGAGAAAACAGTAAAACAATATCAGTTCTCGTTAACGAGAATTACGGATTTATTTGAAACACATGTCAATTGTCATGACACGGCGAAACGCGCGGATACAAGGGTGGGTTTTCCCGTTATTTTCTCCCGACTCCGATAACCGATTCAGCCCAAATTTTCACAGGTTTGTTATTTGATACAGAAGTTGTGATACACGAAGTGTAGGCCTTGGACAATACTGTTTAACGAAAGGGTCCAATGGCTTTAAGATGAAAACAACTTGGGTAGCTGAAGGTAGGAATTCATATTCGTAGGATGGAGGGAAACATGTACCAGACAAAAGTTGTGTTTGCACTGGATTTAAGCATTTTGGGTAACTTTACCAAGACGCAGGGTATCATTTCGATGGGTTTATCATTCCTCCCACAGTCTGCACTTGGATTTTACTGACGCTGGTAGAATTACCGAGACAAACATTGTAAGAGGGATTCCCATTTTACATGCGTGATCTAGACTGATGAAAGGTCACTGGATTTTCTGGCTCAGTTAAACTGACCAGGTCAATCTTCCTGGGCACCTTTGGCTTGGTTAAACTAGCCACACGGCTTAGTTAAGTTATCTGTGAGGAAAGTTACCTGGGCTGTTTGCACTGGACTTGCAACGGGTAAGTTACCCACTGGCGCAGTTTAGTTTACCAACATTAAGTCCAGTGCGAACAGGGCTAAAGAGACGCAGTAAATGGAATAAAGCTGTCAGACCATGGTCAGACAGAGTTTTAATTACAAAGTCTATGAACTCACCCTGTGCCTTGACCCATCTTAGCACCACGGCTAAACACAAAGCCAGGCACGCCTGCATGGCTGACAGGAGTCAAGGGGCCAAAGATGTCCAATTGGTCCTCAAGTTTCCATTAAATGATACAAGATCTCTTTACTGTAAACCTGCCAGTCTTTTCACCTCCTACATCACGGATACATGTGAAGCTCCTCGTGGATAGCTGTGAAATAGAGGTGGTAAACATTGTTATAATTATAGTTATATCAACAATATCAACTTAACAAAACGCAATTCCAAAGATTGACCATCACTTTATGATGAAATCAGTCATGTGATTCTAAGCCACTACTTTAACAAACAGTCAAACATCAAAATCCTACCCAGACATCTATATAATTTAAAAAGAGACCAACTTCCTACCCGCGACACTGCGATATCCGACTACCCGTTTGCGCTCGGTTACCTCGCCCCCTCAAAGACGAGGTTGCGCTGGGCTAATCGCAATGCGCCACAATGTTGTTTTCACAACAAGTGGTGCCCGCACTCTGCTGAATTGATGCTTCCTGGGTCAATTTCAGGGGGAATGTGTTGTTTGTGGCGTCACAGTCAAAGCACGAGCGTGTAGTAATTCTGGGGTTGGGGGCTACCCTTGGGTTGTCAGGGGGTACATGTCATCTGCGTTTCATATACCCGTCAGGCGCCCTTTGTGATGTCACAAAGTAACCTAGCGCTTACAGTGGAAGCAAAGAAAAATGCACAGGACCACCAAGGGGGAATTAACGGAGGCCTACGCGACGGAGGTAGGTGGGGGTTATTAGAGCACATGGGACAGGGAGAGGGAATGGGCAAACAGTATGGTACGTCTGTGTGGGAAGGGGGACGGGGGAACAGCAAAAAATGAAGGGAACAAATTAAAAGGACTGGGGAAATAAAACGGAAAAGGAAAAGGGACTAATGAGGACATGGGACAGGAAAACAATAAACTGAACAGGGAAAAATACACGAAACAAAGAAAGAACAACTAGCGGGACCGGGCGTGGAACAGGAAAACATCAGTTAAGGGCCCGAAAACAGTGGTGCATTCAATAGATTAGGTCGGGAAAGGGAAGGGGCACTATGTGGGACAGGGGGCGGGGGGAAGGCAAACAAATTAACGGGATGATATAAAAAATAGGAAAGGAAAAAAAAGGACTTCTAAAAGATATGGGGCAGGAAAGTAATAAACTGAACACGAAAAAAACCCGGGGATTAAACGGCACTGGTAATGGAACCACTAGCTGGACTAGCGGACAATGAGAAACGGAATGAGAAACGGAAAAAGACGAACAAGTGTACGATTCCAAAAAGCACTAAGAGACGTCTTAACTTAGGGTGGGGATGGGTGATTTATTAAGTGTGACCCAGCTTACCTCCCCCCCTGTACACAAAGGAACGCCGCATTGCAACACTTTTTTTACGTAATGATTTATAGCAGGATGCGCACGTAGTGTTTGTATAATGGATAATCCCGTAATAAACACTTCCTGTTAAGGTATAGAAGAACAAAAATTCAGTGTAATTTGACCTAAATTAGATTTAGAGAGGATAAATTGGTGGCGTCCAGCAAAATATTTGCCAACACTTCTCCTACTGTGGCACTGGCTACTCTCCCACGCCATCCAGGGTTATCGAAATTGTCCTTTTCAGTGAAGATTTAAATTAGGGAACAACAGTGCGAGTACCCGGTCTTCACTGCGTGGTAATGACCAAGTTGGTGGCTGGCGCTGTTAACGGACCGAGCCGGAGGCAAGGTCCGTTAACAGCGCCAGCCACCAACCAAGGTCATTACCACGCAGTGAAGACCGGGTACGAACACTGTTATTCCCATTAATAAATACCTTTTTTAGCAAATTAAACGGCTAAAATTGTCCAAATTTTGTAACTTTTCTCTCGGCGGCACTTCCAGACAGGTTCAGGGGCCATATTCGAGCTTTTGATGGTTCCCATCTCTTTCGTGCTTTAATCACATTACTGATCTTTGAGACCAGTGACTCTTTGAAATAATGATCTGTTCAGCGCCTTCACTGGGGTCAAAGGAGGCAAATGATTGGACGATAGCTGTTCCTTGTGCATTAAAATGCGCGCACGAGCTCGGCGTTGTCAGTTTATACGCGCGCACATGTTACACGCGTGCACTCAAAATTGATACATTTTCAGCGCATGTACATGAAGTTGCAATGAAACTAACAGGGATATAAATAAGCATGCGATACAGTGCAACGCGCAAGGTTTACACAATGTATGCTGATTTAGTGGCCACTTATTCGCTATTTTCCAAAGCCGGTCTTTATACCACCGTTAACACTCCCACACGTGACCGGGTTTTGACCAATCAAAGACTTGAAACCGTCCAAGTTATTTATTATTTGTTATCATGGTTAATGTTTATTTAAATGATGATAGCACTTTTGTGTACTGTCTTTTCAGCAGTGTCCTCACTCACTATTTAGTATTTTAAGAATCTTGCCGAGTTACCAACGTAAACGTAAACATAAACGATGACTGGCTGCATGCAAAGAGGTAGTACTACTACTACCTAACCTAGTTGCGATAACGTGACCCTCCTGCCGCAGTGTTTTCTGCCGACGGCAGGAGGGTTACTTTATCGCAAATAGCAAAGAAGAGGAGTTGTGTACGGGGACGGTGGTGCTAGATGGATACTTCTAGAAACTATAATTTATAACTAAGGCTCCTGGAGCCTTATTTATAGTTTCTAGATAGAAGTACGAGATGGAGAGATGCAGTGCAGTGCATCCCAAAAAATTGTTGTTGCGTTGACATGCTTGTTTGTCATATCAACATGATCAATATTTGTATAAAGTTGTAGTTCATGTAGTTGCGATACCGTAGTCCTCCTCCCGACGGCGGGTTACGTTTATCACAACTAGCTTGCTTGATCTTGATGGTTGTTGTTTACGTTCGGCTATCCTCTCCCGTAACATTATCATCATTTCATCAAAGAGTAAAGCTCTGGAGTAGTCTCACTCTCACTCCTCCAGTTGTTCGTTGTTGGTTATTCAATTTTGTGTAAACTACTACCCTACTCAGAATCACTAAAAATCATAAAAATGGTTTGACAAGATGTGATACGATGAATAAAACCAACATCATGAAACAATCCTTGAGCAGACATACCGTAATTTTCGTCACTTTCTCTCGAGTTAGCAAGAACCTCCATCCGCCCACAGCACACACACGCTATATTCTCTACATAAACACCACTCAGACGAGGTCGACATACGTACGTACGTCGTACATGACAGAGCGGTGTGAAGTTGGTATCTTGTTTGACGTTCGACATTCGAATATCAAACAAGAACCAGTTACTTGTTAGACATTCAACATTCAGTTGTGCATGAGTTCAAATGAACTTGTCATCATATCCAGTTTTATATAATTACATACAGGGCCCGATTTCATAAAACTGAAAATAGTGCTTAGCTAATTAATTTCCTTCGCTAGGCAAAAAGTTGGTGGGGCACCTGTCACAAATGACATATATCTGGTTATCCTACAGTTTCTGGTTAGCAATAAATTTGTCTGTCTAGGCTTAGCAAGTGTGTGCGGCTAGTTCTAATTCTACCTCCATGGTTTTACGATACCTCCATAGTTTTATGCAATTGGGCCCAGACCATCTTTGGGTTGGGGCAGTGCAAGGGGGGGGGGGGGGGGGAGGTGCTGGACATGCCTGATGTCTATCTATATTAGGCTATCTGAGTTTGCCTTTGGCCCAAAAGACAAATTACAAGCTAATATTAATAACATGATAGACAGCGAGTGCAATGAACACTAACAAATTACACTGCATTATCTGCAAATAATGTGCTTTTATTGACTCTTTAGAAAGGTATATGTTACATGAACTTTACTGTTTCATTTCTTAAACTTTGAGTTGAATTTTTAACATTTAAAATATATAAAAATATTTACCAATATATATATCAATTTTAAATAATCATATTCTTTTTTACTAATTTTATATTCAAGCTTAGGCATAAAAAAAAATGTTATGTTAGCTATATAAACCCGACCTACCCTAAAAATACGGCCGACCCTGGATATTTTAAATTTTTTCAAGGGAAGAAATTTAATGATGAATATCTATAAAAGACATAACAATTTATAAAATGTCATCAAGAGTTTCAAAATATACTATTTGTTGTGTGTAGCCTTGTTTTCTTATGTCATTGTGTGCACTACCGCCTTAAACAACTAGAAAACATGGATTTTTGTTGCTGGGAGAAAACAAAAAAAATTTTTTTAAAGGCTACTCTTTATAAAATAGAGGTTATAAACAATGCTCAGTATTTTAATTTAACTTTCAATTTATTATTATTATCTCAAAGGGTTCAATGTTTTTATGAAAGAAATGTCCATTGTCTGTCTCTATTCTGTCCATAGAACTAAAATGCTAAAAGAGAGAACAAAAAATAAGGTTAGACCTCTGGTGCTAAAAGTGGGAACTTGAGTATTTGGGTACTAAAAGAAGAACTCATAAAGTACTGTAACTAGTGGACACTATTGTTAGTAACATTGTGAGAAACGGCTCCCACTGTATTTTTTGAGAGAAATAATTTTCCACGGATTTCATTTTGAGACCTCAGAATTGGATCTTGAGGGACCCTAAATCAAGCATCTAAAAGCACACAACTTCATGTGACAAGGGGGTTTTTGCTTACATTTTTATCATGCAACTTTGATGACCAATTAATTGACCTCAAATTTTCACAGGTTTGCTATTTTTTGCATATGTTGAGACACACCAAGTGAAAGACTGGTATTTGACAATTACCAATAGTGTCCAGTGTATTTTATAAGCACGGAGGTAGGAACTGAAGTATGAAATTTTCTTGCAGCTAATGCAAAAGCAATCTCTGAAACCATCTCAACTCTCATCTCAAAAAGCTTATAATCTTTCCATTTTGTTTTATTTGGAAAGATTATGCGCATTTGCCGATATTCAACTGATCTTCTAGATACTTATCACTTTTTGAGTTGGGCCTTTTTAAAATTCTGTTCATGCATCTAGAATATGAAGTAGGCCTCTCTTATTCAAAGCGTGATGAGCAGAAAGAGTTGATTATTTGTTGAATATATTTTGAGCTCAGAGCATGCTGTGACCAGACTGGGATTTGAACCCACGGTTCCAATCCAATGCCTACAAACTCAACTGGTAGCGTCTGCCGACATTGAATTGTGGATTGTGTCATGCGACAAGACTGCTGGATTAAAAATTTAACATTAATTTTTATTAGTTTTATTATTAAACAGCTACATGGTATGGCTAAATGAAAACAAAAATGCCAGAAAATGCCCTGAAATGTTTCATTCAAGGCACCATTCAACAGGACAAAGTCTTAACAGTCTAGTCGAATGAATCAATCATTCCATCTTCAAAGAACGAAAAAATTATCTCCATTAAACAAATGCGAGCATTTACTATTCTTCTTATAAACACCCAAGTTGTTCTTTCACATTTTGACAAAAGCACAATATTTTTTTTTTTTACAAAATTGTGTTCTACTGGCATCCATTTTCAGGGTATTTTGCACTGCATGGTGAAATGGTCTACTAGTGTGCCATAGTAAAAAAGGATGGGACTAACATATGCAATGAACAGCCCCAAAATGCGTGTAAATAATACAAAGATGCACATTAACGTGGGATCTGGTATGGATAATGACTGCTACATGACTAACAATCCTCCAATCGCAAAAATTCTTGGGGGTTATACAATAAACGTTTATAACAGCATGGCAGGGCAAGAAATATTTATTTCAGGTAATTTATTTCATCAACTGTTTTCCTGAGTAAGCATTGTAATTATTGGTGGCGGCATTTTAGTGCGTGCTTGGTAATAACAAAATTAAACAAATATCATAGAAAACAAAAATTTCAATCTAAATGTTAATATGAAACCAGTACCAATGGCAACCTATCCATCTGTAATACTGTTAAAAGTTTAGAAAATAGAATTTCAATAAACCCAAATTAACATTGCCTAGATTAACGGCAACAATCTTGTTGAGTCTTTTGTCAGTTCCAATTAAAGACATTTCTGGTGAACGATCAACGAGCCAACCTCATCATACTGTTTCTTGCTGATTGCTAACTCACTAAACGTGGACAGAGAAGCCAAGATGGATCCACCCATCCACACCGAGTACTTCCTCTCAGGAGGTGCTATGGTCTTCACCTTCACAGAGTCAGGAGCAAGGGCAGTCACCTCCTTAGTCATCCGGTCAGCCATGCCTGGGAACATGGTGGAACCCCCGGACATTACCAAGTTACTGAACAAGTCCCTTCGGATGTCCTTGTCACATTTCTGGATGCTGTTGAAGACTGCCTCGTGTGCACCGGTCGACTCCATACCAATCAAAGAGGGTTGGAACATTGCCTCTGGGCATCGGAACCTCTCACTGCCGATGGCGACAACTTGGCCATCAGGTAGCTCATAGCTTTTGTCAAGGCTGGTGCTGTTCTGGGCAGCGACCATCTCCTGGTCAAAGTCAAGCGCTGTGTAGCATATTGTCTCTTTAATTTCACGAACCAACTGCAATTCAGCTGCAAGAGGCATAGTATACATGTATCAACATCACAAGAGTAATTCAGCACTGACTACCAACATGTACAAGTATGAATGGAGCACTGAATTAGTGCTAACTTTTCTGCAATATTTAATTTAAAACAAAGTCACTACTTGACTTCTATATACAGAAGCAACTTTAAGAAAACAAGCAAGAGCCACAAAAATAAGAGTGTCAATATTTTGGGAAATGTGAGTACTAAAATGACGTTCCCTTACAACAAGCCAAACTTTTCTAAAAAGACTTTTTGCGATACCACTAAATGTCACTCACTCTTGGTGTAATTTTCTATCTGACAATTTACAGATGGTAAGGGTAGTAGGGTACAAAACTGTCAAAGCATCTTGTGAAATACTTTTGTCAGTATTGCCCTGCAGATTATTATTAATCGACTAAAGTATTCAACAAAAAATGGAAATAAAAAATATATGAACCCAAGAAACAATTCATGTGTGAACCGTTTCACAGACTTCCGCGGGTTGGTGTCCCTTCACGATTGCTGCAGCCAGTGATTCAGTTGTTTCCCACTGTCCCCTCGCTTAATGTGGATAGATTTGACAAAAATGCTGGGGTTGGCCAGTGGACCACCTTTAAGGGAGAATGCTGAAAATAAAATCAATGTAACATATTAATTAACAATTAATAAGTTATTAAAGCTAATTACTATACCATTTGAGCAGGAGGGCATACTATTTTCTTGCAGCAACTTCATCAGGAAAAAAGAGAGGTCGCGTCCATTTACATCAAACGTCTGGACTGCATTAAGCAACGTTTTACCGTCATTGATCGGCACAATTTCTGAGACGCCTCCACCAGATTCAAATACTATCCCGGTCTTCCGACCAGACGCATAGAGGGACAGGGCGGCCTGGGTGCCGAGGTACATTGCTGGAACATTGAAAGTCTCAAACATGATCTACAAGTGGGGAAAGAATGAAGGGTAATAAACATAAAATAAGTTTCCGTCCTTGAATATAGAGCATTAAACACATTGTAGAGCAACTCAGCGACAATGGTAATATGTAGCGACTGACTCTAATTTCTCTAAATGAGTTGGGGTGGTTCTGAAAACTCAACGTTTTGATCAGTATGCTCTGATCGTCTTTTGGAGAAAGCTTTAGAAGACGATCAGAGCATACTGGTCGAAATGTCGAGTTGAAACCAACGACTCTTTTCAGAACCACCCAACTCATTAGAGATAGTCATTACTTGGTGTTACCGCAAACCTTTTCATATCCATTCCACCATGCAAAGTTTCAAATCCTACTTGACTCTTATGTTCTGAACAAGCAGGCACTGTAATGAAAATATTGCCTGTATCGGGTCAATCATGATGTCAAGAATAAATGATGAGTTGATGATCCTACCTAACACAAAAAAAATGTGAGAACCAAACCGAGCTACAAGTAATAGACCCCTTACCTTGCATATAACACAAAATGCTGCACTGACATGCACGTTTTCATGCACAAACAACAGCTACTGTTCAATCATTTCATTTGCCTCCTTTGACCCCAGCGAGGCTACTTTTTGACCCCAGTGCAAGGCCACTTAGGAAAGTCTGCTTCTAATACTCGATTAGGAACAGTTGTCTGAACTGGAAACTTCTGTTTCTAAAAGTATTCCTCTACCAATTTAAACAAATTAAATTTATAAAAAGGAATTTCAATATTCTCTTGTTGTTTTCATCCTGTAAAACAAACATTTTATATAATATTAGCACTACGGACCAATCAAAACAGTAAGACTGCAGTAGACCATAGACCTTACAGCACACACTCAGTAGGCAGGTGTTATTCGTGGAATTGAGGTGTATGCTGGTCTAGCTAGCAAAGAAGTTTAATTGCTTGATAGAGCAGCACGCACCTCGTTCAACAGTTGCGCAATGGGTATTTGCGAAAAGGTCTACTGCGCAAGTCAATTACGGACGTTGATCAATAATCATTACCTCTGTCATCTTTTCTCTGTTGGGCTTGGGGTTCAGAGCAATCTCAGTCAGCAGGACAGCGTGTTCCTCTGGAGCCACACACAGATCATTGTAGAAGGTGTGGTGCCAGATCGCCTCCATATCATTCCAATTGGTGATGATACCGTGTTCGACGGGGTACCTCAGACAGAGGATACCCCTCTTTGCAATTGCCTCGTTTCCGACGTAGATGTCTTTGGGATTGGTACAATACTTCTGTGCAAATTCCTAAGCAAAAGAGGTTAATTTTTTTTTTGAACAAAACTTTTGAGGAGAGATTTCTGTGAGTGTGTTATTATCTGTCACAGTTCAGCTCGAGCTAACTGGTTTTGGTTCATAGATAATTAATATTTATACCAATGCATCTCTCCTAAAAGGTAGGGTCATTAATTGGTTATATAGTCAATAAATTTATGACCATCAAACTTACTTGGTGAGAATTGCACTGTGCTAAACTGATTCAACTATTTTGAGAAAGGATTCCCTTCAAAGTAATAATGTATTGGATAAATCTTCACCGGGTGAAGATAACATTTGAATAAATTGGAAACATTCTCGTATGAATCACTTCTCAGATTGCCAAGGGTTGGTGTCCATTCTTGAATGCTGCGGCCAGAGATACCAAGTACCCACTTCCACCTTGCTAAAGGTGGATAAATTCAGCGTTCTTGTGAAAATACCAAAACAGTCCTTTGCTGTTTTTTCAGAAAGTAAAAACTGTATTCAGCTGAATTTCTTTTTACAAAAAATTTTCTACAAATTGACAAAAACAAAAGGCTGGCCAAATTAGGTTAAATTTTACACCACAAGTTACAAAGTCGAATGGTTTAATCATAAATCAACTGATTTGTTTTCAATGTGTAGCATTTTTAGCAGTGGTGATCCATAAACCATGGTCCTTCGACTACCGCTAGATTAGAAGTTTAAGATCACTGCAACTGCATTATCTGATGTTACCTTATGTCGATGTCTGCCCGCCACTGTCCGCAAGACACTGCATGGTTCATTGTCACCCGCAAATCCAGCCTTACTGACATAGGATCCATTGTCAATAACAATGGTGCGTGATTCACCTTGTTGCGTTGCCATAGTTGTTTTCTATCCATTTGGAAAATTAAAAACAAGAGTGGAATTAGATGTATGGTGTAGTTGAAGATCAAGGAACACAAAAGATCACCAAAACTAATTTTATGAAAATGTAAAACCATATGTTAATCTTGGTCTTGATGTAATAGATCGATTCATTAGGCTTTGCCCATGATGCCTGTGTGAGCAAGAACACTTGAGCCTCTCCAATGCCTTTCTGCACAACTCAGTCACGCACGTCAAGCATACGCGCACGCATGTCAGACTTTATTTTTGAACCTTCGGTTGCGCAATGAGTTGTGATTGGTTAATATGCAATGGGGCGAAGCTTAATGGATCAGTCTATTATTTGTATTGAACAGCTCCTTACTAGTAACAACACTCAATGAAGTCAGGTCAGGAGGGAGGAACTCCTAGGTGCCTAGGAACTCCTAGGCGCTTTTAATTTATGCACATGAGTGTATACCGAACTAACTCGAGCGCTTAGAGACTTTCTTGCGGTGGTGTTAAGCACTATAGAAATGCGGTTGTTATTATTATTGTTATTATTAGAAGTGGTGCTGGCAATTATTATGTAGGGGAGTGAATTCCAGTCTTTTGCAGTATTTGGAAAGTTTGGAAGGCATTGGTTCTAATAGGAAGGGATTCTAAGGGTGAGTGGGTGGTGACAGCTGTTGGGTCTCTTAGGTTGAAGTTCAGACGTACTTCCACTCAGATCAAGTTGTACATATTTGTGGATGACTCTGTGCATTGTGAAAATTCAACCCCTAGGTTAGCAGCGTTGTCAGGACTTTTTCAGTTGGGGGGGGGGGGGGGGGAACTGGGCCCTACATGATACATGTTTGATTTTTGTGGGTTGCTATAATTTGTATAAGTTTTTTTTGTGGGGGGGTGGGGGGAGCTGATGTGGTTGGCTGGTTGGCCGTGGTTACAATCCCGGTCGCGATCGTTCATTGTATACAAAAAAAACACATTTTCTCCGCCCCTGTGAGCACTATTGCCAACCCTGTGATCTTGGCCCTGCATGCTGCAGTCCAGGCCCTTCCTGCTTCTACACAGCACTGGATGAATTGGATACATGTCTGTGTGTGTTGGCAGAATCTTTCAATGCAACGAAAGTTCATCGCTCATTTAAGTCTCACAAAGAGAATGTTTGTCTGGGATGAAGTGGACATGGAATGTTTTTGTAACGTTGCAAATGGGTGGCCCAAGCATTTTGGCCGGGATTGTACTTAAAGGAACACGTTACCTTGGATCGGTCGAGTTGGTCTCATGGAAAAACGTTTGTAACCGTAGAATACAATGTCGATCCACAAAACAACATGCCTCCAAATTGCCCGGTTTTCCTTTTACCTCATCGACTAACACCTTGGGCATGGGAGTCAAATTTTTGTTTTTGACTCCCATTCATATATTAATATATAGTGACTGATAGATGATAAAATAAATTGCCGACCGTGTTAGTTCGCAAAGTAAAAGGAAAACCATGCAATTTCGAGGCAAATTTGTGTGGATCATTGTATTCCACTTTCAGTTTCATGACTTTTAAAACATCTTTCCAACAATACGCATTTTATACCAAACGGTTTCAAACGCTTCTTATAGACCAACTCGTCCGATCCAAGGCAACGTGTTCCTTTACCATGGAGGAAGTAAGTAAGTACACCAGTTGAAAAACCAACATCCCCCCAAACCGAAGGTCGCAACTACTATAAACCATGGACAATATTCAATAACCCGACTGTTTTTTTAAGGAGTAACGACGTGTAGTGTTCTTTTGCAACCATTTCATAGTTATATTATACTTACCTAACTAAACACAGTTGCCCAGTTCCCATCAGAGGGAAACACCATGCAGATTCGTCATCGAAAACGCCACAACCGCCGGGACGGTCATCAAGTTCAGGCATGGCAAGGCCCGAAAATTTGTGATTTTGGGACACACACTACAAACACGCAGTACCAACCGAAATAGTTCTAGGAGTAGCTCTCTGCTATCTAGCTAGCTGTGTTTGTTTGACATGTGCAGTGTGTGGGGTGGGCAGCCGTCGATTTCATCAAACTCTTCCTAACTTAAGATTAATCTTAAGACCTAGCCTAGGACGAGTCCCAACCCTGCACTGTAGCATGCAGACCTTAAGATTAATCCTAAGTTAGGATCGGTTCGTCCTAACTCGAGATAGGATTGATCCTAGCCTAGCGTTTCGTGAAATCGGCCGCAGGCCCTCTCCCTCAAGCAAAACAGTCGACTCAGCCCGACACTGAAATCGACCACTTTCGTACTTGCTGTGCGCATATGAAGTGACGTATACTACCGTATTTGGTATTGCTGAGCTTTTAGCACACATCCGCGGTAGGTCCGATCCGGCCTATCAATCAAACTGTGCGCGTTCATCCATTTGACCAATCACAGCAATGATTGTGGTCGCACAAACTCGATCATGCGTGCGCGTATATTTGGCACGCGCGGCAGAATCGTGCAGAATGTCATTGGAAGTGTTCGTACACGTGTCTTGCTCACCTGCGCGGTGGGCGGAGCTTAGTGGAAAGCACCGGAACGGTCCACTGAAACCGCAACACCTGTGTGGAGGTGTGTGTAAAACAAAATTCACCAGGAGGCAATCTTACTCTACTGGTAGTGAGCATAATGCGCAATATATTAATATTGCTGTGCTCAGGTACGAAATTGTGTCAAGTAGGATCTTTTTGATAATCGTCTTATAAAAGGGAGTCACCTCTTTTGATGTCTGAATAATTAATGAGTACAATTTTGGCATTTAAAGAGCGTTAGTAGGTCTACATGCACTATACTTTAAAATACGGCCCTACATGTTTTGTTTACCCAAAGAGATCTAAAACCAATATCGGCCTAGTAAATCAAGAGTTGGTGTGCAGTGAAGCTTGACATTATATAGTTCTCGCTATTGAAACTCACCTATAGTCTGACCTTGCCTTATATGGTGTTCGGGACTTCACCGATGAGTGGTGTATGTAGAGACTCAAATCCCTGGAAAAATCTCATCGCTAAAAATAACAAGATGCATCACAAACCTTTCTGAGTGTGTGTCCGAGTCATGATGTATTATTGTCTTCAGAGCAGTGGCTCGAGTTCAGTACCAGAGCCAAGCTTCATTGTGTGTGTGTTTGATTATTCACTAAGATCAAACATCGGGTGACTAAACGAAATGATGTCACTGTGCAAATAAAAGTCCTTTGACTTACATGGACTAGATAGTCGAGGGATTACCCCAGTCTTCGCCATATTAGGCCATAGTTCTCCCTGAAATTAAAAACACAGGTAGCCAAGGGATTACCCAAGTCTTTGCCATACAAGGGCATAAACAAAGTTTCTCCCTGAAATTAAAAAATGTATAAAAATGGCTAGCTTACGGCTGGGAAGACAAGAAACCACATTGCGAGCATTCGAAGTGCACTTCTGCATAATAAGAGATCAGTGATATTGCCAACCGTTTTTAAACTATTTTCAAGACTTTATTGAAGACTCCTGTCGAACCGTATAATTCCATCCCAGCTTGACCAGTGCCGTGGCCAGTGAGAACCATTTTGGGTAAGTTTTTTTGCAAAGTATTCTAAAACATTGCATGTATGTAATGTTTAGCCTTCAAGTTGTATCAAACCCATGGAGGTATGAAATATATTTCTACCTCCATGATAAACCTAACACGGCCTTTTCAATATTTTGTTCCAACCAGCTTGAAGTGGTAATATAAAAACACATCTGTTTTCATTTATTTTTGAATTGTTTAAAGAGATAAACAGATATATTCACGTCAGTTTATGATGCGACTTTTAATTGTAGCAACCGAATCATCTGATTTCCCCTTACGAATTTGATTAATATTAGCTCACACTCAACAGTTGCGTAACAGACGAAATTCATTCTAAATCTTTAGTGGTCCTCGACCGCCACATATGAATTTATGTTGATACTAAGAGAACCACTTTTTTAAAGACTAAAGAGATGACCGAATCCCGAACAAAATATTATACAAAATAAAAGTGAAATAATCATATTTATCAGAGACAAAGGTTTAAAGGAACACGTTGCCTTGGATCGGTCGAGTTGGTCTTTGAAAAGCGTTTGCAACCGTTTGTTATAAAATAAAATAGTGTGGTTAGAAAGATGTATAAAAGTATAGAATACAATGTCCCACACACATTTGCCTCGAAATTGCGTGGTTTTCCTTTTACTTTGCGAACTAACACGGTCGGCCATTTATGGGAGTCAAAAAGTTTGCAACGTATTCGGGCGAGTTTGTCTGTGAAATGCGTTTTGAAGACCGGTTTATAACGATGTTTTGAAAGTAGAATGATCCACTCAAACATGCTTATTATCTATTTACAGGATTGCATTCTACAAATACGAAACCCACACCACCTACATCATCATGTCTATGTTCGGCAATGATGAAATATCGGCTATTGTAATCGACAACGGTTCTGGTATGACCAAGGCGGGATTCGCCGGAGATGACGCACCCCGCGCCGTATTCCCAGCCGTGGTGGGACGGCCTCGTCATGAGGTAAGAAATAAAACAGGTTACTTTTTACCGGCTATTGTAAGTTGTTTAAAGGCACTGGACACCTTCGGTAATTGTCAAATTCTCACTTGGTGTATCCCAAAATATGAAACAAAAACCTGTGAAAAGTTGGGCTCCATTGGTCATCGATTTTGCAAGAAAGCAATGTAAGAAAAAACCCACAATTATTGTTGCATAATTTTGCGTGCTTTCAGGTACGTGCATAATAAAAGGCTTCAGCTGAATTATTATTATTTTATTAACGACTACTGAACTTTCAGATATCAACCGGTTATCTATAATTTCGATGACAACAAGTTTTAAATGATACAATTTATCTTATTTTCAACAGGTAATGATGGCTGGAATGGGAAACAAAGACAGCTACATCGGAGACGAAGCCCAGGGCAGACGAGGGATCCTGAGCCTCAAGTACCCGATTGAACATGGTATCGTCACCAACTGGGACGATATGGAAAAGATCTGGCACCACACCTTCTACAATGAGTTGCGTGTGGCACCAGAGGAGCAACCTGTCTTGCTGACTGAGGCACCTCTGAACCCAAAAGCCAACAGAGAAAAGATGACACAGGTATTGGTCAATTTTTATTTCCGCAAATATTTCATCAAATTCATATTGATTTAGCCTCAATACATGATTCGAGATGGAATAATTCACTTTGAAATAACACTCCAATGTTATATGAAAATATTGTTTCACTTTTTTTTATACGAGACAGATGCTTAAGCTACACAAATTTTAATAATTTATTGAATTTTTATTGCGCTCTCTCCCAGGACCTATAACATGCCTGTTCGAGGGCGCATCAGTAAACATGCCATATAAAAAATAATACACAATCAGTACAAAAATATAAATCAATTAAGCCTTACTGACCAAAAATTTCATGGGGACACTAAATACCTATATTATATTCAACATACTTTATTTCCAATCGTTCTTGTTAGAAATACAATCTCCAATACATTCTCCTTTCAGATAATGTTCGAGACCTTCAACGTTCCGGCGATGTACGTCAGCATCCAGGCCGTCCTGTCCCTCTACTCGTCCGGCCGGACCACTGGAATCGTCTTTGATTCTGGTGACGGTGTTTCACACGTTGTGCCGATCTACGAGGGTTACTCGCTACCTCATGCAATCCAGAGAATCGACTTGGCCGGTCGAGACCTCACCGACTACCTCATGAAGATTCTGACGGAGCGAGGGTACTCCTTCTCCACCACAGGTAAGACTGTTATCATGTGATTTGATTTCTTGTTTTATTCCAAAAAGGAACGTACCCCCACGAGGGTACAACAATTTAAACTATACAAATTGCAGTTTACAACATGACGGAGGTGAATAGCAAAAGCCTCAGTGTTAAAGGCAGTGGACACAATTGGTATTTACTCAAAATAATTATAAGCATAAAACCTTTTTTTGGTGACAAGTAATGGGGAGAGGTTGGTGGTAATTTTTTTTTTTGAGAAACAGCTCTCTCTGAAGTGCCATAGTTTTGGAGAAAGAAGTAATTTTCCACGAACTTGATGATTTCGAGACCTTAAGTTTAGAACTTGAGGTCTCGAAATCAACAATCTAAACGCACACAACTTTGTGTGACAAGGGTGTTTTTTTCTTTCATTATTATCTCGCATGTTCGATGACCGATTGAGCTCAAATTTTCACAGGTTTGTTATTTTATGCTTATGTTGAGATACACCAACTGTGAAGGCTATTCTTCGACGATTACCAATAGTGTCCACTGTATTTAAACCAATTTGTTTATAGCATAAACGCATTATTTTAAACACATAAATTCTGTTGAACTTAGCAGATATACAAATTTACTTGGCTATGAAGCCATGTACAATACATTTTTCATGAGAGGTCATTGTCTCCTTCCACATCCGATATACATTACACAAAACGGCTGCTTACTTTATATTTCAATCGCAGTGTATGTCCCAAAGTATAGACCAACTTTCTCCAGAAGACGATCAGAGCATATCTGATCGAAACTTCGAGTTGAAACCAACGGTTCTTTTCACATAAAAGAACCACCCCAACTCACTTAACGAATAGTCATGACATGGTGTTACCGCATGTCTTTCCATAAAGACCAATCGTTTGATTGCTGATGACATTTTAATCATTTCAGCTGAGCGGGAGATTGTCCGTGACATCAAGCAGAAGCTTTGCTACTCAGCTCTCGACTTCGACCAGGAGATGATTAGCTCACAGAATAGCTCCAGCCTGGAGAAAAGCTACGAGCTACCTGATGGTCAAGTTATCACCATCGGCAGTGAGAGGTTCCGATGCCCAGAGGTGCTGTTCCAACCTTCCTTTGTTGGTATGGAGTCAACGGGTGTCCACGAGGCAGTCTTCAACAGCATCCAGAAATGTGACATGGACATCCGAAGGGACTTGTTCAGTAACTTGGTAATGTCCGGTGGATCCACCATGTTCCCAGGCATGGCTGACCGGATGACTAAGGAGGTGACTGCCCTTGCTCCTGCCTCTGTGAAGGTGAAGACCATAGCACCTCCTGAGAGGAAGTACTCGGTGTGGATGGGTGGATCCATCTTGGCTTCTCTGTCGACGTTCACTCAGATGTGGATCAACAAACAGGAATATGACGAGTGTGGTCCCTCAATCGTCCACCGAAAGTGTTTCTAAGTTGCTGTGTGGATGGTTGCATCGTTGAGGACGGACAGTAATGCAAATATTTTCACTACAAACTGTACAAAAATTGAAATGTGTCGAGAGATTTTTGAAAATGCCTTTGAGTTTAAAAGGGTCTTATTTATTTTCATTACAAGTATTACTTAACTTATTGATAAAGAAATCATCATAAATTATAATGGCCATAACAAATTGTGCATAAAGGAAGCCATATTATACCAACAACACATAATTGTGTTTCCCTATACATATAAACAGCTTTGAGCAACACAAAACAAAAAACGAAGTTTGGCCCATGCCATGCAAGTAGAACGAGAAGAAAACGTAATCAATGGTCGGCGACTGTCTTTAATTAGAAATTAAACTTTGTTGTTTTCATCTTGTTAAATATCAACCGCAACCGTTAACGTTGTTTTTTTGTTTGCTTCTATTTTGTAAAGTTTTCCTCCCACATCTAAACATTGAAATTTTTTCTCGTTTCCTCATCGTGTTATAGGCGCAAATTTTGCTATACGGGATGTGTAATATTATGATTTGAGGCATTGCATGCATGGTGAGGTAATTTGGTTTGCCGTAAACACGTCGTGTGTAGTATCTACTTGCCAGGTAGAGTTAGAGAGAACTGTTTTTCTTTGTTCTACTACCGCGGAGTAGATTTATCGGATGTTCGGGAGACTCTACTTTAGCTTAGAGGATTGTAATTAACTGTACTATTGCGGAGTCAGTTCTTGGATTGGTATCAGTTCTTGGATTGGATGTGTTATACAACTTATTTTAAATAATAAAGGATTTTTGTAAAGAACCTCAATTGTGTCAGACTCGATTTTTGATATTCAGATGCCTGTAATCGATATAACCCTGTAATCGATATAACCCCAAAAGGAGACAAGTTCTTTTCGTCTCAGTCTCGCTTTGGTCCACTTATTTGAACTGTGAAACATAAATCTTCCATTATTATTAGAAGTGTTCATAGTACTATAGGTGGGTGCTTGTTCTCACAAACGTTGGGGCTCATTGCTAGCCCTGTAAACAAATAACTGTCATATTGGCTGTAACCGTCCGAAAGTTGCAACAACTATGGGCGCTAGATTTGCAGGACCAGGTTTGGGTCGATCGGGGGTTTGAGAAAATGTCATTTTTTTATACGGACGGATATCAAGACAAAGAAGGGATATACGAATGAACGACGGTTTTCCTCTGACTTCATTTCCAAGGAAAACTATTAAATGAGGATAAACGAACTTCATATAAATTTCAGATAAAAACCAGTTGTTTTCCTTCCCTATCTTGTATTAAATGGCTTCCAAGTCAAGAACATTATGTTGCGTCTTTTCTAACAGAAAGATCGGGAAGTAAAGTTATCCGGGATCGGTAAAACGATAAGGTTCTAAATGATCTTGGTTACACCTCAGTTAATTCAGTCGATCTTGAAAATGTTGTGATGGGGCACCAGGGCCAAGACAAGGGCAACGAAGGCCCATGGCCTCCTCAGTGGCATCCGTGTAATTCCAGCACTGACATACAACCATGCCAGAAGATGTCCGCTCACTGTAATACGAATAGCTCCATGGAAAGGGAAGTGCAGGCAACCCATTTTATATTAGGAAAGTACTGTGCGTTTTCTGGTGAGGGGGGGGGGGGGGGGGGGGTGCTGAAAACAATAACAACCTATACACTGAGATTGTTTGATCGTCCGGACGTGTCTATGCTTTAAAGGAACACGTTGCCTTGGATCGGTCGAGTTGGTCTTTGAAAAGCGTTTGTAACCGTTTTTTATAAAATGCATATGGGTAGAAAGATGTTGTAAAAGTAGAATACAATGATCCACACAAACATGCCTCGAAATTGCGTGGTTTTCCTTTTACCTTGTCGACTAACACGTCGGCCATTTATGGGGGTCAAAATTTTGACTCCCATAAATGGCCGACCATGTTAGTTCGCACAGTAGAAGGAAAACCACGCAATTTCGAGGCAAACTTGTGTGGATCATTGTATTCTACTTTTAAAACATCTTTCCAACCATATGCATTTTATAAAAAACGGTTACAAACGCTTTTGTTTTGACCAACTCGTCCGATCCAAGGCAACGTGTTCCTTTAAAGAAATAATATTTAAAAAAGAAAAAGAAAAGTAAAAAAAAAAGGTTGTCAGAAGTGGGATTCGAACCCACGCCCACATTCGTGGACCAGAACGCCCATATCACATTGTACAATGTGAAGGATATGATCCTTGAGTCTGGCGCCTTAGACCGCTCGGCCATCCTGACATGTATTAAGTGAGAACAAACATAATTTATATACAATAGTTTATACAAGTCACACATAGTTTGCATCATTAATTGCGAATTTTGGCATCCAAATTGTAGTCACTATAGATCTCCTGTTGGTGTGTTGTAAAAGACATTCCATTTTTCTCATTATGGTTCATAACTGTACAATATGAATATACAGAGGCACCATGCTCGTCTAGCGCATCATTTCTACAAATACTTTAGTCTGAACTCCTGACTTCAAGTTTCACACATACACATGTGCGTGTGCATGACTTTCTGTGTGCATGTTTACTATTCATGAATTACATAAAAATTATGCGATGGTTATGTTGTTCCTTCCATGGTTATTCAACATGTTACAACAAATCATTAGTATTTGAGGCATTACATGACGGCCCTGGCCGTGGGTGAGGTCGGTCCCATGATGATACCGTGGTCTTTCTGATAATCCCCCTAAATATAGGCTTACAACCGTCCTCCACCCTCGTCTCGACCTCTCGGCGGCGTCGGGTATCATCAGCTAGCTGTCCCCGCCGGCGAGGAGACCGAATCCCACCAACAATCTAGATAGTAGGTTAGGATGGCTGACGATATTGACTTGGCTGGGCATTTCATCTCGGGTGGTTTTGGTGGAATGTGTGCCCTCATCACTGGCCATCCTTTAGACACAATTAAGGTGAGCCCATGTCCATCCTCCAGCTGTCATTGCTCTACGTACTACAGTCTACTGTACCATACCTACATGTACAACATAAAGTATATTACTTAACGACAGCCGACAGCGGGACAGCAAGGGGGAGTACCCTTCTTCTTATTATCTTAGAAACCATGGAGTTCTACCTCCCCATGACCGGGCCCATGTGTAGAAACTAAGGCTCTCACGGGGGAGCCCTTTATATACGTTACAGTTTGTAGACTAGTGCTCTATCTATTAGCCCAATTTGTTGAGCGGTTAATGGCTCCGCCTTTAACATCGGTCTCATCACTGTCAGTGTCACAAACAGTGATGAGACCGATGTTAAAAGCGGAGCCATTAACAGCTCAACAAGGTGGGCTATCTATCTATATGATCTACCAACATACTGTATTAAATTTCAAATTTATGAACTAAACTGTAAATACTCAGTAAGTTTTCATCATGTCCATAACTAACTAACCTCTTAAGCAAGTTTTCAACTTTTCATATTGATTTATGTATTGTCTTGACATAATTAGTTATGAATCATTGTTGAGCTTCAAATTTTTGTATTTAATTAGACCCAGTTCAGTAACTGGGGTGCTGTACTCCTTTAAAGTGATACTCCAAAGACAGTAGTTGTGATGATTGTAACCCACCATCGTCCCGACAGTCAGGAATATGGAGGGTTATGATCATCACAACTACACAGACAGGACAGACAGAGGAAATGGATGCAGTTGCTTCAACACCCTAGGACCAGTAAAGTAGGGCTCTGTGCTCATTTTAACAACTTTAACATTTGCATCTTCGTACTAGACCAAGCTCTAACTTGGGCTCTCACCCGGGTCAGCCCCAAGTGCCCTGCGTGTGGAACGGGTCACTTGGGGCTGGCTCGAGGTGCATGAGGTCACCACGAGAGGGTGAGTGATCGTTCGTTTAGCTCTTGTCAGGGGGCTCACCCGAATGAGCACCACGAGGTCGACCCGGGGATGCTGATCGCACGCACACAATATTTAGCTCAAGATTTGTTGAGGATGCAATTTTTGCAATTGCCATTCAAGATCAAATCACACATTTTCATCTCCATAAAGAATCAATTTTCAGCTAAACGTAGAGCACTAAAAAACATCTTCAAGAAAATGTTTGTCATCTTTAAACTTGTTAAATTTGTTGTTGATTTCCAGTTACGATTGCAGACCCAACCGGCAGCTGTCACAGGAATCAGCCCCATTTACAGCGGTATGGCAGACTGTGCTAGGAAAATCTACTTGGGTGAGGTAAGTATCACAGGTCATAACACGTGAAAGAGTTGTTTAGGACCACCTTTAAATGGCCTCCTGCCAAACACACCAATCGCTAATAATAACAATAATAACAGTAATGGCATTTATAAAGCGCCATATATAACAAAAGTGCTTAAAGGCGCTGTACATAAAAAGACAAAAACCACTAAACATCATTAAAAGCAAAACAAAAGCTAAAATAGATGAAATTTGTACAAATCAAACAAGGCAAAAACTTTAAAAAGTACAAAAGGTACTACAGCAAGAAATGCATTTAATACAATCTATATGCAAACAATATATTAAAAAGACAAGTTTTAAGTCTAGATTTAAAAACAGCTATGGAGTACAAATTTCTTAAGTGAATAGAGTGAATTTCTTAAGCAGATAGACTTGATTCAAGTCTTAGATCACGGTTATTCTTCTGCATCTCGGCCACGAAAACGCCCCAACATTATTAGCTGTCACGCGCCCTAAATAACGAAGAAAATAGGCTAAATAACGAAGAAAGATCACAAGCGGGCGCTGTTTGTAGCGGCTATCAGCAGGATGACTAAAAAGCCACGATTGAAGACTTGGAACCAAGTCTACCCTGCAGAAAGCTCTTTCTTCAGCTGATTTGAGATGAACTGTTACTCTGAGTTATTACTCGGTTCATATGTTTCTTATATTTGGTACTGTTTGCAGGGTTTTTCTGGTTTATACAAAGGCATGCTAGCACCCTTAGCTATGGCCATGCCAATATCAGCACTAAGCTTCACAGGGTTTGCGATGGGAAAGAAACTGCAGACCCCCTCTAGTGAGGATGGAAGATACAGGTAAGAATGTCGTTAGCCGTTTTTTGCACTACGCTATTCCCCCGGGGATGCCCCCCGGGGAATAATGGCCGGCCTTCTCTCACTATGATTGCTTGAGCCCCGGGTCTGCCTCAGAAAATGGGCATACTCAAAGTTAATAAAACAAAGTTAAGCTGCTCAAAGTTAATAAAACAAAGTTAAGCTGCTCAAAGTTAATAAAACAAAGTTAAGCTGCTCAAAGTTAATAAAACAAAGTAAAGCTGCTCAAAGTTAATAAAACAAAGTAAAGCTGCTCAAAGTTAATAAAACAAAGTTAAGCTGCTCAAAGTTAATAAAACAAAGTTAAGCTACTCAAAGTTAATAAAACAAAGTTAAGCTGCTCAAAGTTAATAAAACAAAGTTAAGCTACTCAAAGTTAATAAAACAAAGTTAAGCTGCTCAAAGTTAATAAACATCTGCCATAGAATTTGACTGGGTACATGTTAATCTATAGGAAATGAATGTAGTTCAAAGGCGAATGTACACGCCAGAATGGAGGCTGGTCTCTGGCGTTATTCACAAGCCTTGAAGTGTGACATCAGCTGTTCAGGCTATCTTAACCCTAGATTTATTGTTCTTTCATCATCCCTTAGCTTAGCGCAGATCTTCTTGTCTGGAATGTTTAGCGCATGCTTCTTCATGACTGTTTGCCCAGCATGTGAAAGAGTCAAATGCCTTTTGCAGGTAACTTTTGGTGATCAATTTGTTTAGGGTTTTCCCTGGTGTCAGAAATATTTTGGTAAACTATGATATTATGGTTTCTTTTGTTAAAATGACTCCGAGAAGTATGCCAGATTTTGAGTCAGTGTCATAAGGAAATCTGTCCCCTGAGATTCTGTCCCCCATAGGGGAAATTAACATGGGCTGGAGGAGGTTGATTCAAAAGAGGGCGCTATCAGAAGAAGTGTGTACCCAGTTTGCCGTATGGGAAGACAGAATCTCCTGGGGGAGACAATTTCCTGCCACATCTGAAAACTTTGGGCTTGCATCGAATAAGCACATGTGTGATGCAATGGACTTATGATTTAAAAGATTTAGCTGTTGGCACACATGTCCCTTACATTGTGAGCAGTTTGCACTTTCACTTTAAGCTATTATTTACTGTTTTCGTTAATGTTTTTTAGTGATTTCTGTTGTAGTTTGTAATTTTTTTTACCCAGCATGTTGTCTATATTTTGTCTGCCTCTTTATACTTAAAAAAAACACAGGCTCAAAAATCCTCAGGAAAAACAGCGAGATTCTCCGGTGTGCTTGACTGCATGCGACAAATTTATAAAGAGGCTGGGCTAGTGCGAGGCCTATATAAAGGCACATTTATCACATGCATAAGGGGTAAGTAAGAGTGCATTAATGGTCCATTAGAAAGTGGGGCTGGTACAAGATGCATAATGGCTCTGCTTCCCATCCAATTATGCGCTTGTGATCACCATTTTTACCAACAGGGCAAACGCGTAAGCAAAAGAAGGCCTGTAAACAGGTCCTCGTATGCAAACGCATTTTTTTATAGCAGAAATTCCCTGCTTACCTGTGAAATCTGCTTGACATAAGCGCAGAATTCACTGCTTCCGTAGGTGCTGATTCTAATCTAAGCAGAGCCATGAAATTGGGCCCAGCTCTCAACATCTTCGTTTTCTCCGTCACCTTTCCTTTGGAACCAAACAGCATGCGATCCCAGAAAATTAAATTACGTAACTGTTTATTTTTTATCAATAAAGAATTAAGATGCAATTCAAATTATTTTTTTATCCATATCAGGATCAAACATGACCCTTGGTTTCTTAATAATGTCTGTAAAATATATTTCTGCGATCGAATTTTTGGGAAGTAGCTGAAAGTGCACTTCCAAGACAAACAGAAATTACTTTTTAGAGCTCATTTATTGTTATATCAAAATACTGCACAAATCTTACACAATGGATCACTGTGTTTACTTGTGGTGTCCTCATTAAAGGTTCTTGTTTGACTGTCAATTTATTTCTTTTGATGTAGATTTTCCAGGTATGGGATTTTACTTTCTTACCTATGAGGTGGTATTGAGGAGTTTGGAATCTTTTCGTCAAACGTTAGTATTATTGTTACTTTTATTATTCCATATTATTTAATTAGGTCAGCAAGACAGTATTAAGGTGTGTGACCACATTACATGTTGGTAGAATTTCTTTACTTTAAGGCAAAGTATACCTTTGGTTTGTTGGAACTGCTTGATTGTTTTAATACTGTATAAATATAGATGTACATGTACATCACAATCAAACTAACCTGTGAAGATTTTGATTCAAAATTTTGATTCATGTGGTCACGTTTTTTGCGACATCGCCGAAAACCGGGAGTGAATAATGTTCATTCAGTAAGAATAAGTATACTCCCTAACACAAAGTATACAATATGAGGAGTGTTTCTAAATAAACAGTTGACTAAAACAAAATAACATGAAAATGAAGTTTGATTATGATTCCATCGAGTAACCACTAGCTTAGAAGAACTTGCGCTCCCTTCCTCCTAAAAAGAACTTGCACTCCCTTCCTCCTTAGAAGAACTTGCGCTCCCTTCCTCCTTAGAACTTGCGCTCCCTTCCTCCTTAGAAGAACTTGCGCTCCCTTCTTCCTTAGAAGAACTTGCACTCCCTTCCTCCTTAGAAGAACTTGCGCTCCCTTCCTCCTTAGAAGAACTTGCGCTCCCTTCCTCCTTAGAACTTGCACTCCCTTCCTCCTTAGAAGAACTTGCGCTTCCTTCCTCCTTAGAAGAACTTGCGCTCCCTTCCTCCTTAGAAGAACTTGCGCTCCCTTCCTCCTTAGAAGAACTTGCGCTCCCTTCCTCCTTAGAAGAACTTGCGCTCCCTTCCTCCTTAGAAGAACTTGCGCTCCCTTCCTCCTTAGAAGAACTTGCGCTCCCTTCCTCCTTAGAACTTGCACTCCCTTCCTCCTTAGAAGAACTTGCGCTCCCTTCCTCCTTAGAAGAACTTGCGCTCCCTTCCTCTTTAGGGTGACTATTGTCATTACTACCGCCCAATGAAGTTCAAAAAGTTCATTTGTATTGTCTACAAAAACGCACTGGGTTGTGGATCGTTGGGCTCACTTATATAGGGAGAGAATCCCTTTTAACAAAGAACTCTCTGAAGTGTGACAACGAGATACTGCTGGCCGGTGCAATCTCAAGTAAGTGAGACTTTTGGGGATGCACTTTTTAGGTGCAACACACTTGGCATGTCCATATATAATATCGCAAATACAAGGGTGGAATGAGGTGCTTGCTGGTCTTGATCAAGTTTGATCGCCAGCTAGACCAGCATGCTTGCGAAATCTGCAAAAAGGTTTATGTCTTGGGGAGGCAGTCACTGATACACAGGGTTTAACAAATAGCACGCATATGTCCCTCTCCCATCAGCGAAACCAAGTCCAAGCGAGCTCCATCTCTCATGCAGTCCTGTTTAGCGGGGGGATGTGCTGGGTTCGGTTACTGGTCTTGTGCTATTGGTCCTGACACTGTGAAGTCCAGGTTACAGACAGGTAAGGAAAATGTTTTTAAATGAAAATGAAAAAAAAAGCACCAAAAAACACCATAGAATTAGCTGTTTTCAAACTGCCAAAGTGACCAGTGGTGTAAGTGCATAACATTTCGGATTGCTTTCTCTGGAAGACGATCAGAACATAGTGATCACAGCTTTGAGTTAAAATCCATGTTAAGCACCACCCCCAACTCAATTAGCAGATTAGAGGTTATCATTACATAGTGTTACAGCAAGTCAACTACTGACAAGAACTACATTTTATAAACAACTTGCCCAAAATGTTGATGTTGTCCACACCTTTTCTGTAGCTCCTGAAGGAACATATCCAAACGGTGCACGAGATGTAGTAAGAGAGATCTGGAAGAAAGAAGGCGTTTCTGGATTTTTTAAAGGATCTGCCCCTGTGTTTCTACGGGCCATGCCAGCATCTGCTGTAAGTCGTCTTTTTATTTATGTTTGTGAAGCAAAGGATTCTCAGAAAAAGCAAACTTTATCATTATTCTGGAAGAGAAAGACAAGGAAGGAAGTTTCAATTTTAGATGTGGGAGGGAAAACCCCACCAAATTATTCAAGGGAAAACCTATGCAGAGAAAACCCATGCAATTAGGTTGGGCTGAAAACCCAGTCCACATACTGTCCCCAGTGGGATTCAAACCCTGGGCCCAAGAGGTGGAAGGTGAGGAAAGAAACCACAATACCGAACGATCCATTTGGCTGTTAAAAATTTTCCCACAGACAAAACACTAAGACCCGTCACCTCAGGAGTGTCGCGACGTTGGTTCAAGTTTGTACAGCAATGAGTGTTCTGAATGGATTATGCTCCTATCTCATAGTAGGTTGAGAAAAACTCAACTCGCTATGGATCCACAGCAGTAGTTGGAATATTCATGTTAGAATATCTCTTTAATATCTTTTACAGGCACAGTTCATTGGCTTTGAGATAGCAATGAAGTTTTTGCATCAGAGCAGTTAATTCCGAGGAGACATCCAACTCGTTTTTCTGTTGCCAAAGGAGATGACCTAATGGGTCAACATTTTCACGGATTTGTTATTTTAAGCACTTGTTGGGATACATCAAGTGAGAATACTGAATCAAATGTGTCCAGTGCCTTTAAGCAGCTTTATGGTGGGTGTTGCTTCTTGCCTTTAAGCAGCTTTATGGTGGGTGTTGCTTCTTGCCTTTAAGCAGCTTTATGGTGGGTGTTGCTTCTTGCCTTTATGCAGCTTTATGGTGGGTGTTGCTTCTTGCCTTTAAGCAGCTTTATGGTGGGTGTTGCTTCTTGCCTTTATGCAGCTTTATGGTGGGTGTTGCTTCTTGCAGACGCAAGTACCTTGATAGCTTAAGAGGACTTGCTTACTTGCGTTAAACTGTTTAACCATTTCATGTCAGTACTGAAAGAGCTTCCATAGTGTCATAAGTGTATGTTATGGTATGCTGGAATGTCGGAATACTCAAACTAACCCTCCATTGAGCTGAACATAATGAATGGCAGCCACATTCTTGTCAGCCAAATTTGTTTAACAAAAGGAACACAGCACTGCAATACAGCAGCTAAAAGCCAAAATGTACAGTCTACAAAGATAGTCATTAAAAATATTACTATATTACACAAAAATAATGAAATATCAAATGTATAAACACACAGCCAACAATTTTAAGACCAATTAAGAACTCACTCCGCTGTAGTGAAGTTAATAACAAGAAGTCCCTACGGCCGATTCTCTACCTTTCGCCCAGGTAGTAGTTAAAAAGTGGGATAGTTCTTTTTAGAACCCAGAAGTCTCCTCTATTCCCAAAATCTACTCCACGGTAGTAGAATATAAAGCAAGAGAAGTTCTTATAATCTACCCAGCAAGTAGATACACACTACAAACACTAACTACAAACATTATTGATACCTCACTATGCAATGCCTCAAATCCCATACGACACTAAGTGGCTGAAAGATTATATTGCTCACACTCAGCAACAAACTTTTTGGCATTGAGATCTGAAATATTTAAAGGATCATTTCAAGTAACTTATTTGTAAAGTTTATCGGGTATGGCGGTTATTTAATACGGTGAAAGTTTTCAAAATTAAAAATGATAACAGTAACAGTATCTGATATTTTTTTGACAGACTTAAAAATGTAGTTTTAATGATATCAATTACTTACTTGTAAAATTATATCAAGTGTCCATTTTATTAACAATTGTCTTTCAAAATTTAAATTTTACTACAGACAAGTTTTTTAAAAATAAAATTGACAACAGTAATGGTATCTGTAATTTTACTGCCAACTTAAAAAGACCAGTGAATTATTCTGACTTAAGTTTTACAGTATTATTAAAGCCCTTACGTTATTGCGGCATTTTATTAAAACTTTGCAAGACTATGTGCTCTTCAATTTTCAAAAGGCTGTGCAAGTCTCTAACAATTGAAAACAAAAAAACTATGCAGAGGAAGATTAAACTTTTTCTATGAAATCAAATCTTTCGTTTAAATTCTTGTCAAATAAAAATAACCATATTAATCAGGGAATAAAAGAGTGGCAACGAGCTCTTAACTGGTAATTTAAAATCAGCATGGTCTTGGCGGTGTGATAAAGGATCTTGCCTGCGGCTCGGACCTTTATCACACTGCCACGAAGGTCAGGTCTTATTCTTGGGTTTATTTTGTTGATTTTTAAAATATATTTTACTTTAATTAAATTTTACTTTCCCAAAAATGTGGCAAGTATTTGGAAAAATAGAGTTGAGCACACATAAAACTCAGTAATTATGGTTGGGACCATCTTGGTCCTTGAAGTATGAATATGCCAGAGTCTTGCAAGGTCCATTGCTGTACACAATATATTATTTGACTGTTCTTAGCACCTCAGTTTTCAATTTTTATTGATTTGCGTTTGGATGCCCACCCCTAAAATGTTGTGTTAAATGCTGCCATTAATGTTAATAATAATAATAAAAATAATAACAATGCATACGATACATATATTGCTGTCATGATTCTAATGATTATTGTTGTCTTGTTTGTAAATGTAATGTTGGTTGAGGGTCTGTGGGTCGGATTTGGAGCTAATTAATTCTAAGAATGTTATTATATTTTCTATTATCATATTTTGGAAGGAAAGGGCCGACTCTTTTGACACAAATAAGTGTTTTATAATTAGAAACTCTGTGGTATTTGTAACAACCATCAGTAATGGATAAAGAAAGCTTCGCTTTGAAATGAGGCATGAAGTCGTGAATAAAATCAGAGGTACTTTTTATATAAAAAAACCCATGTAGTTGAATGGACTGCTTGTGTCTTTGTTTGATGCTGCGCTTTAGGGGTCATCTAAAGATTGAGAAAAGTTCAAGTCACTATCGCTCCACAGCAGCAATTGGAATATTTATGTTAAAATATATTTGTCATATATTTTATAAGCACAGTTTATTGGCTTTGAGATGGCAATGAAGTTTTTGCATCTGAGCTGTTAGTCCCCCCCCCCCCCCCCCCCCCGAGATGAACATGTTTAACGTTCACAGGAAGAGTAAAGACCTCCTAGTAGTAACCATCAACATTTTGTGTGTCAGTATGTATTGATGAAAATTAAAAGTCATAGAGTTACAATATATAACTAGAGGGAACACTGAAGTGTGGTGCGAGCCGCGCGTCGTTTGCAACCCGGACGGGACAACAGGGTCATTCAGATACATATCAAGAGACGTTGATGTAAACGATGCTGAAGCAAGACTGCCGCGTGGTTGGCCGCGAGGACAGTGCCGGACACCGGTCATGAGCACAATTGAGTGGTTTGCACCATGATTAACTACAATACTCTGTCATTTATGACGCAATGCCATAGGCCTGTAATATGGCACAATACTACAATACAAAATCAGTTCATTTGACACAAGACAAACAAATTTCCTTGTGAAACATCTTTTGAATTTGCCTGTTGAGATCTAGTGTTCTATCATGCCTTCCATCTCACTAAAAAGCAGTTTTGTTCATTGAAAAATATGATGCTTACCAATCATATAAAACACCAGTGTACACAACCAACATATTGTAAGGGGACATCTGTATGTATTTGACCCATAGGAGCCAAATGTCATGACCAGGATTCAAACCCATACCCACTATGCTCTACACCACTGGGCCCTGACATGGCACAATAATAATAGTGATCTCTTATAGAGCGCTCAGGTCTGTCCTGGGCTAACGCTCATGGCTAGCATCATGCTCAAAATAGGCATCACACTCACACCATGGAGGAATACCTCCATGGTCAGACATCCACTCCAAATAGAAGATTTTGAAACCAAATACTCGATGCAGATTGCACATTTTAAAGAAAATACTCACTATTTATTGGAGAATCAATTATCACAATACAAGTGTTGTTAAAACAGTCCATTCATCATTATCATGGTTATATTAATTCATTGTTTATACATTTCTCACAAATTCAAGTTGATCATGAAATTTGTAAGAAGTATAGTTTGTGTTTGAGAACACAAAATGGTGGGAAAAACTTGTAGGGAACATTTGGTTTTTTTCTGAAAAGACAAATAAATGGATATCTATCTACACCTTAAAACTTTATAATTCAGTGGGTATTTTAATACCTTAAATCACACACATTTATAAATTTGTAAACAAACAAAAAAAGGTAATACCTTCAGATTTTTCAAGTTTTTTGTCTTGAATTTCAGTTGATAACAAAATAATAAAAATAACAACAGTTGATAAAAAAATGTCCACTCCACGCCAACAAAAAATCTGAATGTTTGATCTCTTGGCCCAATTTCATAAAGCTGTAAGACAAAAGATGTTGTTAAGCAAACTTCTGAGCTTTTGCTATGCCTGGCCTCCTTTTAGGAGATAAGTACCAAATTCTTCAACTTCAAATCACCCATACCAGGGATTATGCACAAGTTTTATTTCTACAAATCTCTTAAAGGAACACATTGCCTTGGATCGGTCGAGTTGGGCTTTGAAAAGCGTTTGTAACTGTTTGTTATAAAATGCATTGGTTAGAAAGATGTTGTAAAAGTAGAATACAATGATTTACACAAATATGCCTCGTCGACTAACACGGTCGTCCGTTTATGGGAGTCAAATTTTTGACTCCCATAAATGGCTGGCCATGTTAGTTTGCAAAGTAAAAGAAAAACCTAGCAATTTCGGGGAAAATTTGTGTGGATCATTATATTCTACTTTTCAAATATCTATCTAACCATTTGCATTTTATAATAAATGGTTTCAAATGCTTTTCAACGACCAACTCGTCTGATCCAAGGCAAGTTGTTCCTTTAAATAGAGGTATTAATTGAAAAACATTCCGGACAAAGTGTCTTGGTTTTCGTAGAGCTATTAGACATGATATATTGACGTCATCCATTGGCCATCTTGGAGGTAAACTGATAATGAAACACTGATAATGCGCAGATTTGTACACGCAGCCCACAGGATTGGCCAATCACCAACCTTAGTTAGACCTCTAGGCGAGGGCGCCCTATTCAAATAATTAATGCATAAGGTAAATTGGGGGGGGGGGGTTATATCCCTATAAAAGCAAGACACCTCATATTGATCAACCAATCTTATTTTTGATTTTAAACCTCTTCACATCCTTGGAGAGAGTCTCAAAAGTCGGGAATTTTTTAGGTAAAAAAGAATGTTCTTGTGTGTAAAGGAGCACAATCCATTGGACTGCTAGAACGTTACGCTTGACCACATTATTTTCCCGATGTACAGCAGCAACCCCAAGCAAGTGAATATGCGCATTAGTATTCTGAATGCTCCGCCGTCGGTCCAATGGCGCATGCAATGGAATACTTATCCCATCCAATTAAAACGTTTCTACTATTCCAACTTTTGTTACTTCTTGGGGCATAACTCTTACCCTAATTTATTAAATAATCATATTTCCCCTGGTTCTGAATACAAGAACATATTCGTCCTATAAAAGATACCTACACAGATGCTTTCCTCATTTGCCGGTGAAATAATTGGATGGAACAAATGGCATTTTGGCTACCTCGGCATCCAGCTCCCTCTTGCGGACTTGAACTTTGACCTTTGTTTTGACCTTTGAGCTTGGTGTCTTGACGTAGCCCATGGCCACATTGACCTTGAGTGTTGGCGATGGACATCCGCTGGTCACATGACCTATTTCGTTGCCTGCCTCGTCGAGGATCATAGCACCGGCTGTAACAGAAGATAGTTTTTGTTGACATTATTTTGGAGAAAAAAATTCCTACATCTGTCCAACTTCACAGAGCTGTTTATCATGCGATTTTGAGTTTACCGTAAAATTTCCATTTCATATCGCAGTGCCACTTAACTGTAAACATAGCATGCTGACCTGTTAGCGCTTACTTTAAGCAAATTAATCACGTGAACACGAAGCTGGCTTTCAATTTTTCTTTCTAACCCAATTCTTGTTGAGATTTTTTAAACTACAAGGGCCATTTATAAGGGTTCACAAAGTGCCGCAGCACATTCATCAGCAACTGCCGGAAACACCAGGCGAAACCCTTGTCTTTGCATTAGTTACTGTACTGGGTTCTTTTATGTCCATTATACAATACAACAAACAGAACCTACATGCTGCTTGCATAAGTGTCCTGACCGGGACTCAACTCCGCACTCTGCTGATCAGAACATCAATATTTCAGTCCAGTGCGCTTGACCGCTTGACCAGCACACACGCAACATTTGAAAATAACCTCACCTCTTGGAGGGGCACCATTAGACAAAAGTCCGACACGTTTCCTGGTGGGTTTATCTTTGAGTTGTTGGAGTATAAAATCTGCGGCAGGGAAATCTCGTAACTCCCTCCTCCTCTTGGCTGAAAAGGAAGGCAAAGAGAAGGAAGTGGGAATCATGTGAATCATAAAAAAAGAAATACAATTTTATGTTATTATTTTATTATTTTATTTTATTTATTAATGATAACCAATCATAAAAAATTTAAAAAAACTATGTATGATACTTGTATTAAAATTAATCCACCAATAAGTCACCAATTGGAAATCAAATTAGTGGACTTGTTAATGATGACTGGTTAACAATAGAATAAAAGTTATATACAAATATACAAGAAGCATCTCCAAAATAGATGAAGTAACAATTATGAATGGTACGTTTAAAAAGATGTTACTTTGTTACAAACTAAACAAAAAATTACTAAGTATAAAACTACTGAAAGTGTCATTTTTTGTTTAAAAAAATCCCACCTACTCTGTACTGTGTTATACTTAATAATGACAATAATATCAACAAGAAAACATTCAAAAGAACAGTAGGAACAGTAGAAAAAAGATCAAGGTCTCCAATAAAAAAAAGGATTCTTGGAATGCTACGCTGAGTTAACCAATAACCGTGAGACTTCCTGTACAGAATACACAACAAAGTCATCTCTGTTTTTCATTTCAGTTTGACGTTATCTTTTTAAGTTTATTTGTCTTAGAAGACACAAGTGGCGAAAAAACAACCAACAGGAAAAACCTGAAGCTTTGAACTAGTTTCTATTTACTCAGGTTACAATAACGCAAATTTGTAAAGAGCCCTCTGTCAATGGACAACATTATTCTGAGGCGCTGGAAAAAAAAACCTAAGTGCATTACCAAATACTAAGAACAACAACAAAGTATGAGATGTACAGTTATTAAGAGCACAATACTGAGAGATTTACATGCAGCAACAAAATGAAGTGGATATTGACAATATTTAATTCCCAATAGTGATTTCAAATTCACTTCATCTACCTTATGGAGACAAAGAACAAAACAGAAAAGGGAACACAAAAGGAATTCTGCAAGGAATTGTGTGTACAAAGTCTATTAGAGGTTCTTTTAACCATGTTAACTACGGGGACAAAGGTCATAAGAAAAGATGTCTCCACTCTCCACAGGAATGCAACAAATGGAATGTGTGTATTGTTATCACTAAAGCAAGACACTGGCTTGACCAGTGCTGAGGAACTGAGCAGGCTGGAGCTTCTAGATGGCGCTCGACCTGATTATTATTGTTTGTGTTCAAGGCAAAATAATGTTGATTGTATAAGTGCTATACTGTAAGATATAGATGTCATTCAGAAAAAGTAGAAGTAATATGTTGTCATTTTAAAAATTGCCTTTCACAAAATGCCAAAGCTACTCAATACTTATTTTGGCGTTCATTTGATGTCTTTGTAACAAAAAGTGTAGCCATGAGTATGGTTGTGCACATAAATAAACAACAAAATAATCCTTTAAATTGTAACAAATATAGTCAACGACAAGATACATGTACAAAGGCAAAAACATCACAGGTTTCCTCTTACCAATGGTCCAGGCAAGTGTGGCTTCTATTGGTGTCGTACTCTCATCAATATCGTTGCCATAGAGACACATCCCTGCCTCCAAGCGCAATGAGTCCCTGGCACCCAGACCGGCCATTTTGACCGGTGCGTCTGGAGAACCTAGTAACCTCTCGGTCAACTCCACCGTCCTATCGGCGGGAACTGAAATCTGAAAAGGAAAAAAAAAAGAAAAAGTTTTGCATTTTCAATTTCGTAGGAAACAGTTTAGTTAAATATTAATAATAATAGTAGTGGATTCTGGCATGTACATAGGGCTCATATCAACATGATATTTTAGTCCTTCGAAAAAAGGAACAAGGGCTGACCTACACATAGTTTAAGCTTTAATAAAACAAAAATTCAGATTTTTCCATATTCAGTAGGAAGTATAATTTCGAGCCCGTCATATCCTCCACACAGTGACGCTCAAAGAGACTTCAATCGTCATTCAGAATAAGGCGCTGCACAGTGCGATATGCAGCCAATCAAACAGGCTGCACAGTGCAATATGCAGCCAATCAAACAGGCTGCACAGTGCAATATGCAGCCAATCAAACAGGCTGTACAGTGCAATATGCAGCCAATCAAACAGGCTGCACAGTGCAATATGCAGCCAATCAAACAGGCTGCACAGTGCAATATGCAGCCAATCAAACAAGCTGCACAGTGCAATATGCAGCCAACCAGACAGGCTGCACAGTGCAATATGCAGCCAACCAAACAGGCTGCACAGTGCAATATGCAGCCAATCAAACAGGCTGCACAGTGCAATATGCAGCCAATAAAACAGGCTGCACAGTGCAATATGCAGCCAATCAAACAGGCTGCACAGTGCAATATGCAGCCAACCAAACAGGCTGCACAGTGCAATATGCAGCCAACCAAACAGGCTCCACAGTGCAATATGCAGCCAGTCAAACGGGCTGCACAGTGCAATATGCAGCCAATCAAACAGGCTTCACAGTGCAATATGCAGCCAATCAAACAGGCTGCACAGTGCAATATGCAGCCAATCAAACAGGCTGCACAGTGCAATATGCAGCCAATCAAACAGGCTGCACAGTGCAATATGCAGCCAATCAAACAGGCTGCACAGTGCAATATGCAGCCAATCAAACAGGCTGCACAGTGCAATATGCAGCCAATCAAACAGAAACATTAGGACAAACCCATCTCGTTCAATATACGTGCACTGGGTTCTTTTACGTTCATTACTAAACACACAAGACCCACAGCTTTACGTCCCTTCTGAAAGATGCAGCAACGGTAAGTGTCTTGCTTGAAGACACAAGTTGTGTATAATTACAGGTTGGGTCACACTTTGGTAATGACCCCCCCAAAAAAATGTGTAATTTTCATTCAAAAAACTAGTAGGAAACAATCTACAAAATGATTTCATCTGAAGGCATCCAAATTGATTAGTAATCATTAAAAGTATGTGGACAAATTTGAGTCTCAAAAGATTGCCTGCAGGCGCACTTTTGGAAACGTCTGTATTGTCGTTTGACAGGATGGTCAGACAAAGAGAGGTTTTGTGATTAATCTAATTCAACTTACCTCAACTCCATCTTCTCCTGTGTAGCCACATCTAGTGATCCTACAAGGTATACCAAAGATGTCCGCCGTCGTCGTCGTCATGAAAGTTAATTTACTGAGGTCGTCTGACAGGCCTGCCTGCAGCACCTTAGACATGAGTGGACCTAAGCAGTAAGAGACAGAGAAAGAGAGATTGTCACAGAGCTGCCAACATGTGCGTCTTATTTATATGATTTATTTGCTTGCGTTATTGCCTGCATCGTTCAATATCACCCCTCGAGAAATTTCGGTCCTCTAAATCTTGTTCACTTGTTCCTAAAACTAACACCTTAAAATGGGGGGGGGGGTTCATTTGCACATGCAGGATCTACTTTCTTGAATGAACTACCTCAAATTATCAGTAATACTTCTGATGTTCACAAGTTCAAAGTTGCTCTTCTTACCCTGCAATGCTAGGAGACCCATGTCATAGATAGGTTCAAAGGTTACATCATGCCCCGCAGCCTTGAAATCTACAAGCTTACCCTAAGAAGTGGAGAGACAAACAACAGCAATGTGAGTTTTCATAACGAGTTTCCAAATACACTGACAAGTTATTCCACTCATGTTTTTTCCTTTTTTACATACATTACAAGAATTACTTTTGACCCAACCTTATGTTCAATACAATTCACATACACTTGTCTACAATAAAAATTCAAATAATATGACACCACCTAAGTTTTTTTAAATTTTTATTTTTTATTTTGTATGCAAATCGCCAGACACACAAGGCCTGAAGGCCACTTCAAGGTGTGGGCTATAATTATTTTTGTCCAGAGGCCGTTGCCACCTACTCCTAGGGCTGAAATAGGGTTACCTCTTTTACAGTCCATACGGATGCAGGCTTTGGTATCATCAGTTCGAAGCCTGGCCGGTGGAGCAGAAAGCACTACCTCCCCAATTTTATGTAGCAAGTGTCACGACCGGGATTTGAACCCACACTCTGCTGATCAAACACCAGAGCTTGAATCCAGTGCTCTTAACCGCTCAGCCATGACACGCCACAGATAGAGCAACCTGATGCAGTGATGCTAAAGCCTTGCATTAACACACAAATTGTTTGACTCTTGGATTATGGTGGTATACCTTATCCCATATAGAGCATAATCAGTTTACTAGTGCAGTCCTCAGTCCAACACCATAAAAGAATTGCAAAGGTTGTGGGTTCGAACTGCCTCTAGCTACCGGGCAACCTGGGTAGTCTAGTTGGTAAGACACTGCTCTAGAATTGCAGGGTTGTGGGTTCGAACTGCCTCTAGCTACCGGGCAACCTCGATAGTCTAGTTGGTAAGACACTGCTCTAGAATTGCAAGGGTTGTGGGTTCGAACTGCCTCTAGCTGCCAGGCAACCTCGGTAGTCTAGTTGTTAAGACACTGCTCTAGAATTGCAAGGGTTGTGGGTTCGAACTGCCTCTAGCTACCGGGCAACCTCGGTAGTCTAGTTGGTAAGACACTGCTCTAGAATTGCAAGGGTTGTGGGTTCGAACTGCCTCTAGCTGCCGGGCAACCTCAGTAGTCTAGTTGTTAAGACACTGCTCTAGAATTGCAAGGGTTGTGGGTTCGAACTGCCTCTAGTTACCGGGCAACCTCGGTAGTCTAGTTGGTAAGACACTGCTCTAGAATTGCAAGGGTTGTGGGTTTGAATTCCACCTGAGTAACATGCCTGTGATATTTTTTCCTCACGACTCGGGAAAGCATTGGTAAAAACCAAAACTAATAAAGCATGATCAAGTTTACTAGTGCAGTCCTCAATCCCACAGAATCAATGCAACACAATTAAGGCAACAGAATCGGGCAAGAAATTTGATCTTTGTAAGGGCAAGGCCATTTTCATAAGACCAGGGCAACACAGGCCATGACCTCTGTGACCTTCATATACTAGACCAATCCATTGAGCTCCACCCGATTGCATATTGACTAATCACAACCCATTGCTCAACCAAGAGTTTAACAAATTCAGTTGTGCAGAATGGCATTGGAGAGGCTCCTTTTTTCTTGCTTACACGTGCACCGTGGGCGGAGCCACAGGGTCTGCTCACATGAGGCAACTTTTACAGGCAACTTTGAGGCAACCAACTACAGTGCATGTGCGCTATAGGATCACTTTGGTAACAGGGAGTCATTTTTTTTTAAATTGTCTTACGGTCCACAAGAAAAATATTTGAACAATGAAATGTGAATGACTTTTCTTCTTGGCGGAGATTGCCTGGACCTGGTTGCCTGTAAATTACCTTGAGTGACATGGCCCTTATGGATCGGTTTATTCCAGACCTGAAACATGCAGTTTAGTATGCGATGGCTTGTAGTAAGGGATATAGGGTCTTAGCTAACCTGTATATGCGGTAGATCCTTCTCGGTACACCCAGCGTTAGTCACCATGTAGATGTAGTCTTGATCTGTTTTACTCATCACCAAATCATCGATGATACCACCTTTGTCGTTCAGTAGTAGACTGAGGGTGCCTGTGTTTTCCTTTAATCCCTCCAAATCAGCTGCAAGGGAATAATAAATATAGCATGTCTTTTGAATGAAGCCATTATCAAATTTTGTTGAGATCTGTGCCCAGTTTCATAAAGTTGCTTCGTCCAGCCATGGTCCAGCACAAAACATAACCTAGAAGCACAACAAAATCATGTACTTGTCAGAGTAAGTATAGCAGCCAAAATACCAAGTCACATGACAAATTCTCGACTGGTATCCTGCATATTTCTAAAAACCTCATCTGCCAGTGTCACAGCAACGGCAACACGACACACAACACTTCCGTGTATGTGCTAAAAAAGATTGGTCTGCAGAAAATTCATAATGTTCATAAATTCAAACCACATGTGCTCCAGATGTGCAGGCAATGCTCGTTGGAAAAAAACATGGTGACACCCTAACACTTGTTCCAATTCAAGTACTCATTCATCAATAGAACAATCATTGACTGGAACCACCTAGAAGGAAACGTTGATCAAGCTAATGAGTCAGTCAACTCCTTCAAATCCCTCCTTAGTCCCAGTCCTCTCTCCTCCAAATAAACCTTCAAGTACACACTCTCTCTCACCCGTTGCTTTTATGCCAATTTTGGTTTCTGCGATGTACACATCATACAGAAACGGATGTGTTCAATGCAAGTTTGAAAATTTTCCTCAAAGTCTGTCATCATACCTACCGACAGTTAAACTCTCCACAAATTTAATCCTGTCCTTGCCGTAGATCTTGCTTTGCAGCATATGTGATACGTCAAAGATCACTGCTTGAGTGCGGCAGTGTGTGTGCTCGGCGGCTAGGCCTTCTTTGTACATAACAGGCATCGACCAACCAGCAAAGGGGACCATGTTTCCGCCTTGTGCGACATGAAAGTCATACAGAGGGGTCCTTTTCAATGCGGCCTACAGTAGAGAGAGATACTTAGAATATTAATCATTGGTCAAATGGAAAGGTTCCAGGTTCATTTTTTTTTTATACAGTATCATAAGTTAAAAACACATTATCACTCAAGAGCAATCAGTTTAAAGAATACAACTTTCAATTATTTGTTATTATTAATGGTTTATTTTATTTGAATCAAAAACAACCAAAAGGTTGACATCATAAAAAAAATTACGTGGTTTTGGAGTTAATTAACGGCGGATAAATTGGTGGCGACGTGCAGAACATTATCCACATGACACATCATAGGATTTGAAGCATTGCATGACAAATTGTGTCGTCGTCATGTATTTAGTAGGATATGGTAGGATCAAAGCAGGACTGGCTAGATGGGATAGCGTAACGATCCTGCCGACAACAAAGCCAAAGGTTTTTTCGACAGGAGGGTTACGTTATCGCAAATGAACTAGCACAGCTCAAGTTTCATTTTAACTTCATTTTGTACCAGCTCAAAATGTTTTACTCAACAACCAAAATATATTTTATAACATCTAATTCTAATCTAAACCTTTATATTAAATATTTGCATAAAAAATATATGTATAAAAAGTCAGCATTTGTCGACACAAATTGGAAATTGAAAGAGAGAAGAGAATTGCAGTTGAACAAATTGAAAAACACCCAGCTGGCAAACATCAAACAAAGGACAGCCAAACAGACATTGGGTAAACGTCGATGAATAGCACTACGTCAATTATTGCTCCATGGTCAAACCATGCACAAATCAATTCAATTGTGATTCCACACTCTGCTGTACACACGTCAGAAAAAATGTACAAAAGTCCAACATCCATGGTTAGAGTGACAATCTAAATCCAAGTTCTAGTTCTACCTACATCTTCACTCTGACAACGTCTCAGAGTGCTTGTAGCACCAGAAGTCAGTCCAATTTTCTTTCTATAAAGCACATTCAGAAGTACTCCTGCCTTTCGCAGTCCCACCATGATTTTAAGTGACAGAAACTGAAATAAAGTAGCATAAAACTCGCATAATAAACACTCAAACTAAAACGTTGAACAGAAGTCCTTGAATTATCCTCTTACTTATTCTTAAACACCGCCCTCTTTTGGGCATTACGCTAATGTCAAAGGTCATGACCCGAGGGAAGGTAAATAAAAGACAGCATATGGAGGCTTCATACACCATAATTGGTGACAAGGATGTGTTGATGAAAGATAGTGTTTTAATACTCTAAGAGGAAGTTCTGCCAAATATTTTGTGTGTCACCTGGGTCTGTGACGACTTTGAAATGATCATTATGGACATCCATTGACATTCAGTTTCAGCACAGCCACACAACGGAGCACAGTGTTCGTTAGCCAACTCGTCCTACCTTGTAACCTTGTGTAGCGTACACATCTACTCACCTGTACCTTACCTTTAGTCCAGACGCCCAACTAGATATGTTGCCTGCAAGACGGCCATGGGGTAATAATATAAATTGTCATAGCCCGTGTCATATCCAATTTCCTCTTGGACCTTGTCGAGTTGGATTTTGAAGTGGAGAACCCTGTTTCTGCATGCTGCCGCACACTCTTCCGGTAGCGCCTTCGGTCGGCTGTTCGATTCACCACCGCCGGTTCACCGTATGTACTGTCTTGTTGTTGTGACTGACCTTCTGATGAACAATTTGCGTCTACCGCTCCGAGGAACCTGTATACGGACAAATTTATGCGCCTCGCCACCATTTTCTATACCGTTTTTTTTTTTTTTTTACAAAATGTAAGATTTTAAAGTGTATTTAATTGATCGGGTAAATATACAAAGTATAAAAAAGTGTTTTTCATAGGGGTCGGTTTGAAAATTGAATATTTTGCTGACTCCAGTACATGTACATTGTATTTTGAAAAGAAGAAAAAAAAAACCGCTATTTCATCATAATAGTTCCCCTCTCCCCTTCTCTTTCTTGCATCCTCTCCCACCCAGTATCCAGGTATATACCTGTTTTCTATCACTGTGCAATGTACTCACCAGGATTCGAACCTGTAACAAGAAATAACACAATACTATACACAAGAGAGTAACAACAGGGCTAAATTCACGAGGCGTTAACAGATTTGGTTGTCTGTGTCTAGATATGTTTCCTAGTCCTAATTACCTGGTTAAGGGCATGTGCAGTGCCATTTTTATTAAAATCATCTGTGATTGTCCAGTGCTTTGCATTTAAGACATCTGAATACTCATACCTTCGTGAGTGAAAAACTCCTTTGCACACATCAGTCAAGTACAATATTATTTCGGATTGTTCCACTGAGGGAAGTTCAACCGGAAACCCATCTAATCACTTAAAAGTAATTCATTAAGAAAGTCTCTCAGGAAGCTGTTGAAGTATTGAAGCCGTCTTGTCTCGCTCGTCATGACCACTCTATGGAACGCTGAGAGATTGTTTGAGACTGTTGCCACGCCGGATGCTGCTATTGAGTTCTGCAAGGAACGTGAACTGATAGCCGACGCCCCCGATTGTCAGTACTGCCTCCACCCGTTGACATGGTCCGTAAAGACCGCGCATGCCGACGGGTACTCGTGGCGGTGCACACATCGGGGGTGTCTGAAACGATCTCGGAATTGCAGCATCCGTCATGGCAGCTGGTTTAGTGACAGTAAGGTGTCTCTGAAGAAGATCCTCGAGCTCACCTACTACTGGGCGGCACGCGCGACAACGTCTGTGGCAATAAAGGAAACATCAGTCCACGAAGGTGAAAGTACTAGTTATAAGACTGTCGTGGACTGGTTTACCTTTTGCCGCGAAGTTTGTCTTCGTGTCGTCGAGGAAAAGTGCAGCAAGGGGATCGGCGGTCCGGGCATGACCGTCGAGATTGACGAAAACAAACTCGGTCGCCGGAAGTACAGCCGAGGTCGTCTGGTTGAGGGTGAGTGGGTGTTGGGCGGCATTTGCCGTGAGACAAAGGAAACTTTCCTGATTGAGGTTCCTAAGCGGGATTCAGAGACCCTTATTTCTCTACTTAAGGAATATGTGGCCGCTGGATCCACAGTCGTATCGGACTGTTGGAAAGCAGATGATTGCCTCGGTCAGGAAAATGTTGCCCATCTGAAGGTAAGTCACTCCTTAAAATTCGTTGATCCCACCACTGGCGCACAAACTAAAAATATTGCTTGCCAGTGGGGGCAGATCAAGAGGAGTCTGCCGAGCACCCACGCAAACAGTTCAACAGACGGCTTCGGTTTCCGTCTGGCGGAATACATGTGGCGCCAACAAAATGTCTCCGTCGATCACTTCGAGCAAATCCTCAGTGACATCTTGCTGTTGTACAAACCACCAACACTTTTCTGAATTTAGACCCGTTCAACGTGGTGTGCAACGGCGGTCTTAAAAGATCAGTGTATTTAAACCAGTACTGCAAAACGCATTCTTTTTTTTGATTCAGCCAATTCATTGACGCACGTGTCCAGGCCTGCACGTGTCACTTGTCATGGGTTGTTGAACTCCCTCCCCCCCCCCCATCCTAAAAATAAAATGTTAGAATTGAACAAGTCCTAACGAATTTTTCCAATGCGCATGGACGATGGCATGCCGACTTATTACAGTATTGAACAACTTACAAACACACACCCACACAATCGCAGAAACAGGGCGTATTTACACCTCGCTAAAAGACGAAACCTTGCCATTTTGTAAAAAAAGCTCAATAGTGTATGTTTTCTGGACGTATATAATATTGGTTAGGTAAGAAAAAATTCAGTGTAATTTGAGCTAATTTATAGGGTGGATAATTTGGTGGCTTGGCGCAGATTTTGTCTGGCATATAGAGCGCTTAGATCAGTGTTTTGAGCCAACAATATCAAGGACAAAAAGGTTCCTGTGTTGTATTAGTTTAATTGGGCCAAAAACGGACTCACTGTTGAAAACTCACTTCGGAAGAAACAAGCACCAAATCCTACAAAGAATAGGTTGGTGTTTGGGGAAATACACTGCTCTAACCCCTCGTCGTTGCAGAGAGATTTCGCTTACAACAAACATGATCAGCGGGAAGGCGAGTCTGTCGCTGCAATGTAGGCCTACCTTGTGAATTGGAGATTATTATAGCGATGCACTTCGTGATCGTCCAGTGTGTCGTCAGCGACCTGTAGAAGGGCGGGACAGTATCCAAATCGGTGTCGTTTCAACGATGAATCAAAAAGGGACATGTCCGTTCAGCGTGTCTCGACATCTGACAAACAACACAGTCGTGGCCCTCCAAAGCAATGGAATGGGAAGCATACGTCCTAACACATGAAATCAGTGGAAATAACAGAAAATGGTGATGATGAAGATTAAGATGATTCGTCAGTGTATGTCGGTCGATTGGTCATTAACAAGTTGGATCGGAACAAGGCTGGAACTGCATTAAACCCATATGGAACTTCAGACATACATTCAACCCGTATGTAACTTCAGACATACACTGGTGAGAAAATAACACCAGTTGGGTTGTTGCGTGTAGTGTTGCCTATCCAAAGGGCAACACTTCTGTGTGGAGATTACGTTGTCGACCGTGGAGGACAGCAGGACGGGACACACGCGGACGGGACGCGCGCGGACGGGACTGTCACACAGTACACACTCATAAGAAGAACTGACCAACTATTATGGCACTGTATGTGGAAAATAACTCTAAGCTAATAGTCCGACTTTGGGAAAACCCTGATCTCGTTGTACCCGTACCCTATGATGTCATACCACAAAGCGTATCGTCGGTAATGGACGATCCTACGCCAACACCAGTTGAACCGGACCTTACCTGTAACTAGTGGAATGTCATCACTACGAACTCTTCCATGTGGGGTAGTCCACTATACAATTGTTGCATGCTGTGATGGGGTCCATGGCGTTTTGTACACCCGAGGGGGGAAATGGAACCCGAGGTGAAGCCGAGGGTGCTATTTTCCCTCGAGGGTGTACAAAGAACCCATGGACCCCAGTCACAACGAGCAACAATTGTTTTGTTATACCTTTGTATAATTGTTATTCCTCTTCTTGAAGTTCTGTTGTCATCTTCAAACATTATTACGACGGACTATTCATTTGTTTAATAAGCAGACGAACAAGAAACACTTCCCTCGAACCCGCGGTTGTTTCGTACACAGCGCTAGAAATCGACTAACGCTGGGAACGATCAAGGTGATGTAGACTGGTGTACATCACTTTTCATGTTACCCGGCCCGCCTAGCCATGTATATGTAACATGCGTTTTTGTTGCGCGTCACATGATTTGTTCTCGAACAATCAAACTTCACAATGTGTACAGAGGTATAACAAACGTTGTTGAATCTAAGAAAGACTTCAAGTCTGAAGCCTTTCTCATGTATCTTAAAGCAACTTAAAGCATACAAATTTTGTGCAACACGTGGTATTGTTTTCTTCATTATTTTCTTCCAACTTCGATGACCATAGGAGCCAAAATTTCTTCAGATTAGTTATTTGATGATGCATATTTTGGGATACACCAAGTGAGGATTACCAAAGGTGTCAGGCGATCAGAAAAATTGCGAAGATATCTTAACAGTTAAAGCATTGAATCCTGAGTGTCAGACAATAACCATCTCTTTTAAAGACTTTTAATCAGAATCAACATGGTAAAATCCAAAACAAGAATTGTACAACAGCTCGTGATATAGAGTCACATAACACTAGTGGGACACTTTTGAGAACACTGGTCCCACCTGGTAAGTCTGCTGCCACCTATAGTTTCCCAAAAGGCCTGACATGGCTGTTCATCGTTTATGAAGAATCACGAGAATAAATTGTCAATAGTTTTGAGTTAGATTGAATTCGGTTTAATTATTTCTAGAAGTAACTTCCAGTATTTTTAATTTTGGGATTCAAATTAAAGGGAAGGTACACGTTTGGTAATTACTCAAAACAAATAATTATTAACTTAAAAACTGACTTGGTAAAGAGCATTGGAGAGCTGCTGTTGATGGTATAAAACATTGTGGGAAACGACTCTCTCTGAAGTAACATAGTCTTTGAGAAAGAGGTATTTTCTCACTAAAATAATAAAAGACTTCTAGCTAGAAGTCTTTTAATCCTATCTGAAAGCACACAAATTCGTCCATCAAGGGTGTTTTTTCTTTCATCATTTTCACGCAACTTCGATGATTGATTGAGCTCAAATTTACACAGGCTTGTTATTTTATGCTTATGATGGGATACACCAAGTGAGAACACTGGTCTTTGACAATTACCAAACGTGTACATTGCCTTTAAGGCTCGTTCACTACTAATCGTTTTTTCTACGATTAACTAGCACGTAAATTGATTTGTTATTCTAATTGCGCTTTGTAGGAAAAAAAGATGAAATTTGAATAAAACAGAAAACCACCATAAACCAATAAAACTAAGTTTAAACTGACCGGTGCCATGGTGATGACCCAAAACAGAGTGTTGGTCGAATGTGGTGTTAATTACTTACAGGGCACAGTGGAACACTTGTGTCCCCCCCCCCACGCCCCCGGCCACAGTTTATTATTTTGAAACGAAACATTATTTCGAGGGGGAAAAGAAAAAAATAACGAAAAAACAACCTGTTGCCCTTTGCTCCGTATAGCACCCTGCATTTTGTCAATTCAAAAGGCAGTTTGTTTGCATGCATACATGCACATTTATTGTAATCTCACAATCACTAAGCGTATCGTATACCGCGACCACATTATTCATTTTTCTAAACTTCACCAACGTCGAAGATAGGACTTATATCGGTGTCAGACAGCAGCAAAAGGTAGGAACTTTTTATATTGACGAAGAAGATCGTTCACAAATTCTGGAACTAACACACTCCGTCGGTCTCGATGTTCGGGCGTACACAGAGATGTGGGTACAAAGTTAATGTCCCCACAACGTTTTTGTTTTTTAAACTGACGGGCCCCACAAGTGGATTTGCAGAACAGCAGGAAAGATCGATGCTGTAGGCCGCATGCAAAAGTAAAGCATTATCAACGGCAACTACGGCAATGTTTACCGTGGGTGGTGCGGGGGGGGGGGCGTCATTTAAAACGGCCTCAAATTTAGTTCATGCTTTTTCAGAAAAGAATACGAATTGCATTCCAACTGTTGGTACTTGATACCCGGAGAGTACTTGGTACCCGGAGAGTACTTGGTACTTGGTACCCAGAGAGTACTTGGTACTTGGTACCCGGAGAGTACTTGGTACTTGGCACCCGGAGAGTACTTGGTACTTGGTACCCGGAGAGTACTTGGTACTTGGTACCCGGAGAGTACTTGGTACTTGGTACCCGGAGAGTACTTGGTACTTGGTACCCGGAGAGTACTTGGTACCCGGAGAGTACTTGGTACTTGGTACCCGGAGAGTACTTGGTACTTGGTACCCGGAGAGTACTTGGTACTTGGTACCCGGAGAGTACTTGGTACTTGGTACCCGGAGAGTACTTGGTACTTGGTACCCCGAGAGTACTTGGTACTTGGTACCCAGAGAGTACTTGGTACTTGGTATTCGGAGAGTACTTGGTACTTGGTACCCGGAGAGTACTTGGTACATGGTACCCGGAGAGTAGTTGGTACTTGGTACCCATAGAGTAGTTGGTACTTGGTACCCGGAGAGTACTTGGTACTTGGTACCCGGAGAGTACTTGGTACTTGGTACCCGGAGAGTACTTGGTACTCGGATGTTAGGACTTGGTACCCGGATTTCAGAATACCCAGAAGAAGATGGCCAAAGTCGTCATTGAGACTAAAGCATCATCAGTAATCGGATTCTATATTTGATTGAACAGTGTGCCAATGTACAACACATAATCATTGGGTGCGTTCGTTTAGTTTCCCGGGTCATCCACGGTCTGCCCCGGTGCGTTCGAATAGCTTTGACGTCATTCCAGGGGCTCACCTGGGTCAGCCCCCAGTGCCCTGCTTGTGGAGTGGGTCACTTGGGGCTGGCCCCAGGTGCATGACGTCACTACGAGAGCGGTGAGTGGTCGTTCGTTTAGCTCTTGTCAGGGGCTCCCCCGAGTGAGCACAGCGGAGAAGACCCAGGGAAGCTAAACGAACGCAAGTACCCATTATTGACTATTTATGTCAATGCTGTCTATACTGAACTTAGCGTAGCGTGCACTTTGTTCGGGAAGGGTCAAAGACGAATAATGGTTTGGTTGACCTTGATACAGGCCCATATCGAAATGATAACAATAAATGTTATGAATTTCGCATTGTAATCACATGCGACTTTTGAATGTCGTGTGTTCCAGCATCATATCCAGGTGCCGCATGTGATAACACGCAAAAGTCAAGTTTGAAACGTCGAGTTGAAACCAACGGTTCTTATTTAGAACCACCCCAACTCAATTAGAGATGTTACCGCAAACATTTCTATATTATTATTATTACTGAATTGCAGCTATTTAGCAACAACAAATTAATAGTAATAAAATAATTTGAAAAACTACAGAAAGTTAGAAACAGAAACAGCAAGGCACCGAGAGGATTTCTCATCAATAGCTTTTTTCCTCTTTTTTCCCCTGACACATGTTTCTGCTGCAAGTCTGCATGGGACAGAATGACTTATCAACCAGTGTGCATTGCTGATTTTGAACATTATCTGAGGCGAAATCTGAGTTCGCCATGGTGTGAATACTTCACTGTTGGAGCCAATGATGGGCAGACACACGCAGACAACGTCAAGGCTTTTAAAAGGTAAATATTTTCCAAAACACAAACCTACAGTGTTGCCCGTGTCATCGACCGATAAGTTTATAAATATATAATTGTTTATTTGTTTGTTGAGAAGGGTTGGCAACAGAGAGGCAGCTCAAATACTCCGATTTTTAATGCCTGGTCTTGTACACTCCACATGTTTTGACTACACGAACATTTTGAAGAAAGTAATTTATGTGTTTCCAAACTGATGGGAAGTGGTGCATTGTTTAATTTTTGGATGATAAGGGTCAAGTTATTTCAAGCAAATCGCCCAAGTTAAAGACATTATTGGTAATTGTCAAGGACCAGTCTTCTCACTTGCTGTATCTCAACATATGCATACTATAACAAACCTGTGAAAATTTGAGCTCAATCGGTCGTCGAAGTTGAGAGATAATAATGAAGAAAAAACACACGAAGTTGGGTGCTTTCAGATGTTTGATTTCGAGACAAATTCTAACTCTGAGGTCTCGAAATCAAATTACTTCTTTCTCGAAAACTAAGTTACTTCAGAGGGAGCCAATTCTCAAAGTGTTGTATACTATCAACCTCTCCCCATTACTCGTTACCAAGTAAGGTTTTATGCTAATAATTATTTTGAGTAGTTACCAAGTGTCCACTGCCTTTAATCATGGAGGACATCCATGCTTTAATCAACTTATGTTACCAAGTACAACCTGAAAACATATTATTATAAGTTCATAATATTATGTGAGGTGGTCTACATTCTGAACGAAAACTAAGTAGATGGATCCCGGTGTCGACAATAATAAGTGGTTTATACATCCAGTGTTTGCTTATTTATTATTTATTCTACAATGTCATTTTAAATTGATTTTTGTAGGGGTAGCAGGGTGTAGGGTGTCAAAATGACAACATTTTTTGGGAGGCAAGTGGCGCCTCTTAGGAAAATACATGGTTTGGAAAACTAGCCATTTTAGTATTTCCTACGAGCGTACCGATAACTTATCAAGCGATCGACATACCCCGCAGGGTGGGGGCTAGGGTGCGGATTGGGTGGGGTTAGGGTGCGGATTTAGGTGTGGGTGGGGGACTTAAGAACGGGAAATCCGTCAATACTTTCTGCGTACATTTTGTATCTGACTGTCCAGGTATCGTCTTCGACCAAGGTGTCTGCGTGACGTGTCCAACCGCGACATCCGCTCCAGTATATTGGGTCATGACCTTGAATTTCCGGTAGGGGTCTCCCCCTCTGCTTGCCATGCAGTCGTTCACAAAGATGGAGAAATTGCAACAGCGAAAGGTATGCAAGATATTATGCTTAATATGTTGCTTATTTTCCATCGAGTTACTTTGGTACGACCTATACTTATAACCGTGTTACGTATTTCTTTTACAAAAATCAACAGACAAACACACCAACAAAACACCCACAAACGAAACAAACACACCAACAAACACCCACCAGACACACAAACACACAAACACACCTACAAACGAACAAACACACAAAATAGTGACAATTTTTACGAACGTTTTGTTAAGATTTTTTGAAGAAAACAAAACGAGGAGTAGGATTTTTTTCTGCCACATGTTCCTATCAACTTGGCTGTAGCCTGGCCGACAGAAGCATTTAATATCTCTCGACTCGGTTGTTGTCCACTCCTCGTCTCTTCCTGCCTGTCTGCAGGCGCAGCAAGCTCAGGGTCAGCATTCATCCTCAGTGTTTGGGCCAACACTTCCCTGGAGGACGTGGCCGCATCAGTGCCAGTGGAAACACCACTCTTCATGCAACTCAATGTCTTCGCTGATCGAGAGATGACGATGAGTGTGGTTCGGCGTGTAGAAGCCACGGGTCGGTACAGGGGACTGGTTGTAACGGTTGACCAACCGATACGTGGCAAAAGGCTTTCGTCTCATCCCATAATGCCTTCACATTTAAGGTAAATGTATAATATAGGCTACTTCAGTTTTGTTTACTTTACTGTCTCTCTGCGAAGTCAAATTGGATTTATTTTATAACACACAATACAAAAAATCGCAGTGTTCTTTTGAGAAAATGTCTAATATAACTTGCTTTAATCCTGCTACCGCGGAGGAGAATTTTGGAATTTGGGAGACTTCTGAAAAGAACTGTTCTGCTATTTAACTACTACCTGGGCAGAAGGTAGAAAATCGACCGGACTAATACTCTCGCTGAGTGTGGAACGATGGGACTGTGATTAACTACCGCAGAGTGGGTTCTTCAAGACTATCAGGACACTATTGGTAATTGTCAAAGACTAGTCTTCTCACCTGGTGTATCTAAACATATATGCATAAAATAACAAACCTGTGAAAAGTTGAGCTCAATCGGTCGTCAAAGTTGCGAGATAATAGTGAAGGAAAAACACCCTTCATCAGCATAAAACCTCACTTGGTAACGAGTAATGGGGAGAGGTTGATAGTATAAAACATTGTGAGAAACTGCTCCCTCTGAAGTGACCTAGTTTTCGAGAAAGAAGTATTTCCACGAGTTTGATTTCGAGACCTCAAGTTTAGAATTTGAGGTCTTCATATCAAGCATCTGAAAGCACACAACTTCGTGTGACAAGGGTATTTTTTATTTCATTCATATCTCGCAACTTCGACGACCGAATGAGCTCAAATTTTCACATGTTTGTTATTTTATGCATATGTTTAGATGCACCAAGTGAGAAGGCTGGTCTTTGACAATTACCAATAGTGTCCACAGTCTTTAAGAGGGAGCCGTTTCTCACAATGTTTTATACCATCAACCTCTCCCCATTACTCGTTACCAAATAACGTTTTATGCTAATCATTATTTTGAGCACTAATTATCAATAGTGTCCACTGCCTTTAAGTACATATCAAGTAAATAAATGGTGACTGCAAACCAAATATATTTTGATACCACACCATGCAATGTCTCAAATCCCCCGTCTCTTTTCCGACATCTGTGAGCAGGTATGCTAACATTAAGATTCCAGAAAACCTCGACGACAAAGACGTCGTCAGGGTATACGACCCTTCATTTTGCTGGAAGGACATCACGTGGTTAAAGGAGTTTACATCACTACCGCTCATTTTGAAGGGAATACTCACGGGTGAGGAAATCGTTAACAATCAAAACATCTTATTGAATAGAATCAATAGGAATCTCCATTAAAACTTTAGTAAAGATGTTCATTTTTTTTTTACCAATTTCAACTTATGAATGAAAAAATGGAGCACAAACTCCAAAGTGTAGTGGTGACACTTTACTGATTTTTTTAAGTTTGTGCTTCATTTTTCATCTATAAATTGGAAAAAGTAATATAATCTTTCAGTCAGACAAAGTGCTTCTTTCACACAAAACGCCATTAAAGCTGATAAAATGACGCACACATAACCAAATAGATTTACACTTGTGTTGCATAAACATTATCTGAAAGACACATGTCCTATGACCATGCAGAAATTATTTCCTATGATGACCAGTGAGAGCAGAGATGGTTCTTGTGATTAATTTAGCTAGTGCGCTATGAGCACGGGCTGTATACTCCTCACAGGGAGCTCAGATGTTAAATGGCCCAGATGTACAAGCGCCATCAGCTTAACTGAGTGACGGATTTTAGCACTAGGCCTATTAAGAATCCATTATTATTTGAATTGGAAGAGCTACTAAAATATAACTATTGTATTTGTCATTAACTACACAGTCCATTTTTCGTTTCATTCAGCCGCAGACGCACGGATGGCTGTGAGCCATGGAGCAGCTGGTATATTGGTATCCAACCACGGCGGCCGGCAACTTGATGGTGTGTGTGCTACAGTAAGTGATTTCATAATCACTACCTCATTGATACCATGGAGCAAATGTGGAGATCGAGTACAAAACCGAAAAGGGGACACGAAATGCCCCCACGGGAAATTCTAAAGACGGGGATGCTCAAAAAGGAATGTTGTGTACAAAGTCTTCGGGAGGACAAAAAAAAATGCCTCCAAACACATGCAAAGCATACAATGTTCAATCGAAGTAAAACCAATCCTGGCACTGGTTGTATATGATCGTCTAAATAATTACCATTGATTTGAAGGCATGTACTATTTAATTAATCAAAATAATTGCTAGCATAAACAATTACTTGGTATAACGAGCAATGGAGAGCTGTTGATAGTTAAAAACATTGTGAGAAACGTCTCCCTCTGATATAACTTTGAGAAAGAAGTAATGTCTCACTCAAATATTAACAGACTCCACAGGCCTGAAGCCACCTTTTTACTAGGCATCTAAAAGCACAGCAAATTTGTGCAACGAGAGTGCTTTTTCTTTCATTAGGTCTATGTTCACAAATGTTGTATTTTATGAGTATGTTAGGATACACCAAGAATTGACCAATCGTATGCCTAGCAACTATTCCATGCTTGATCTTCCAACAGATAGACGCACTATCTGAGGTTGTGGATGCTGTACGGGGTTCTAATGTTGAGGTCTATTTAGATGGAGGAGTACGTAACGGAACAGATGTACTCAAAGCTCTCGCCCTCGGGGCCAGGGCCGTCTTCATCGGCCGGCCGGCGATCTGGGGTCTCGCTTATGATGTAGGTTGTTTCTTAATTCTGTGAGAAGAAAAAACATCTCGACAATTTGCGGTCCTAGTGGCTTTCTGTACATGTACACAGATCTGAACAATGCAAAGATTTCCAGTTTGTGCCGTGTCGAAAGATTATTGTCTATATAGTTACTTAAAGGCAGTGGACACTATTGGTAATTACTCAAAATAATTATTAGCATAAAACTTTACATGGCAATGAGTAATGTTGATAGTATAAAACAATATGAAAACGGCTCACTCTGAAGTAACACAGTTTTCGGGAAAGGAGTAATTTTCGACGAATTTGATTTCGAGACCTCAGATTTAGAATTTGAGGTCTCCAAATCAAGCATCTGAAAGCACCAAACATTCGTGTGAAAAAGGTGATTCAGCTCAAATTTTCAGAGGTTTTTTTTTAAGCATATGTTGAGATACACCAATTGTGAAAACTAGTCGTTGACAATTACCAAAGGTGTCCACGCTCTTTAATACCGTGCACCGAGCAAAACAAAAAATTCAAAAAACAACACAAATTCAAACTTTCTCACAACCAAGTGAGCTTTCAAATAAAAATAATTATTTTCAACATTTAAATCGCCCAAAATAGGAAAAAGTGCCAATAAACAAGTTAGATTTGAAACTTCATGGTATAGTAGCTCCCGAAGACGAGTGGGTCTACCACTGGTTCTTGAAAAAACACCCCATTTTAATATGGTACACTTTGCTTTACATCATGATTATGAAGTTAGTATACCGCGGTCGAGTTGTAATAATATCAAGTCAAGTTACAACCACCACTAGATGGTGTTTCACGCTGTTACCACACAAGACATGATGTGATATACACCACATACTATTTTGTGTTTGTCAGGGAGAAGCAGGAGTCAAAAAGGTTCTTGGTATTCTGAAAGAAGAATTCAGCACAGCTATGGCGCTATCAGGTATTGCAATTTTACTTGTCATTTTAGTCTCCCCTTCATTGATCCTTTTCCACCCGGCTGCTTTTGTTAACATGTATGGTTGAAACGTAAGCCCATTCAACTATCTTTATCAAGTCTCCTAATCCTGTTGATGACTAGAGCAAGCTAGTCGAAACGTTGAGACCAATTTAAGAACCGACTCCGCGGTAGTACAGTTAATCACAATCTTATAAGCTTAAGTAGTAGTCCCAGCCTATCATCCGACCTGGTAATAGTTCAAAAATCAGGACAGTTCTTTTCAGAACTGATAAGTCTCCCGAATCCCCGAACATCTACTCCGCGGTAGACAGTTCTCCAAGAACAAACTCTACCTGGCAAGTAGACACACACACATGGTGTTACCACAAACCAAATATACATATCTTTGTCAAAGACTATTTTGTTTGGTAGGCAGTTTGCAAACAACCAACTTCCTCCAACCACTCCCCTACCTTCCGCAACAAACTACAACAAAAAGAATGACAGGAATAGCTTTTTACTGGTTGTTCAGTGGGAGATGTTCATGTTAATTTAATCAGAATGTCTGATCAATCGAATAATTGTTCTCTTTACAACACATAACAGGTTTGAAACCATAGGCGGGGGGGGGGGGGGGGGGGGGACCAGCACCGACCAAGTCTAGTCTTTTCTTTTTGCTTCACTGTCCTGTTATAACCCTACCAGCTCCTAGTCACCATAAATCTGCTCATTTTAAAGTATAGAATATAAGTGAAGCTTCACTCATGATGCAAAAGTTGCCTATGGGTTGACCTTTAAAAAAATGTAAAACGGACCGTACTTTTAACTACTACCTCAAGCTACCGACAATCTCGATGGTCTAGTTGGTAAGACACTGCTCTAGAACTGCAAAGGTCGATGGTTCAAATCCCACCCGAGTAATATGCAAGTGAATACTTTCACACAACTTGGGAAAGTACTGAGTATACATTGCTAACACACATCTCTGAAGGGTCGAAACAACAATTATTAACAAAACCTAAACTGTGTTTGATTTTCCAGGTTGTGCATCTCTAGCTGATATAACACCAGATTTGGTAACCACACCGTCCTACAGCAAGCTTTAAGACCAGTAAAACCTTACAATAATATATCGTAAGGGACAGGATGGTAATGTGAGTTGCGTGTGCTTTGATTGGCTCTTTGCTCTGGATGGAAAAGAAATGGAGAGACGGCGGTTGGAGATGAGATAGAACAGTAATTTTAATAGTGAGAAAGAAAAGAACTCACCATATATTTACAATACTCTACTCTAGAAAAGTGTCCGACCATGATCTTAAACCATTTAAGGTTCAATTAAAGTTGAAGGATTTAAAAAGAAAATACTTGTTAATCTCACCTCGTTTCATAATAAATGACTAACCTTCTTTCATTTCATATTAAATCATTAAAGGCAGTGGACACTGTTGGTAATTACTCAAATGATTAATGGCATAAACCTTACTTGTTAAGGATTAATAGGGAGAGGTTGACAGTATAAAACATTGCGAGAAACGGCTCCCTCTGAAGTAACGTATTTTTTGAGAAGGAAGTAATTTTCCACGAATTTGATTTCGAGACCTCAGGTTTAGAATTTGAGGTCTCGACATCAACCATCTATTTGCACACAACTTCGTGTGACAAGGGTTTTTTTCTTTCATTATTATCTTGAAACTTCGACAACCTATTGAGGTCAAACTTTCACAGGTTTGTTATTTTATGCATATGTTGAGATACACCAACTGTGAAGACTGGTCTTTGAAAGTAACCAGTAGTGTCCACTGTCTATCACATTACTTCATTTCATAGTAAACTAGCGGGATGCCGCGCTTCGCGCGGCACCCCGCTAGATGATGAAAATCCTTTTCACAAATATTTCGAAATGCAATGTGGGGTGAGGGTGTTATACGCCTCTCTTAATATTTATGCATGACGTCATAATTCTAACCCAAAATGAGGCTATGGCGCACATCTGCCACAGTCTCGTTTTGGGTTAGATTGATGACGTACCTTAGCACACATATTAAGAGAGACGTATTCGGAGGGACAGAGGTTAAAATAACTTTGTATAATTGGATTGGGAAAGCTTTAAAGATTCATATAACATTCATAAGATTACTATACTTTTATTATTTGGGTTGTTTTTCTTTTAGTCTTTTTTGTCCTTTTCTTTGTGTCTCAAGAAACTATATATCAGTGTTTTGCCATTTGTTTCTCTTTATCCATGCCTATGTATACTTATTTCGACTTGTTTGTTTGTTGATGTTTTGGTGTATAGTTTTGGTAATTCCCCATAAGGGAGCGACTTGTTGATATAATGAATGTTTCTTGAAGTCGATGTTAAAAGGTTAGTTGTGGATGTAATGTTGTAGGCCCATATTATTTTAGTTTTTTTTTTTTTTTTTTTTTTTTTTTCTCTTCATTTCGCTCTTTTAGATTTGTAAACTGTTGATTAGTGTAACAAAAATGGTAGTGTTACAGGGGTGTGGGTAACACAAGATAGTTGTTCAATTGTGTGTTACCTTGTTGGTCTAGTTATTTATGCTAAAGATTGAAATAAGATTGAAGATTGAAATATGAGACATTTACCAAAGGATATATATGAGGTCATGTCAATCTATCCTGGATGAAGACAAAGTAAACGCATTATCCGCATAAATTGATTATTTTGTCCCCAACATTTGAGCATAGTTTTCATTCAATGGGCTATGTCATTGTATCAATTTTATTATTCTCAACTGCACTGAGTATTTCCCCGCTAAGCCAAATAGTAAGGGTAATTACATGTACCTAGTGGACTAAAAATATAACACACTTATAATTACACAGTATTTTCTTGTACGGAGCGCATTGGGTATAATTCACGTGCACGCAAGTGTCTTCACATTGGTGACCAATCAGGAGGTCTTTGTGGAAGAGCCAATCAGACCATAGAGCAACTATGATCAGACCAAAACGTTTTTCTAACCTGATGAATTTGGCATCAGTGGTATTTTGGTTCCCTTCTCAACAAATCATAGGTACCTCCATGAACAAATCCATAGTCACCGTCAACAAACGCGCCGAGTTACTCGACCAAAGGCTCGTAAGAGACTGGTATAATATCCTCCTCAACAATAATCATTGGTACTAAATAGCAGAGGAGAAATCCAACTAAAAAGGCTTGAATAGTCACAGCCAATATCCGCAGAGTTTATCCGACTGAAAGGGAAGAAAGAAAACACCTTATACAAAAAAAACGCACTGGTTGGCGGTCCACAGGTTCAATCGTGTTGGAACTGATGGTAGCAAAAGGTTCAACGTTATAAAATCTGCAAAATTGTATTTAAAATAAACACATTAAATGATTGGTTGCTTTCGTTGAATTATTGTTTGCTTTATTTCCAATAACGCTACGATTTTAGAATCTTGAGCCCTTTACTTGTGCATCGCGATTTATGGAGCGCCACGTCCCACGATACATATCGTTAAGTTGTTACAGTACTAAATAAAGCGAGTTTTCGGAACAAAATCTATCTACTGTTTGTTTACCACCGCTTTTTGTTGGGGGGGGGGGGTAAGAGCGTCGGAGATTATTGGAAGTCCGAGGTCGCCACCCCTAATGTGATCCCCACGGCGACCTCCTTCACCAAGCAACAACTGGCCTGTCTCAAAACCAGACAACACATCACTCACAATACACTGACCTCCCAACCCCAAAATGTTATTAATTCCCACAGGCTCCTTCCAGCCTATAGCCCTATAGTTACCCAATGTTTCCAAAATTATAAAGCTTCCGTTTGATCCCGTCTTTGTCCATTTCTCATGCCGTTTGGAAGTCGATGCTTTTTTATCTCCATTTAATCTTTTCAACAAATTGAGTCACCTGTCAGAAAGATTTCTAGGAAGTATGGTAACAACATCGACCACTGGTTGACATATGGTCGCCTGCGAAACATCAAATTGAGTTACTTCATTCATTCAATGCAAATTCGTGAGATTTGTTTCGGTTTTGTCCTGGCACCCAGCCTCTTCGACCCCCTGCGCGGCAATGAATGAACCACTCCGAAGAACCATGCTTAGCACAACACGAAAGTAACCCGACCAAAAAGGGCGGATCGAATGCCGGGTGGGCGGGCAAGGGGCAATGGGTGAACCAATCCGGAAAACCATCTGCGAAACACTGTCCTGTGGTTGACACACGGTCGCCGCTCAAACTTCCTCCAATCAGACGATTCGTAAGAGAGAGTTCAGGTCAGGGTTTTGTAGACTTGCAACCCGACGTCTGAAACGACACAATCGTGTTGAATTCTACAACGATGTTGTTAAATTCGGCAAGGATGCCATGCCACTGGACCTTCTAATTTCAATCCAAGATGGCGCGGGTTACGCTTTAAATAGTATAGATGATTAATCTTACTTCATTTCTTAATAAATGCTGGATTAAATGGTTCAGAAGAATTGACAGTTCTGGCCCCTTTATTTACAATTTTATCTTTCCTCTCATAATGTTAAAATCTCGATATAATTGTAAATGCTAGATTTACACGCAGAATTTCAGGCTGCTTTCATAAACATAGTCATTAAGTTGGGCCACTGACTCGACAATGTTGTCATCCTTAACAGCAACTTTTCATTTTAAAGATTAATATAAAGTATTTATCCCCCCTTGGCACCATCTTGAGTTGTCCAATAACAATTGGGGCAATTTCAAACGGCTTTAAGCAGAATCGTTTACTGCAAACAACTGTGAATGTGCACACACACTCAAAATGTTCTAGATTGTTTAAGAAATTAAATGTTGTGCTCCCAAGTCATACCTTATAAAAAATAAATTTTAATAATGATTTGTCAAATAATAATCAACTTATATTAAACAATAATAAAACAAAGAAATAAACGCTTACCCAATCCATAGCAGTATAAACTTAAAATTGAGCACAATTTTGCACACAGTGTTTTTATCACAAATAGCTTAATAACAATTGGCTCAGAGGTATCCACGTCTGACACAAATCTTAAACGCCGTTTGTGTCCTCCTTGTTTTGCGCAACATTGCCAAGGGCCATGATGATCTCTTCATAGATGCTAATCCCTTTCATGAAGATGTCTTCGTTTAGGAACTCGTTGTGGTCATGGAGGAGGATTGGTGTGTTGTTCATGGGGGAGAACCCAAGGCACTTGTATCCTTCCTTCCGCAGGAATCGGCTGTCCGTTGCGGCTGGGAAGATCTCAAGCTCAAGGTCAACTCCTCTGGAAAGAAGACAAACGAGATCAAAGATCACTCATGTAATTATTCCTTCAACAAGAAAATAGAATTAGCTGTTGCAAAACAACTTACCAACCAAAAAGACCAATGGTGTTAATGCAACATAGAAGTAAATGGCCTGACTTTCCAACCCTAGCAGAGTCTAGGATCGAAATTTCAGGCCATTAACTATTTTCTTGCATTGCATAAGCAGTATAAATAACAATACAATAAATAAATAAATATATAATTTGGTTTTGCAGTGCACCAATGTATGATAAGAACACCTGGTGCATTCCACGTCCTATGGAAACAAAATTGCAGGCACCTTATACTCAAAACACAATTTGAAAACATGACCTTCCAAATTATAGAGCAGCTAGGGACCAACTTAATATAAAGCTGTTCAGCAGAAAATACTGCCTAACAAATTTCTTGGGACCGCTCACAAGGTAAACTTGTAAACATGTAATTTTGGCTGGTCACCTGTTTCTGTTAGAGGAACACGTTGCCTTGGATCGGTCGAGTTGGACTTTGAAAAGCTTGTGTAACCGTTTGTTATGAAATGCACATGGGTAAAAAGATGTAAAAGTAGAATACAATGATCCACACAAACATGCCTCGAAATTGCACAGTTTTCCGTTTACCTCGTCGACTAACACGGTCGGCCATTTATGGGAATCAAAATTTTGGCTCCCATAAATGGCAAACCTCGCAATTTCGAGGCAAACTTGTGTGGATCATTGTATTCTACTTTTAAAACATCTTTCTAACCATATGCATTTTATAAAAAATGGTTACAAACGCTTTTTATAGACCAACTCGTCCGATCCAAGGCAACATGTTCCTTTTAAGCAATACTTCTCTGTGCTTAGCAAGTTTGTTTTATGCTTACATGCTTCATGAAATTGGACACAGATGTATGAACCACTGAACCACTGCGCTCTCCCAGTGACAAGAGGCCAGTTAAATTATAGAAGCAGATGGTAAGCAAACACATCACTTCTTGAGAACGAAATCTTATCTTATGAGAAGAAACCTGGAGGAACTTACACTTTCTTGCAGGCGTCTTCAAAGGCCATCCACCATCTGCTTTTGTTACCAGTCTCGGTGGTATACACCTCAGATTTCTGTCCAAAATACCAAATGTTGTAAAGAGAAAGTCTTGGAAACGATTTGCAGATGGCTGAAATCATTTCCCAGTTTGAAGGGGGTGGGTGCTAATCACTATGAATTATACCTCATAACAACAGAAATAGAACATTTTATTTCATTTCATTTCATTTCATTTGGTTGTGAAGCCACAAAGGACTCTCAGAAAAAACAAAACTTAATCACTGCACTAGCCAAGAACCCAAATGGAGAGAAGACAAAGAATGAGAAGTGATGAGAGAGAAAAACCCCAGAGAACTATTCCAGGGACAACCCATGCAGTAGGGTCTGAAAACCCAATCCATATAGTGCCCCCGGCATAATTCAAAGCAGGGTCTTCAAAGGAAGACGGCTAGGAAAACCACAACGCCAACCCAATCATCCATGTCGAATGCTGAGCTTAGTATGACACACAGTATCAGCACCATGTGACAAGCCTATGGCTAAACTATCCAGATCCAGATCTAGATCCTATCCAGACAATGGCAGCAATGAAATTGCCAAACAGCCAAAATGGCAATTCGTCTCAAAAAAGATCTGCACACGTAACAACAAGCATGCCGTTCTCCTTCATTTACTCTTATTCCCTAGTTTGATTATTTTACTCAGTTGATTTGGCACCATACCAAATGATATCTTTGTAACAAAATAGAAAGTAAAACCAACAGAAAAACAAATGTGCTCTCTATTGATCAAAGCTAAAATGAAGAAAAAAAAAGCCCAAAGGTTGCAGACACAAATTTTACTTTTAGTTGGGTTCCCTACACTAAATACCAATTTGTTAACCTGAAACTGTTTTTATATACAAACCTGATAACATGAATTGAATTAATTGTCACCAGGAATATATGTACTTCTGTCTGAAATACTGCAAAGCCTGGAAATACACATAAGCCAAATGGTACATGTTTCCCTGGTTGTGGCCTTGATGCCCCATCAAAGGTTTCCCACAGACTTAATTCCAATGGTAGTGCCCTTTGCAAAGTGGAAAAGGCCTCGCCCTCTCAAAGATGATATTTCAGTCCTATATACGTGGGAAACTATTTACCCAGTACCAATTTCTTGTTATTCTATAGTTTAGAAAACATAAAGTCAAAGTTTGATAAATGATCAACCCTGGTGCCAATAACTCTGATCCAATGCAGGCTCGTCAACTATGATTGGACAAGAGTTTAGTCAAAGATTTGCAATCAGCCTATCACTGGAAACCAATTGACTGTTTAAAAGCACAGTGCAGAGAGGACCAGTAAACAGAAAATTGATCGAACTTTATATTACAAATACCAGACTAAATTTACTGATTTATTTGATTGAATTACCACAAGTACATCCTGTCTTTAAAAGAACACTTGCCTTGGATCGATTGAGTTGGTCTTTGAAAAGCATTTTAAACTGTTTGTTATAAAATGCATCTAGTTAGAAAGATGTTTTAAAAGTAGAATACAATGATCTACACAAATTTACCTCAAAATTACGTGGTTTTCCTTTTACTTTGCAAACTAACATGGTCGGCCATTAACTTTGTGGGAGTCAAAAATTTGACCCCCATAATTGGCCGACCGTGTTAGTCGACGAGGTAAAAGGAAAGACCACGCAATGTTGAGTGATACTTGTGTGGATCATTATGTTCTACTTAAGTAAAATATCTCTCTTATAACAAATAATGGTTAGAAACGCTTTACAAAGACCAACACAGCATTATTTACCTGAACAAACTTGTAGGTAACGCCTTCCCCAGCCTCAGTTATCCAGTGATCAATCTTTTTGTCCAGCTCCTTCAACAATGCAATAAAAAAAGCTGAATGTAGTGACAACATTTTTTCACTTTTTTACCTCCTACCATGGGTCCAAAATGCTTGGGCCCATGCAAAGACGATCCTCAAATTGGTATGCATAAGTTGTCAAAAATGTTGTATCATGTTTCATTAAGTGAATTCTCTATTAAAGACACTGGACACTATTGGTAATTGTCAAAGACCAGTCTTCTCACTTGGTGTATCTCAACATTTGCATAAAATAACAAATCTGTGATAATTTGAGCTCAATTGGTCGTCAAATTTGTGAGATGATAACGAAAGAAAAAACACCCTTGTCACACGAAGTTGTGTGCTTTTAGATGGTTGATTTTGAGACCTCAAATTCTAAATCTGAGGTCTCGAAATCAAAATAGCGGAAAATTACTTCTCTCTCGAAAACTATGTCACTTCAGAGGGAGCTGTTTCTCACAATGTTTTATGCTATCAACCTCTCCCCATTACTAGTCACCAAGTAAGGTTTTATGCTAATAATTATTTTGATTAATTATCAATAGTGTCCACTGCCTTTAAAGACAGAGGCAAAAATAAAACATCCCTTTCCTCTAGCATAGCAACTCACACCTTTTGTACTCATTTCCAAGAGGACTGATGGTTTTCTTGCACACTCTGTGTACAGAAAACCCACCCACACAGACCGCTACCTCAGCGCTCGGTCATTCCATCCTCCTTCTGTGTAAGCCTCAGTGAACCGGACCCTACTTCAAAGGGCACACATTATTTGTGACAAGGAATATTTACCTTATGAACTGGAGCACCTCAACACAGTGCTCAAAGAGCATGGGTATAGACTGAAAAAGCCGCTTTAAAATGCACACCCAACACAGTAGCACAAAGGGAATTCTGCCTCCCAAAATGACACAAACAAGCTTGTTAAAACTTTTATTTTAAGACAAATGATAAAGTATGATTACCCTGCACAAACGAAAGGAATATATTTGAAAGTATAAACGTTACAGATTTCACACAGTGACCATCACAATGCTCTCAGGTGATACCAGATAAGGCGCACTGTTAGATAGGACACCGACTTTGTTTTGACCTTTGAACGTAAGATAAGTTGCACCTTGTATGTAATGGTACATCCATCTTTACCCAGATGTCTCTTCTACACTACCTCATACATCTGCTGCCACCTACAGATGTTATAAGGAATCATCCATTCGGACGATAACGTACCTTCATGTCGGTGTTTGGTGAGACACGGATGTCAGCTGTCATTGAGAACTCCATTGGCACTATGTTATGTGCAATCCCTCCCTATGTACAGCAAAATAGCACAGTGACTCGAGATGTAAAGAATGCTAACAACTTACACTACTACACATACACAGTGCACATTAGTGGACTGGGGTTGATTAGAGGCATTGACGGAATGAAGGACAAAGGACTGTATGGGTGTGTTTGATTTGCCTCCCTGGGTTGACCCCCAGTGTACCCCCCCCCGGCCAATCAAAAAGCTTTGACGTTATTCCAGGGGCTCACCCGGGTCAGCCCCTAGTGCGCTGCTTGTGGAATGTTTCACTTGGGGCTGGACATCACCTCCAGGGAATGAGTGATCATTCGATTAGCTCTTGTCAGGGGCTCACCTGAGTGAGCACCGCGGGGTTGACACATGGGAAGCTAAACGATCGCACCGTATTTATTGCAGGCCTTGAAATAGAGCACTACAGTCTTCCTCTGCTAAGTGGCTCTTAATTGTTCAGGGAAAATGCAGTTAAAAACTTTGCAAAGGGCACCACAGCAGGCCTGGAAATTCATTTTTGAAAGGACATATCCGTTTCTATTTTGCAAAGGGCACTTGCATTGGAAAATCATAAAGTCAATGGGACAATTTTGAAGGGGCACCAAGGCCAAGACCAGGGGCAACAGAGAGGTCATGGACTCTGTGGCCTGCTTATAAAACAGATCAGACTGGTTGTCAGTCCAGGCTAGGTTTTGTTTCATTGATTTGAATGCAAGAAATGGGAAATATGGCTGAAGATTTAGCCCCACGCCTTTGGAATCGTCTCCCTACTCAACTTTGTTCGGCCGAGTTTCTCGAAATTTTCATGAAATATCTCAAAACTTTCCTGCGCAATAGGCGCAAGCTAAGAACCAACTGTGTTTCCCATTATTTGTGCCTTTTTTTTTACCCACCTTAAAAAGTATTTATTCGTTTTTTGTACAGTTTGTTCTTAAGCACTGTGGTACCAAGTGGAAGAACACTCTATAAATGCCCATTATTATTTTAGAGACAAGTAGTGTTGGTATAGACACGGGAAGGAGATTAATAAAGGACGAGCATTAGCCAAATCAATAATATTCTTTATCCCCGATGCAAATTTAACATCTATTATATCAAATCAGTAACGTCCATGATATGTGAACATTTGTACTATTATTAAAAAAGGGAAAAAGCTGAATATTTCAAACGACTAGTATTCAATTTAGGAATAGGGAAGGATATTGTAAGGGAAGGCTGAGCGGAGAGGGATAGTGGAGTGCTAGTTTATACCTTTATCATGGTGATGTTTGTTGTAGTCACATCACCTAGGGTGGCGCATCCAACCATCCTTCATATAAACAACAAACAAAAAAGCCTTGTGATATGGATTTAGGCAGAAAGTGAGAAAGAGTGACTATATTGCGCAGTTAATAAAGTGAAAAAGGCTTAATATTGCTAACTTGCATTGCTAAAAAATACTTTTTAGTGTGTGGTTTTGAACCCCAGTCATGACATTTTTGTCCTTGAGCAAGAATTTTAAAGGAACACAATGCCTTGGAACCGTTTAATATAAAGAGCATATGGTTAGAAAGATGTTTTAAAAGTAGAACATAATGATCCACACAAGTATCACTCAAAATTGCACGGTTTTCCTTTTACATCGCGTACTAACACGGTCGGCCATTTATGGGAGTCAAAAATTTGACTCCTCCCGACCGTGTTAGTCGACGAGGTTAAAAGAAAACCATGCAATTTCGAGGCATACTTGTGTAGATCATTGTATTCTACTTTTACAACATCTTTCTACCCATATGCATACAGTTACAGAACGCTTTTCAAAGACCAACTCAAACGATCCAAGGCAATGTGTTCCTTTAACTATAATTGTTTCTCTTCACCCAGAGGTAAATGGGTTTACCTGGGAGTGCAGGAATGATCGTTTTGGAGGAAATAATTTCTGACCAAATAACCAGGGTAATAATGTTCATGCACATTAAATGTCCATTATTAAATGTAAAATGGAAGATAATAAGGCGAGTCATGGCCTAGCGGTTGAGAGCACTGGATTTTACGCTCTGGTGTTCAATCAGCAGCGTGTGGGTTAGGTTCCCGGTCGTGACACTTGCTACATAAAGTTGGGGAGGTAGTGCTTTCTGCTCTACCAGCCAGGCTTCGGACTGATGATACCCAAGCCTACATCCGTATAGACTGTAAAAGGGGTAACCCTGTTTTAGCCCTAGGAGTAGGTGGCTCTGGCCCCTAAAAAAACAAAAAATTGTAGCCCACACGTTGAAGTGGTCTTCAGGCCTTACGTGTCTGGCGAATTGCATAAAAAAAAAATCAAAATGTCTAAAGTATGTGTCACACTTAGTAATTACATGTACTACAGGAAGACTGGCCCAGTTTCACTCAGTCCAGGCCTCGCCCCCCCCCCCTCTCAATGTTGATGGGAGCGCAGACCGCGCAATTAGAGCCAACATTGAAAGGGGGCACAGGGCCTTGGTTCAGGTGCCCGTCCAACATGATATGGAAGAATTGTTGGTGCACTGTGTCTCACTGCACACACTGCCTTGGAGACCACAGAGAGAATTCCTGCGTCAGATGGTTCGGCGGGGCAAGCTTTTGAGTAGCAACCTCCGTAGCAACCTCCAGATGAGTAAACCAGCCCTCCTATTCAATCAGAACTGTCTATGGGTGTTTGTTAACTCTTACACAACGACAGAAAAGCTTACCTCGAATCATGAGTGAGATAAAACAACTGTCTCGATAGACTGAAATAATTCAAAGTTGTGGCTTAGCAAGTCATTGTATCAGACATTATTCAAATCCAACTCGCAAATGACTTATTGCCTCATGTGATGACATAGTCCTCATGTCAAAACATGGTGTGAGAAACACACCCTGAAACCCTAGTACAAAATACTGCATAAATAGTTTCTTTAAATGAAGGAATGTAATAAAGAAACTTACTTTGCCTTTTCCTCGCTTCTGTACGTCAGGAGAGAGTTCATAATTTTTTGCTATAAAAAATATGAAAAATAGAACATAACAATCAGTAACAAGAAAAACTTCCTTTGAGAACCCAGTAAACGAGGGTTTTAAACAAGTTTTCAGGACTAAACAATTGATATATGAAGCTGCCTTTGAATCAAGCGACTTTAGCTAGGGCTGCCATTGGCGAAAGCAACAATATTAAAGAATAGACCTTTTTAATAACAATCTGGTTTGAGCCTCTGTTGAGTTGTTAATTCAGACCTAGCCATATTATATAATGGTCATCAGGTGAATAAAACCATTTTTTTTATTATTTAAACTTATGGACTAATGCCTTTTATTTATTTTACAAAAATAGTTGGTATGCAAGTTAAAGCTTAAATACACTGAACACCTTTTGTTGGTAATTGTCAAAGACCAGTCTTCTCACTTGGTGTATCTCAACATAATTATGCAAAATAACAAACCTACAAAAAATTTAACTCAGTTGGGCGTCGAAGCTGCAAGATAATAATGAAAGAAAAAACACCCTTCACACACGAAGTGTGTGCTTTCAGATGCTTGATTTTGGGACCTCAAAATCTAATTCTGCAGTCTCAAAATCAAATTCAAATATTTTAGTGTAAAATTACTTCTTTCACAAAAACTACGTTACTTCAGAGGGAGCAGTTTCTCACAGTGTTTTATTCTATCAACAGCTCTCTATTGCTTGTTACCAAGTAAGTTTTTATGCTAACAATTATTTTGAGTAACTACCAACAGTGTCCAGTGTCTCTAACAAGGTTAAAAGCCACTGTGGGTGAGGGGTTACAAGTAAAAGAATATCAGATGAAAAAAGCCAACTTGAAAAAGCACAGAATACATATTTTCCAAACAGTACCTCATCCAAATAAAAAACTTGAAATGTGAAAAGCATTTGATATTCTTGGAGACTGCCTAAATCTGCTTGCTTTAAATTATTTCAAGTGACACATAGGTCTCTTCAAATATCTTAGCTGACCAGCTGTACATACCAACTTCTCGACAGCAGTGTCTTCGATGAAGCGTGACCCATGACCAGGCTTTCCTTCACATTTTATTTCAAGCCCTGGAACAAATGTTTTAAAATATTGTTTTAAAACTCTGTTTTAAAACTCTTGAGAACATTTGTGTGTTCTATCAAAAATAGACACTGGGAAGTATTCGTCATTTCATTAGAAAAAGACGAGGAACAAGATAAGTTAAGTAAAAAAGCAATCTGTCTGCAGACCACAGACCAATTTCATAGAGAAGTTTAAGCAAATCTGAGCAAAAATAAGCAGGATACCAGTTAAGAACGGTACATGTGAAATGGCATTTTGGATGGTTACCTTATTCTGGGTAGCACAATTTTCTTGCGCTTAGCTAATTTTTGTGCTGAAGCATGCAGGGTCCAATCTTATGTCGTTTTAGTAACTGCTTTAATACCATCATGGAAAATCAACCCACACGGTAGCAGAAGCTTCTCCACTTTGATAGCTCACTTCACATAATAAAGCATTGCTCATCACTCTGAGCCACTCAATATTTGTATAATCTAAGGTTGTCAAAACATAGTGTTGGAATAAGAGCAGTCACTGTCAGTCATTTTCAATATATGTCCAATCTTGCAATGTTTCGATGAGTTATTATTTCCTTTATATATATCCATCACTTTGTGAAAATGAAATGTGCATGCAGAGCTTTATGTACAAACTAAGGCATATTAAGATCCGTCTCTTTAAATAAAAAGGAAAAATTAAGAAAACTTAAGTATCCTTACACCAAGGTGCTCTTTCTCCGTAGTACACAGTAAACTTATCAGTAGGATTGGCCAAACCTGATGAGAAAAAGTTAGATTATTCAATCATTTTGGTAAACTTCTAACTCTGTTTGCAGCCACATAAACTGAGCATCAAGAACGCTTCACTATCTTGTTGTATGTGTCTGCTGGCAAGCCCTCTGTGTACCAGTTCACAGACTTCATTACTTCATGTGTAGGTTTTATTATTGGAAGTGTCAGGGCCAAGAGGATTAGAGCACCAAATTCAAACTCTGGTGTTTCTGATCAGCAGAATGTGGGTTGAATCCCCAGCCATGACACTCGTGTCCTTAAGCAAGACACACAACCATTGCTTCGTCCTTCGGATGGGACAGAATCGAAAAGAGAAGGGGTTCGCCCCGGTGTTCCTGGCTGTGGCTGCTGTTTGCGCCGTAGCACCTTGTAAACCCTTATACGGGGTGCTAACTAAATGGGTCTCAAAATTCATCATTGCAATAACCTATCTTTCTGAAAGTTTGTATATACTCAGCGTTTTGAGTACCTTGTTTGGTAGATACGTGCGCTATATAAGACTTCAATTTATAATTATTTTTATTTGACCAACAAAAATATCCAACTGCAGTTCAAAAGACTAATATTAGCGCAGAGAAACAATATTTTGTGCATGGAGCCTCTAAAATGATGTTCAATCAAAACAGAGAAACAATGTTTTAGCATTGACAAGATGAATTCAAGATGCAGATTTTGTCTTCTTCTTTCTCTCTCATTCTGTTTTTTGAGAAGTTTAATTTTTTTATCAGTGATTCTCTTCAACAAAAAAGAAGACTTACTGCTTTTAAAGCCATTGGATCCTTTCGGTTCAGAAAAAAAATAAAAGTTCACAGATTTACAAATAACTTACAGGGTTTACAGAAGGCAATGGTGAAAGACTTCTCTTGAAATATTATTCCATGAAATGCTTTACTTTTTGAGAAAACAACAAAACAATATAAATTCTCGTTAACAAGAATTACGGATTTATTTTAAACACATGTCATTACACGGCCAAACGCGCGGAAACAAGGGTGAGTTTTCCGTTGTTTTCTCCCGACTCCGATGACCGATTGAGCCTAAATTTTCACAGGTTTGTTATTTGATATAGAAGTTGTGGTACACAAAGTGTGGGCTTTGGACAACACTGTTTACCGAAAGGGTCCAATGGCTTTAAATAATGGTGGCATACTTTTGGGGGTCCTGTCGACAAGGTTATATTTTGGTAAGACTCTTACCTTCATCAAGTCCAAAGCCCATGTTGAGTTTGAGAAACGCTGGATGTTCCACAAACTTCATCATTCCAAGAATTCCCCCAACCTCTTCATCTGCACAAATCCAAAGTAAAAAAAAAAATAATAATAATGATCAATTTGTCAATTTGATGGGCCTATTCATAATATTGTCAAAACAACCAGAGGGCCAGGCTAGCCTATGAGTTAAATCCAAAGTCGAATCAGGGTTTGAAAAAGGGCCTTTGAAAGCTGACATACCTGGCATGAATGTCATGTGAACTGTTCTCAGTGGTTGAAGACCAGCTGCTTTGAGTCGACGAATTGCCTCAATGTATCTATTCAAACAATAAAATAATATGAGGATGAATAAATCATTGAATACTACTACTACTTGTACAATAATAACACCTGATTCTTATATTTAACATGTCCCAGTAGCTAAAAAATGTATACACTTTGCAAAATTATTTTCCCTGTTCATCTGGCAAACCTAAACCGTTACTCAAAACATTCTCTACTCCCTGGGGAGTAGAGAATACAGGTCGGTGAAGAGAAGCATCTCTAGTTTAGTGCATACACATGGACAAAACTGTCCAGACCAGGGCCCAATTTCATAGAGCTGCTAAGCACAAAAATTTGCTTAGCATGAAATTTCTTCCTTGATAAAAACATGATTACCAACTAAATTTCCATTCGCTGCATACTGCCCGATGCTTGTATTCAGCTGTTGTTTGCTTATCCTGAAAAACACATGGAAATTTGGTTGGAAATCCTGTTTTATGACGGCCAAAATTTCATGCTAAGCAAATTTTTGTGCTTAGCAGCTCTATAAAATTGGGCCCCGGAATCCAACCCTCAGTCTGATGATTCAGCAATGAGAATGTGAGCCTGATGCACTAGACTGCTTGGCAAAGATCTCATCTATGTGAACCATGGCAACTCACATGCATTAATTTCCCAATATTCTTGGCGTTTCTAAATGTGCACCATAACTCAATTTCGAAAAAGTTTGGCATAAAAACATACCATCTGGTGTGAAGTGTTTCTAAATAAAATGTATACTTACTGGATCCCAACACTCTTCATGTCCTGTGATTAAAACAAAGGAACAACACATTATTGAGTATAAAACATATTGAATTGAGTAATAGACTGTATTGACAAACTCAATAGTTGCTATGGAAGTCGCCATCTTGTAGGGCAAACCGTGTGCACGTCTAAACGCGTACATCAATGAAGCACGTAGCATTCCCAGTTTGGTTTCTACGGCACATGCACGCATACACAATGCACACGCGCACAGACGCCATGTTGTAGGGCAGATATTTGAATGGTGACGTCATATTCAATATGGCCTATAGGTTTGCGGTAACACCATGTAATAGGGAGTACTTTTTCAGGGTTTACAAATTAAAATTATATTAAATTTACCATATAAATGCACCATACTTATAAATACCAGCTAATGAACGAAAATAGCAGTAAGTGATTAAAAATAATGTCCAATCAATTAGGCACATAAGAGTAAACAGATTTTACTTGCAAGAAAAACAAATGTTTTGAACACCCCTCTCTGGGCTTTTTAAAAAGATTTATGAAAAGCTCTGTCACGTCGGAGCTCCATTTTGTGTTGAATTGAATTGAATTGAATTGAGCTCCATTTTGTGGGAACTATTTTAAAAGGAAAACAAATTTTGCTCACAGAAAAAAGTTGCCAGCCAAAACACCATTTCAGATTTCACATTGTTTCTTGCTTATTTTGTGTAACAACTTTGTTGCAACATGGAGCACAACATAGCAACATCACACAATTGATGTTAAAGTATCAATTTGACTAACGACATCAATGGCAGAAATGTAGCTACATACGTACATTGTAGTTTCTTAACACCCTGAGATTGGGCCTTATTATTAAAGATGTAGATATTTTGAAAAGTATCAACATTTGTTTAAATGATAAAAAAACATACTATAACAAGTTTACATGTAATTGGCATTCCATAAACATATGTTTTTGCTCAAGTAGATATATAATCACTAGCTTTTAAGCAACTCACTTTAAAAATGAGCAATTAAATTGCTGTAAATGTCTACCACAAACCAGGGACAGATGTTGAAAATTAATTTTGATGGTAGTCATAAAAGTTTTCAATTATTTCCCATTCACATAAAACATCAAGTATGTTAAAACAATTCCACATACTGTTGTGTTGAGGGATGATGGGTACTATGGTAGTTATTTGAAAAGCATAAAAAGTAGCTGAACCAAATTTGTTCATAGAAAAAGGTTGTCAGCTAAAATAACATACAGAAAGGTTTGCAGTAACACCATGTAATGACTATTTCTAATGAGCTGGGGTACTTATGAAAAGAACCGTTGGTTTCAACTCTGGACTAGAAACCAACAGTTCTTTTTTGTAACGTTTTTCCACCATGCAAAGTTTCAAATCCTACTTTAAATAACACGTTAGATTTTACGTTCTTGACTGGTTTCCTGCTTAGTTTTGCTGAGCAGTCAGTCAGATTACCATAGTTTAACCAGAGGCTGTCTCGGTGCAAATTTTAACCTTGTTTCCGTTTTTTTTCAACCAGGACCCCATTTGATGGCTCTGCTTATATGTACCACCGAACTAGTTGCTTACAAATATCATTCTCTGCTTACTGTGAATTAACACAAACGTTTCTATGGTACATGTGTTATAAAATTGCCTAGTAACATGGAATATGCACACACACAAGCAAAAATCCATGCTGACCTATGAAACACATGCTTGAACTAAGCTCGGAAGTCCCTGCTTCCATAAGTGCCGACTCTTTGCTTATGGTCAGCAGAGCCATGAAATTGACCCCTGATTCTCTCTACTTGCAACCATAAAATAATTAAAAAGAGCCGCTTGACGGTCACTATTCAATTTATTCTGGATCTGGATAAAAATATCCTAAAAGTACCTGAGTTCCTCGTGCATAGATGTCTCCGTTCTCGTACTTCTTGGCTTCAAACGCATCACACTTCCAGTGCTCCTAGTGGCAATAGTTCAAGGTTATAATTGAAAAACATAACCAACTTCTTTTATCACCTGACAAACATGAACAAGTATGAATTCAGGGTAAAGTTCCTTGGTTGAACAAGGACAAATTTTACTTGCAGGCTTTCTCTATCAAACTGTTGATATGTCAGCTATGAAAGGATTTAATAAAAAGAGATACTTAACAGAAACGAAATTTGTGGGACAACACACACCATGGATATAAGAGTCACTGCAAATTATCTGAAAGTAGTATCTAAATTGTTGAGGGCATCCTGAATTAGCTCAAACCTTTGGTAACACCTAGAGTTATAAACAGATCTCAAGAAGCTTTTTGAAACAGTATCCTATGGGGTAGAGAAGTATATCAATGATCATGAATTCTATTTGTTTGAAAAGAAATCAGTAACAGCTTCTCAGACAAACATAAACATGGTATGAATTCAGATAAAAAGTTGTTGGTTTAACAAGGACAAATTTATGACCTGCTGGCTTTTCTGGCTAACACGTAATGAGCATTTTCTATTCCCCCCCTGAGTTTTGGGTGTCCCTGCTTTGGTGTTTTAAAACTTCAGAAATCGGGAAAGTCTCTCAAAGACAGACAGGTGGCTGATGCGCCTAAATGTACCACAGTTTGTTGGAGGTCAAAAGAACTCATCGTAAACAATTTCACAGAGCTGCTTATGCAGAAAATAATACTTTTCAACAATCTAAGCACAAATGAGCAGGATACCAGTCACAGACTGTGCATAAGACATGACCTTCTGGCTGGTAACCTTATTCTGGTCAGCATATTTTTGTTGTGCGTTGTATTTTGTGCTTTTAAAGCAGTTCTGTGAAATTGGTTCCGGATCACTCACTGGATATACTGGAACGACGTCAGTGTGAGAGTTGAGAACGACACTTTTGAGCGTGGGGTCTTTCCCTTCCCATGTCATGATAAACACATCCCTACCTGGGTGAACCTGGTGAATTAAAACAGACCGCAAAACAATTTTAAAATCTTGGAAAGTGTCCAGGGCTTGCAATGTGGTTGCGTTCATTTTATTCACGCTTTACTAACAAGTTTGAAAATTGTGTGCGGTGAATTTTTGTTAAACTGACGAGTGAAAAACAAGTGCTGTGTCAAACTTTCCAAAACAGGTTGAAGATGATGCAAGAAGATTGATGCACATCAAATTCCTGAATTCATGGAGAAGTCGGACAAATCGAGGTCTCTCTCTGGACTCACCTCCACAATCTGATAAGGAAGTTTGAGCTCATCAGCCATCCGCCTCAAAAACAACAATGCGCCATCTGTCAAAGAAAAACAAACGTGTTGCTGTCCGTTACTAAAATTAATTGCACATCATTAGTTCAGAGAAAAAAATTAAAAGGACAAGGAGCAAGAGTCAGTGCGTCCTACTCTGCTGAAATGGTTTTTAGTTTATATCGTAGGACATCCTGTTTTCAAGGTGTCCCTAAAACCTAGGCAAATCTTTAAAATCTCTAAGCGCAATGTAAACAGTTTCCTCTCCCTTGACCAAAACTTAACTAGAACAGCGAAGCTGCCATGGCGAGCTGGCGATCACCAGATAGAACCAATTAGTGACAGAAAAAACAATCATTTGATCAACTGATGGTCAAAGGGGTGGGGACGTTGACAAGTATGAAGTTATGACATTTAACATTTTCATTACTTTAGCTCATTCAACTGGTACCAGTGATCTTTGAGTTGTACCTTTTCATATCAATACATGTATGTAGCAATATTTGATTACATTTTGCACTCGTCAGTGATGCACTCATTGAGTTTTATCGTTTCATATGCATGTAAAAAGTAATATTTGGTTACAAAGGTTTCAAGTCAGTACATCATTGCAATAAGGAGTTATGCCTATTAATGTGTTCATTGTTTAAGCTCATTCAACTAAAACCAGTGATTAATTCTTGTTTTATCTTTTCATATGAATACGAAGCAATGTTTGACTGAAGTTTCAAGTCAGTACATCATTGCAATAAGGAGTTATGACCATTTGATGTTCTTCAATGTTTTAGCTCTCTCAACGGAAACCTGTGATTAATTCTTGAAGTTTTATCATTTTATATGAATCTACATGTAAAAAGCAATATTTGACTTAAGTTTTTCAAGTCAGTACACCATTGCAATAAGGAATTATGATCATTTATGTTTTTCATGTTTCAGCTCACTGGAACCAGTGAATTTCGGAACAGAAAAAAAAAAAAAAAGTTCACAGATTTACAAATAACTTACAGGGTTTACAAAAGGTAATGGTAAAAGACTTCTCTTGAAATATTATTTCATGAAGTGCTTTACTTTTTGAGAAAACATTAAAACAATTATCAATTCTCGACTACGAGATTACGGATTTATAGTAAACACATGTCATGACACGGCGAAACGTGCGAAAACAAGGTAGGGTTTTCCCGTTATTTTCTCCCGACTCTGATGACTGATTGAGCCTAAATTTGCACAGGTTTGTTATTTTATATATAAGTTGTGATACACAAAGTGTGGGCCTTTGTTTACTGTTTACCGAAACTGTCCAATGGCTTTAACAAATTATTTCAAAACTTTAAGATTTAAATTTGAATTTGTTTCTTTTAAATCCAGATGTCAATGTTTGAGCCTGAAACAAAACTTAAATTTTTTTTTCCCCAAGCAAATTAACATTATTTGAAAACATTGCTGAAAATTACTGAAAATGTGCAATTGTATAAAACAATCTCACTTTAGCTTGTGTATCGTAGGAGGTCCTGTTTTCGAGGTGTCCCTAAAATCGTGGCAAATCTTTTACCTCTCTGTGCGCGATGTAAACAGTCCCTAGATAAAAATTGTGTGGTTTTATTTGCCAAGCAAAGAGTCGCCTCTTCTTTGACCAAAACTTAGAAACACGTAAGGCTCCACTGGTCATTTGCACTTGTAAATGCAAAAAGTTTGGTATTTTAGGCATTTCTACAAGGTACAAAAATATGTCATAATGTTGAGGCCATATAAAAATATTTGACCACCGAAAAAGTTTCATCAAACGCTATTTCAATTCACAATTCATGATGATCAAAATCATGTGACTGAATGTTTTGCTGAGCATTCTTGAAAAAAAAATACCGAGGCTTAAAGAAGCCATGTGCCTTATATCATTTTCTAATATTTTTGGAGATTTTTATTTTGTAACCCTCGTATCAATACTATTATTTATATTAAAATTTAAACATCAGCTTGTTGATTCAATTATCACTGTTTATTTATACGCTTTATTATAAATATTAAGAAAAAAAATAGGAAAAAAATAAATAGAAATCAGATTTTGAAGCCAGTAATTATTCACACTTTTTATATTTTTTTTTTATTTTTTTTAATTTTTTGCAAGTTACCATGGTAATTTTAAAAATTTAATAAAAAAATATTTTGAATAAAATGAAGGCAACTGCTGGCTATACAGTCATACACAGAGTCTCAAAGAACACTTGTAGTCACTGCAGATGTTTCTTCCATGTATGGCTTCACCGGGAAACCATACCTTCTCGTTTGCCGTGAAAACAGGAAAAACTCAAAACAAATGGGGCCAGTTGAAGTCATCCAAGATCGGTGTGTGGTGTGAACATTTCAATGTCCATCAAGTTTTAGTACATGTTTGCATACTTCGTATTAACAAATGAAGATAATTAGGGCATCGGTTGATATATGGCATCATTATTTTTTTCCCAATTCAAAGAAAAAGGCATAATAGCGTGAAAACTGGTAAGCAGAGGATATACCAAAAACAACTCAACTCGAAGACTTAAAACTTATATCCTCTATTTTTTTTCTTAATATTTATAATAAAGCGTATAAATAAACAGTGATAATTGAATCAAAAAGCTGATTTTTAAATTTTAATATAAATAATAGTATTGATACGAGGGTTACAAAATAAAAATCTCAAAAAATATTAGAAAATGATATAAGGCACATAGCTTCTTTAAGCCTCGGTATTTTTTTTCAAGAATGCTCAGCAAAACATTCAGTCACATGATTTTGATCATCATGAATTGTAAATTGAAATAGCGTTTGATGAAACTTTTTCGGTGGGCAAATATTTTTATATGGCCTCAACATTATGACATATTTGTGTACCTTGTAGAAATGCCTAAAATACCCAACTATTTGCATTTACAAGTGCAAATGACCAGTGGAGCCTTACGTGTTTCTAAGTTTTGGTCAAAGAAGAGGAGACTCTTTGCTTGGCGAATAAAACCACACAATTTTTATCTTGGGACTGTTTACATCACGCACAGAGAGGGGATAACTTTCTGTATGGCGCCACCACTTTTTCACTCATTTTTACAAAAAGGGATATATCAATCAGGTAAATTAGATACTATATTATTTTATTTCGAATGAAAAAGTGGTGGCGCCATACGGAAACTTTTCCCAGAGAGGTAAAAGATTTGCCCCGATATTAGGGACACCTCGAAAACAGGACCTCCTACGATACCAAAAACTTTAATTTAACATTTAATTTTTTTTTTAACGCGGACAGCCTATCTAGTTGCGATAACGTAACCCTCCTGTGCCGCTCCTGAGGCATTGAGTGAGGCCTTGAGTGAGTAGCAGTAGTACTATCAATATTACTACCACCATATTACTACCACCATAGTATACTCCCTAAACTAAACTAGTACTAGTACTAGTACTTAGTAGTACATGGTAGTACCAGGGAGGTAGAAATAGTGGGGTAGTACTTACCATAATCGGGATTTGGGTGGACTGTCTTGATCCTGAGATACGTCCTGAAGTTGGTGACAGCTTGATCTTCTGTCTTGGCCTTTTTGGCATTGCCACTCTGAGTTCCTGGGCGTGGTGGGGACATTTTGTGAGAAAGTTAAAAGTGTAAACAAGTCGCTAACCGATCACACTCACGCTCTCGTTGACCAGCTGATCTTACTGTGTACTTCCGTTTTGCTCGCAACAGCGCCCTCTTTCGGTATAACTTCCCTGATAGCTTTATGATGGCTCTTTCGAAACCACACGGCTTTAAATCTTGACGCGCTATCCCCCTAAAAAAACAACAGTTTATTCAGGTTTTGCACATCGTATTTCAATTTAGCTATGCAGACTAATAAATTTGTTGGTTAGACTAATACAACTGTTGATTAATGCATAATTAGAATTGAGCTTTAATTCTCAGTTTCTTGTTCAACCCGCATCATTACCACTGAGCCACCGAAAACATTTATCCATCAGCAGACTCAGCCGCTTGGTAAAAACAAATTGCAAGACAAAACCTACTCATGAAGATTACAAAAAGATACGTTCTACAATAAAACTAGTGTGGTGTACCCATACCCTACACGGTCCCAACCCAAGCCTCGCATCCTCATACAAGCATGCAAAAAACTGTTAATGAACACTAAGCCTCCACCCCTATACGGCGAACTTTGTACAAACTTCTTCTGATAGCGCCCTCTTTTGCATCTTCCTCTTTTTATCTCCTCCGTGCGTCACGTGACCTATAGTGGGTATTGGATGTAAAACAAACACGGCGTACTGCATATATAAACCTGCGTTATGGTTACTGTTGCAATGTTTGGCTCAAGAAAGGACTAAACATCCCGAAATCACTGAAGAATATTCCGGAGTTTGTAACATGAGACCTTACCGGTGACTGAACAATGCCAGTAATGGGTAAACATGTTCTCATTGTAATGATTTTTGTGCAAATTTTTCAATAAAAATCTCATTAAGAAGCTGCAAATCCCTTTATTTTCACCCTCAAAAAAACTAATTAGAAGGGGGTAGCTGTCAGTTATGAATAGGACAACTTTGCGATCTCCCTTATCACAGCCCAACTTCACGCCGTGCACCACAACGCAAAATCCACGGCACGTGAGCTCGCTCAAACCTCAGTAAAACCTCAGTCTTTAGACTACGTAATTAATTACTGAGGTTTGAGCGTGCTCACGCGCCGTGGATTTCCATGCTCTAAAAAGAAACATCTTTTGTAGTAGAATGCTGGGTACGTCAAACAGCAAATGGGATTTAAATCAATGTCACAATATTCAACTTTATAAAAATAGGGCTCCGTTTTTAATTGTTATTAATTGAAAATACAGCCAAATATGGTCAATCGGTAGATTGTCTTCCCATGTCTTTACTGTGTAGCTGCATGGATTTTTCTATACCCACTATAAGTCACGCGGTCACATGTAGACATTGATAGCGAAATCGGTCTGAAGAAAAACACCCTTGTCACACGAAGTTGTGTGCTTTGAGACGCTTGATTTCGGTAGTTCTAAGGTTTCGACTTCAAATTCATTTTAGCGGAACATTACTACTTTCTAGAAAACTATACGTAAATTCAGAGGGAGCCATTTCTCACCATTTTTTGTACCACCAACAGCTCTCCATTGCTTGTTAATACCAAGTAAATTTTTATGCTAACTATTTATTATTATTTTGAGTATAAACCAATAGTGTCCACTGCCTTTAATATTGTTTCCCATTACAGAAATCTCAGATTTCCCTCTGACACCGGCACGAGTGTGGCCTAGAAAAATACCAGATGTGTTATGATAGTCAGCGCAAACATAAAGCAGACCCTGAATGATGGCTGGCGTAATTGGCCGAGTACGAGACAAACAATTTATGATGTATTGGTTGACTGTCGACGTATGTATTTATGGTTTGTGATGGAACGTCATTAGTGTCTGTCGATTTGACACGGTGTTTGTGTTCGCTCTCAGTCGATTTGGTTTAGCGGCTAGGTGTCAATGGAAACAGTTTAGAGGCGGGGTTGAGGCCTTATAGTCAATGGGAGCGTGACCAAAGGCATAGGTCACGGAGTTAAAAGACTAAATGCCTGTGTTAAAAAACACAAATTGACACGTAGGATCCATTCAGAATAGTCAATGTTAAAAAGATTAGATTTTGTTCGAATTTGGTTTAACCTACACGCCCTAATTTTTTTTATTTTTTTTTTATTTGAACGACATTATAAATTATTTACATTGAAGAATTTAGTAATTCCTCCAACGAACCAGATAATTTGATTTACGATCAAAGGCTCAGACGTCATCAGTTGTTTTCAATTGCTTTTTTTAAATTTTGTAGTTTAGCCAGGATTAATGACCATCTTGCCAGATGGGTATTGTCTTCTCATTTTTCGTTGTTTAGTATTATTATATAGGTGATGTTTTTATGTTTAAATACAACTGAATTTCAGTTACATTTTCGCCCACTAACTCACGATTCCGAAAAAGAAATTCCATTAAACATTGACTATTCTGAACGGCTCCCTTGAACCCAGTTGATCCTGCAAATGCGATACTACCGGTCACACAATGCGCAACGAATAATTCGGAAGAGGAGAGATGTTGTCAAACCTTGCAAAACACTCACAGCGAGGGCAGCGGGCAATGTGATATCAAAATTCGCTTCGCATTCGCAGGAAGTATAATATTTGAACCGAGGCTTACTCTGATTGTAAAACAAGGAAGGTTGCGGTACAAAAAACTGCAAGAGCTTTCTTATAGCTAAACTATACCATTACCATTCGTCGTTTACGTTTACGTTTACGTTTATAACGCGGCTGGACCCTTTAAAGCCATTGGACCCTTTCGGTAAACAGTGTTGTCCAAGGCCTAAACTTTGTGTACCACAACTTCTATATCAAAATGTAACAAACCTGTGAAAATTTAGGCTCAATCGGTCATCGGAGTCGGGAGAAAACAACGGAAAAACCCACCCTTGTTTCTGCGCGTTTTGCCGTGTCATGACATGTGTTTAAAATAAATCCGTAATTCTCGTTAACGAGAATTTATTTTGTTTTGCTGTTTTCTCAAAAAGTAAAGCATTTCATGGAATAATATTTCAAGAGAAGTCTTTCACCATTGCCTTCTGTAAACCCTGTAAGTTATTTGTAAATCTGTGAACTTTTATTTTTTTTTCTGAACCGAAAGGGTCCAATGGCTTTAAAGACAGTACAGTGGCGATATTGTTAATATTACTCAAAATAATTAGAGGCATAAACCTTACTTGGTAACGAGTAATGGGGAGAGGTTGATAGTAGAAAACATTGTGAGAAACGGCTCCCTCTGAAGTTGACGTAGTTTTCGAGAGAGAAGTAATATAATTTTCAAAGAATTTGATTTCAAGACCTCAGAATAAGATTTGAGGTCTCGAAATCAAGCATCTGAAAGCAAACAACTTCGTGTGATAAGGGCGTTTTTCTTCCTACTCGCAACTTCGACGATCACTAAATAAGTTAAAAGTGATAAGACAATTACCAATAGTGTCAAATGTCTCAAGTGAGAACGATAAGCCAAATGGTTCTTGATTGTTGGTGGGGTGCAGATCGGACACAACAGTTCTTTCATAACGAAGCTTGGGGAACTGATCGAGGTGCCGAAGACAACCCTTTCATGGCCGGGAGCTTGCTTAGTGTTTGTGCTAAGCGAGTTGGTCACAGATTGGTCCGATCTGTGGAAAAAATAAAGATCAATCAAAGATCTGCACGACGTATACAATCAAACTGTGAATTTCAAAAAATCAAATCGTCAACAGCACGTTTTTTCCTCTCCACCGCATGGCTGTGTTTCATCGTGACAAACCATGTGTCCGGCCGACTAGCTGTGGAAAGAGCTGACGCCAAGCCGTGCTCTCGTCGCACGATCGGCATGGGCAAAAACATCACAAGCATCGGCTTGCACTTTAGCTGCTGACAGAGTCGTATCACGCAAACATGATGACGAGTGTAACACGTCCATCCATTCAAGTTTAAACTTCGAAAGATTTCTTGCCAACAGTTTATACGAGGGCAACACCCTCATTTTTGTCAAAACATCGATTTAGTTGAATTATTAAAGACCATTAAAGTCACATGGAAGTGGTATTTTGTCAAAATAAAGCTTTTGTCACTGGTAATAAATTTGTCATTTGATGAGTGGGATATGACTAAACAATTAACAAAGGTTAAACAACATTATTTTCCATGTTATTTACAGATTTGGAAAAAAAACAGACCCGAGAGGGCGCTGTTCGTGACGTCAATCGAGGCACGATGAATCGCATGCAGTGCCAACACAAGATAGTGACGCTTGGCGCCAGCTAAAAACATGCCCTCAAAGTTGAAACAATACCTGATTTTGTTCACGTTAGACAAATGCTCCTTTAACGGTTCGTTACGTCTTTCAGGTTCGACTTCCCCACTAGCTGGAAAAATTGTTGGGATGGCGTCATGTTTTAGAAAAGAACTTTTCTCTTCATGTCAAAATGTGTGGTGTATTCCGGATTCTCGAACCCCATCTTTATGTGGTTTTGCTGCATCCAGCAGCATGCACCTTGTCGACATTGCTGGAAAAATGCAAGAAAAAAACTGTTTTGAAACGTACAAACTTACGACTAGGACTTGAGTGTATTTGCACGTACGTGCGTTCGATGATCGATCGAGGCATGGCAAGTCTGACTCAATTGGCGTCACAAAAGGGGTAGGCGGAGTCACCCCCACACAACTTCATTTTTATTAAACATAAACATCGATAAAAACAATGTATTACTCAAAAAAATAATTTTATTGTTCAGAAACATATACTCTAATGTTTAAAGAAAAACAAATTACATTTTTAGGTGACTTTAAGATGTACGACGTTAAAGGCACAGAGCGGTATTCACGAAAAGTTTTCACTAAAGCAGTGTTTTTTCTAAAGCACCCGCTAACTTAAGAGGGGCGCTTAAGTAGCTTTTCTCAAAACATCTTAGTACCCCACTTAAATATAAAAAGTTAAGTTATTTAGATCAAGTTAGTGCACATGCGTTGAGTGAAATTTCGCTGTTATTTTACGGACTTTCTGTAAATGCAAATATTAATTATGCTTATTAGCGTAGGCCTAATTACAATAAATTTTACTGCCAATATTTTCAATAAAAATCTTCTGAAGAGAAGCTGCAAATTCCTTGGTTTTCACCCGACTGATAAGAGGTGTAGCTGCCAGCTAGAGTTGGACAACTTCGCGGTCTGCCTCGGCATGACACTGCCTGACTTCACGCCGTGCACAACGCACAAAAACGGCGCGTAATCGCTAAGCAGTCTAACCATACTTTCAAGTTAGATCAAAAAGAAACCTCTTTTGTCACAACATTCAATTTTTTGAAAGGGCTTCGTATATAGGGGTTAAAAGTGTTCATCGAAAATACAGCAGATTATGGTCCAACGGTACAAGTCTTCCCATGTCTTTGTGTTTCTGTGTTTTTATTGACCCATCTCAGGTCATGTGATCACATGTAAATATTGGTAATAATTGGTCTATTCAGATTAAGTTTTTAAAACTCGATTGGACATAATTGTACATTGTCTAGCCCCCTATATACCAATCCAGGCGTGCAAGTGCCGGGCGCCGCCATGAGCTGCACGCCACTGCTGGGGTAGACTTCCGTCGAAATCGGGGAGCCACCAGTTCGCGCGAGAGCAGTGATCTCGCAAGAGCACTATCTCAGCGCGTGGGGCCGATTTAACGACTTGTCCACAAGTCTACTGCTGGGGTGTACTTGTGACTAATTTTGTGCACAAAGACATGAGAAATCGTTTACCTTTTCACTTTTTTTTTAATGGGAATTGAATGTCTTCCTCGACAATCTATGAAATTTTCTTAATATGGCTGCTTTGATATAACAACGTACTACATTCTTGACAAAATGTTTAAAATTATAGCAGAAATTAAAATACTGAAACTCTGACAAAATACAATTGTCGATGTAATGCATTTTAGCGACTATTATGCAGTTTCTGCGTCTTTGACCCCTAACTCGCCTAAGGCAAGCACCTTTTTCAAGATGATTCAGCTTATATTTAATTTCCATTAAGAGAGAAAATAAACAAGATTTCCTCATGTCTCTGTACACAAAACTAGGACCATGTAAACCTCAGCAATAATGGCGCGCGGTGCTAAACACGGTGCGCGTCGGATCGGTCTATAAGGTGCGTTCGTTTTATTAGCTTCCCTGGGTCGACCCCGGTGTGTGGCGTTTTTTTTCCAGGACTAACGTAGGAAATTATCTGCACACGTTCGTCCTGGGAAAAAAAAACCCGCCACACAACGGGGTCGACCCAGGGAAGCTAAACGAACGCACCCTATATGAACTTCCTTATCAGCAAGCTTTCAGACTAAAATTGAATTGTGTTGTGAATCCACGCCAAACCGGTAACATACCATGGGACAATGCATCTTGAGCCTTTGAAGTACACCGTGATACATCCCGAAACTCTTGCTCTTTTCAATCCTTCCTTTCATGGTGCCATTCTTGCCGAGGCAATCCCAACATCGTCACATCTTAGGGAAACCCAGGTCCATTGACCCCCTGCTCTGGTTGACACGCACAACAAAAACAAGACTGTTCCAGCGTCTTGAAATGACCCCGCCTGCCTAAAACGGGAACGTGTCTTCATTCTGAGGCTGTCACAAGGTATCAGGGATCATTCCAGTCACACGGAACCCAATCTAGGCGAGCCTCTAACCACAAAAGCTTGTTCACACCTCCCTATTAAGCCCCAATCAGATCGCTTTAATTAAATTCCATGTTAAATAGCGGGGGCAAAATCCTTTGAGATTGTGCCGCTCATTTTGGTAAAAAGAAGAAGAGGGAGTTAGGTCTTTCAGTTCAGTGCTACTAAATTGAATCCCTGTTCTGCTTTTCTCCGGTGAATGGTTTTAAAGTATGTTCCCCTTTTAAGGATCTGATTAAGAATTACACCAGTATAGGCCTACACTAGGACGCCGCGCTTTGTCCACCCTTTAGGACTTCCCACACACAGATACCTCGAACCACCACAAAAACTGCACACACAAAAGGTTTCCATAATTTTGTCTGAAACAACATTATGGAAAGATGTGTTCGTGTTTTGAGGCGGTCTGGCCATTCTACCTCCATGGTCTAACCATCTGAGCCCCTGAAATTAAATTTGGAGAGGTTGCACCATGTTACCCCCATGGTTGCACTAACGACGGTCTTTTCAATTAATAAACTACAATACCGCAGAGAAAGAAAAGACATTCCTGACTTTCGAATAAAACCCATTTTGTATTTTGTTCATTGTGATTTATCGGTAATGAGACTTATGGTATCCTTTAAAATACTTGAAGAAGAAAAAAAAGGTGAAATCGCATCAGCACTAACTTCCAAAATCAGTTAGTTCAAACCTGTATTAAAATAAATACTTCTTTCCCCAAAGGCATTCAAGATTAAGCGTTGCTCTTGTACAGCCGAATGATCTGCCTCGCTTCCCGGACCCGTGTTAGTTCCTCTATCCTTACTCGATGGTTCCTTTTGCTTTTCAGCCCTCGTATCTAATCTATTCCACCGTGGTTTGAAGGTACATGACTAGTTGTAATTGAAAATGGCATGCGGTCCTCCCCCAACAATTAGAGATTACTTAGCGGGGCCCTTAGGGAGTGATCACGACACCCCCCTCCTTTCTCTAAACATGATTTGATACTATTCATACCTCAACGGCAACAAACCGCAGTATGACCACCGCATCTCTTTTTACTTTCACTCACCAACAGCGACACAAACGGCGCATGTAAGAACAGCAACTCATGAATATTTAAACACAAGCGGCATCCTTTGATGTGATAACAGGCCAATGGCGAGGCGGTAGTACAATCTCTAAGCGGATCCTCCTCCTCCGAACTCCGCGAAATTCCACTGTACATGCTACTCGGACTTGCTACCAATTGCTACCAACACCAAGTCTGTTGTTGGGTGAAAACTCCCGTGCCGACCTTAAAAAACTCCACTGTTTACGAAACCGGTAGAACAATAGCGTTGCGTGGACAACCTTCAGGTTTCTTTGCATTGAGGAAAATATTCTTTGGATGAAGTTGAGATGCGGGAGTCGACTCTGATTAATTTCATTCTTAGCGGTGTCATCGTATTCATGATGCCGTCCCAAGTAATATCGACATGGTGGTAAGTACATGATCTCTATACTTGAAGTACCTTTGTGTGGTATTTTCAAGCTATGCAATCGAGTAGGTCTATATACGTGGAGCTATAGCAACAACGTATCTCATGCTATGGCAGTCCGAATGTACATTCCAATATTGATATCCTTAAAACCACAACATTAATAAGTGAGTTTGAAAAAGTCAAAGTTAGCCAATGTCAACTATTTATAAAATCTGTCTGTAAAATAAATTGTGGTTTTTTGGGGGAATTTTTCATATATTATTTTTTTATCAGACACGTGCGTATAACTCTTGTGCATATATTTAACGGTTGACTTATGTTTAAATGTTCTGTTAAAGTGCATTTAAAAATTGGTGTCGTGAGTTGTCGTGAGGGGTCGTGAGTTGTCGGTATTCAGTGCGACCCGATGATCTTGTTGTTCGTTATACGATTTCGTTCTATAACTGGTAATTTGCATTTTATAACATAAAACGAAACTGCTGTTGTTATTGTTCGATGTTCACTTGGTGTAATTGTTTACACTTAAATTGCCTGCACACGTTGCTGCAGGGTGTTGGGACTGCACGATCCTTTCCTCCGTGTGGTTGAACTAGTGCTCGGAGCGGTCGGGACCCTTGGCAATTCTTTGTGATGAATTCAATTTATACCTTTTTATAAGTTGTTTGTCTGTAATCGATGTGTTCAGTAAAGGCCAAAACCGATGGCAGACATTTCGTACCCAAGTCACTTCGCACCCACGTTAGTCACTTCGTACGCAAGTCACTTCGTACCCAAGTCGCTTCGTACCCCGTACCCAAGTCACTTCGTAACTTTATACACAGGGGGTCAGATTGGTTTTGTCAACGTAAAGTCGATTTATAGGAAAAATTGTCAAGAAAGACACAATAAAAATCACACGCAAAAGTTTCGGCTGAAAACGTTGTTCATTTATGCCCCCCAAAAGGGTTTTCCGCAAAACAGCGACTCCATTCACGTTTAGCGAGGTGACAGCGGTTACCAAAAGTGCACCTCTGGCTGTAGTATGTTCGCAAACGGTCAACGGTGCGCCTACTACCACGGGCTCAGATCTGAGTAATCATGTGTTTGTTGTAAACTCAATGGAACAGCTATTCATTTGTATATTGTTTTAAGAATGTTTTAAGCAATAAAGTTCCATTTTAAAAGTAAAAAACAAGTCTAACTGCGTTTCCCAAGATGTTTTCTGTCCAAGACTGGCTGGTCATTGTCTACTTTGCCGACTAATTTAACCCAGATTCAGAATCCGTTTGACTGCATCAAAATGTGCACAAGACGATGTGTTTTCAACCTGATCAATCGACTAGTTTAGTTTATTATTGTATTATTTCTGGCAACTAAACCAATGATGTCTCACAAGTGCATCCGTCGCACGCCTATAATAGGAAACCATTAAACAATGGCACTTGCCATGTGAACCATGCAGAAACACCAAACCCATAGTCTCCCACAGTAAGCATTATTGCTTCTTTGACACTGGACTTAAGGCTTAAAAATTCGGTCCGAGTAACAAAGCAATGTTATGGTCAAGTTTCGTGCCAAAGACCGGGGCTCTGATGATGATCAGAAATACCAGAGCTTGTGGTCGGTGCTCCCGCTCGTCAGCCTTACACATTACATACAAACACGTCTTCCATTTTATAAAGAGGCCGATTAGGTGTATCGTCATACACCACAAACAATTTAACTTTATAAAACGGGTACCTTTGTAATCAAGTGGTTTCAGAACAGATCCATAGACACGTGCTAACATGTTGTGACTAATCAAAGGGGAACACCAGACCCCGGCTTGTCTAGAGCAGTGTGCCTTTTGCAGTTAATTACACGGGGTTTCAACGGCATACAAAGCCCCCGGAGCTTGGGCCTAGACCGAGGTTCAGGGCAAGGGCCCCGGAAGAAACGACTGAACCGCAGGTAGCCATGAACAGAGTCGCATTACAAACCCTTACCACAGACGGCAACCAAAATCTGATCCGTAATTAACCAAACAAGATTGCTCGAGAAAATCTTGCTTTGTATCAGAAAAATTGAGAGGGCCACCAGTTAAATCAATTAAATTTGAGAAACATATCAAACGAAAAACATTAATTTATTGTTCACGGTCACAATTTTACTGTTCGCTTGAGCGGGATTTAGTCTATTCCTTGTTTGTCTATTGTGGGATTCTGAACCTTTGATTCCTATACAATATAACACACAAAGTACCAGAAACTTCACCATCCTCAGAATTAAGTCAACTTTACCTATTACCTAAACACTATAGAGATCACGATTGTAAGTTGTCAGGTTGTTTAAAAAAGTGCTCAGCATGATTATAGCGTTCTTATTTAGCCCTCCTCCATTGACAAAACAACAGATCCTGGATGAGCTGGAATCAGTCACTCTTGGCTTTCATCCTCGTTCGTGTATAAACCCCGTGTTAAAAGACGGCAACGCGGATTAACATTGTCAACAACACTTCATGGTACAATGAGTGTGTCCCCAAGGCCTCAACATAATTGAGTTAGATGGTTAAACTATGAAGAAAGGACTAAACCGGATCACTCTCTCCTCGCTTGTTTTCCCTCTTCGCAGTGTGAGGTCGTTTACAGACAGTTTGAAACAATGTCGGGCCATTTGCGATTTGGTGGCTACGGCTGTGGCTAAGGGTGTTGCTAATTAGGCATCCCCAATACGACTTAACGATCTAGCCGCAGCCAATACTTTCGGACGCGACGTATTGCATAAAATATTAAAAGTTGTATTTTGTGGCCCACGTTTTTGTGTGTGAAGAAGTCCTGTGAGCATCCCATTCGAAATCATTATGAACCACTCCCCTTTTTATTGGAAAGGGCTCGAATTGGTTATAGAGCAAAACCTCCATGGAGAGCAAGAGTAGGGACCAGACCCTGCCCTATAGTTATATAGCTTAGGGTATTTTTTAGTCAGGGCCCGACTTTATCAGTGTATTAATAAAGTTCGTGTTTGCTGGGCCTTTTACTTTCCCAAAATATTTATTAATCGCATGGACATGATTGTCACCGTTGTCACATGAGGCATCATAAAAGCAATCATGTCCTGCTGGAGTAAAGACATACAGTATTGAAAGTATCTAATTTTGTGCTGCAATAAGTGTTGTTATGTGCAGTGCAGTTCGTTACTTCTACTTTGCCTCGTTGTGTGATAAGGCCTTGTGACGAGTTGTCCAATGAGTCAATATGGAAGGATTCTTTATATTTTATGTAAAAGAGAGCCCGTGGTCCCCAAACTGATGAACTATTTGTAGAGGTACCATCTAATTCTACCTCCATGAACTAACAAACGCTCCATCCCCCTTCTATTCACCTTTGCCAGGTTCATCAGCCAGTTGAGTGCCGTAGGGACCCGTATCATGTGCGATAACATCCCGGGCCTGGTCGGCAAGCAGCGTGAGCTGTGCCGTAACTACCCTGACGTGATGGTCAGCATCGGCCGCGGTGCTCGAGAGGGCGTCAAAGAGTGTCAGTACCAATTCCGTGACGGTCGTTGGAACTGTAGCACCATGGACAGGGATACGTCGGTCTTCGGCAAAGTCATGCTGAAAAGTAAGTGTTCTGTCGATTTCTTTCATTTCTTCCCTAAAGTGCAGCCTTCATAAATTGAAGATAAACGCACTACCATACACGCTGGGTGAACCCATTTTCTTCTTGTGATCATGTGCGTCGATGAGTTAACAAAACACTGGACCTACAGCTTTACGTCCCATCCGATGGACGAATCAATGGTCAAGTGTCTTGCTTAAGAACACAGGTGTAACAACTAGGACTCGAACCCACAGTCCGCTGATCAGAAACACACGAGCTTGAGTTCGGTGCTCTTACCGCTCGGCCACGACTTTTTTTTAAGGAAGACGTGTTTTATTGGATGTATTTGCTTCCCCTAACTTCACTCCCAGGCCAATCTATCGAAACTTCATTGATTGCTAATCGAGTAGTCAAAACAGACATAGGCCACACCTTTTTCACGTGGAGCTTATTTGGTTGTGTCCAGTGGCGGTATACCGAGGAACAGATTGAGCAAGACCCCCCCCCCCACATTCAGAACCCCCTTTTGCCCCCCCCCCCGAATTGAGATCAACAAATTCACAAATGAAAGGAGCCTGATACAAAAAGCCCAAACCCCGCACAGCCAACAACATTGTATGTGTAAGCCATTTGTATACTTAAATACATGTAGTCTGTTTATTTGCCATCCGTTTAGAGAAATTCATAAGTCAGTCAACAAACTTCAAATTATTACAACCGTATAATAAAGTCAGTGTGCAGACTCATTTACTTATTGTGAAGCCAAGGTTTGATCACTTAATATAGTAGCCAATTACTCTATGGAGAGAGGACAAGGAAAGGAAGTTTCCGTTTAAGATGAAACTGTTGTAATTTTAGTATGAGAAAGCTGGTTGTTGTACTCGGGGGTTTTAATGGTAAATTCCTCATTGTGCTATATTTTTTGTCATTGGGTATTGGTGGTTTGCGGGGAGGGGAGGTGATGGTCGGTCAAACGCTCCATTTCTCGGTTATGACTTGTTGGCCACAGCCCGCCCATCCAACCTTACCCGAGGGCTGGATGAGCTCATCGTGACAGACAACAAAAGCTGCCGAAGATGAGCCCCAAAATGCTGTTTGTTCGCCGTAAATTGAATCTTTGGAAATTCACCCTCTCGGTTCCTTTACAAACTCGGAATGTCTCGCCTAGGAATCATGACCGCTTGTAGCTTTCTCCCTACCCTCGTCCTCTATTGCGAAGGGATCCCGTTTTAATTTGTTGTGTTCCAGCGCGGTTTCGTTTACTTTGAAAGACACACACGGGTGTTGCAATTTTGTTGTATTGCACATCAATGCTTTTTTTATGTGGCGATAGTGACACATACCAGGCCAGACTTGGCAACAACACACCGATTGACTCGGAAAACTGTGTTTTTGTTCTGGGATAACTGGACCAGGTGAGAAGGGGGGGGGGGGGGGGTAGTCAACCGTAAGCCAGTTCAAACGTGGACGTATAATCAGAATATACCTTGTTCCAGAGCAACTTTCCCAACACTCTTTTATTCTTTCTATCCATAGTTTTTCCCACAAGAGAAAGGATTTATGTATGGTTTACTCTTACAAAGTTCCTCTTTAGATGTGGTTTCCCCCGTCAGGACAGGACATCATAATCGAAAGCTACAGTTGTTCATTTTCTGCCACGGTGGTCGGCAACAGCCTTTTTCTAAATATGACTCGTCCATCCCCTCCTAAAGTAGACAGATTAGTAAAGTATCGGTTTTCTCTGCCTTTGCGCGACCCCGGGGGACACAAGATTTCCAACACCGTAGCTGCCAGCCAGCCGTCCCTGTGAAACATGCCGACAGGCCAGCCCTCAATATTTGGACAGACATACCGGGGCTTTCAGGTGTTGACGAGGGATCGTAATAGTTTTCCCCTCTTTGGTCTGGGTAGTCAACACGCCCCAGTCAAGGACCAAGCTGTGGTGGGGAGCGAGGAGTAGCATCAGAGAGTTGCGGCAAACCGCGTCACTGTGTTAATCCACCACTTGAACTTCAACTTTTAGGAGATTGCACGACTTTTAGCTAATCTAGCCCTGCAGGTATTGACTGGCGTTGAAAGCACGGACATAACGCTATGAAAGAATCTATAGTCATTAACACAACATAACATACCTGGAAACACTTACATGGTTCCTGGCCCAGCATGGGTAAGGCGCACAACACGGTAACATTATTTTTATACCGCCAAAAACACCGACTTTGCCATGAAAACGGATGCAATGTGTGCGGGTTACGTCCCCACGGAGTATAATCCCCTTAGGGTTGTATGCCTCTCCATCAACACGAAGCAAGCTTTGCAACATCGTTCCGAGTTTATTTTAAACAGAAGCGTTTTGTCTCTGTCTTTGTTGGATTTGCTTGGTGTTGACTTTAATCCACAAATTCTCGGATAAAAAAATGTAGCATGTTTTTTTGTTATGTGGAAAGCATGGCGGAAGTGACCCCGACCTATAAACTTCAATGTTTTAGAACAATGTCGCACGTTCAGAGCGGAAGTTTTAAGGTGGCTCCTCCAGGCATTTTCTTTTATGGCTCTCGGAGTAAAAGCGTTTGAGGTGCTTAACAACATATTTAGGGGAACAAACCAACTAAGACCATAGAACAACACAAAGCGATACGCCAGCAATATTATACAGGTATTCATGTCGTTATAAGCTTCTTTATATTTCCAAGAAAGTTCTGTGTACAATCCCTGCAGAATAGTATGACAATAGGCAAACAGTATCGGTCTAAAACTGCGAGAATGGGGAGGGGGGCAACGAATAATTAGTTTGTTCCCCCCATCCCCATCCCCACGGTTATCCAAACAGTTCATAGACTATTGTATTACTTAATTTCATAACACTCGTCCACAGTGATAAGGCTATGAACAAATCATGAAAAAGAAAAAGGTGGACTATTAAAATGGTATTTCTTCCAAACAGCATATAACTTTGATCCACAAATAGAAATCCATAAAGACTTCCTCTTCCACAAAGGGAGGAATCATTAATTATAAGTGACCGAAATGGTTGGTTTTGTGACATTTTGTGTGACGACATCTATAGTAACGGTCATGTTTATCAAAAAAGAAATACTAGTGCTCCAGAATTATTATAGAGATCACACAGCGTGCATAAGTTCAATGGAACTCTAGTGATTCACTCGTACCATAGAGTGACGTATAGCTTTATGCTCAGACCATGAATGAAGAAATAGATTTCTTCCTGCATGCACAGACCATCTCAGACCATGCTGAGACACCCCCCCCCCCCCAATCCTTGGGTAGGTGTCGCCTGTGGCATGCGGGGGACCAGTGATGCATTTTGGTAATTACCTCGGCAGGTTTCAATGAGATTAGTTTAATTGTAGTTAATCAGGCGTATAATGGGAGAATGTGAGGTCACCTGGTCACGACAATACAGCAATAGGAGGTTGTTGGCCGGTCGATAGCTACTGCTAGCTCCTTGCAGAGCCATGAACCATCGCTATTCCTCGTTAAAGACGGCGGATAGTTATATGAGAATTTGTCATTATTAACATGTGGGTACAACTATCTTTTGAGGGAGTGTTGGCTCTGAAAAAACGGGTTTGGTCTCGACGTTTCGAACATTACTCTGCTCGTCTTCTGGAGAAAGCTTGACTGCCGGTGGTGGTGCTGCTTAAGTAGTGCTTGAGGGATCCATATTTTGGTGGAAACTATCCAAGTTGCTCGTGATTGGTGATCAAACGCACCACTTATGGTTATATGAGTTGGCATTTTACGGCTAACTGTATTTGTCTTGGGATCTGGTCCCAATTTCATGGATTTATCGAGTTGTCGAATTTTACAGGGCACAACCACAAAATAGGTCTGATTACTTATATATTAAAGTGCAAAATTAATTTTAACAATTCTTCCTCGCCCCCCAAAAGAACAAGAAGATGCGATTAGTTTTAAACTAACAGCGTTTACTATTACACACTGAGTGCCATACCTTGATAACAAAAAGCGCCTGTCTCAAACACATGGAAAACACGTTACGCCAAGACCGCTGTCATTGTAGGCACATCTGGATTACACGAATGGGGGAATAGCATTGAACACAACATTTTATACAATAAGAAAGAATAAGTAAAAAAAAAATCATGTTTGAATGGTGATACTATAACAAAGCGGATGACTATTTTTTAAGGAAATTTTGAAAGAACGCCTAAGTGCACAGCCTCAATCATGGGTACACCATTTTGTTGCAAATAAAACGAACAGCAGTCTTTGCAAAGTTTGTAATTGACAAACCCAAGCGCTTTTATTCATCAATGACAAATCGGTTGTTAATACGATATATAATTAACATTGAAATGGTCACGAGAAAAATGTGTACCCATCTTGACGGGCCATGTGCACCTAGACATAAGAAAATGACTCAGAAAAAAAGTAATTTACCCCCCCCCCCCCCGGTCAGACCCTCGTCTCATCGACAACCCCTTAATCCATTTAGAAGTGTATGGAAGTCTTAGGGTGTCACTTCAACGGGAGTAAATGTCCAATTGTGCCGGCCATTTTGGGATCAATCGATCCGGGCCATGGTGGATAGTCCGTCACAATCTGTTCACTTCGGCATAGGAGCAGCAGCAATCCACTTGACGGCTCGGTGTCATAGCAAACCCATACAGCACGTATTACCAATCATTATAACAGATTGATTAATAATTCATGCACCAATGCGACTCTGTTGATACAGTGCAACTTGATATTTGTTTGGTCTTCGATCGGTGGCATTCCATCGGTCTCTGTTATTCCTCTTTCATTTTCTGTACGGAATTGGCGATAGGAGTTGTCTTCTAAAAAGTGTGCAAGTCCAACGTCAACAAACACAAGACAGACCTATATCTCTCCCGCACGAGGCGTCAAACCAGCCACACATTTTACAAGGCCGTCGTGTACAGTTCGATTTCACATGACAAACTGGTTGCCAATTACACACGGTATAAACACAAACGCATTCCAATTTGTACATCCTTGTGGTTTTCTTTCCTTTGTCTCTACGAACCCAACATAGACTTTGTACGCATGATTAAGGAACGCCCCAGTCTGTAGACTTCTAACCCGAAATGCGTTTGCGCATTTCCTGTTATCATATATCCAGTGATTTTCGTTTTGTTTTAAGTCAACAACATTTTTCTCTCTTACCCCTTTGACAAGTTCGCGATGCATTAACATTTAATATTGTGAGCGAGCTTTGATTATATTGTATCACTTAGAAACGCATTTAATAGTTTAAAATGCCTGGCTAAAAAACAAGACACAATTACTTAGCGTCGCCATCATCGTATGAAGACAACACAAGTCCCGTCTGTTCGCATTGCACGTGTAATCATCAAGTAGTTAAGAAATAGACAAGACAATTGCCACACGCTATATGATTTATTGCTATCGTACGACGATAGCATATAGTTTACACACTATCAGATATCATAATGTCTACCCCAAGTGCTCTTTTGTGTACATACTTTGTACAATCATTTTCAGCTCGTGCCATTATTAGCCATATCATATCCGGTGTCAGCTCCTTTCACGTCATCTCTGTGTCGGTGTCTTCATTTTTATCAGTACCCGCCTAAAGCAAAACGGAGATACCATGGCTGTGTGGATCTTCGTGGCGTAACACGGCGGTGACGACTTGCCCTCTAGGAAGGTCTCAACACCGTTTATTGATTCAGCTTTCATGATGATAGACATTTCGGAGTTCCAGGCCCTGCCACCAGTCAAAACATAGTGAGAGAGAGAAAAAGAAGCCAATTACAAGGCCGTATGGGTTGGAACCTTAAACCATTTTCGTGCCAAGTTTGTAATTTGGGGACGGGAATAACCGATCATTAAAGTCTTCTTAATAAGATTTTTAACAAGACATTAATTAGAGAAGAGTACTGTTGGCAAGATCGGTAGTTCAGCCAATGCGCCAAATTTTAACCATAACGTGCTTTCATAAAACAAAGTACCGCGCCATTAATGACAAAATTTGGGCTGAAACCTGGGGTGCATTTTCACACTGTGACAGTCATTGGCGAGTGATTTACCAATGGACAACTCAAACGAATCGTGAAAACGCATGAACAGACCTGACGTCACCTCCGTCGATCTTCTATCGAAGTGCTGCTTGTAAACATGACACATATAAACCTATAGCCAAACAACAGAATTTAATCCACAATGAGTTGCTGGGATAATCTTGGTCAATAAACTCTTCTTTTTAATTTTAGTGTTGTTGTAGAAAACAGATTTAGCTGCTGTAAACTGCTGTACCGGCCATAGTGGACATAGCATAAATGCAATACAAAAACAATAGCTAATGGCCTGACCTTGTGACCCTAAGTGTCTTTCCGAAATAGCTAAATAGTAACTTTTTGACAAGTAGATAGACGAACAAGGGTTGACACACAAATTTTGAATTTCTTCTCGACCAACACAGAAGCAAGCAAAGAGGCAGCCTTCGTCTATGCCATTTCGTCTGCTGGAGTAGTACATGAGATTACCCGGTCGTGCAGCAAGGGGGAACTCCTCGACTGCGCCTGCGACCCGACTAAGAAGGGCTCAAGCACGGACGAGCACGGTGAGTTCGACTGGGGAGGATGTAGCGACAACGTCAAGTTTGCCGATGATTTCGCCCGGCAGTTCGTGGACGCCAGGGAGAGGAAAGAGAGAGACCCGCGGGCTTTGATGAATTTACACAACAACAGAGCAGGACGAAGGGTGAGTAGAAAGAAGGGAGCATGGGATCGTGCACCCTATAAAACACATACAACGGATCTTGGAACGTAGGCGTATAGACCTATGCACATGACGTCATTTCAGTGGGGCGCCCTCACCTAGAGGTCAAAAGGAGGTTGCTCATTGGCCAATCCTGTGCGCCGCGCGTACAAATCTGTGCGTTTTGATTGTTTCGTCACCGTTTTTCCACTAAGATGGCCGCTGGATGACGTCAATGCATAAGGTCTATTATAGGCTCCCACACCAACATTTTAAACGAGTAATGGGCAGCTGTTGATAGTATACAACATTGTGAGAAACGGCTCCCCTGACGTAATGTAGTTTTCGAGAAATAAGTAATTTTCCACGAATTTAATTTTGAGACCTCAGATTTAGAATTTGAGGTCTCGAAATCTACCATCTAAACACACAACTTCGTGTGACAAAGGTGTTTTTTCCTTTCATTTTCATCTCGCAACTTCGAAGACCAATTTAGTTCGAATTCTCACAGGTTTGTTATTTTATGCATATGTTGGGATACACCAAGTAAAGAAGACTGGTCCTTGACAATTTCCAATAGTGACTGTCCAGTGTCTTTAAGATCCGAGAAAGTAAAGTCTTTAAACTAAGATAAGATTTTAAGCGTTAAATTGTTTGTTTGTATAGGATCTGAAACTTCTTTTGGAGGCAGAAATAAACTTTCACACAATTAAACGATTATCTTATTTGTGTTTACCTAAAACATCCAGGCAGTAATGAAGAACATGAAGTTAGAATGCAAGTGTCACGGTGTGAGCGGCTCTTGCTCGATACGGACCTGCTGGAAGGCCATGCAGGACTTCCGGGAAGTTGGCATGTACCTCCGCTCCAAATACGACGACGCCTCGGAGGTGACCATGGGGCAGGACGGCACGGGGCTCAGTACGAGCCGGAACCATCGGAGGCCCAACAGGGTGAATCTGGTGTACTTCGAAGAGTCACCAGACTACTGCAAGAGAGACCCGGAGACAGGTTGGTGTCCTTCTTTATTTAAGGTCAATGTCACGCGTCACACAGCCAGTTCCAAGCAATCTGCACTTCGAAAACTGATTCATAATTCAGTTTTTCTCATTTTGGGTATAGCAAGTTGCAGCTAATAGTTGCTCATGGGCTGCCGAGGTGTTCCCTGTGTGCATTCATGCTGTGCAGTTGGTTGCGTTAAGCCCCTGAACATAATACGGCCTTAAATATAATGACCGCGTTATGGGGCAGAGGGTATACCCCCATGTTCCGTACTTAAACACACCAATTTTCAAAATAATAATAATATTCCAAACACACAATAAAGCCACGATAGAGGGGGTTTACCGTGCCCCATTGAGCATCAAAATGTTCTTCCTTTCGTGGTTAAACCGATTTAATAATGAGAAACCAGTCATGCATCTGATAAAAACAAAATCCATTTCATTTTTTATTTTAGTGCACGGAGAAACTTCGAAGCACAGTTGTGATTGTTCAAAGCTTAGGTTTTATCTCTCCTTTATTGCATCAACAAAGTTTCATGCCTGTTACCTGAGGGTTGGCAAACGTTTTGACACAATTTCGGGAGAGCGTGAATGTGGAGCGGGGACTTCGCAGGGTAGGGGTGTATGGGTGGAGAGGACGTTCGTGTGAACCTTGCAATGACGTCCTAGCGCTCGGAGACCAGCCCCTAAAAATGGATGGGCAGTCATTCCATTTTTGTCTTACTTTTGTTTCTTCCAAAGATTACTCGGTTTCTGATGAGTTTTTTGTTGGTTAAACTTTGCAGGATCTTTGGGTACAGCCGGTCGTCTTTGCAACAAGACATCCCAAGGTCCCGATAGTTGTGACGTGATGTGTTGCGGCCGAGGATACAACACCATGAGGGTCCAGCAGACCAACCAGTGTGAATGTAAATTTCACTGGTGCTGCTACGTTCGCTGCAGTGAGTGCACAGAGACTGTGGACCAGCACACATGCAAGGGGATCACGTCAGACCGGGAACGAGAGGCAGCAGGAGACGCCTCATCAGCGACGGCCACGAGCAGCCAGCAGTCGGGCGTGGACGAGCCTCCAACCTCGGTGCTCGTGACGACGAAACCACGGAGGCAGGGCCGGAAACCCTCAAAGAGGAGAGATAAACCGAGGAAGCGCGACTCCTCCACTTCAAGTAAAAGGAATCGTGAAGCACCTACTGCTACTGCCAAGCAATCCAAAGATGTAACAACAGCAGCAGCAATATAATGTAAATGTCACTACAACATGACTGTAAAACACCAACAGCCATCAGTAAGGTCAACATCTTGTGGCACTACTCAGAGCAGAGTTCTTCCCTGGAGACAGCTTTACAACTACATGTAAACAAGGCCACATAATTGCAGACATTATGTGGGGTGCAAGCACGGCCATAAAATAGGACCCTGTACTTCTTGATATAATGCGCGAGTAAAGACAATGGACACTATTGGTAATTGTCAAAGACCAGTCTGCTCACTTGGTGCATCTCAAAAAATGCATAAAATAAAAAACCTGTGAAAATTTGAGCTCAATTGGTCATCGAAGTTGCGAGATAACTATGAAAGAAAAAACACCCGTCACACGAAGTTGTGTGCTTTCAGATGCTTGATTTCGGGACCTCAAATTCTAAATGTGAGGTCTCGAAATCAAATGCGTGGAAAATTATTTCTTTCTCGAAAACTATGTTACTTTAGAGGGAGCCGTTCTCATCTCGCAATGCTTTATACTACCAACCTCTCACCATTACTCCTTACCAAGTCAGGCTTTATGATAATAATTATTTTGAGTAATTACCAAGTGTCCACTGCCTTTAATTGCATCAACATATCGCAACCATAATTGAGCATTTGAGGGTCTTCTCCATTACTATAATGTAAAGGTTCCAAGTATTACAAACTGGTGCCTGTTGGAATCTTCGTTGTGCCTCATTGAAGAACACGAACACTAGACTAGCAGACATGTGGCACCAGATCTGCCAGGTAATTTCAATGTTCCATGTAATGTGCGCGTGCTCAGAACTACGCAAGCTGGAAATGTACCTGTTTGCTGCCACCTAGCGTTCAAAAGTCTGGTACGGCATACACATCATACGAGTGCTCTGGTTGGTTTGGGTGTCTGTAGACAAATTTACGGAAACATAGTGTCACAGTTTTGTGTCCATCAAACCAGTATGGCTTATTGTCATCTTTCCCAAGGAATGGATGAAGCCTCGTTGAAATTTACTCCTCCCCAGTTGGTTTCAGAGTTCACTTTTATTGAGTACTACAATAAGGGGCAGGATGCTTATAAAACAATATGGTTCGCATGTTGTTTTCTTGACGTAAAAATACGCATATTATCATTGTTGACATTTTGCCACCGCTGTAAACTGATTCGTTTTGTAAATATGTATAAATATATATATGATAAGCAACTGACTAAAATTTTTAATATGCTAGGGCTAACATTGTTTAGTAAAACAAAATGAAAACTTAGTCTTATTTAATATGCCTTTGTCAAAAGAAATATTGACCTTACGAAAAGGAGAATGGAAAAAAAAATAGTAAATTGGCCTGACGTTTCGACCCTTGGTGTATCTCTAGGAGTTAAATAACAAACCTGTGAAAATTTGAGCTCAATTGGTCGCTTGAGATGAGAGATAATGAAAGAAAAAAAACACCCTTGTCACAGGAAGTTGTGTGCTTTTAGATGCTTGATTTCGAGACCTCACTATCTAATATCGAGGTCTCGAAATCAAATGCGTGGGAAATTCTTTTCAATTCATCAATTCATCAACATCTATTTTCCACAAGGAACCGTCACTTTAGACAAAACAATTATACGTGGAGGCATTACACTTGAAGCCGAAGCTTATAAACGGAATGCAAAAAAAATATACCAAATATATTTCTTTCTCGAAAACTACATTACTCCAGAGGGAGCCGTTTCCTCACAATGTTTTATACTACCAATAGCTCCCCATTCTTTGAAGGTTTTATGCTAATGATTATTTTGAGTGATTACCAATAGTGTCCACTGCCTTTAAAACAAACTCTCAATCGACAAGAAGCAGGCATGTCTCGATTTAAAAACAATCATCTCGAAAGTGCTCGCTCCACTCTTCAAGAAATTATAATATTTTTACATTGTAGTTTGGAAACCTAGTGGCTGTGTATTTTCTTCAGACCCAAGAGTTACATTGCTTTTTGTGCTGGTTTCATTGCCAGATAATTATATTTAAATACAAATAATACACAATGGATCACCGTTTCTCTCGATCTCTGGCAGTTTATAATTCCTTTATATTAATTGGATTGATTAAAGGCCCAGAAACACAATAAAATTGTCTACTGGCCATAATCGGGCTAACCAACGTTGTCATGATGGCGTTATTTTATCCACGTATAGCTTGCTACCTGTCTTGTAGGCTGGGCCTTTTACAAGGCGTGGTGAGAAGAAACATAGAAAGCCTGTATACCTGAAGGTTAAAACAACCTGAATGACGACACATTTCTCGGCAAAGAGCTCTGGAGAGCTTCTGATTTTATAAAGCGTGGTTAAAAAAAAAGACCCCTTTGAAGTAATTTGAGTGGAAGTGGCAACTTCGCAGGTATGTAAAAGCACAGACCTAATAGTGTTTTTTCTTTTGAATCATTATTATTATTTGCCAGAATCGCAAGTGTGAAAAAGGCCCAAGCCAACGACAGAAATTATGGCACCACAACCAACACTTCTCCATGGCTGACCCAAAAGTTTACTTACTGTAGTTTTCCTTAGGATCCATACAATGCACGTTTCAACAGCAATGCTTGTTGGTCCTTTCTCTAAGATAGTGTATCCATTTTGATGATTCTGTTAGCGTCTAATAAATCAACGGAGCGGGTAAAGTTGAGGGCGCTCTTCACATGCAACAAAGGGAACAAAACCAGTCGGGCCAGCGTCCGATTTGCTAATCCGGCCCAACTGTTGGGCCCAAACGCCCCATCTCCTCGCACTTCGCTGCACTTATTTACGCAATTATTGAGCGAGGCCAAACCGTGGTACGGTCAAGGTTTCATACTACAAACTTAAAAAAGTAATCACAGCACAGTTTTGAAGAAATCAACCAGTTAGATGGATTTAATTTATATATAAATCCCTTCAAGAGAAATAAAACGCAAATTGCCTACACATCTAACAAATATAAAGATATGGAACAATTTATACATGAATCCTGATTGAATAGACAAATTCTCTACAACTTGCATAAACACAAACCAAATATACATATAAATTTTATCAACTACATGCAGAGCAGAAGTGTTATTTTGATTTTATGGATACTGCGATAACTTGGGTGTTAAAATTGACACCATGGTGTTGCCACATACACTGAGGAGAGAATCCAAATAAACAGCATTGGTGTTGGGTGTTAAAATAACACCTATATGACACCCACTGGGATGTGCTGTTGAAACATTCAGTCTACACTGACATGGCTTGTGGGTTTTAAACCCACTCAATTAGTCCGCGATGATAATACAATTGTTCCATACAAAAACGCACAGAGTATACAAACCTTATAGACATTATCAAACATTAGACTTGATTTCGAGAGTGAGATTGCGGTTATCTCTCTGCATCAGCCATGCAAATTGCCCCTGCAGATGGTTGTGGTACGCGCTAACACTTGATGTAAAGGTTAATGGTGCAGATTAATCCACAAGAGAGCACTATTTTAGGCAATATTATTATTGGCAATCAGGCAGACAATAAAACTTCGATCACAGACTTGGACAAGTCTAACTCCACACCTAAGTGAGAGTAAAAAAAAAAAAGTTGTATAGTAACACCAAAATTATATTCCTTTTATCCCAGATGCAGTTATTACATCAGTTAACACAATATTTCTGAATACATAAAGTTACATTAAAAAAAAACATCAAAATATGCAAAAGCAAAAGCACCCTAATCAGCAAAAGCACCTTAGAGTCAGGTACACCAGTACACATTTTTTTACGCAAACAATTTAGTATACAATTATCATTTTTTGAGGTTGAACCTTGTGAGTTTAGCTCCAATCCTCCATACAGGTGATGCTGTCAAAGCAAATGTAGTACATGCAGTGTTAGTAGTATCATAAAGCTAAAATTATATGTCTTGTTTAATGCTTTTTTAAAGCCCAAAGATTTCTAGAAGTTACATGACACAGGGTAAAAAACACTTTATTTACATCAACTGCAAGGACTTCGCTAGAAAATGTGAGTGAAACTGTTGTAAACAAAGTGATGCTAATGAATTTAGTTTGTCTTCTCTATAGGTGCCAATTATGGTTAAATAAAGCTCCTTAAAATAGACAGGTAAACTAAAGAGCCACTAGTCTGACCAAGTAACTGATCAAATAAAAAATTGCTGTTTATGTCTTAAAAATTCCCCCAATACAAAAGTGTTTCATATTTTGTTTACGCTTTAAATTATCATCAGTTACAAAACAGGCCCTTACTTAAACCAAGGCTTAACAGGACTTCAAACAACTTTGGGTAAAAAAAAGACAATTTTACTTGGTTGGGAGTTGAACCTAAGACCTCCAGATTAACACTTAATCTACATATACCAACCAATGCGGCTGCAAGTATCTAGCCCTAATATTGTTGGTTTATTTTGTAAATGACTTTGTTGGAGGGTACCAGTCAGACGCCATTCAACCAGTACCTGCTGTGTAGCCAGGGATCACACCCAAGAATCACACCCAAGACTATGATACCATTTCTACCTCCATGATGATACAACCTGGGAAGAGGCAGCAGAGGGATCACCTTAAAGACATTGGGGACTATTGGTATTTGTCAAAGACCACTCTCCTCACTTGGTGTATCTCAACATATAAGCATAACTTGTGAAAAATTTGAGCTCAATTGGTAGTTGAAGTTGCTAGATAACCATTGAAGAAAAAACACCCTTGTCATACGAAGTTGTGTGCTTTGACATGCTTGATTACGAGACCTCAATTTCTAAATCTTTGGTCTTGAGATGAAATTCGTGGAAAAATTACTATGTTACTTCAGAGGGAACCCTTTCTCACAATGTTTTGTACCATCAATTTCTCCCCATCATTCGTTACCAACTAAGGTTTTGTGCTAATAAATTTTGAGTAATTACCAATAGCGTCCACTGCCTTTAAGGATGTGCGACTTTTTGTTTCAAATATTAGGAAACTAACCACAAGGGAAACTGACCAGGTAAATTTTCAACAATCTTGGGACTTGATTTGGGTTTGAACAAAGACAATTTGACTGGAGCAGGATGTGAACCAACGACCTCCGAATTATTTTGCTAGGGCTCTCCCAACTGAGCTATCTAGCCCTATATTAGCGTTCTCTGGAATTTTCACCAAAGCCTTGGTTTTAAAAAAGCCCATTGAATCTGGACTGCATTGTTGCTAAATCCATTTTACACATTTTGTGTCTCAATTTCTTATTTGTTTTCCTCTCACAATTCCTGAAGTCCGTTCATCTTCTAAAGAGTATAATGTTATTAAAAAAAATAAAAAACACACAAAAAAACAACTTTTTGAGACAGACAGACAGGCTTAACCTTGTGGTTTTGTATTTGCATATTGATTTCTTAGGAAGCATCAAGGGAAATATACGCTTACAAATTTGGCAATATTTGCTTGACTCTGTCTTTCAAACAGTCAGCGAGGAGTTGTATACAGGAGTAGATTCAAGGTTCTATACAGGATTGGTACAACTGACAAAAATTGTCACAGACTTTGTGAAAATCTTGGCTTAAATCCAATCAACGTGAAAACCCTGCACAATTTTCAACATCCAAACACATTTTCCTTAATTTAGGCTGTACAGCCAGTCAGCTGTTGCACTACCGTTTCCTTTTCTCAGGAACTCTTATATTGAAATATGACTTCATTTCTTAGTGGAATATTCCAAAGATAAAATTAACTTTGTAGTCAGTAAGCTTTTAGACTAAACTTAAACAATGCTTGTTTCTTGTATGCGCACCAATCTGGTATAGTAGACTGTATTGGATAACCCCTTTGGTTGCTATGGAAGTCCCCATACATGTATTGTAGGGCAGACCGGATGCGCGTCTAAATGCGTACATCAATGCAGCACGCAGCCTTCCTGGTTTGATTTCTATGGCACCCAGACATACCTGTTCACAGGAGCCATGTTGTAGGGTATGATTTTCAATGGTGACATCATACTCAATACGGTCTACAAGCTTAAAGTCACCTGGAAGTGGTATTTTTTCAAAATAAAGCTTTTGTCACTAATATATGTGTTTTGATGAGTGCAATGTGAATGTGAATAGACAGTTTTAAAACTAAGGTTTTTTAAAACCTACTCTTAAATTTGTAAATAACATCAGAACTGATTAAAAAAAAAAAATCAGTTCTTATGTTATTTACAAATTTAAGAGTAGACCCGACCCGAGAGGGCGCTGTTCGTGACGTCAATCGAGGCAGACTTTGCCTGTAGTGCGTAGAGTAAACACAATTGCAAAGTACATGTACGGACCAAGTCGTGAGTTTGTACGTTTTTTCCGGCAATGCCGACTAGGTGTATTGCTGCTGAAGGCAGAAAAACGCTTTTTGAAATGTACCAACTCACGACTTGGACGTACATGTACTTTGCACGTGTGTTTACTATACGCATTGCAGGCAAAGTCTGCCTCGATTGACGTCACAAAAGGGGTAGGCGGAGTCACCCCCCAAACAACTTTATATATTTGTTAAACATATATATCGTGACAAACAATTACTTAAAAAAATTGTTTTATTGTTCGTAAGTATATACTCTTATGTTTGAAAAAAAAAGAAGTATATTTCCAGGTGACTTTAAATGGTCTATACCAATACCTTTACTGTGAGTAGACCTTATCAGCGAAGTCTTTAAGATGCTTGTGGAAAACGAGAGGTTGATCCAAGTAGCAGGCATGCCCGGCCTCCTCAATCTTAACAATCCCTGAGCCGGGGATGTTGCGCAGATTTCCCAACGATTGCACTCCGAGTGTTGTATCTTTGGAGCCATAAACGATCATGGTTGGTACCTGAAATAGTAATTAGGTAACATGAGGAATAAAAAACTAATTTTACTATTTTCTTATCCATAAAGGATCAGCTGTCTATTCTGAAAGTTTAACTTTGTTTTACACTATAACTTAACTAAAACAGAATTAATACTCAAATTTACCAAATACGCCAAATAACTATTACACTGTACAGAAAGAACTTATTAAAGGAACATGTTGCCTTGGATCAGTCGTGTTGGTCTTTCAAAAGCGTTTGTAACCGTTTGTTATAAAGTGCATATGGGTAGAAAGATGTTGTATAAAAGTAGAATACAATGATCCACACAAACATGCCTCAAAATTGCAGTTTTCTTTTTACTTCGTCGACTAACACGGTCGGCCATTTACGGGAGTCAAATTTTAGACTCCCGTAAATGGGCGACCATGGTAGTTCGCACAGTAAAAGGAAAACCATGCAATTTCGAGGCAAATTTGTGTGGTTCATTGTATTCTACTTTTAAAACAAAACATCTTATTTACCAACCATATGCATTTTATAAAAAACGATTACAAACGCTTTTTATAGACCAACCTGTCCGATCCAAGGCAACATGTTCCTTTAATGTATTGTCAGCGTATAATATATGGAAACATGGTGTATGCCCAACATAGACAAAATAATACAAATCCACAGGCAGAAAGCAGGCATTGCAGTTTAGGGTTAAGGATGGAGTGGTCCCGCAGTTTCAAATAAGCGCGAGACTTGCAGTCTATAGGACTTCCACACTGGAATTATAAATCTGCCATAGTACATACATACTTGTATACATATATTCGCATTTATTGGTGCCTTTTTTCCAAGGTTACGAAGCGCCTACAGAAGATGTAACAAAGAAGTCCAAGCTCAAGATGTTCCAATGTAAAGTGAAATAAAACAGTCAAGTATTTCTGTATAAATGGTTTCTTGAATTGTCGAAGTGAAGTTGCATGGCGAAGGAGTAATGATAATGAGTTCCCTTGTCTTGGAGCATTAGCAGAAAAGGCATTAAACCAGCTCTAGAGACTGTGCGATGTTCAGCCAAGAGATTCTCTGAGGAAGCGTGTAGGGAACACGGTGGGACATGCGGTTTTAGCATGTAAGATTTATGGTGGTGACTGGTGAGCAAGTAGACAATGTTTGAGGTCAATTCTGTTTGTGATGAGCAGCCAGTGTAATTTCTGAAGTAGTGGTGAAATGTTGTCATGACGACTGGTCTTAAAGATGAGTCTGGCTGCTTTATTCTAAACTTTCTGGAGACGATTTATGATTTTCTTTGTGGTTCCTTTCAAAAACGAGTTGCAGTAATCTACTCTTGACAGCACAAGTGATCTTGACATGTATCCTCATCAATGTATGGACGTATCTTGGCGATGTTTCGTAGGTGAAAGTTGGTGCTCTTACTCATTTGTGCAACATGATCGTCCATTGACATCCTGGCACCAAACACAACTCCCAGAATTCATACCGATTTGGCAGGTGAAACAGTTGTGGTTTCTCTAAAGTAAACTTAAGTTGACCAAGAGTTTTAATTAAGATGATATCAGTTTTATCCGCGTTAAGTTTGAGTTTGTTGGTCATCATCCAATGCTGAATGTCTTTCACACAAGTAGATAAATTGAACAATCCACATACTGCATCTAACGGGATCTTTGGGTCAATGATGGAGTATATCTGAATATCATCAGTGTACATGCGATATAACATATTGTGCTTGCGCAGAATTTCCCCAATTGTAAACCGTGTAAAGTGTAAAAGACAAGGGTCCAATAACAGAGCCCTGCGGGGTGCCATAGTCGAGATTAGCAGTTAGTTGAGTTCACTCCAGGGGTGGATTTCACAAAGATAGTCCTAACTTAGGACTAGTCCTAGGCAATGCTAAGAGATAGGACTGGTCCTAAGTAAGAACCAGTAACTCATCCTAACTTAGGGGTCTTGTCAAAACTCATCCTGGACAAACTACCGGACGAGGCTCATCCGATGTAATTTTTTTGTCGGACGGGCCATAGGATGGGAGTTTCAATGATACAATGTTTCACACGCTGAATGAGTGTCTTCTTGTCCACAGAGAGCTCTGCGGTTTCACTGGCTGATTAAACACTAAATAAACAAACCCGGGGTTTGAGTCTGGTCCCACTGTTTTGAGGTCACTGTAGTTTGGTGGAGTTTTTAACCCATTGTTTTTTGAAACAGACATGCGGTTACTAGCGGGAATACTAGCCCAGTTTATGTATACCCATACTGTGTCCCCTTCCTCCCTTCTCGAGTTGATAGGTTTTCACCGAATATAATTAAATGTAATGTAGTAGTATCAAATAAAAACTTATTGATGAAAGTATTCATCGATGGCCATCGTCTCATAAAAATCTGTATGCTAATCACAGCCACCTGTTCAATATAGGTAATTCCCTTCAAATGCATGTGTATAAATATACCTTTGAGTTTCATATAGACCATACACCTCCAAACTTGTTAGATCATGGGATAGTGCTGTACAAAGTTACAACAAGGATGTGCAAAAAGTGCACAACAAATTTGTTGAGGCCCAGTTGTGAAACCGAAAACCTGCCCTGGGGAGAACCCCTGCTGTTTCCAGTAGATAGCGATCTAAACACTCTTGGGCTTTGTAAACAAATGTCCTCTGGTGAAGGCCAGTCACTGTGAGCACGTCCTAAAGCCCATCCAATAAAGTAATCACTACAAGGGAATTCAACATGGGACGAGAAACCTCGTTCTGGACGGGCGCCGTCCGATGGCTGTCCAGGATGAGTTTTGACAAGGGCCCTTAGGACTGGTCCTTTCTCTTAGCATTGCCTAGGACTAGTCCTAAGTTAGGACTACCTTTGTGAAATCCACCCCAGGAACATGAACATGGTTAGTGCGACAGTTGAAATAAGATGAAAACCATCCCAAGGCATTACTGGATATACCAAAGCTTTCATGAATGCGGTGGAGCATGATGTCATGGTCTAGTATATCAAACTCCGCTGAGAGATCCAACATAACGAACAAAATAGCTTTTTGTTGATCAATTGCTTTGAGAACGTGATCCTATACACTGAGGAGAGCAGTTTCGGTGCTGTGTGAATTGCGGTAGGCTGACTGGAGTGGTTCAAACAGGTTGTGATGATTGATGTGCTCAGTAAGTCTAGCAAAGACAACTTTTTCGATGTATTTAGATATTGATGAGATGTTGGATACAGTGCAGTAGTTCTTTTAGATCATTCCTGTCAAGTGATGATTTCTTCAAGACGGGAGTCACAATAGCATGGCCTAAAGAATTCGAAAGCATACCCTGTTCGAGGGAAGCGTTCACCACTTCTGTCAGTTTGGGAAGATTGACTGATGAATGTCTTTCCAGCAGCCATGTTGGCAGTGGATCCAAAGCACAAGTCTTGGTTGGTGACTTCATGATGATCCTTAAAAGGTCATCTTCAGTGACTGGGGAAAAGTCATGTAGAGAACCATGAGAAGGAAACTTTCTGTCCTCCAGAGGAGACGATGGATCAATGTGGACATCATCAATCATGTTCGGAATCTTCTGACATCTTCAATCATGTTTCGAATCTTCTGACATCTTAAATCATGTTTTGAATCTTCTGACATCTTCAATCATGTTTCCAATCTTCTGACATCTTCAATCATGTTTCGCCTCTTCTGACATCTTAAATCATGTTTTGAATCTTCTGACATCTTCAATCATGTTTCAAATCTTCTGACATCTTCAATCATGTTTCGAATCTTCATTACTTTGTTCAAGAAGAACTCGATGAACTTCTTTGCAAGTTCCTTCAGACAGTCATTCACAGGAAGAACTCTTGAGTTCCTGTTAAAAAGCGTGTTCACAGTAAATGAATTATATATGACATTGCTCCGTCTTAAACCATTGCCAATAATAAAATTAACGGCTGTGGCTATTGCTGTTTCCAAGTGTGTTCCTAAGGGCCTTCTATGCTTAAACGCAAGTCTCAAGTGACAATCAAGCCGCGACCCTATGGACCAAAGATAATTATGGGGAAAAAACAGAATAATGCAAAACCAAAAAGCCACAGTTTGCACACAAGTGTTCAACTTGCTGAAAATAAAGCACAATCCTGTGACTTTTCTTTTTTTAATTGAAAGGTTTGCAGAAAATTTTAAATTTTGTCACAACAGCTGTTAACGCAATTTATTGTTTTGCTACATGTAACATCCCACTGCATCCCAATGCCACCAGAGCAGTTTGTTTATCAACAACGCAAAGGTCTATTGATGACTTCATCATCAGAATAATCTTGGATGCGCCATACTGCTTGGCAATGTCACTCTGTGTGCTATTCAGTGAAGTGGGCATTTTAGGCAATGCAGCAATTACACCTAAACCTATTGACCACCAAAATCAGGAGCGCGGCACAGTGGCTGCGTGTCACGTGCATGCAATGGGGTCAATATCACCAAACCAAAACTCAACGGACAGTCTGGTGCTATGTGTATTTTATGATAAGAATCATTATTTACGATGTAGGGAACTTGACAAACATGGCTGCCGCTCCTACCTTGAGCTGTTGATAAGCTGCGGCATTATATTTCTGTGTACCAACCGGAGCCACTGGAACGAATCCCTTGAACCTGTCCGGGTGTGCCATGAGGAAGGGGAGGGAGAACGAGCCACTCATGGAAGGACTGACGATCAAGACATTCCCTGGATCCTCAATTTTCATGCTCTTCAGAAATTCTGTCAGGAAGTCCACTGGGTTTAAACCCGAAATGGCTGCAGTTTCCCCAAAACCTGTGAGGAATAAATAAAGAGTGCCACTCTTTTTTTAAACATAAAGAAACTTCAAGTCGCACATTCTCTCATTTTGCTTCTCACACCTGGAATATACCACTCTGGATCCTTCCCTTAAACCCTTTGCTCTTCTTTTTGCTATAGGCCTAAATGGATTTGTTTTTGTTTGTACTTATGCCTCGGATAAAAACCCGTTTGAATTCGAAAGCCAAGGCCATCTCCCACGCTTATTTGATATGGCTCCATTTTTGATATCCCAGCACTACTGTACCTGGAAGATCCACAGCTATTGTCCTGTACCCATAGGATGCAATGACGTGAAGTGTCCCGAGATCAAGCCATGTTTGAGACTTGAAGCTCATCCCATGAAGAAAGACGATGGACCCTTTGGTCTTCTTCTGGGTGCTGTCAACGACCTTCATAAAGACACAGACACATTGTTTAAAACCCTGCAGTCCCTGTATCCACAGATTCTTTCATGAAACCACACATTTATCTCAATTTGATTCATCCCAAGAATGCCTTAACAGGCTCACATTTTACACTGGACTTCAGCACCATTCCAGTAAACTCACAAATGGCAGTCTTGTGCTTTTTGTGAAAATATTTTTTATTTTTTTTAAACGTCATCGTATAGTATACAAGAAAGACAGAAAACGTTAGTTAGAATGACTTGACCATACCTCTCGTCTGAACACTGAGCCTTTACCGCCGAGGTCAACCTTGCCATCGGTTACTCGCAGCGCCAGATTTGCGACAGCAACCTTCTTGATTTCATCCCAGTTAGACATTCCAAGTACTCCAAGTGATGCTGTGATTACAGAATGATGTAAAAAAAGATTTAAAACAAGGGAAGGAATAAACATGGACTGTTGTAGTGGCGAAACAAGACATTTGTTATCTTGGGTGTGGTGGTGGTGGGGGGGGGGGGGGGAGGGAAACATTTTGGGGGAATGTTCTGATGTATACAATGTTCCATACAGTGAAAAAGGTTTAAGAAGTCAATACTAAATAGTAAACTGCGAGTACATCCATGTTGGCTTTGAAAAGAGCTAGTGTGGTCTCACCGAACACTACTCTGCTCGTCTTCAGGAGAAATGTTTTATTAAAACAGGAAGGGGCCTGTATCTGAATGATTGTGTGCTTTTTCATGGGGGGGGGGGGGGACACAAGCCACCTTGGGTTTGTGTAATACATTGCAACAAAACATCACATAACAGTATGTATGGGGTGCCTCATGTAACAATGCTGCATGTAAACCACCAGACAAAACAAACAGACATTAAGACATTGCAGGGGTGCATTCCACAATGAAAAAATACCCCAACAGACAGTTCCTACCTAAAAATGATCCTGCAACTTCAGTACAGAAAGACAGATCGTCAAGAGAGCAAAAAAACACTCATTCGTGAAATAGAACTTTTAAATGATTTGTGGCTTGTCTCCATTTTACTATTTGGCCTAGTTCCTGTGGTTATATCTCTGTAGCGTATTCTGTTTTTATAAATACAATAAAGAGTGAACAATTTCCCTTTGTCAAAAATCACCATTTACTACTCACCGTGCACACATCATGTTCAGTCGAAAAATCGTTTCCTGCATGGCCATTTAATGGAGGTGACATGAGTTTTGTAAAATGAAATACTGTTCATTTGAGATAGACATACCTTTTTGCAAACTTTTAATCAGCAGCTCTTCGTCTAACTCCTCCGTATCAACTTTACTGGAGTTGTATTTGTAAAAGAGGACGATTGCTCCAAGTATCACCACAAAAAGTACAACCTTTGAGTTGAAGGACATTCCTGCTGAGTTTGCCATTCAATAACAGTGTTAGCACTGGTACCCTGCAGATCAAAACGAACACGACTTGTATTGTAGATAAAAAGAGATAATTCTAATAATAAGTAAACAAATAAAGGATCTAACTGTGGCCATTCTTAAACTAAAAATAGTTTATCTCTACTGAAGTTACATCAAACTTTATGAATAAAAATGATTTTTTTTTTTTTTTTAAAGCCATGTAAATATTGGCAGGAGGGTCTAAAGGTTAAGATTATCACAACCACAATGTACCCTGTGTCTCAAAAACCCTATACACATTTGAAATGGCTGCCAAATAAAAAGTATATAATTCTGGAGGACAAGGTTTAGGTGTATGGATAGCTAATGGTCTAAACTTTCACATGACACCAAAAAGTCCTAAAGTAATTGATGATTGGGTGAACACTGCTCACTTTTGTGAAGGGTTGAAAATTAGCTTTCGGTTTACATGAGGTAGTCGTTTGTAGGTTACAAAATTAATTATTAGCATAAAACATTTCTTGATATTGAGTAATGGGGAGAGGTTGATAGTATAACACATTGTGAGAAACTGCTCCCTCTGAAGTGACATAGTTTTTGAGAAAGATGTAATTTTCCACGAATTTGATTTTGAGACCTCAAGTTTAGAATTTGAGGTCACGAAATCCAGCATCTAAAAGCACACAACTTTGTGTGACACGGGTGTTTTTTTCTTGCATACTCATCTCGCAACTCCGACAACCAATCAAGCTCAAATTTTCATAGGTTTGTTATTTCATGCATGTTGATATACAACAAGTGAGAAGACTGGTTTTTTGACTATTACCAATAGTATACAAATATTGACTGCTTCGAGTGCTATGGTTAAAACTATGACTCCCGAGGTGATCTACGGAGCGTTCTATTTTCCCGAGGCGAAGCCGAGGGAAAATAGAACGCTCCGGGGATCACCGAGGGAGTCATAGTTTTTAACCATTGCACGAGTAAAAGCAGTCAATATTTGTTTTATAACACCCCAAACATTTCTAAAACCTGTATTATTATTATTAAGTTACAGACCTGAATGCTACAATCCACGGACGACGCGAACACAGATTGCAAACACTTTTACCTACTGTGTTGCATGTAGTGTCGGACAATCCGAAATGGTTACAGACTATTAATTTATCATCCTCGTACACGCAACTGACGTCTGGGTACTGCACGCCGTGTGCTAGTCTGTCGGACTAGCGCACGGCGCCATGTGCTAGTCTTCGGACTAGCGCATGGCAAACCGACGCTCTATCACACGGCCGTCGTCTAGCAAAACTAAGACATGTCATGTGACGCGCTCTAAACCAATGAGCAGGCACAATACTTGCAAGGGGTGTTATAATATCCACTGTCTTTAAGCCATTATATGTATCCTCGTGTACCCTATATTCACGCACTGAAGACTTGAGATAGAGTTTTAGTTTAATTAACAGAACCAAAACAACTTTGAGCTTTATTTTTATTTGTCCGATGTCATAACCCACCTAAGAGAAGAATTTCAAGCCCGTAGAACGCCATCGAAGCACAATGAAGGTCGTCTTCTGCAAACAACCCCAATTTGCCCCAGCATACGTTTTGCGTCACATAAATTCACGCACTTGTTTTGAAACGTCAATACGGGGTCCCTTTCTATGCCGCGTTCTTCTCAACACTCGAGTCCATGCGGCAGGGAAACTAGAAGGCCAAAACTGCCAGTTAAAACTATTACCCCATCAATTGTTGGGTTTCTACCAGGCTAATTAGCTGCACCCCTATCTTACGACCGGCCCAACCTGTGGTGAAGCCATCAATTTACAAAACTAAGATACACTAAAATGCTGTTTTTTTTTCATACTTAATTGTAATATAACAAATTATGAATAATAAATGAGCGTATTTTTTATCAACAATGCTTTTGATGTTTTTTTTTTTTGTTTTTTTTTAACCCACGCGCAATTTACAATAAAATCATAATTTCTGGAAATTTGCCTATAAGGCGAACGTCCACTTCAACCACCACAGTTTTTTGTATCCCCTCTGTTGTCATGTAAAAATCATGTGATCTTGTAATTGAAGTAATGGTGTATGGCAGACAACAAACGCAAAGAACTTTCAGGGTCTTTTAAGTGTTTTTATCAACCATTTTATAGCAAGGCTACACATCTGGACAAAGTCATCATTCTGTTATGTGTCATAGTAATTTCACAAATGTAAGGAATAAAATGAGGTACGTTGGAGTAGTATTGGACTTTTTTAAAGGAACCTGTTGCCTTGGATTGGTCGAGTTGGTCTTTGAAAAGCATTTTAAACTGTTTGTTATAAAATGCATGTGATTTGAAAGGTATTTTAAAGGGACACACCGGCTCACCGTTTACGCAATTTAGGGGTGTAGAATCATACATAATGTTTTTATTGATGGTTGCTGTAAAAAAAAATCATCAAAATGTCACGTATTTAGCGAAAAATGATTTAAAAACACCAAAGCGGTAAAAGGCCAGTGTATACGTGTTTCCAGCCGTTGCAACTGTCAAATCTTCGTGACATTGTCGCACAATGTTGTAAGTAGACTGGTGCTTTGTTTATAGCAACGCTTTACTACGACGCAGCATAAGGATTCAGTCTATCCATACAACCAGCATAAACGGATCAGGCAAATCCTTCGACGATGGAGGTAGACCTTCGTGCTTCGACGTACATCCAAAGATCGTCACGAAGAACACAAAGAAACTAACCCAGAATATGATGGGACAGGGACAAGTAAATAAAGCATTCCTGGCCCCAATAAACTAGGCATACTACCACACAGCCAATTTCATAATGCCTTCAAAGTCGCACAAAATTTGCTCAGCACAAAATAGTATGCAAAGCTGAAACTGATTACCAGCCAAATTTTAATTAAATTTGAAAACTTTTGGCTGGTGCCCGACTAAATTTTTAAACAGTAAAGAAAATTTGTAAGCAGTATTTTCTGCTAAACAGATGAAACTGATCAATGGGCCCTGTTCACAGTGAAAGATTTTTTTATCTCGGAGGAGGGTAGGGTAGTGCATCTTGAGGGATTCAAAAGCGTCCTTGTGAGAATGTATTTTGATAGGTAAGCGTAGCTGCAAATCTTGAAACGTAAGCCTAGCTTGACTAGGGATTGAAAGCGTACCTTTTGATTATAGCGGAACTGGAACCTAAACATATCTTGGATTGTATAAGCGTAGCTGAGTAGCTGCGTAGTTTGAAACGTAACCATTTCTTTTGGAACAAAACCTTATTTTTTAGAACGTAAGCATATCTTGGTACGTAAGCGTAGCTGGGTATTTTGGAACGTAAAAGTAGCTGTGTATGAAACGTAAGCCTAGCTTGACTCGGGATTGAAAGCGTACCTTTTGATTATAGCGTAACTGAAACTTTATTGTATCTTGGATTAAGCGTAGCTGAGAAGCTGTGTAGCTTGGAACGTAACCATATCTTTTGGAACGTAACCATATTTTTGGGAACGTAAGCATATCTTGGAACGTAAGCGTAGCTGGGTATTTTGGAACGTAAACGTAGCTGCGTATGGAACGTAAGCGTAACTTGACTTAGGATTGAAAGTGGTATACCTTTTGTTATTATAGCGTAACTTGAAGGAACGTAAGCAAAAGTAGCTGAGTAGCTGTGTAGCTTAGAACGTAACCTTATCTTTTGGAACGTAAGCATATCTTGGAACGTAAGCATAGCTTGACTCGGGCTTGAAAATGTACCTGTTGATATTATAGCGTAACTTGAAGGAACGTAAGCGTAGCTGAGTATCTGCGTAGCTTGGAACAGAACCAAATAATACCTCAACAATCTCAAAAATAACACTTCATTCACAAAATTAAAAGATTACATTTGTTTGACAAAATAATGCTTTGATGAAATTTTGTTTTATCATTATTTTTGTTTCAACCTTTTACAAAATTCTTATTCACCTGTCCTTTTTTACGATCGGGCTCCGTTTTTTGTCATCCTTTTTTCTTCTTTGTAAAACATTTTTTAAGCTACTTACACAATAACACTGTCAATATAACAAAATGCGGTATTCCTACGTTTTGACATAATCAATCTTTTTTAATTACATGAAAACTCCTAACAAAAAAAAACTAGGAGCCATGAAACAAAACAGAGCATTATGCGATCATAAGAAATAACGGAATCGACACGAGGTGTACCGACTGACAAACCCACGACGACAAACATGTAGTTTGATGTCTGGCTCCCAACCCCTCCCAAGCTAACGGCGAGACCCGCACGCTTGGAGTTCATAGCGCCTGGGATTACACCTCCAGCCCCCACGAGACACGGCATGTGCGGTACGGTATATGCCCGAGGCTTACGTTCTGATTGCTCCACGCCGTGGGGCCATATAACAAGCTTCCGTTACACGAACTCTTTGAATGCGAATCTTGTGTTAGATTTTTCCCCATTATTTACATTTTGTAGCGATAATTTGAATACATGATCTTTTTCGTCAATTATTAGATAATAATTTTGTTAATTAAGTTAAATTTAGACGGCTGGAAGTAAAACTAGCCCGGAAGGTCACGTGATTGTTTGTACCACTTTTTAGTAAGAAGAATCACGCGACCTGCGTTTTTGTCTTAAAATGCTCAAAAACGGCTAAATTTGTTGATTTTTTTTAAGGACCGCTCTTCTTCATTCCAGGAAGCCCGTTGAAGTCATATCTTAGTCTATTTTGTAGCCCAAATAGCCCAATTCGGCCGGTGTGTCCCTTTAAAAGTAGAATACAATGATCCACACAAGTATCGGTCGAAATTGCGTGGTTTCCTTTTAGCTCGTCGACTAACCCGGTCGGCCATTTATGGAAATCAAATTTTTGACTCCCATAAATGGCTAACCGTGTTAGTTCGCAAAGTAAAAGGAAAACCACGCAATTTCGAGGCAAATTTGCGTGGATCATTGTATTCTAATTTTAAAACATCTTTGTAACCATATGCATTTTATAACGAACGGTTAGTGCCTACAAACGCTTTCCAAAGACCAACTCGACCGATCCAAGGCATGGGCGTCAATCAGGGGGGGGGGGGGACAGGGGGACATGTGTCCCCAACCTTTTGGAGGGTGGGGGACACAATATCAAATGTCCCCCCCACCTTTTTGACCACCTTTATCATGAAGCCCAAGTTTTGCACTGTGTAAGACGAAACCCTGTGTCCCTATATGGGCATTAATCCTGTGGGCAAAGGATAACACAATATCCCCCCTCAAAATTTGCCCTAGATTGCATCACAGAGCACCTAAAATGCAAAATTTTCCCAGGCCCTTAATCGGGCCTGCACCACGAGCCGTAATGGCTTTTCACACGCATGCTCCACCGTTAAAAATTTGCACCTCCCCCTTGAAAGAGTGAAAGGGACGTGTACCCCACCCCACCCCATTTTCGAAGGGTGGGGGACACAGTATCAAATGTTCCCTGTGTCGTTTGACCACCTTTATCATGAAAATCGTGTTTTGCACTGTGGAACACAATATTCACACAGCTCATTGTTCTGTTTCGTTTGCCATTTAGCCGCTAAATGGCCTAAAGATTGCACCACAGAGCATTTAAAAATACAAAATTTTCCCGGGCCCTTGAGCGGGCCCGGACCCATGCCGTAAAGGTTTCACACTCACGTGCTCACTCTTTGACAGATTTTCCCCCTAAAACTTGGTTCATAGATCCGCACTTGAAGATGCTGTCAACCCAAAAGGTTTTACTGCTGCTCACATTTTACAGATGTTCTGTTCCGTTCTGTATGCCTCTTATTGGCCTAGTAAGATTGCACCACAGAGCATCTAGAATGCAAAATTTTCCCGGGCCCTTCAGCGGGCCTGGACCCATGCCGTAAAGGTTTCACACTCGTGAGCTCACTCTTTGACAGATTTTCCCCCTAAAACTTGGTTCATAGATCCGCACTTGAAGATGCTGTCAACCCAAAAGGTTTTACTGCTGCTCACATTTTACAGATGTTCTGTTCCATTCTGAGAGATTTGCCCCATAAAACTTGTGTCTTAGGTCTGGTGATGATAGGGATCAGGCCTGGAATTACACGGCGTCCACGACGGCCATGGCCATCGATGCCCTTCCAACTGGCTGTGATGCCCTTCAAAAATTTCCGCTTTTCACGGCCATAATTGCCGTGCCCTTTTTTCCTTTTGGCCGTCGTGCCCTTTTTTTCCTTCTTAAAAAAAAGGGCAGTCGTGCCTTTATTTTCATTAATAAACCCCAAATATTTACGTGTTTAGTATTCGTCAAACGAAACTTCGCTTGTGAAGTGTAAAAAAATATAATCCAATGCAATCAGGTCAAGAGTCATCATCGTACAAACAACGAGTAGCGCAACTTGTTATTCCCATCGTGACATCCGTTGCAAACACGTACACATGTACATATGCGATTAGCCCGAACATCTGACGTCCCATTTTCACAGGGGACCCGTCTATTACATGAATCATTGAACGATAGCGGGCGCTGTTGTTTTTCGACTGCCCTCTGCTGGTGGCATTGTTACTATGCGTGATCTGAAAAACTTGTTTAGTTACTATCGCTTGCAAAAACTTTTCAGGTCAACTATATAACTTCATAATAGAATAATGCCGCGAAAAGAGCGTTTGAAGCGTTCTGAAAGGGATGAGTACGAAAGCTCTGCTGCAAAATGCAAGAAACTTCTTTTTTGGGCAATTAAGGATCTTTTAATTTTTTAAAATTTTTTTAGTAGGCCTAAAATAAAAGTTAATCAATTCAATGTAATGCCAATAAGGTATGATTTATCAATATCCTTCTTCACGTAAACTGGTCAAATTTGTTTTAACTGATTTTAAAGCTGCTGCTTTATTAATTTCTTTTTGTTTGGGGGGGGGGTAAGTATTTTTATGTTTTTAAATAATACAAATATTGTTTTAAAACTAAATGGTACAGTTTGCTCATAATAAGATATGATTTATCATTGAGATTTGATTATCAATATCCTTATTCATGTGAACTGTTTAATTGGGTTTACCACCCGTAGGGGTCCCACTGGTCAAATTTTTTTTTGCCCTTGATGCCTTTTTTATTTTCACTGTTTTGGCCTTGGTGCCCTTTCTACTGGCCTTGGTGCCCTTCAAAATTTTGCTTGATCCAAGGCCAAAGTGGCCTGCCCTAAAAAAATTGTAATTCCAGGCCTGAGGGATGAAATGCCGTCTGAGCATTAGAATGCAGAAACAATATGGATATAACGAAGCTATAATTCAGTTGCTTTTTAGGTACAATATGATAGCAAGAATAGGTGCAACATAGCTTGAAATAGGCATTAAATTCCAACATCTGAGAGGGGGGAACATCACCCCTCAGATTCACTAGATTGCACCAGAGAGCATCTACGGGCTAAAAAAATTCCCGGGGCCCTAAAGCGGGCCCCGGACCCCACGCCGTAAATGTTATGTCCCCCCACCTTTCAAGACAGATTGACGCCCCTGATCCAAGGCAATGTGTTCCTTTAAACGGGAGAAATTTGCAATCAAACTACCACGCATTTTGCGACCTTGGTAAACTTAGCGTTTTATACATGTATCGAAGGTGGGCTGTTATGGTGACATTGATGAGACCGATGTTAAAAGCGGAGCCATTAACAGCTCAACAAGGTGGGCTAGGCTATATCCTGGTGTCATGTGTTTTCAGTAGGATAACAGGAAAATTGTTCACAATCAAAAACTAATTTTTTTTTTTTCAAATCATCTATCCAATTTTTTAACAAAAACACTTTCACTTCATGGTGTGTTGACATTTTTAAAGTCTTGGTTTTACGTTGCGAGAGACAGTTCGCCATTAACAGTGCTAAATGCATGCACGACATTGGAGCAACATCAATATGTTTTCACACCTTTCATTGGTTTGTATTTTATTGAATATTCAGAAGCTAGTATGGCGTGCAAAATAAATAAAAAATATTATTCAATTAGTACTTAACAAATTTAATTACATTTTTGTCCTAAGGCATTATGGCTACTATATTAGAATCCAGAGATATCATAAGGCATGAAAGTAAAACACCCCCCCCCCCTTGATGCACTCACAACATCCCCCTTGATGCACTTCATAACAATCCGTTTTCCCCCATTTCAGACCAGTAATGTTTGGTTTCAGGAGATAAGAAACCAATCTATGATATTTTCTCTTTGATGTAGACTTAATATTTATTACGCTTATCGGAATTTATAACAGTTATGCAGTAAATAAATAAAAAGAAATTGTTGTCATTTTCACTTAAAATATTTTAATATTTTCCCCACATTTGCACACCATAGAATCCCGAATAGTAACCACCTCATGTGATCCATCTAGTGACTAAAGCAGAATGAAACTCAATCTAGCAGATAGTAATTTTGTTTTGAACTTTCGAGGTTGGATGATGCATTCCTCCATGGATGATGTTTCTTTGACTCATTTGAATTTTGGTATAATAATGCACTAGTGATTTGTACCGAAAATCAATCATTTTATTTATAAATGTTTGAGCATAACCAACGACAGGAAACTTTATTCTCAGCATGATTAAGCCTGATGAAAATACAGACCGTGAGTAAACTGCATAGCTTCTGTCACTGGTGCAGCTTGCACAATTTCGCGGTAAACGGGAATCAAAGTTGGGGACCGAAAACATATGAGGGTCGATAACGTATATGACGCTACAATTCGTACGTAATCTGGTTATTTATGCAGAGAGAACGTAGTAAAGCGAGTGAAATGTGTATAGGTTGCTTAGTACAACAAGGAAAGGAAGTAAACAATACATTTTGTAATTAAGTAGAATAGACCCTACTCACGGCTTGTCAAAGAGTGAATGATACTCTCTGTCTTCAATTCAAGCATGGACTCTGGAGGAAGAAAGCAAGCTGGAGCTACCTAGCTGCGACAAAAACAAACTTCATGAACTTGTACTCGTCATCAATCGAGCGCCCTCTGTAGTCCTTGCTTAGCTAGTTACTTTCACTGTTTTGCAAACCCTGTCTAAAGGCCGGTTCATACTCGCTGCGTATTCACTGCGTACGCAGCGCGCGGACCTGTTTTTTTTTAAGTCCGCAGTGCGTAAAAGGAAGCGCAGTGCGTAATCGTTTTTCGCAAATGCGTACGAATTTTGACAAAATGAAAATTAGGTCGTACACACTAATCGGATGCGTAGTCGGACATATTGGAATATGTTAACATTTTTGTCGGATGCGTAGACGCAATTTCAGTGAATAATGGCAAGAACCTGATACGAACAGATAAAAACTGTGCTTCTTTTTCCAAATCTGTGTAACACAAGCTTGAAAGAATACCGTGATGTAAACAGAACAGTGATTTCATGGAAGAAAATTGGGGAAATTCGCGATAAAGATTAGGACGGAGGGGATTTTATTTAATGAAAAATCCGTGCACCGGACGAATGTATGAACACAAATTGACGCGTTCGTTTCCGCGCGCGAACGCAAACTTAATGCGTATTTAGTTTTTGTTTTGATGAAGTATGAACAGACCCAAAAATCTCCGACTCGGCTCTGTCGAATTTAGGGTCCGGTATCACCCCAAATCACGTGACCAAAAAGGAGGAACTCCTCCTTTTTCGAAGTTATCCGAAATGTTCCGAACGTGTTGTCGTCAATATTCGGACAGTATCGTTGATGTTCGGTATGGATTTGTAATGTCAGTCCTGTCAGCCGTAGATCCAGGAGTTTTTATGCCAGTTATTGCCAATGCAGGCGTTGTGCCTAAATAAAGCGTTTGCAAAGCGATGCGACATGTTCAAAATATATAAACTTGGGAAATCGCTCCGGGATCTGGTAAGTTTTTGTCCTTTTTCTTCAAAAATATTTTTTCAAAGGTGTTTTGACTTTAGTATTCATTAGACATTGATTGAGGATTAAGTTTCATGATTTGTAAAAGTGGTAAAAATGGGGCAAATCTGGTGACTAGCTGTCGAAATTATACGTGTTGAACCAGATTGTCGTTAGTTGACGATCAAAATAATCTCGTAACCCTCCAGCCTGGCGGCCGTTGGGATAAGGGTTACGTTATCGCAACTAGTACGTGAAGACATGGTTTCCCTCAGGAGATGACCCCCCGACCCGGACAAGTTGCGTCATGCTCTATTTTTAGCCGTTGGTGATACCGGTGCGTTTCACTCGCGCAAACGAATCGCAACTGTTCGCGCAAACGTTTTTTATCTTTTGAACGATTGGTGCGTATACGCGATGTCAATATGGCGGCGCCCTGAAATGAAGATGGCGCGCACCATACGTAGGTTTTTTTTTAAACTTCGTTGTTGCTGCAATAGTCCTCTTTTTGACAACATTACATCAACTAATTAACTTTGTTGTTCCAAATCTGCATTATCATCCACCGAAAATACAATGTAATTATGTTTGTGACAACGAAATAATACCGTATACTAGTCCGCCATTTTAAAAACCACTCGCCAACACCTCAGAAATATGTTTGCTTAGTTAGTTGCCAACGTTCGCCAAAGGTGGCGGCGAACAACTCGTTCCACTTGAAATTGTTGGCGAACGTGCGCAACTGTTGGCAACGTTTGCGCGAGTGGAACGCACCCCAGGTATCACCCATGGTTAAAAATAGAGCATGACGTAACTTGTCAGGGTCGGGGGTCATCTCCAGGGAAACCATGTCTTCATGTACTAGTTGCGATAACGTAACCCTCCTAAACAAAAGCATCGTCTTGAAAACAAAGAGCCTACCTTTTCTAGAAGGGTTAGATTATTTTCTTACCAGATTGAGAATCAGCTAAGTCGAGGAAATCATTCACAAAGTCCGTCACTCCACCGATGAAATTCCCTTTTACGCGAGCTCTACGACATCACGACTGAACACCCTCACAGGGCAAAGCGCACGTGGTGAATAATATATAACCCCGTACTAAAAATCACCGCTTGATTTTCATCTGTCTTCTCAATTCCGTACTTAAAAGTGAAGTCAAATTGGAAACATCAGATTTGGTACAGGTATCATCTTATCCCAAGAAACAATGAAATCCAGAACGCAGAAAGTCGGTAAATAAATGTCGGTAAACGGCAGAGTTCTCCAATTCCAAACATCAATACAGACAAGTTAGCGGTTCAGAAGCGGCCATGACACGTGTAAAATGTACCACTTCCTTGCAGTCTGTATAGTATGCGTTCTTTGGCTGATGGGCCATGTAGCAAACTTTGTATAATACTACTTTAAATGCCATTAAATTGAGGAGGTCTATTGTGTTGTTACTTATGTGGTATGTATGGCTAAAAAAACTGCTGAACAAAGTCAGCAGACAGGATTTTCAATAGGAATTACCACCATAGTGTGTTCAGCATTCGACAACCCCCAAAATAGTTTGTATTGTTCCTACACATGGAGGTAGAATTCCATGGCTTGTAAAATAACCAATCAGAAGCATGACATTCCTTGTTTGCTTCGGACAGGTGTTATTCCAAACCAAATGGTAAGCTGTTGCACATACACAATGATATTCATCGACACCAGTCAGACATGCCAAACCATTTTCAGAATAATCACTCTCTAAAATAAAATAAAAAGTCTCGACTTTTAAAGGCAGTGGACACTATTGGTAATTACTCAAAATAATTATTGGCATAAAACCATACATGGTGACGAGTAATGCGAAGATGTTGATAGTATAAAACATTGTAAGAAACGGCCCAGATTTAGAATTTGAGGTCTCGACATCAAGCATCAGAAAGCACACAACTTCGTGTGACAAGGGTGTTTTTTCTTTATTAACAACCAACTTCGACGACCAGTAGAGCTCCACATATTTGTTATTTTATGCATGAGTTGAGATACACCAAGTGAAAAGACTTGTCTTCGGCAATTACCAATAGTGATGTAGGTTTGCCCGATCAATTTCAGCACATGTTCATTCAACTTCATCAGCACGCATTCCAAATCACACGTTTTCTAGAGTTTCTTCTTAGCTATAAAATGCATTCAATTTCGTTTTCGTGCAGACATGATTTCGTGTTTCTCGTTCAGGTTCGTGTCAGTCTTCCTAATTTTATTAAAAGCATTTGACATTTGAATTCGATTTTCTAATACCTTTTTACTATTGATGACATCAAATTAAGAATTGATGAAATCAAGTAACACTCATTAACTCATCAAAACTTCAACAGTTTATTGAGCCAATATGTTTGCTTGTGTACACGTATAATTTATTAGGATACTGTTAGTCAGACGACAAATTACAAAGAATTCAAAAAGTATAAAATATTTGTGTATGTCTTTTTCCCATTTCTGGGTAAAATGACTTCTTTTATATTTCGTCCCAGTTATAAAAAAAAGGGAATTTAACATTTGTTTATGTAATGGTGTGAAAGCGTTACAGGTAATTGAGAAATCAAAATAGTGTCACAAAAACTACGACTCATGTTTGCATAATTATAACATAGTGTCAGAACTATGTATTATATATCATAAATATTAATCAATAAAATTCAAAATTCGTTAGCTCATCACTGCTATTGGTCGTTAATTGCAATTTCTTACCCGTAATAATCAAAAGGTTAATAGTTAAAAAGAAATGCGTATATAGCGGTTTGAAAAGAAATAAGTCATAATCCACACATATGGCCTAAAGGTTCTTCTCAAAAACCGAACATTGTTTATTTGTTGTCCATTTTTAATATTTTAATATTTTAAGACCACTCTTAACTAAACTCCATTCAGCAACCAGGGCTCGATAGATCTTAGCTGCAAATCACTATTACACTAAGCAAAGTGTGGTGCCACAATACACATGGTAATACTGACAACCTCATCTTAAGATAAATCATGGTGCTTTGTGAAATCGACCACAGGAGTTCTAAAATATGCGAATTCATGTTGTGAAATATGTACAACTTGTACTAGCACCCGTCCCGATCCAACGAATTATGATGTGTGCCATTTAAGTCATATTTATAACATATTTTACTGAAATAGATCTTGTATAAATAAAAGCCATAATTATTACCCCTTTAACTAATGTCCCTTTCAACATTTCGTAATAGTGTAGCATATCAACTTAAATTAAAATACGAATATGAGCTAAGGGGGAAAAAATAGTACGGGCGAAATGATTCACATCCCATATACAAAAAAACATCTTTGGAAGCCGAGTACAGGTAAAACAAGAAGTCAAGCCGCCAAACAAGATGGGGGCCATAATATAGTTTATACTAAAAAGCAGTGTTTTATGATGTGTACCACATTGCTTCAAAATCACCACATGATGGTTGCCAGTGTTGTGTGGACTTGGATTTCATACATTATCCTTTGCACGATCACTTTATCATAATCCATTCAGCGTTCCTCACACACACAACGCCCCCCCCCCCTCTCCCTCCCTTTCTATCGCTCTGTCCCTCACCTCTGTAACACCGCATTCAGACAGGCGCTCCACAATCGCGCCGATACCGAATAAATTAAGTATCACCCATTTTCCCTCAAAGAATTACATACAATTAAAGTTCAAGAATTGTTAAGCATTTAATATATTGTTAAATGGCATGTCTCAAGTGTTCGTAATTATTGATCAAATAATTTGGCATCAATCTCAAGGTCTTGAAAGGCTAGACAGATTTCTGTCAATGATGGCTTGCATCAAACTAACAATAATTATTAGACGTCATTTTTTGGGAGGATGCTTTTTGTTACACCTCCATGCTACAAAGCGGTTTTACAAAACGGAGGTCCCACAAATTAAATAACAAAACGTTTGCTACCACTCAGTATTATATTTAAAGAAAGTGGATACTATTGATAATTGTCATGACTAGTCTTCACAGTTAGTGTGCCTCAACATATGCATAAATTAACAAACCTGTGAATATTTGAGCTCGATCGGTCGTCGAAGTTGCGAGATAATAATGAAAGAAAAAACACCCTTGTCACACAAAGTTGTGTGCTTTCTGATGCTTGATTTCGATACCTCAAATTCTAAACTTGAGGTCTCGAAATCAAATTCGATAAAAATTCCTTCTTTCTCGAGAACTACGTCACTCCAGAGGGAGCCGTTTCTCACAATGTTTTATACGATCAACCTCTCCCCATTATTTGTAATCAACAAAGATTTTATGCTAATCATAATTTTGAGTAATTACCAATAGTGTCAATTGCCTTCAAAGCTTGCATAACTTTTCATTCAAAAAAATATATAAAAATCTTAGGAAATTAACTTTATCAAAACCTAAGCAGTTTGTAAAGTGTTCTGGAACTTAAAAATAATTACCTTTAGAACCACAGCTGAGTTTAATTAAAATAAGCTAAAATTCCGCATACCACAATGGACATTATGCATAGACGTCATCGAACTGCCATCTTCGATGCAATACGCTGACGAAACATGAAATAATTAACCGATTTGCACAGCTGTGGACGTAGACTTGATTCAAGTCCAGTTCTCTTGTTAGAGGTAACTAAGCATATCGCGGCAACTAGCAAATAAGCCGTGAACTACTTTATTACGCGCTCGCCGGCAAAATGTGGTAAGGTGGTCCCGATGCCCCGCTCTTGTGTGACGGGAGAGGTCCCTAAAAATATCGCGCCTACTTACTAGAAAACAAGCCGTGCTCGCCGTCAAAATGTGGTCCCGTGTGGAACAGCTGGGGGTGCAGAGTTTCACAAAATGATAGTTGTCGACGATGGCACGGGATTGGGGCTTGAGTCAAGTCTACTGTGAACGCGACGCATATGATTGGCCAATGAACGACCTCCATTGACCTCTCGGCGCGCGAGGGCGCTCTACTCAAAAGACGTCAGGTGCACGAGGTCCGTAAAGCTGATTGAGGCAGCGTCCGATGGTCCGAATAAGTGGCTACAGCCAAGGCTACCGCTGGATGTCCGCATCATCATCCGTTGAAGTATAGGACGTCCCTAGCAACACACTTGGCAACAGTCTGTATCCGCATTCAAATACGGCCTTGCATTTTTCACTGTATGATCACAAACATTCAAACTAGTGTCTTTTTTTTCGAAGTTTGCGGTAGCCCCATGTGTAAATCTATATTGAGCAATGTTTGTACTGAAAAAACAACCAGTGGTTGACAAATCATATGGTTGGTTTTGACAATCACCGGTTCTGAGAAACAGCACTAGTCGAAAGAGATTTACACATGGTGTTACGGCAAACCTCACCAGAGCCCAATTTCATAAAGCCCATAAGCACAGAAATTTGCTTAGCATGAAATTTCTTCCTTAATAAAAAACAGGATTACCAACCAAATTTCCACGTGATTTTGAGAATAAGCAAACAGCTGAATGCAAGTAACGAGCAATATGCAACAAATGGAAATTTTGTTGGTAATCTTGGTTTTATCAAGGAATAAATTTCATGCTAAACAAATTTTTGTGCTTACAAGCTTTACGATATTAGGCCCTGACTATACTTCCACCACGCAGTTTCAAATCCTACTCATTAGTATTTTCTCTCCAAACATTCTGAACTATTTTTTATTTGCCTGCCCTCCTTTTCCCCTGACTCACAACCTTCAGTTCTCATTCGCTTTGTTTGCTTTTAACACAAGTAATTTACACATTCGGTTCAATCGAAAGACCTGGCAGCAACACTGTTATAGGAACCAGTGTTCCATTTTAAATATATGCCTACTTAATTATATACACGTAAGTATTTTTAAATCTTTTGTCAGATCACAACCCATTAATTAGATATACAAATACATCTCAGCTTTTTGTTTTAAAGTACAACAGGTAAAAACCTTGACTGAAAATTTAAAGTTAATTAAAAAAGTTAATTGAACAAAAAATGTAAAGTTATCCCAAATCCTATACTTGTTAGAGAGATAGGCATTATTTGGAAATATTTCATATGAAGTGCACATCGTTGAATAACAAACAATAAAACTACACAAATAATATGTGGAAACAGACAGCAGATAAAATCACAGTATTAATCTTTGCATCAATTGAAAGAGCCAGTATTAAGGCAAAACGTGAACAAAATTCAAAACCATAAAATGTTTTGTTTTTTTGTTACATGCCCATCTCCTCACAGTAATGGTTAAAGTTTTGAACCTGTACACACGGGACACTGCATAAACTGGGGTGTTAAAAGTGACACTATGGGTGTTGTCACATACCAAAGGGCAGTTAGGTTGGTGTAGTGGTGTTTTGCCTCGCCTTCCACCTCGGGACCCTGCTTTGAATCCAGCACGGAGCGCTATGTGTGGACTGGGTTTTCAGTCCCTACTTGACTGCTGGAGTTTTTACTGAAATAATTTAATCTCTGGTGCTTCCCCCCCCCCCCACATCTACAACGGAAACTTCTTCATTGCTTCTCCAGTTGCTAAACATGCTTTGACTTAAACTATCATAGATGTAGGTGTAGACAGAATGAATCAACATCATATAGGGTAGTAAAATAACACCAATGTAGTAACACCAATGTAGATGCTTTGGCAGAAATAAATAATAAAATAACACCAATGTAGTTGCTTTGGCAGAAATATGTGATAAAATAACACCACTGTAGATGCTATGGCAGAAATAAGTGATAACTTTTGCAGTTCCTGTGTTTCTATATCTTAAACACCCAGAGTGTAAATTTGAACCCTCCGGTTTTTGCAGTGCAGCCCAAACAAGGACAATCCACGGCAGCCTCAGGGCCCTGCACTGAAGGTTACGTGAGATTGATGTTATTTCGGAGTGGACTCAACTTGGACTGGTGGAATTTGTTTCGCAGTTGCTGCACCACAACTTTAAGCTTCTGCTCGTCCTCACGTAAAACTTCTTCGTCTGGCTTGTTGTCAATAGTACCTTGGGATGACCGTGGAAGGAGAAGATTTGCGTGCCACTCTAACTCTGTTGGCTGCACATTAAAACAGAACATACTCTTAAAATCATGGTCATTTATAAATGTTGGTAGTTTTGCTATATGAATAAATCATTAACAAATATTGGGTAGTTAGGTCTAATGTCGAAGGACACAAGTGTCATGACTGGGATGCGAACCCACTCTCCAATGACTAATTAGGGCTATCAGAACTTGAGTCCAACATGCTAATGGGCTCAAGCCAATACATAATTTTTTTCTTACCAATCTTTCCAAGACAACCGCCTTCTCTATACTTCCGCAAAGGTGCAATCCTTTGTCATGTAAGATCCTCAGTGCATCCCCAAGATCTGTATTGATGCAACCCAAGTCTTTATCCGTGAGTCTCAGTGATGAGTCACTGGTCCCGGGAGAATAGAGCAGCTCCGACAGGACAAACCTGCCACACGAGGGCGTTTTCCGTCTCACTGTTGGTGTCGAGATGGGTGTGGCACCTGTTACATTAAAAATACAAAGTTGTAAAAACGTATCTATTTAATTTTGGGTTGAACAGAGACTTCCAGTAACTTCCAGATTAACATGCCGGTGCTCTACCAACCAGGCTATCCACCCCTTTGTTGGCAGTCTCCCTATTTTGTCAATATCTTTGTTCAGGGTGCCCAGTCAGAAGCCATCCAACCCTTAACTGCCAACCAGTGATCACACCAACGTTTGTGATAAACCTTGGAAAAGGTAGTACAAGGGGATACAACTTTCTTATTTCAATTATCAAGGAACAAACCAAAAAGGTAATATGACTCTGTATGAACAAAGAAACAGGATTTGAACCAAAAAAAAACCTAGCGTAATTAACTATCTTCCCATTAGTCAGTCTTCTTGGTGGAAATTAAAAATTAAATGGGAAATGAGAGGAATTTTTTATTTGAAAAGTTCAAGAATTTACCTGTTGGTGGTGAGTTATTGTTTGACCTTCGACAAGTGCTTAAAGCAATATCACTATTCAAAACACTACTGTTCTGGCACTGACATCGTTGCGATCTGTAGTTCTGGGAAACCTCCGCTAGTTTGGGGAGCCCAATAGAGGAGATAGTGTACAAATACGGATTGATGGATGAGTTGATTGGTAAAACAAAGACGGCAATCCAGACATATGCCGTCGGCGGTATCACAACGGCTCCGGATAGCGATAGGAACCCCATGATAACGATGGGAAACCAACAGCACATGTCCGTCGCGACGATCAAAAAAGTCTTCATGGCCATTTTGAGCTCCTTCGAGGCACCCTGCGTCGAGCGAATCTGCTTGGCCGAACGCTTGGCGTAGATGTAGATCGCAATGTAGCAGACTAAGATGGTGATGATGCTGACCAGGTTCACCCCAAGGAATATGGTGATGGAGTACTCCCAGCCCGGCGCCTTGTCAGACGTCAGGGGAAGGGAAAGGCACACGCTGGTACGCCCATAGTAATGCTCACCGAAATACGGTAATCCAAGCGTTGGGATCCCGCTCAGCAAGAAGGCAAACAGCCATCCACCGGCGATGACGAACTTGACGGACTTCCGTCCGAGGCGAAGCCGCCCGAAGGGAAACAAAATACAGAGGAAGCGATCTAGGGTGATGACTGTGAGAGTGAAGACAGACCCCTCGCTAGAGAAGACGGAGAGGAAGCCAGCGATCTTACAAAGAGCGCTTCCTTTCCAGTAGTCCGCGTGATAAATGTAAATATTCCTGAAGTACGCATCGGCACTGGCAATGATCAGCATGTAGATGCCCATGAAGCAGTCGGAAACAGCAAGGTTAAGAATCAGGAAGCTCTGGACACGAAAACGTTGCTTGTTGCGATTACGCCAAACCACCACAAAGAGGTTCCCCAAGAAGGCGCTCAGGCCAAGGATCCAGATGAAGATGCGGAGGACCTCGTTACGCATTAAGTCCTCGCAGGATGAAAATTGGTCTGGTTCCGGGGTGCACTCCTTCAGGCCATCCACCATGCAACAGAATAGATACTTGTCTGAATGCCTGGAAAAACAATATATTAAATAATATAAAAACAATAAGCCTTTTTCAGATTGATTCCCTTTATATTCAGAATTGTGTAAGGGTGTTATGGCGGTTTCTTACCACTGAAAGCTTGCTCGAAACATACGACCAAACAACTGTCTCTAGGAGTTCAACTTTAAGTGGTCACTTGTCTATCAATTGTTGGAATGTGACACACACATGGGGGCCATTTTAGCAAGCAATTTAAGGTTATATCATAGTGTTGGTCATTGTCTGTATTGATGTATTGTTGGAAAGGGGACCAACACACATTTCACAATTTAGCTCGAGTTCTTCATCTTGCTCTTTCAGTGCTTTACAATCCTTGCTTGTGACTTAAAGGCAGTGGACACTATGCATATGTTGAGATACACCAAGTGAGAAGACTGCTCTTTGACAATTACCAATAGTGTCCACTGCCTTTAAAGCAAGCCCCTAAGCCCCCTAAGCAAGTTTGTAATCATATACAACATGACCTATTCAATTTAAAGTGCTCAAACATAGAAGCAATTTAAATCAATTTATACTTACAATGTCTCCAGGGATGGTAGATCACTAAACAAATCTGGAGGGTAACGTTTTAGGCCATTGTTGCTCATATCTCTATAAAAAAAAAACCATTGAAAACAAACCATTTGATTTGATTTAAAACACCTTAGGTGGCTATAGACTAATGCTTGGGTAAAATCACTTTCAATATACATGTAACCATTGTTTTGGCTGATTTGGAGAGAGGCAAAAATAAAGAAAGACCCAAATGTGATTGTGGCGCATCACCCCCCCCCCCCTCCAAACCTGTGCCAAACCTTCCACGATGCCCAGCTCTTGAAGACCTGATGGTAGCAAACAAGAATGTAGTGAGATGCGCCCACTGGCCAAACATTTGAAGAGTAGATGATGGACTTGAAAGAAGAAGCAAGCAGTTCCACAGGCGATGGGTACTCTTTGGTTAAGGCAGGAAGAGGGGTTGATTTGTCAAACATTTACCCACATAAAAAAACTTATCAATTTCTTTATCTTCTTTCTAAGCCTGAGAGGTTTATGCTGAATTACAGAGGGCAGTTGCCACCTTTCCCGACCACCGCCCCTAAATCTACCAGTGAATAAGGTGCATTAAACACTTACAAGCTTATCAGCCCAGGCAGGCCTGTCAAAGTTCCAGCTTCAAGCTCTGTCAGATTGTTATTGCTGATGTCACTAATGATCAAATAAATAAACGAGGAATAATTTTGTTCAAATGCTTCCGGAAAGTACAGTACTCTGTGATTATCATATTGCGTATATGTATTTCCAGAGACTGTAGATTTGGTAAAGGTTGAAGCAGCCAAAAATGCAAATGCTACTTGGGAGGAGGCGCAAAGTGGGAATTCTTTTTTATACTACAGCAATGTGTGAAAACTTGACCTTTTATAGTTACAAAATGACATTTAAAAACACTGGACACTATTGGTAAACTGTCAAAGACCAGTCTCCTCACTTGGTGTATCTCATCATACATGTATGCATAAAATAACAAACCTGTGAAAATTTGAGCTCAAGTGGTTGTTGAAGTTTTGAGATAACTATAAAAGAAAACTTAACACCCTTGTCAATCGAAGTTGTGTGCTTTCAGATGCTTGATTTCAAGACCTCAAATTCTAATTCTGAGGTCTTGAAATCAAATTTGTGGAAAACTACTTCTTTCTCAAAAACTACATTACTTCAGAGGGAGCCGTTTCTCACAATGATTTATACTATCAACCTCTCCCCATTTAGTAAGGTTTTATGCTAATCATTATTTTGAGTAATTGCCAATAGTGTCCACTGCCTTTAAATTGTAAGGCGGCAGTGAGGACACAATTCATACTACACATGTAGGTGGCATCATCACACTACCTGCCTCTCGAGGGAAAAGTGGACCATAAGCAGTGCCCTCCTTACAATTGTTGAACAAAACCATCTTGCATTTCTGTATGTTTGTAATTTATATTTTTCTAATACCAGCAGAACATTCCTCCTAGTTTGTACATTGTTTTGTTATGTTTTTAAGCAGAAAAGTTCTAGATTATTTGGCATTGAAAAAAAAAGATTGACTAGAGCAGGATTCGAACCAACAACCTCTGGTTCAACGCACAAGTGCTCTACCAACTGAGCTATCAAGTCTTATGTGCCGTGTCCCTATTTTGTCAATTTAATCGGGGGTCAAAAGCTTCAGACTAACACCCCAGATCAAAGATTTGATAAAATAGGAAGACTGCAAACATAAGGCTACTTTTTTTAGATCACCTGTAGCTCAGTTGGTAGAGAGCCAGCATGTTAATCTGGAGGTCGTTGGTTTGAATCCAGCTCTACCAAAATTTTCTTTGATTAACCCTAAATCATTTAAAATTTAGCCAGTCAGTTTCCTTTGTGATTCATAACTCGATAAAAGTTCTAGTTGTAACAAACTTTCAAGGAAATTGAAGCACAACACGTCTCAGCCTGATTTCAAAATATAAATCTTCATTTTGTGTCTTGAAGTTTTTTTTTACAAAATTTTAACAAGTTTTCCTACAACTCACAGGTGCTGAAGTGAATCTAGTCCATTGAAGGATCCTTGGTACACACGCCTGAGTTCCAATCCATGAAGGTCACTGAAACGGAAAATTGTTTATCCTGTTGAGTATTGTTTTTATCAGTTAAGTGATTTGATTATAAACCTTAATTCATAGCATTTCTCCCATCTACATAAAGAAATACTACGATACTACGACGATCATTTGTTCCTAATGCTATTCACATGTTCAACAACAATGCTAGCAGGGTTACTAAGGGTTGTTAGAACTTTTTACCATGGTCTTGTATTAAATGTATTGTTCGCTCTGTTCAAATGGATTGGTCGGGGCAGCGTTAGCTGGTCACGGGTGGCTACAAGGGGGTAGGAGTAGTGGGTTTTTTCCCCAGCCTGTTGTTGTCTTGATGTCCTATTGTGACCGGTTGGCGTTGTTTTGGCTGGTGCATTTTTTAGTGTGCAGGTCTTTTGTATTTTGCTGCTTTGTATTTCTAACTTAACTTATTTTGTAACTTAAATAGTTTTTATATTGATTGTATATACTTGTAATTTGGCCAGTGGATGTCAAGTTTCTATGTTTTTAACGTGGACAATAAAATTATTCTATTCTATTCTATTCTATATAGACTGGGAAAACGATGGCTGGAAGATATCAAGCACTTCTGCGAAGAGGCTGACATACCATCTGTGGCAGCAGCAGGACACCTAGTCTTATATAGCGAACGTATCTACCAATAAGTTACTCAAGGCGCTAAGTGTATCTGCTGATCAGAAAAACACCCGAGTTTGAATTTGGTGCTCCTAACTGGTCGACCATTACACTTACACGACACTTACATTACAGGGAGTAATAGAGAGATTTAGTTGAAAGGTGGTTGGTACTCACAGGTTAGGTAGAAGAGGGAGGTGCTGAAATGCGTCCCGTTGAATCTGTACAAGTGGGTTACCCGATAAATCCCTGCCAAAAAAAACACCACTCAGTAAATAATAATAATAACAACAATTTGAAGTTCTCATGATAAATCATCAAATCAATCAACTAATCTGAAGTAATCAAAAGAACTTACAGAACCTGTAGTGACCTAAGCCCTTCGAATGTATGAGGCTCCAGATTATGAAGTCTGTTGTGTGCCAGCGACCTTATTGTAGAAACAAAAATTATAATATATTTAGATAAGAATTACATAATAACAATTAAATTACGCCTAATAATTAGAGCTGCATTTTGCAACCTGAAATATTTTATTTACACAACAATCTGGGACATATTTACAACAGGTTTCAACAGAAAAGGCAAAAAGTGTCTATACCTGGAACCTTTTCAAATTTGCATAATTTTTTTTCACAGAACTCAAGTATACAGTGCTTACACACTTTGAGGTAAGGATAAACAACAAAATATATTATCACTATTATTATTAACATAAGGAGCTTAGCAATTATCAGTAAAAGCTTTGGTCCCATCATTTATTTTGAAAACAAATTGCGCTCAAATTTGCACAGGTTTGTTATTTTATGCATATACCAAGTGAAAACATTTTGTAAGTTTGTTCTTCCTTTGGACCAAACAGCTCTTTGACCCAATAAGTAGATTTATGAAATATGAAAAATCATTTAAAAGAATTACTCACAGAGAGACTAGATTCATTTGCTGGCCAAACATCGGAGGTTCCAAAATCTCAATCCCATTCCAAGACAAATCTCTATTTGGACAGGACAGAGGAAAAGGAAAAAAAAACACCTTTTTTATTTATTTATTCATTTTGTCTTATTTAACCAGGGTAGCCCCTATCAGTCCCTAGGGCCCTGGATACATACAATCAAATCAACAATAATACAATACAAAAGCAGCAAGAAATAACCTACAAGAGCAAACAGTTCTAAGAAATTTATTATGCAGAATAGAAGTATAAAAAAAAACACAAAAAGGGGTTTGTTTGACGAGACAAAAAGCATTATACAACTGATTGAATAACCCCTTTTTGCTATGAAAAGTTGCCATCTTGTAGGCAAACCATATGCGCGTCCAAACGTTTACATCATCGAAGCACGCCCCATGCAACATTCCCGGTTAGATTTCTATGGCACATGCACGCACACACGCAGGCACACGCACACACGCCTACTTGTAGGTCAGATATTTGAACCGCGTGCCACATATTCAATATGGTCTATACAACTGATTGACTTTTACAGAGGGAAAACTTCAGCATAACCAGAGTTACAAACTAATTTTTAAATCTGAATGGAATTGTTTTGTTCCTTCAAAGGGTTACCTACAGATCATAGAGAAAAGGGAACCTCCCAAATTGAAGGAAGAGTGTGTTGTTGACTGTCACTGCCATGAGTGCCTGACGACGCACTCTCAATGTAGAATCAGCATCTGCATTGGCATTGTTCAAGACACTGTAAAATAAAAAACACACACATAAACTGCTCTGGGTTTCTGAAATCGCTTTAAAAACTCTCTTAAACTTTGCACTTATTGGGAGTTCGGTGAAGCTGTTAAAGGATTTGGGTACTTTTTGTGACACAAAACACAATGTCCACAGATTTACATTAAACTTACACCGTTTAAAGATAATGGTAGTAGAAAGCGTACCTTAAAATATTAGTTACTGAGGTGCTGTAGTTTTTGAGAAATGAGTAAACCAATGCTAATATAATTTTTGTCTCATTCATTGAGACAAAAATTATTTTCATGACATTGTTTTACTCATTTCTCAATAACTACAGCACCTCAGCAACTAATATTTTCACGGAAGCTTTCTATTATCATTATGTTCAATCTGTGTAAATCTGTTGACATTGTGTTTTTTGTCATACAAAAAGTACATAGACCCTCTTTAAAAGGTTTTCCAAAGTCTCTAGCGATTTTGATGAACCTTGCACATACTTGTTTATTTCACCAAGCTCTATGATGAGAAATAAAATTTACTTTTTTGGTAGCTTTTTGTAGTTTTTCTCTTTTCTGTTTTTCTCTTGAAAAGTTTGAAAAAGCGACATGGTTCATTACTTGGGTCACTTTTTGTTTGGGGGGGGGGGGGCTACAGTAATTGGTTTATCCCATTTTGGGAATCACTTTTTTCAGTTTTTCCGCTTAAAAATATTGCGTTTGAAAATGATCGGATGCAACTCTACAAATTAACAGTAGATTATGGTAAGGGGCACATTGTGTGCTCCGATCCCGGTCCTGATAGAGTTAAAGGCCATGGGGTTAGGGCAACATAAGGATGCTGAACAATTCCAAAGCTGAACTCACAGTCTCCGTAAAGAACTGGGCAAGACTTCTGCCTTAGTCTGATTCCAGTCTGTATCAATACATATGAAAGAGAGTCCGGCGCACTCACATCCAGATGGGCAGATCACATCTGCAAGGGAAAATAACCACCAAGATATCATCAAGTTTTCAAATTAGAAAGATTCTAAAACTATATTCTCCCTTCAAAAACTTTTCATATTATCACTTTATTTTTCTGCAAGAAAATTTCTGAGATTGTGAATAGCCCAATTACGGATTACTGTTCATGTGTGGACAGGCAGCTTTTCTGCGATGGATCTCAAAAACGCTACCTCAAACGCTATCTCAAAAACCACATCTCTCTCTCTAAAACCACTTTCCTTTGAAGAGAATTGTTTCTCAAATTGTTACAAATTATCAACAGCTGCAAGTTTTTATCGTCATAAACATTTTGGTTTATAACCTTACTCTTTTTTTCCATTGACTGTAAATTTAGGATTTGAGTATTTTTCACTTTTAGATGTCTATTGACAATTTTCTCTCGTGATATGTACCTTTTGCTGGTAACTTCACTTTTTGTATTTACTGTTTTTACCTGTGAAGTGCCGTTATAGGCCCTCACTTAAGGCACTTTATAAATTATTATTATTTTCTTTTTGAGCTTACCACAGAACAGCTCATCGTCATCTTGAGGACATTCTTTGACTCCATTGCAGATCTTGTCCTCCGTCACACACACTTGATGTCCATGACATTGGTAGCTTCCTTCTGGACAGCGGAAGTGCTCTTGGGGAAATTAACGAAATATATTACCACCACTTATAATATAAGGTTCAGAATGAATGTCAGAAAGTGGGAATCAGGTTGGCTCAGAGATTTCTTCCCTCTTTCACCTCTGTGGACCCTGGTTCAGACTGGAGAGCCTACCTGATTGTGTGGGTTTCCCCATTGGTTTTTTTCCTCTCACATCTTTAACTGAGCACTTATTCTTGTTTCCTATTCATTCTGTTATATTGGCAAATAGATAAAATTAAATAAAAGTGTTCTTTCAGTAGTTGTTGACAACTTTGGATTTGCTTCTAAATTCTCAGGTTTGTCATGAACTCTTTAATGTGAGAGGGGAGAACAGCTGTTTAACAACAATATTCTTACCACACAATAGTTCATCTTCCCCATTTGGACAGTCATTCACGTTATTGCATCGCCGATGCAATGGAATGCAATAGGACCGCGGGCACTTGTACATGAAGGCATCACACTCAAAATGCTCTGAAAGAAAAAGAAAACAATAACACATCTTCTATAGTGCTTTATCACAACTGAGGAATGTTTCAAAGTGCACAGCATTTTGTTCAAATCAACTTTGTTTTGTTTGGGGGGGGGGGGGGTTCCAAAAACATTTAATTTGGAAGGCAAAATTAAATTTCATTTACAATTTGAATAAAAATCTTAGGTAGGATTTAGAACAAACAGTAAACAATAAGCAGGATTTGAAACTATACGGATTTCTATAGGATTTGTAAACAATAAGTATACACAACAAAAGCAAACAATAAAGTCAGAGTGAATATAAATATATAAATTATGTTTAAACAGCTGACAATAAATCAAGTGTAAGCCCCTCATAAACAAAGATGAACTTTTAGATTTAAAAAAATGCAGTAACGCTTCCTTTAATTTAGAATTACTGTTAATCTTTGTTCAACTATGGGCTTCCAATAATTACACATCCCAAATCACCTACCACAAAACCTGAGATGAGTAACATCCCGACATCCAGTCTGGTACCCGAACTGGTCAAAGTCATAGATACACAAGTGAGCCATGTCAGCACAGGCGCCATTGTTGCAGGGTAGCTGGTTCTCTCCGCAGGTGAAGTCTGGCGAAAGGAGGTAGGCTACAAGAGGGAAACAAGAGAAATGTACTTATCCCGCATCAATTCATCTTAAAGGCACTGGACACTATTAAATAATAGGGCCCTACCACATTCAAATTTGGTGCCGTTACGGGGCACCACGAGCCAGTTGGGAGGCAGTTTGAGCCACTACACGCCACTAGGCACCTTATTGGCAACACTAGGCGCCACAGTAAATTGCATTGGCGCAAACTGGCACCAACTGGTGCTGGCCCAGTGGACTTCTAGCATTACCGCATCCTACTTCATCTTCCCGTATGAACCCTGGGCACTCCTGCACTGCATCACACAAAGCATGATGCGTTAACACTTACACTTCTCACCCCCCCTGCATCCTTATAAACGTCTTGAGGACCTTACCGCATCCTACTTATCTTTGTGTATGACCCTGGACAATCCTGCACTGCATCACACAAAGCATGATGAGTTAACATTTACACTTCTCACCCCATCATCATCCCCATCCCCTCCCATCCATCACTCCTTTCTATCCCTCTCCTTACTGCATCCTCAAAATAACGTCTTGAGGTGTTTTGATATCTTACCACATCCTACTTCATCTTCCCGTATGAAGCCTGGGCAATCCTGCACTGCATCACACAAAGCATGATGGGGTATACAGGTGCTGTCATAACACTGGAATCCAGAGCTACAAGTGTCTGGCAATCAAAACAAAATCCACACAATTATTTTGATTTGGGACGGATTTGTTACGGGCCTCAGAAAAACACTGCATTTTTGTAAAACATGGACTATGTTTCATGATATCTCTGAAACTTAACTGAAAAAAACTTACTCCATAAATACAGCAGCTTAGGTTAGTAGAATGCATTTTGCAAACAAATACAAGACAAAGTATGGAACATTGTTTACAAAGTGAGTGACCTTTATGCATTCTAGGCCATTCCTTGGTTGGCAAAAGATACAACACAAAGAAAAGATAAAGGCCTACATACTTTTTTCTTTCAAAATTGCTGCATAAAAAGCAAGATTAAAATGTAAGGTTAAGACTTGAAATTGTTATTTCATTTTCATAAAGACTCTACTTATAGGAAAATAAGTGCATTTCAAAATTTAGAGCACTCTTTAGTTTCATGAAAAGTTTTTTTTATAGTTTTTTTTTTTTAGCTTTTTGTGCATCTTACCACAGTTTGTTTCATCTGAACCATCAAGACAGTCTGGTAGCAAGTTGCACTGGGCTTCAATTGGTATGTACTGGTCATTGGAAGAACAATGGAAACCAGACAAGATAGATTCAGGATATTCTGTAGTAAGACAAAAATACAATTTCTATTATTTAGGAAGAAATTTAACTTTTAAAGTTTATGTGAACACATTGCCATATCTTATTTCCAACCAAAGATATTCCTTGTTTTTATCTTTAAGTCAAACGTTTTTAAAATGAAAGAAAACCTGAAACAAAGCCAAGGAGCAAAAATGAGTCGAGGGCTTCAAGGAAAAAAAACAGACAAATTTAACAGACATACATTTGCTGCCATTACTAGGTAGAAACTAACCCAAACATGGCACCCAGCATGTTTATCTAACATGGACATCTTCAACAAAAGAAGTTGACGCAGTCTTATATGATGCGTAAACAGAATACAAGATAAAAGCTGTGCATAAAACGCATATGCCAAATAATTGGGTCCGAGGAAGGAGAGGGAAAAAGTTTGCGAGGGACATATTTCAAATGCCCAACAAAAGAAAGGATATTAGGAGACACTCTTAAGATCTCGCATCATGAAATAATCGTTTCTGAAAATGAAGATTTTACTCACGGCAATGTATCTCGTCCGAACCATCCGGGCAGTGGTCGATAAAATCACACAAGAACGATACAGATATACAACCCCCTCCAGCACAATGGAACAATCCACTGTTGCAGTCTTGAAATATAGCATCATCGGAGATACCTAGGAAAATCAAGAAGTAAAAGTGAAAATTGAAATGATGCCTTGGACAACTCAAAATTATCAAGACATCACAAACTGAAGATTGAATTAAGACTAATCCAAAATCCATTGTGTGGCATGTGACGAGTCAAGCTCATCGACCTTCAGTCTGTGGTATTTCTGATCAGCGGAGTGTAGGTTTGATTCCCTGTCATGACAGTTGAGTCCTTTACACAATTATTGCTTCACCCTACTGGTGGGACGTTAAGTAAGTTCTGTGTGTTTGGAAATGTGGTAAAAGAAAGACAATAGGATTTGCCCCGTTGTTCCCAGGTTCGATTCACATCGCGTCACACACAGCACCTTCTAAACCATTACATGGTGCTATTGGAAAGCAACAGGTCTCGTTCTTGTAGCACATACATTGCAATGCTCAGTAATAAGTGCGTTATAAATGTAAAGTATCAATATTAATATCATAATAAAAGCAAAAGAATCACATAAAGAGCAATTCCGAATATAAAGATAAGTAAGAAAAGAAACAGATTTCTGTGTCCTGCCTGCAGGATACACTCTCTCCTTCCCCATAAAAAATAAACAAAAACAAAAATAATCACTTTTACATCAGCCAGACTGATATATAATTTGAAAAGTTCAGACTTACCGTCATTGCACCTGGTTTCATCACTGGAGTCATTACAGTCACTGAGGCCATCACACACATACACAGGATGAATGCATTCACCGCTCTCACAATGGTACATAGAGTCAGGACAGTGTGGTATTACATCTAAATCAATCATGGAGGAAAGAAACAGTTTCTGAAATTGTAAATCAAAATTAAGTTTTTCTTTAAAAAAAATGTATATATACAACAAAAAAGGAGAAGAAGAAATACCCACCTGGCCAGGACCCTCATCACTCCTGACTAAAACTACAAAGTTGTAGTTTAAGCCAGCAAAACCTTTATTAACTAATGACATTGGATAGCTTTGATATAAAATATCTGGCTCATTTGAGGCATTTTGTTCTTCAATGTGTAGAATACATGATGAAGCGTCTCAATATTTAAAAATCAAACTTTGGGGTGAGTGCGGGAGTGTCAAAACAATTTCAAAATCAAAACGTTATAAAAATACCTATTCTGAATGGCCCCTTCACCGCAAAAATTATACAAATCAAAAAAAAAAATCACCTTTTGGTTGCCGATAGCAGACTATACCAGCCACCAGCGTATCACAAGATACATGACTCTCAAGAACCCAACGCCCCTCCAAGTACATCACTGTCTCGCATCCAACATCCTCTCCCTCCATTTTGCTGTCCCAAAGATCCCCGTCCATACCCCGCCCGATACCAACGTGGTTACCGTCCTGCTCTAGGGACGTTGCGTTCATCCAGACATGTGTGATGTGGTACAGCACGGCAAGGGCGAGGTTGGGAGTAACTAGGGTGTCGGTCAGGCAGCTTGGCTCTGCCGGATCCGAGGCAAGTATGACGTTGCTCCCGACGGGGGACAGGATCAGACGAGCACACATACCAGCCGTTAGAGAAAATCCAATGGGGCATTCTTGGTTGTGGAAAGATTTGAAATCATTAAAAAAAAACATAAAATGAAATTTCCATGAGCAAAAATCTCTGGCAGTTATTTCTATTTTGAGAGCAGTTTAATTGTTTTAGTTTGTACAATAAAATTCCCTGTTTTGCATGATTCGGGTCAACTTGAGAAGATCTAGAATCATATGCAGAGTGAAATTATTATGAAGACCTATTCTGTCACAGCTAACTCACAATGTTGTGAATAAGTCTTTTTGAGATATGGCAGACACAATACTACAACACTATAAGGTTTGGGTAAACTTGTGTGTAATACACCCAAACCAAACAGTGCACTCCTATTAAGCCCGCCATACCTCAAAAAGGCTTATGATGACTGTGCCAATCAAAATCTTCATGGACACATTATACACTTTTATAAAAATATCCCTTTACTCCAAGTATTTGAACATCAGCCAGAATCAGGGGTACATTTTGGTTAAAAATAAAGACATCAATTGAACACCATAATGAGTAACTCTTTGCAGATCTTGTATTCAACAAACTCAAGCACTTTGTATTCATCATTGACACAGCAATTGCTAAAATGACATATAAATAACATAGAGACAACTGGTTCATCAGTGGTTTTCAAACTGTTGCTCATTTAAAGGCAGTGAGTGACTATAGATAATTGTCAAAGACAAGTCTTTTCACTTGGTGTATTTCAACATATATGCATTGAAGTTCTACCGAGTGGTGATTAAGAGTGTCTTAGACACAGTCAATGATCGTTTGGTGGGGCAATGCAACAGCCGATGCCCGGAAGCGTATCAGCCGGATCGTTCGCACCGCAAGTAAAAAATCAAAGGTTGCCAACTTCCATCACTTCATAAACTGTATCTCTCTCGAGTTGAAAAACGAGCTCTCTCTATAGTAGATGACAAGTTTCACCCAGCACATGACCTGTTTCAGCCCATGCGGTCAAATAATCGATTCCTTCAATTAAATCTGGATCGAATCGTACTTTGCAGAGTTTTTACCCCACAGCTGTTTGTGTTCTAAATTACAGATTTTAATCAGGAATGTCTATTTCTGATTTTAATTCTATCGTGCTGTTTGTATCTTTCGTATTTCGCCTTTATATAGTAGTACATAAATGTTTATTATTATATATTTAATGTATTTTTAATTAAAGTGGTATTTTTTAGTTTGTATTTTTATATAACATATTTTTAGACACGCAAAACCAAAACGAATTTCACTGTACAAATATTTGTATTTTTACAAGTGACAATAACACATTATTCATATTATTCATATTATTCATAAAATAACAAACCTGTGAAAATTTAAGCTCAGTTGGTTGCAAACTTGCAAGATAATCATGAAAGAAGAAAAACCTTGTCACACGAAGTTGTGTGCATTCAGATGCTTGATTTGGGACCTCAAAAATCTAATTTTGAGGTCTTGAAATCAAACTCGCTGAAAATTACTTGTTTATCGAAAACTATGCTACTTCAGCTGATCATTGCTTGTTACCAAGTAAGTTTTTATGCAAACAAGTATTTGAGTAACTACCAATAGTGTGTCTAGTGCCTTTAATGGAATTGAAACATCGTATAACCAAGATTGTGGCTTAGTACATATTAAAATTCTGTTTGTTCTTACCTTTTGTTTGGAGATTTCCAAGAGGTTCCAACACTGAAAAGTTTGATCCATCTATAAAATGGAATAACCACAAATTCATTAAAGATGCTATGTCAGATTTTTTGTCGATTTGACTCCAAAATTTTGATTTAAAATTCAATAGGTATTTTGATGGGGGTCGAGAAAGTTAAAAGCTTTCATTTGAGCCATTGCTCGAAAAAGTCCGCCAATTATTAGTAGCAGTGAAATAAAGTGCTCAAAATAAGTTTTTTGTAGGGATCCCGACAATATATCATGTGACCAATTCTTATGTGTTTTATAAGAAACGTTTTAAATTTTTGTCATGGTTCCTGACCATTAAAAGTAAAAGTTTGACTTTTTTTTGTTAGAGCAGGTGATACTCTTTGAAATACCAATCACTCAAAAAAATGTTCGAGGGCCAAAAATCTGACATAGCATCTTTAATCCCAAAAACAATAACAATAACTTTTGTAAAAAAAACAAAAACATGGTAAATCATGGTAAATGTGCCATCTGTGTGTCAAACCTATACATGTAGTTCTTCCTATAAGTTTGGTTGAGCGTGGAACCAGGCTTTCTGCTTCTTCTCGCTCATACACTCTCACTTTGCTGATATTTAGAGCAAAGAGCCATTCCAGGTTCTTCATCTCTTTGGAATTCTTTGCCCGGTGCATGTTTCTCTCCACCCTATAACCTAGACCTAGTTATTTTCATCTTTAATAATAATTTTCTTCTTGTAGCCCCTTACCAAGAGTGGTTTTATAGCCTTGTTTAGGACAAACTTGAATAACAAAATAAACTAAGAAAAAACAACTTAGATGGAACTCCTTGCCCGGTGCATGTTTCTCTCCACCCTATAACCTAGACCTAGTTATTTTCATCTTCAATAATAATTTTCTTCATGTAGCCCCCTACCAAGAGTGGTTTTATAGCCTTGTTTTGGGACAAACTTGAATAACAAAATAAACTAAGCATCTTAGAATGTTACTTTTCCCATTACTTACCCGGCGTCTTGGCAGCTTTCTTGCAGATGTACTGACTGGCTGCTCTCTGTGAGCAAGGAATGTCCTCCCAGTTTTGCGTAGAATGTAAACTGTGCATATTAATCAAGGAGCAATCCTCAAGGACTAAACCATCTGGTTGCGTGTAGCCAAGCCTAGGACCAAAACATTACAAGAGCACAAATACTACAAGTCAATCTCTAACACCAACTTCCATAATTCAAATCTGAAATAATATATTGAATTCTTACAAAGCGCACGTATCTACCAAATAAGTTTTCACAGCGCTTAGTATATACATTTATACAGAAAGAGAGGTTATTAAAAGTTATACATTTTGAGACCCAATTATGTAGCACCTTAAGGGTTTTTAAGGTGCTACCGGCGCATTTAGCAGCCACAGCCAGGAACACCGGGGCAGCCCCTACTCTTTTTGATAAGTGCACTGGGTTCTTTTACATGCATTACACAGCACATGATACCAAAAGTTTTTTATGTCTCATTCAAAGGATGAAGCAATGGTTAAGTGTCTTGCTTAAAGACACAAGTGTCGCGACTAGGGATTTAAACCCGCACTCTGCTGATCAGAAACACCAGAGTTTGAATTCGGTGCTCTTAAAGGCATTGGACACTATTGGTAGTTACTCCAAATAATTGTTAGCATAAAAACATGCTTGGTAATAAGAAATGGAGAGTTTTTAACAGTATAAAACATTGTGAGAAACGGCTCCTTCTGAAGTAACATAGTTTTCGAAAAAGAATTAATTTTCTTCGAATTTGTTTCAAGACCTCTGATTTAGATTTTGCGGCCCGAAATCAAGCATCTAAAAGCACACAACTTTGTGTGACAAGGGTTTTTTTTGTTTCATTATTATCTCGCAACTTCGCCGACCAATTTAGCTCAAATTTTCACAGGTTTATTATTTTGTGCATATATTGAGATACACCAAGTGAGAAGACTGGTCATTGACAATTACCAATAGTGTCCAGTAAGCTTGGGCGATATCGGTTTATTTTATTCACGATATATCGCCGACAATATATCGCGATATTCGATATAATCATCAGTCTTCAAACTCCAAGTAAAAGTTGTAGAAGAGACAGTCATATCATAAGAGAGGTGTTCTAATGACCTATTCTTCTGGTTTTACTCCAAACCCATGGGGTGTAAGATGTCTAAGCTTGCAAATACATCGCGATATTTAATCGATATCGCGATATATCGCGATTATCGCGATATATCGTGATATATCGATATTTCGATTAAAACCAAATCTATCCGATATCAAAATCGTTTCCAAATTAATATCGCGATATTCGATAATATCGTGATATCGCCCAAGCTTAGTGTCCAGTGTCTTTAATGGAAGGATTACTCAACATTATCAAAAAGGGTACACAATCAACAGCTGCAGTGCTTCTCCACCAAGTTCATTTTACTGGTCATTAACTTTTGGAGTATTCACCACTCTATGACCCTGTAGGGGTGCTGCAAGGGCTCAATTCTGAAATGGGTCTTTGAAATTGGACACAGGTTCATTCTTGCTCGTAACATGAGGCAAAAATATCTTTTTGAGTAGTGAACTCTTTGATACCCAATCATTTTAGCTGTATTGTTTGGTATAATAATCTAACTGTGAAAAATCAGAAGAAAATTGATCGTATCACCAAGGTTGCCAGCAAGATAATAGGGTTCGAAGTAAAACCCATGAGAGAAATCCTAGACAAGCAGTATGTAAATAAACTGAAAGTTATAACCCAGGACCCAACTCACCCACTTCAGTCATTCATTCACATTCTCCCATCAGGAAGGTACCGTTCTCTCTCTACTCGCACAAACCGGTTCAGACTATCTTTTTTACCCAGTGCTATTCATCTTTTTAACTCACTTTTTATAAGGTAACTTAGTAGTAGTTGTTGTTTTCCATTTTAATCAGTGATGGTGAGTTTTTGATAACGTTTCTCTTTTTGTAAAACTTGAACTAGCCTATTTGTTGCTTATATTAATTTTTGTAATTAATTCTGTGTTTTTAAAATGTAATGTTTGTTTGTTTTTCTATAAGTATCAAATTTGAATCTTTTAGTGCACACATGGAAAGCAATTTTCACTTTTTACTTGTAATCTGTGATGAAATAAATAAATTGAATTGAATTGAATTGAATTGAATTGTTCGGAACATGGCCTTACCTAGTTACCTTCCAATCTGAGTAGCTAAGTGGGCGCTCGTCCACCCAGCGGAAGTGACCCTCATTCTCAACATCCTGTAGGCCTAACAGAGTCAATGTAGGAAAAAACAAAAAAACAAAACAAACAAACCCTCAAATGATGTGGTTATATATTACAAAGGGCCCTCAAAAGCTACTTTGAGCACTATGACCCTGTAGACATCTTCAAAGTTAAAAATATGGGAGCAAATAAAAATACAATCCACATGCAAGGTTCAAGTCTGAGGTCTGAAGTGGATTTGAATCGTTCAAAATACATGTATAACAAATTTTCATAGATTTGAGAATACTGGTCTTTGACAATTACCAAAGGTGTCCAGTGTCTTTAGGCAACTTGCTCATAAAACAAAAACGTCATGACCGGGATATAAACCCACATTCTGATGATGACTTGGCCATCAGGACTTGAGTTTGATACCAATGGATTTAAACCCACATTCTGATGATGACTTGGCCATCAGAACTTGAGTTTGATACCAATGGATCCCCGTTTACCAACCACTAATTACCAACCTATATATGTTGCCCGCTCTTGGGTGAACCAATCAGACGTTAGCATGAAGTGAAGGAAGTTCATCTCAGCGTAGTCTGCGATACTCGTCAGGAGGGCGCCATCCTCTTTACACAACCTTTCTGCGTCTTTCCACCTCAGGGCATCGGTGTCGTTATGAAAACGATAGCAGTTGCCAAAGTATTCAGCCCATCCTGCCTCGCATGAGCATTCTAAGAATAGGGGGACAGAGTATTGGAAAACAGTCTTCAGCTTCTGCAGCCATATTGAAAGGAGTCTGGGTTTTCTTTTATTAAATAAATGTGATGTGAGCAGGCACAACAAGTCAATTCTCGACCCAGGTCATTTTTCAAACCAAATTTGTACTTTTGAAAATAGCATAATCTTTAATGCTGTTAAAACCCCATGTTGATGTCACCTTTGCTTAAAAAAACAAACACCAAGATACATGTACAAGAGAAAATAATACTGAGAAAAGGGGGACACTATTGGTAATTACTCAAAATAAATATCAACATAAAACCTCACTTGGTAACGAGTAACATGGAGCTGTTGATACATGTAGTATAAAACATTCTGAGAAACGGCTCCCTCTGTAGTAACGTAGTTTTCAACAAAAAAGTAAGTTTCCACAAATTTGATTTCGAGACCTCAAATTTAGAATTTGAGTTCTCGAAATCAAGCATCTGAAACACACAACTTCGTGTGACAAGGGTGTTTTTTCCTTCATTATTATCTTGAAACTTCGACGACCAATTGAGCTCAAATTTTCACAGGTTTGTTATTTTATGAGATACAACAAGTGAGAAGACTGGTCTGTAAAGTCGAGTTGTTTATTGAAAATACATAACCACATTTTTCTTTCATTGCTAACCTCTTTTTGATGTTATTTATCAGGAAGGAAGTTGCCAATATAAAATAAGATATATTTCGGCAAATCAAAGGTAGAGTGGTCTAACTATGTTAGAAAATAAACCCTTTTTTTTTTGAGCAAAAATCACAAAAGGTGGTCCTTACCATCATCATATGGACTTCTCAACGAAACCTTCGGCTGGAAGTTGACCGCGTGATAGTTGGCCATAAACCCAGTCCCCCCTGACTCCTCGTGAGTTTCAAAGGTCAGAAACATTCGATTCATGCTGGCCAATACTGGCCCGGACGGCTTCCTGGAGCTACAAAATTCACCGAGCTCCTCGTCAGTGTTACCGGCACCGTCGTAGACGTTAATGTGGTCCTGGTCGCAGGTACTGTGCGAGGATGGAAGGTCGATGGTTTGAAAAGTGAGTTGTACGTAGGTGGAGCTGGTGGTGAGGATAGTCCATGAGTAGTGGGTGTTGGGCAGGTAGGGTCTTGGGTGGTTGATGGAGGCGAGGACGGCTGCAGGGAAGTGGCACTGCAGGGCCTCCTCGGTCATATGGAGACCCACACCACAACCAGGCAGAGCTATATGAATTTATAAGAAGGAAAGTGATCTATGGATTGAAGATAAATATACAAAACCCTAAACATCTCTTAAAAAACACATCTGTGGCCTTTATAGAAGACCAAACCTTTACCAGAAAGAACTGATTGAATTAATAAGAACGAAAGTGTTTTATGGTTTTAAGATAAATTAAATGAACCGCCAAAAAATCTCTGACAAAACATGTCTCTGGCCATTTGTCAAACCACAGCAAGGCAGAGCTAATTAAAATATTAAGAATTAAGCGATGGCATTTAAACACACTGGACACTACTGGCAATTGTCAAAGACCAGTCTTCTCACTTGATGTATCTCAACATATGCGTAAAATAACAAACCTGCGAAAATTTGAGCTAAATTGGTCGTCGAAGTTGCGAGATATGAATGAAATAAAAAACACCCTTGTCACATGAAGTTGTATGCTTTCAGATGCTTGATTTCGAGACCTCAAAGTCTAAACTTGAGGTCTCAAAATCAAACTCATGGAAATACTTCTTTCTCGAAAACTAGGTCACTTCAGAGGGAGCCGTTTCTCACAATGTTTTATACTATCAACCTCTCCCCATTACCACTCGTTACTAAGTGAGGTTTTATGCTAATAATTATTTAGAGTAACTACCAATAGTGTCCACTGCCTTTAAGAACATCCAGGGAATTCCGTTTCACATTTGGACTTACTTGTAGAGGAGTACACCGCCCTAAAACCCTCTGACAGGACGTCCAGCCCCGTCCTGTAAACAATCAACAACTCCTCAGACTCCGATAAGATCACCGGAGGCGGGATTCCACAAATCCTCTCGCCAGAACCGCTTTCAATCACTCTCAATTTTTCAAAAGTTGTTACGAGAACGGAATCAACGCACTCCTGGGTTCCGGTGTCTCTTGTGACCCTGAAATCGGGGAAGACGAGCTGGATGAAGCTCCCTCTTGGGACCTTGATGTGCCAAATGCAGGTGCTGAACGGTGGAAGGCGAGCGGGGAAGCCCTTAGTGGCCAGGGTGCCCTCTGGGGAGGTTAGCATGGTGGAGTTGGCCCCACAATCAGAGCTGCACTCTTCCTCACTGCAATCTGTGGTTATTTACGGGAGGGGGTAAAGGTGAGATTGGATTAGAGAGATTAGTTTAAGGTAATTGGGATACTCAGATGTTACTTAACAATCCTTGAAAAAAAGTAGGAATATTCATCGATTATTAAGGCTTTTTGGGCTATATAATCAAAATATTTCTGATTTTTCCAAAGGCAAGAAAAACTTAAAATCAGACTTAAGTATAGGAGGAATATCATCATGCCTGAATGTATCAGTGTTTTTCTACAGTAATGCAGATTTTTTTAAAGACTTTTTTTGGTGGATGTTTTTTTTGTTCTGGGTTATTTTTGAACTTAAATTGGGATCAATTGACAACTCAGTCCATTTTTATTCATTTGAAAAGGACATAATCTATGCTTTAAATGCTGTCCAAGCATGAACAGTATACTAGCTCACTTCGCCACTAAAAAAAAATATTCTGATCAGACATACTTATCAACTTGAAGCTGGCCGTGAAACCCAACTGCCTAGGCATGTCAGCGCTCAGCTGACCTATGGTAAACACCACGTCCACATTGCTCGACTTGGTCACGACCTCAACATCGCTCAGCATCCCGCAATACTGCCCTCTTATGAAATGCCCAAAATTTGGAATGTCATCAATGACTTCAAGCTGGTCCACACAACGGGAGATTTGACTGTTCCCTGGCGTCACCTTCCTCAGGACCATTCTTAAGATAACGATTCTATAGTAACAAGAAGGTATAAATCACTCTTTATTTAACGGCAATAAAAACTTTGGTTTTATCGGAGCCTTCATGCCTAAAAAAGTATTGCAGTTCCATAACAAGATAATAGTTTTTATGCCCTGAAATTTGAATCCGAGAAGCCCATCCAGCGGAACTCTTCTCAGATTGTGTATTCTTTAAAGAGTATTCACTTTACTTGGGCTGTACAGGTGTACTTCTTATTGTTTGTTATGAATATCGCTGGTAAGTATTTGAAAGCATCACAAACATCCCTCAAAAAGAATCTTCTTTTACTTGATGGACTATCATGGTCCGTAAGTTTGTGGAGCAAAAAATGTGGTTATAGAAAATGGTGCATTGTGTTAATTCACTAAGTAAACAGAAAACCACAAGATTCAGATCTTTGTCTAAATCATGATGTTCTATTTTATAACATCTTACAAACCATATTAATTGCCCAATCCAAGTGCAACATGTCCCTTTATAAATTGATTGCAATTTTACACTAACTATGTTTATTTATATTTATTTCATTTCTCGGGTAGATAAAAAGAACAATAATGGACATAAGTAAAACCGTTAAAAGATACAGCAATGAGCAGTTTTTAATGCAGAGGAAGGGAAAAAGAAACAGCTTGAGCTCGAAACATTGCCTAAATGAAACACAGTTCCTGTCTAGAGGATTTCCTCTCCAGCTGATCCTAAAGAGAACAACAATAAATTTAAGTATGATTTGAAACTTTGCATGGTGGAGATAAGATATAGAAGAGTTTGCGGTAACACCATGTAATAACAATCTCTAAATGAGTTGGGGTGGTTCTGAAAAGAACCGTTGGGTTAACTCGACGTTTCGATCAGTATGCTCTGATCGTCTTCTGGAGAATGCTGGACTCTGATGCTGCATGCTGCTTAAGTACTAGGGGGTGGATCAGCAGTGATGCACTAATTCAATAAATTTGAAAGTACCTGACTTTATAGACATCAGGGCCTTGTATATGAACTGTACACATAGAGCCAGCATCATACCATGGTCCATAGCTTAATGATTGGATCACACCCTCCATCTGATCAGTGTCTACACGGCTTCTATTAGATGCCCATAGACTATTACACTTTACATCGGCATACTCTAGGGAAGATTAAACAAGAAAATAAATAGCACACTTTAATACAAATCATAACAATTCAACTTTGGTGGTGCCTTTGGAAGTTAATGTCCCCAGAGTGAAGTGCATATTTTAGGTGACGTGGCGTTTAAATGCATAACAGGCCATTCAGAACAGTCAATGTGAATTGGTTTTTATTGTTTTGACACACCTACCCTCCCCAAATGGTACTTTTTAAATATTGAATGGCTTGTTCAGTCCATACACTGAAGAAAAAACTGCTGCCTTAAATGAACCAACTATTTCAGAAAGGTTTCCAAAATCAGTAGTTTTCAATGGCTCATTCTGAAATAAACAACAACTTGGTAGTACAGTCACATTTGAGGACTTTCTTGGCCAGCTGGGTATTTTTCTTTTTCGTTTTTTGCTTGTTAATTTATTTTCTTAAAGGCAGTGGACACTATTGGTAACTACTCAAAATAATTATTAGCATAAAACCTTACTTGGTAACGAGTAATGGGGAGAGGTTGATGGTATAAAACATTGTGAGAAACGGCTCCCTCTGAAGTGCCATAGTTTTCAAGTAAGAAATAATTGTCCACGAATTTGAATTTGAGGTCTCAAAAAAATCAACCATCTAAAGGCACACAACTTCGTGTGACAATGGTGTCTTTTCTTTCATTATTATCTAGCAAGTTAGATGACCCATTGAGCTCAAATTTTCACAGGTTTGTTATTTTATGCGTATGTTGAGATACACCAACTGTGAAGGCTAGTCTTTGACAATTACCAATAGTGTACACTGCCTTCAAAGAAAAACGATTTTCAGTTTATTTTTTTGAACAATCCACAACGAAAAAAAAGGCAAGTTTTTTATTATTGGCTATTCTGAATGGCCCCTGGCACAACAATATGACTCCCAATATGGGGGACATGACAAATAAAAATATGAATAAATACAGACAACTATCCCCTCCTTTGCACTGCTTTAAAACAAAAAAATAATAACTTGTTTACTCTTAGGACATTTTTATGACCATTTTATTTTATGACTCACCTCTTTGACAGATAAATGGAAGTTCCTCCGAGCAAACGGCTTCCTCGGCCTTGACAACACCACTGCCATTCTTGACAACAACGAGACAGGAGTCTACTGTGGTTTCATTGGCATCAGCTTGAACCCAGGATATCGGTCCTGTCTGATTTATGCTGGACTGGAAACCAAGTTCAAAAAAAGTAATAAAATTTCAAAGTTTTTAATCGATAGTTGTACAATTTTGCTAGCAATTCAAAATATATAAATTTTATTTTTTAATTTATTTTTTTTATGAAAGATGGCCTAATATCACAAGACCATGGATGGATACTTCATGGCGATGGCTACATTGTTTTGGGCTACCAACCCAGACCACCCACCACCAGGGGCACGTAGACCACCGACCACCAGGGGCACGTAGACCACCCACCACCAGGGGCACGTAGACCACCCACCACCAGGGGCACGTAGACCACCCACCACCAGGGGCACGTAGACCACCCACCACCAGGGGCACGTTGTCACCTAACCCTGGGGCTGAGACATATAGTTACATCCTTTACAGTTCATAAGGATGTAGGCATGGCCATCATCCACAATTATGCCACTCAAAATTCATTTTAAATGAACTACTTCTTATCTTAGGTGGATTTTGTGATGTAAAACCCTTGATATATATATACATTAATGAATAGGGTAGATGGCCTTAGCTTTTGATCCAATCCGGACCTTCTTCAGAGGCATAAAACAAGTACAAACAAATACATATCAATTTATAGAAAAAGAGAGGGGGAAAGGGATTAAGGAAAGGATCGGGAAAATAACAGCCAATCAAAGTTTCTATTTCAGAGACAATGTGTGACTATGAACCAATAGGAGTAAAGTGGCGAGGACAAAGGATGTTTAGAATGAAAGGATGGGTTACTGGACCATAAAAGTGGTAAATGTATTGTTCGACAACAATGGGTAGGATTAGAGAGCAAGTTGCATCATGATGCAACTAACAATGGTCAATTAATAAGAATAGCAAGATCAAAGGTATGATGATTTTAAAAATAGGTATGAGGGACCTGTGGAAAAAAAGGGGGGGGGGGGGTTACTTACATCAGATAGTGACAGTGATGAATTTATAAAAACAACTTTAAACAAGATTAATTTATACTTTATGTACAGAATATATGCAACATATAAGTTCTTAGGCCGAAGTGAAGTGGAGGGTAATGAGAAGTTATTTAACACCAGTGTTTATGTTAAGTCCAAAGGGTTTGACTGTCTTGAGTTGGTGAATCCAGTGTGATTCTCTACTCTTGCGGTGTGTGTCATCACCATTGCAAGCTTCAATCACCAAAAGTTCAACATCAATGACACTATGATTGGGGCTGTTGAAGTGGATAGAGACTGGGTACGGTTTCTTAGTCTTTATGGAAGAGACATGATTCGCAAAGCGAAGACTAAGTTTGGTCTTAGTCTCTCCCACATATTGTAGCCCACATCTCTTACATGATATGACATAGACTACATTAGACGGGGGTGCCCGGAAAATAATATTCAAACTTTATATATATATATGGCTTCTGACAGGCACCCCCCGAACAAAGATATTGACAAAATTGGGAGACCACCAGCATAGGGCTAGATAGCTCAGTTGGTAGAGCCCTGGCACGTTAAACCGGAGGTCGTTGGTTCAAATCCCGCTCTAGTCAATTTTTCTTTGTTCAATCCTAAATCATTTAAAAATGTACCCAGTCAGTTTCCCTTGTGGTTTATTATTTGATATATATATATAAAGTTTTAATATTATTTTCCGGGTTGAATTGGCCAAGAAAAAAACAGACCCAGCACCTTCATAAAAGCAAAATGATTCACTTGTCGACCCAGGTCATTTAAGAATTTCTCTTTTTAACAAGAGCATAGCTTATGCTATATTATGTTGAAGCCCTACATGTAAGTTGAAACCACCTTTGGTTCAACACTTGTGAAAGTAGACAAAACAAGAGATGTGAGAGATTGAAATGGGGAAAAGGGGTTCAGAGTCAAGATCTTTATTGAAAATATATTGGAACATTTTCTATACAAGATAAGGAAGGAAGTTTGCAACAAGTTTTTTTTTTCTACACATTTAAATTTACAAAAAACAAAGATCTTTTTAAAACTGCAGCCAAATAAGTCTGTTTTGGCTTGTTTCTCCATACTGATGTTTTCAACAAACAACCCATTTAGCTTGATCGCTTCAGAAATTGTTTGGTTTTTATTCTAAAATGTTGTTCTTACCAGCAACACGGTGCTCTGATGAGCGTAGAGTAGATGACTGTCGCCTTCTTGACACACATCATAGGCCTCAGTCCAGTTAGCATTGTGGTCTGAGATACTGTAGCAGCTGTCTCCACCTCCCTCAAGATACTTGGACATCTGAGATTGGCAAATATCTTGAAAAATGAAGGACTCCAAATTGTGAATGAAGGGAAACAAATGACTTGCAATCAAATGTCTGTATATTGTGCTATTTGGTTTTTCAATCAGCGACAATGGGTAATTTTGTGACCCTGTTTACTGAGATTGGCAAATATCTTGAAAAATGAAGGACTCCAAATTGTGAACGGAAGGGAAACACATTACCTGCAATCAAATTTCTGTATATTGTGCTATTTGGTTTTTCAATCAGGGACAATGGGTAATTTTGTGACCCTCTTTACTGAAACTCTTTCTAAGCCTCCTTCAAAATAGATGGACGTCTGATTACGCTCCTTAGATTGGCAAATATCTTGAAAAATGAAGGACTCCAAATTGTGAACGGAAGGGAAACACATTACCTGCAATCAAATTTCTGTATATTGTGCTATTTGGTTTTTCAATCAGGGACAATGGGTAATTTTGTGACCCTCTTTACTGAAACTCTTTCTAAGCCTCCTTCAAAATAGATGGACGTCTGATTACGCTCCTTAGATTGGCAAATATCTTGAAAATGTACGACTACAAATTGTGAATGAAGGGACACAAATGACTTACAATCAAATTCCTGTATATTGTGCTATTTTGGGGGGGTAAAATCAGGGACAATGGGTTATTTTGTGACTTCTTTACTGAAAGCATATTTTCTGATCCTCCCTCAAAATAGATGGATGTCTTATTAAACTCCTCATATTGGCAAAACATCTTGAACAATGGGGGACTCCAAATTGTGAATGAAGGGAAACAAATGACTTGCAATCAAATTCTAATCCTCTCATATTTCTAAGCCTCCTCAAAATAGATGGACGTCTGATTACGCTCCTGAGATTGGCAAATATCTTCAAAAGTTAATTACTCTAGATTGTAAATGACAGGAAACAAATTACTTGCAACCAAATTTGTCTGTGTGTTTTGTGCTATTTTTGTAACATAAGGGACAACCAGCAGTTTAATGGCCCTCTTCACTATCTGAGCCATGGAGAATCCAGTCAAAATCAAACCACTTCAACCTTTGCAGAATGAAATTTACCCCCCAAAAAATTGATGTTTTGAGCAACGAGATCATTGTTACCTTTTACATGTTTTAGGGCAGCATTATTATTTGTATCCACAGGCTCTGTCGAGTCTCAATTTATAGACTTTGGAAAGCAGGTTTTACTTTATGATTAAAGGCAATAGTAAGTACATTGCTTACCAGAGTATAAGGTTACCAGCCAACTCACGCGCAACGGTGCGAGAAAACTCTACAAACGAAAAACTTGTTATTTTTAACAAATAAAATCTTTGCTTTAAAATATTCTTAATACCGAACTTGTTTATGTATCAGGCATGCAACTGCCCGATGAAAAAAAGAGAGGAAAATTTTCGCAGGCACAACAAAAGTGTGGAGCGAGGCAGCCGAAACCCCACGGGACATGATACTCACAACAGTACCCTAGAAAATGTTGAGGTTTATTATGCTCTTAGGTGCATTTTTAGCATGCACTAGGCTTATTTTACATGATTGTAGTTGTACACTGTTAATGCCAGGTATATATTAGGCTAACAAAAAAAATCTGGAAAAAAAAAAGGAAAAAAAAGGGGGGTTTCACTTTTTTTTTTTCTTTTTTTTTTCACGTCAAAAAAAAAACCAAAAACGCGGAAGAGTTGCATGCCTGATGTATAGACAAAAGGAACATTTTGGGACAATGATCGATATGGAAATTATCAAAAGCTGGGTTTTACGCGGACGCACAATGTTCGCGAGGGCGTTAGATTAATGCGTGATGCAGTTTAAAAAGGAAGCTGACGCTTAAATGACAAATGAAAAGGCTGTTCACCACTTGCGAACGTAAGTTTCTGGAGCGTAAGTTTCTGGATCGGAGATGGGCAAAAATTCTTAATTTGTTTCAAGTAACTTTACCTGAGGTCAAGTTTTCGTATCGTTTTTTGGGGGTTATTTTGTTGGTATTAATTTCTACTCTTATATATGTTGTTAATTAGTATTACAATTTTCAACAACATATGTTATTTTTATGGTCATAAACTACATTAAACTAAAGTAATGGACGAAACAAAATCTACCCAACCTAAGTTTTGTGTGAATATGGATGGGCGTTTGATAAGGCTTCATTTAGCCTTCATTATGCAGAACCTGAATCTACAGGTAAACAGGTAAAACTCCATAAGGTTGGAACCACAATGGTCCCGGAAGTTCAAATATGCGCGAGACTTGTGCGAGACTTGCAGAGTCTATACAAAACCACACTTACTGTCTTTGAAATGCTTCCTGCTTAGTTTTTGCCTAGCAAAAAATGTTGAAGCAAAAATGTTGTCTAAGTTATGTATCTGTTCCCGCTTGCCCCCCTCAAATGAAAACATCTGGTTATCTTAAAGAATAAAACCTTCCCACGCTGAAAAGTTTGAATATGAAAATCTTTTTGTGCTGTCTTTAAAAACAACTCAAGATATACTTTGCTTCACTAGAAGAAAATTTGTGATGCAATCAAGCTAAATGCATATTTTGTTATGGAGAACGGCAAGAAACTGTTTGGCCAATATGGGAGAAATTTCAGTTTCAGTCTCTATCATCTCTCGGTGTTTCTTTACTTTCACAAATTTTGAACCAAGAAGTGGTATCCACATGGGGCTTGCAAGGAATATGCTTTTTTTAAATGAACAAACAAATAACAAACATCCTAATTCGACAAGTAACTCATTTTGCTTCACGGCATCACATAATCATTTCCTGTTTTTCAAGCTAAAAAGTATGACTCAGGCAGGTAATGGACCCTTCAAAAAGAGCTGAAATACTACAGTTACTAGGCTAATTCCACGTACTGGTAGTTGTACATTATTTGTGTCAAGCTTATATAGGGCATGCCAAGCTTATATAAGGGAATACATAATTTAAAAGAAATAAAAAAAAATTGACAATGGAAATAAAAAATCGTCCTGATCAATAAAAAAGCGAATATCCGCTTTAAGCGGAAATTTCACAGGCCTGAAAACTTTTCGAGCCAACGATGTGAACCCTACCCTTATTATGAGCAGGACGTCAGGGAGAAATAAATAAAGACAAAAATATCTCTTACCCATACATGTTTTCAGGTCTGTTTGATTCAGCTGATAACCCTGTGGGCAACTACAGAAGTAAGAACCAGGGGTGTTGGTACAGTAATGGGAACAGCCATGATGGGTTGTTATACACTCATCAATATCTGAACAAAAAAAGAGGAAAGTTCAAATTTGTAAAGATTTTTTTTCAGACACTGGACAATATTGGTAACCGTCAGAGACCAGTCTGCTCACTTGGTGTACATGTGTCTCAACATATGCACAAAATATAAAACTTGTGAAAATTTTAACCCAGTTGGTCGTCAAAGTTGTGAGAGAATATAAAAAGAAAAAACACCCTTGTCACACGAAGTTGTGTGCTTTCATATGCTTGATATTGGGACCTTGTTACTTCAGAGGGAGCTGTTTCTCACAATGTTTTAAACCATCAACAGCTCCCCATTAGTAGCAACCAAGTAAGGTTTTATGCTAATCATTATTTTGAGTAATTACCAAGAGTGCCCACTGCCTTAAATATTTTGTTGTTGAACAACTTGAAGGTTTGCATCGTATAGAAGAAGAGAACAAGAAGCAGACCTAGATAGCAAGAGTTCTAAAGTTCCTCTGAGAAAAATAAAGTAAAGAAGTGTGTCTTTGATATTGCTTGTCACTGTGAATAAACAAACAAACTAAGCCCAGCAGCACGGTGATCAAACACTTCTCATCCTCAACCTTTTCCCAAGATACTCAACCAAAATGGTCTCCTGGACAACGTGTAAAGGGCTCACTGTATTGTGTCCTCCAAAACTCCATATTATTTCAAACTAGCTTAGCAGCCTGTCTCACCTGTTTAAAAAATCATGAACCAACGATTCCACTTGTTCAATCTCTCCATTAGCTTCCTATTTATCTCGCATTTTCTATAAGATTCTACTCTGCCCGCGCGTACATGCAAGAAAACTTCGTTCATCAAACAAAGACATTCTTGTTATTCCAACTACTGCTCACCACAAAACGTATCAATGTGATTTTTCAGTTTGCAGGACCTCATAAATGGAACAAGCTAACACCATCCAAAACTCTTTTCAAGTTCATCGTCAATGGAATTTTCTTTTTGTTTTATCACTTAAGACTTTCTACTGAAGGTGTGATATGCATTATAATACAGTTGTTATTATTGTTAGTATTATTATTGTGTAATCGACCTTATTACCTCCTATCAACTGGCTATGTGCAACAGGTTGTCAATAAAGTAACTATAGAAACTGAAAAACTTCATAATAATATTCACCGATTTGGCAAATCTGTGCCCTCCTGACAAGCTCAGAGTTACACTCATCCTCCCTCCAATAAAACAGATCCTCCATATCCATGGAAACGCAGTAATCAAACGTATGGTTGTAATTATCAAGAGGCCATCTGAATTTATGGAATGTGAGGGGTGTGCCATCGACCCATTCATATATGGTACTGCCTTGGGTGAGACGTAGACTTAGACCAATCAGGTACCTTGATAGAGAGAGGTAGAGAGTTCATTATGACTTGTAAAACACATGCGACTTGACAACCGTTCTCTTATTGGTTGAATTGTCCGACTTTAAGAAAAAGAGAACAACAAACTTTTGCAAACTGCTTACCAGGCGAAATGATCTGTTTTACCTTTTGTGTTTGTGATTCGAAAATCTTATTGAAAACTTTCTTTATTGCATACTAACAAAATTGAAGAGGTAATCGGAAGCAGGAAAGATGAAAGATGGATGTAAAAAAGGAATCGCAAAAAAGGGATCACGGAAGTGTGACAAGCTGGATGATGGAAGTGCTCATCAGGAAAAAACTGACCTCTTGTCACATTGATGACAATGTTAGTTAGTTTTATGATCGGAGCATTTCATAAACATCAAAACGGCAAATCAACAGAAAAAAGCCAGGTTTACTGTTCTGTTCTACCAAAAATTAAATGTCCATATCGTTTACAGTAAATCTTTTTCCAGTTTTTCCTTTGACCCATAAAAACACAGACTTCTAAAAGGATACAGTGATCGAAGGCAAATTGTAAGAACAATAGGGCGGAGATGGGTCTCCACTTTACTTGTATAAAAAGAAAAGTTAAAGATTTAACAAAAGAAAATAATTTGGCCCTAAGATTCTATGAATATTTCTACACTATCGCAACCATAACAATAATTGTGTTGACAGTGACATTAGAAAAGAATTTCAAGCACGGTAAAAGAAAAATATCAAGCAAAAAAATAATACCTAATTTAATAGATGGAAATTTTTGCATCAGGATAAAGAATATTAATTTTGGTTTTAGCCATGATGTCACACTCTCAAAAAGGAGGCAGATCATTGGCGATAGCTGTTCTCTGTGCATAAAAACGTGCCCGTGAGCTCAACATGTAGCGTTTCGCATTATGCAAGGGGGAGCTATTGATTTCTTACACACAAAAAAAGGGGGCTGCCGAACAATGCGCGTAATTTTGGATGTTAACTCTTTTTTGTGCATGTTTGTATACAATTTTGACACCCAAAATGACACCCAGGCTAGGCACTGAGATGTGAAGACACGTTTGCGCGTGTAGCAAGGGGTCTATACACCTATGTGAGTTAGCACTGTATACTCGGTACTTTCCCCTGCTCTGTGAAAAGAAATCACACGGGCACTACTTGGGTGGGATTGTAACCATACCTGTGTTGACTCTGGATCTGAAGTGTGTTCCTGTTATCCCAAAGCTCATTCTGCTGATCGGCTGAGTTGACAATCAACGGCCCACTGCCTACACTGAATATCTGGTCGCATGCCAACTGATCCTGGCTGTCTACGGATCCCAAGCAGTAACCACCAAGCTCCAGGTTACGGTTACCACAAACTCTTCCAATACCTGGAACAATTTGGGGGGGTTGAAAAATCCTTCCATTAAAACAGGGCTTGGTTTCATAAAGCTGTGTGATAAGCACAAAAGGTAGCTAAGCACCAGAAAATTGTGCTAACCAGATACACATATTCAACAACATTTATTTCCATTTTCACAAAAATATGACAATCTTACAAAAATGATGATGACTTTTAAAAACGTTACAGTGAGTGGCTGTAAGCCAACTAGCTTTCCCGTAACGTAAAGAAATGTAACTTGGTACAAAGAATAAAGTTACCAGCCAAATTACCATGTCACATGTACAGTTTGTGACTGGCTGCTTATTTCTTCCTGGCAAGAACTTTCTATTCATTTTATTAATGGGAGACTTCTGAAACTATTTCAGGCATACTACTACTCCATTTCTGTTGTTCTTGCCACTAAGAACAATGAAAAAGTACCAGTGTGTGGGATAGGCCTGCAAACATCTTTTTTTAAAAAGCTTTGACAAAGTGACAACAAGTATGCTAGCGCTATCTTTCAGCCACTCATTTGCAAGACCAATCCTTATTGGTCAATCTTGTTAGTCAAGCCAAAACACTTATGAAAGTCTTGCTCTAATTGGTTGTCCTAAATATCCTTCGCTTCCATACATAGCTCCAGAGGTCACAGACTGTGAACTCTCAAGCCCCTTTCACACAGGTGTCATTTGCAAGGGTCCCTTGCTAAATTGTAGCATGGTTGTAAAATTTTACCTCATGTGATGAATGGACGTCCAATATTCCATGTAAAATATTGTCAAACATTGCAACATTTTACAACGATGCTAAAATTAAGCAAGAGACCCAAGTCAAAGTACTGTTGTTTGAATATAGGGTTTAACACACACAACTCGCAACAGTATGAAAGACATCGGGGAAAACCAGTCTTTCCCCCGACTCCAAAGAGCTAACCCAGAAGCAATCTATACAAGGGAGTAATATGCCTGACCGGGTATAAAGCATTCGATTGTTAACTTGTTAAAAAAAATTATCATCAAGCTCAAATCATACTTCATGCGAATGCGGAATGCGAAGCGAGTTTGACACGAATTTGATGTCACAACCCTTCTTTCGCAGCGATATTCGCAAGTGAGTTGCCAAGAGTTGAACTGCTAAATTATTTGCTGCAAATTTTTGTCGTCAGCATTCTCAGTCTCAGTCTTCACACTCGCAAGAAAGTATGAACCCGGCTTCAGACGCACTCAGTAGGCCTTAAAGGGTTTTCCGCAAAGTCATGAAATTTACAGAAAACACATTGAGAAACTGCAAAACAAGATTGTACCTTCTAGCAAACAACCTACGACCTCAACTCGGAAGCACGCCGTGATATTGTGCCATGAGTGAGGCAGAATGCGTACTCGCTGGGTTATGAACGGCCTGTCCAGATTATTGCGAACTTCAGAATTCTGGTCATTGTTCCCTGCAAAAATCTAGAAGGGGAAAAAAATTAATGAAAGAGATGTGACATCATGTTCTAAAAAAAGAAAACATTATTCTTAAAGGCACTGGACATCTTTGGTAATTGTCAAAGACCAGTATTCTCACTTGGGGTATCCAAACATAAGCATAAAATAACAAATCTGTGACTATTTTGACTCATTTGGTTATCAAAGTTGCGAAAGAATAATGACAGAAAAAAACTCCCTTTTTACACAAATTCATGTGCTTTTTAGATGCCTAAAAAAGGCTTCATCAGTTTCACAAAGGTGCCCTCTGAAGTAACAGTATTTCTTTCAAATAATAAAAGACTTCAGCTGAAGCTCAACTTTATTATGCATCTGGAAGCACACAAAGTTGTGCATCAAGGGTTTTTATCTTTCAGTATTCTCTTGCAACATTGATGACCAATTGAGCCCAAATTTTCATGGGATGTTTGAATAAACCAAACATGACAATACTTGGTCTTTGACATTTACCACACATGTCCAGTGTCTTTAAGGACACAAGTGTTACGCCTTGGAGTTGAACCCACACTCTGCTGATCAGAAATACCAGTGCTCTTAACCTCTTAGGTCATGACATGCCACATATTTGTGTAAGGTTCATAAACACAGAACAACGCAACTCACCATTTAAGGACACAAGTGTCACATCTTGGACTTGAACCCACACTCTGCTAATCAGAAACACCAGCTGTCGATTTCACAAAATTCTTCCTAACTTAGGATTAATTTTATGATTTTAGGACGAGTCCCAACCCTGCACTGTAGCATGCACACCCTACGATTAATCCTAAATTAGGACGAGTTACTCGCCCTAACTCTAGATAAGACGAGTCCTAGCTCTTTGTGAAATCGACGGCAGTGCTCTTAACCTCTAGGTCATGACGCGCCACAAATTTGTGTAAGGTTCATTAACATCGAGCATCGCAACTCACCATATCGCTCCCTTCCAAGTCTCTGTACGTACGGAACACCTCATCGCCCTCAGCCTCACCGGGTACCAACCACTGCACTTTGTACTCCTCCACCCAGTAGTGCCTCCATGCGTCCCCATCCCCCTGGGTTATGACCCCAGTGATGGTGTGCATGGCACCCAGATCTACCTGGTACCATTCGGCGACGCCTTGTTCGTGCCTTGGACCCCAGCAGCTGTAGGGTTTCTCGCCCGACTCTGAACTTGTTTCTAAGTGGAGACGTCCATTGACTACGGGGGAGAAACTGAAGGTTGTTGATGCTGAGAGCTGATCGGCTGTGATGAGACCTGACTCTACACCGAGACGTGTACCGCAACCTGAACAAACAAAATCATAAACATGAATTAAAAAAATGTTATAAAAGATAATCTTTTGATCATCTAATGATCATTGGAATACACAATCTGAGAAGCGTATCTGACAGAAACGCATCTCAGATTCAAATTTAGTGGGATAAAAACTTATATTTGTTTCCATAACCACGTTACTTCAAACGGTAATGATTCTCAAATGCATTACACTATCGAAAGCTGCAGTATTTCTTTCCCTGACACTTGTGTCCTTAAGCAAGACATTTAACCTTTGCTTCGTCCTCTAGATGGAACGTAAAGCCATTGGTTCCATGTGTTTAATGCTAACAATTATTTGAAGTAACTACCAATAGTGACTGCCTTTAAGAGCACCGAATTCAAATTCTGGTGTTTCTGATCAGCAGAGTGTGGGTTTAAATCCCAAGCCGTGACACTTGTCTTTAAGAAAGACACTTAACCATTGCTTCGTCAATTAAATGAGACTAAGCTTTAGGTCCCATGTGTTGTTTAACACATGTAAAAGAACCAGTGCACTTATCGAAAGGATAAGGGGTTCGCTGCACTGTTCCTGGCTGTGGCTGCTAGTGCACTATAGCATTTGTATACCCTTAGGGGCTACTTTATATGTACTTTCAATAACCTCTCTTTTCTGTATACATATATATACTCAGCGCCTTGAGTACCTTGTTGATAAATACGTGCGCTATATAAGACTCTGATCTAATTATATTATATATCCAAGTAAGTTTTGATTCTCATTAATTGTAAGAGTGACTACGAAACCTTAAGGGATTCCAGTTAATTTGAAAATCTGCAGCTCAAAAACACAAGAGCTTGAATCTGCCTCGCTATAGACACTCAGCTACAACACACCACAACTTGATATTAGATCAGAGGCCCATTTTGATTTGTTTCTTTTGTTTCCTTTTTTTCCCCTTTTTTTCAAGAATAAAAAAAGAAAAATTAGTGTATTTTTACCCATCACCAATGTGTGTTGGCACTGTGTACTCAGTACTTACCCGAGTTCTGTGAAAAAAATCACAGCAGTCATATTGTTGTTCAAAGAGATATTCTGACTAATTCTGACATTTGATAGATGGTTTAAAATTTAACATGACCACAAATGGAGCGCACTCTCCACGATAATGGTATTTGATAGATGCTTTCTGACAGTCCTACATATATTACTATATAATTCACTTGTTCTATAGAGAATGTGGCAGATTTTTTTTTTTTTAATTGCACATTTCGCAAGAATTCTAAAACTATAATTGCTTATAGAAAAGTTCAAAGTTGACTTTCAAAACTTTACTTAAGCCACAGTTTGAACATGCACAAAAGTCATTTTAAAGGCAGTGGACACTATTGGTAATTACTCAAAATATTAGCATAAAACCTTACTTGGTAACGAGTAACGGGGAGAGGTTGATGGTATAAAAGATTGTGAGAAACAGCTCCCTCTGAATTAACGCAGTTTTCAAGAAAGAAGTTATTTTCCATGTATTTGATTTCGAGACCTCAAAATTAGTCTCGAAATCAAGTATCTGAAAGCACACAACTTCGTGTGACAAGGGTGTTTTTCTTTCTTTGAATTGAATTGAATTGAATTGAATTATTATCCCGCAACTTCGACGATCCATTGAGCTCAAATTTTCACAGGTTTGTTATTTTATGCATATGTTGAGATACACCAAGAGAAAAGACTGGTCTTTGACAACTACTAATTATAGTGTCCTGTGTCATTAAGGTCAGTCAGTGTGTTGTGAACAGTACAAACAAAATAACGTTATAAGTTGGGCTAATTGGCTCTTTCAATTGACAGTCTGGAAAATTGGCCAGTGACACTGCAAGGGTTGGAGGGGAGTCTCAGGCGCACACTTTCCCGCCAAAAATCTAGTTTCTAATGAAAGAGCCTAAACTCCCTGCATGGAGTATGCGGAGATATTCAGTGTTGTAACCAAGTCATTTTTGCTCATGTCATGTCAAGTCACAAGTCAAATTTTTGCAAGTCAAGTCAAGTCACAAAGTATAAGACCACTCTCATTAAGTTGTAAAAAACTTAAGTAAAACCAAATCTTTTCCCCAACTACATTTGTGTCCCCCATGTAAGTTTTTCAATGGCGTGCACGCAAAGCAATCACTGGTTTAACCAATCAGCATTGATGATGAGAGGTATCGATACGATATGGAAGCGAGGCTGGGCCCTACTCTCCTTAAAAAAAAAAATATTAAGCATGACTTTCGAGAAGGAATGTAAAAAAAAAAAAGAAGATAACTTACTGAGATAGACACATCCGACGAGTTCAAGGCGAAGACCAATACCGTCTGGGTGCCACATAAATGGCATGATCTGGACAAGACGAGCAACTATCTCAGGGTGGAACTCATTTCTAACGATGGTGTGCTGATCAGAATTGGCCATGAATTCCTGCAGGGGCCAAAATTGAATTTTAAATGATTTGGGGTTGAACAAATAAAAAATTACTAAGCAGGATTTTAACAACGACCTCCGGTTTAATGTGCCAGCGCTTTACCAACTGAGCTATAGCAATATGTTGGCGGTCCCCTGAAAAAAAATTGGGGTGCCAGACAGAAGCCATACAATCATGGCCAGGGATGCACCTTAAGGGGATACAACTTTTGAAGTCATAAACCACACGGGAACTTACTGGGTAAATTTTAAATGATTTAGGGTTGACAAAAAAAAAGTTTCCAGAACCAACAAAGTTGCATGCCTGAACCAGCCGTCGATTTCACAAAACTCTTCTTAACTTAGGATTAATCTTAGGACTAAGAACGAGTCCCAACCCTGCACTGTAGCATGCAGACCTTAAGATTAATCCTAAGTTAGGACGAGTTACTCGTCCTAACTCGAGATAAGACGAGTCCTAACTCTTTGTGAAATCGACGGCAGGTTTTTATATCATTGATTCCGACGCACCTTTGGACGGCTATTTTGATCCAAATAAGGATACAGTCCGTCCTCCGAATCTCCGTGGAGCATCTTGAAGAATGTCACCCATAAATTCCCATTTCCGCAACCCTGTGTCAGCACGGCCTTTATGGTGTGTCTGCGTTTGAGGTCCACCAGCAGCCATTGTTGATGGTCGCTGGTACGCGGAACCCAGCCGGTCCCTGAGTCATGCAGCGGGTTGAGTCGTGCAGTCTTGGATGAGTTTGTCTCATTTGCACTACTGGAGGAGGTGATTTGGGAGTCCGACACCAGACCTGTGGACAATCCTAAGACTTTATCACAGTCTAGAGTGGAATGAGAAATGGGAGACACTTTTTTAGTGCTATCAAAATGGTGCATCACCAGAAATACAAATATACAGCTACATGTATGTGGACTATTTCTTTAGAAAAAATTCCAAACTCGGCCACCACTTTTTAAGGGGGTTTGTTTAAAGTTTTAAATTGCTGTTGGAGTTTATTTCCCTTTATTTCCCTCTTTGAAATATTGCTCTTGAGGAATTGGTATGGAAGCTTAACGTTTAACAAAACACAGTGTCAACAGATTTACATTAAACTTACACCGTTTGAAGATATTGGTAGTAGAAAGCGTACCTTAAAATATTAGTTGCTGATAGTTTTTGAGAAACGAGTAAAACAATGTCATAAAAAAACTGTGTTTACATGCTAAAATAATTTTCGTCTCATGATCACGAAGAAAAAAAATATTTTCATCCTTTACGACCCATTAAAAAGGAAATAACACTTCATTGTGAGGATGAAACTCTCCTGTGCTCTGACATGACCAATTTCCCTCTAGGACCTAAATATGGAATGTTTCTTCATCCCTGTGGTGACTAGTGATTCACTTTTTTAAAGACATTTTAAGTCTTAAAAGGAAACTTTGAGAAAATCCTCAAGTCGGGAAATATTTGGTGTTTTTCTTGAAACATGTTACTGTTTAAGTCGCACCATCTTTTTCAACTCTTACCATTGTCTAAGCATCCGACCAAGTCAATCCGTAAGTGAAGATTTTGGTTCCAGAGAGTGGGGATTATTCTTAGACATTTGGCTCGGACTGCACTGGGGAGGATCACCGGCCTAGCACAAGATGCTTCTCCATTCGCTCTGAACGTCTGTTAAAAAAATAGAATACCAGAATAACAGAAACATTGTTATAAAGGGACAGCAAAAACAAAACATTGCAAAGCAAAAATGAGATTTGGGACTGCAGAATTATTATATTTCTGGTAATGAAATTAAGGAAGCATCATTAATGAACTTAATCACTGTAATTCACTAGCCTTTAGAGACCTGTATAACGAGGGTGTTTGCTATTAGGACCAGAAACACTGGAGTGAACCCCTACTCTTCCATGATAAGGGTTCTGCAGCCGATTTCACGAAACGCTAGAATTAATCCTACCATAGAGTTAGGACGAGTAACCAGTCCTATTTAGGATTAATCTTAAGGTCTGCATGCTACATTGCGGGGTTGGACTCATACTAAGTCCTAAGAAAAATCTTAAGTCAGGAAAAGTTTGGTGAAATTGACGCCTGGGTTCTTTTATGTGCCCTGCCAATCCTAGTACACAGGACTTATGAGGGACAAAGCAGTTATGGTGAAGTATCTTGCTAAAAGGATACAATTGTCCAGGACTCAAACCCACACTGATCAGAAACACCAGAGCTCCAGTCCAGGGTTCTGAAACCGCTCGACCATGACACTCCACTAAATGTATTAACCAGAACTGGTTTAGAACAAGCTCTGCTCTTTATAACGAGGGTTGATGGTTTTGCAGTCATAGGCCAGTTCCAAATTGGCGGCTTAACCTACAGCTGTTGCTGCGAGGGGTTAGGCCGAGTAAAACAAATAACATGTTGCCCGTTCGGACTTTTTGAAAAAGTTGGTGAGTATGGTCCTTGTTATTTTTTATTTTCAATTTTTTCTTCTTCTTTTTTTGCAAGATGGCCACCATGTTTAAGACGGCCGCCATATGCATTTGAAGATGGTTTTATGGTTTTATAAGTATGTTCTGTATGTCCTGAAATTCTGTGTGCGTTTCTGTGTCCATTTTGATACATAATTATTTCTAAAGAGTCATTCTTTCTTCTGCTTAAAAGTTATTCTGTGTGCGTGGCATTGCGCCCTTGTGCAAACAACTGTGGCATGCAAACCAGTGAAGGGCAAAACGTTTCGATGTAAAGGATTATCCTTAATGTGTTGCAATAGCTTATCTTGTAGGCCTACATGTACTTGTAAAAAAGATGATGAAACTGCTCAAGAAAAATAAAGGATACATTTGAAGTAGCTATAAATAATATATATATTTTGTTTAATAACAAATAACAAAAAAATCAGTGTGGCTGCCAAAACCGACGCGGGCGAGGACATGTTATTTATTTTACTTGGCCTTATGTTAAGGGCATCCTACAACGCAAACTGATACGACAATCCAGCCATAGCCCTAACAGGGCTTCGTGAATTGGATACTTTGGAATTTGCAGCAGACTTTCAAGTAAATTTCCACTGTTCACATGGTCCTGAGCAGGTGCTCATTACCAAGAACAATTGATTTATCAGGTAAGTCTGCTGCCACCTAGTGTTCCAAAAGGCCCCAATTCGGACAAGGCCTGAGTTCTGAGGATTTCAGACTTTGCTTGAACTTACAATAATGGGCGGAATGTCAACAAACTCTTGGAAATCTCTATACTTCCACCAGTACTCCCCATCCTGTGAGTAATCCAACTCAAAGTTCTCCACCCAGCCAGCCTGGTCCCCGTCTCCGCCACCTTGCACGACGACCCCAGACACAATCATCCTCTTTGGAAAGCACACCTGCAGCCAGGGGGAGGTGTCGTTCACATCGGGCTTCCAGTACGAGTGGTTGCCAAGGCGACCAAATGCCGGCAGGTGGTCAGTAGTAGCGAAACTCGAGGCCGAGATGTAGGCGTCCGGGATCGAGCCGGACTCCATTCCGAGAAGTAAAGGGCACTCATCTTGAGACCGGTAAAGATAAAAAACAAGAGTACAAATTACTCAATTACGGAGTGAGGGTTACCACACTTTGATGGATTGAAGCAAAAAAGTACTTCACAGAAAATGCTGTTAGTTAATCACCTTGTCGCCACCTTATCTTCCCTTTTATATTTTTTTTTATGCACTTTGCATGTGACATACACTTCTGCAGCATCCTCGTGAGCTATGTATAGCTGAATAAGGAAATCACCTTTGAAAATTGAAGAATTCATAAAACACACACCCCAGAGTCCCATCAAAAATCTTTCCCATTAGAAATCTTTCGAGCTCATATAAAAAAATATTCCCTGTCTCTCTTTCATTACTCGTACCCAAGAGACTAAAAACTGATTTCACGCTTTGTGTTCCAGATGTCCCCTGAGTAATATGTGGTTCTATATAGTCAATTTCATCCATGGTGGGCTAAGAGTATGTGATTATATTGAGGGAAGCTTTCAGGGCTGAAACGACCACCAGCCGATGATTAACCGTTTTTTACGCTTGCCGAACCTGCCAAGGTTCATTACAGGGCTATTTCATAAAGCTGTTAGGCAGAAAAAGTTATTACGCTAAGCAGGAAATGAGTAAGGTACCAGTCAAGCCAATGGTAATCGTACAGATCACCCCAAAATTCCCTGCAAAGAAAACATTCAAAGGCAGCGGACACTATTGGTATAATTACTCAAAATAATTATTATTATGAAACTTTACTTGGTAACGAGTGATGGGGAGAGGTTGATGGTATAAAACATTGTGAAGGGAGGTAGAGAAGGGAGAAGTAATATTCAATGAATTTGATTTCAAGACCTCAGAGTTAGATTTTGAGGTCTCAAAATCATGCATAAAGCACACAAGGTGTTTTTTCTTTCATTATTATCTCACAACTTCGATGACCAACTGAGCTCAAATTTTCACAGGTTTGTTATTTTATGCATCTGTGTTTGAGAACACCAAGTGAGAAGACTGGTCTTTGACAGTTACCAATAGTGTCTGATGTCTTTAACTAAGATGAAATAACTTACGGGAGCTAATTAAAGGTAGGAATTGATATTCCTCTTTAACACAGCCTGGGATGTAGTACGGACTGAAACATGTATAGTTTGCTTTTCCTTGCAAAAGGTGGTTTTCTTTTCTTTACTGGGGAAACCTGTTAGGGTTGGATTATCAACAAATAAACAACAACATCAACAAAATGGTTTTATTCACTGACCTGGAACCGCATTTGCTTGGTAAGCATCACACACTGTACAGACAAAAAATGAAGAAGAAAACAAAAAAATTAAGCCAATTGTCAATAATAAAATAAAAATCCCTTTTTACACAAAGATTCTTTGGGGAGTTCTAGCCATGATTTGGGGATACTTACTTACTTACTTAGGGGCTCCTGCGTCGTCTGACGCATGAGGCAGTCAACGCTCTTGGGGATAGCTTTGCTTTAAAGGATTTGGTAATTTTGTGCAACACAAAACACAATGATCACGGATTTACAGTACTCTGTTTGAAGAAATCATAGTGGAAAGCTTACCTCAAAATTTTACTTGCTAAAGTGCTGTAGTTTTTGAGAAATGAGTAAAACAATCACGTTTTATACGTTTTTATACAATCATGTTTTTATATGTTTTACTAGTTTCTAAAATACAGCATCTCAGCAAGCAATATTAGGATAAGAGAAGCTTGTGTTTTATGTCCTACGACCCTTTAAAACCATGTCATAGCTGCCTTAATGCAAAGACACCCAAATATTGGTATTGGCAATTTTTTCGCTGCAGGATCGCCACCAATTCATCACCCAAAATTCAGCTCAAATTCTACTGATTTACATATCTTACCGGAAAATTGTATGTATCCTGCCACCACTTTTTCATTCATTATGAAATAAAATAGCATCTAGTTTACTCAAATGAGACATTTCTTTGGGTATAAATTAATGAAAAGGAGGTGGCAGGATAAGGGGAGTTTTCCAGCTAAAACCTGAAAAATGCCCCGACATACCCTTTAGACAGGGCAATTTTTCAGGCAACTTGGAGCAAGACAAACACTTCGGCAGCACATTAGAAAAATGTCTGATCCTGCCACCACTTTTTCAATTTTATAATAAAAAAAGTTAGTATATAATTAAAATAAGATATATTTCTTTGACAATTTCCAATTCACATAACAATAATCATGGAAAATAATAACTTTCATTTCGGAGATTGCCTGGGTGGTTCAATATGGTGGCCCTGAAGGGACACAGCCAGTCGTGAATATTTTTGCGACGTCGTGAAATTTTTTGCGATGTCGTGAATTTATTCACGACAAGTCGCGAATATTTTTGCGACGTCGTGAATTTATTTGCGACAAGTCGCGAATATTTTCACGACGTCGTGAATAAATTTGCGACTAGTCGCAAATATTTTCAAGATTAGTCGTGAATATTTTCACGACTAGTCGTGAATAAATTCGCGACTAGTCGCAAATATTTTTTAAGTAGCTTGAGAGTGCGTATTACCAAACAGGCGATAGAGGGCGGTGACGGCTGGCTGCAGCAGCATGTACACATGCATTTGCGTTACATAACCTTACTTTTCACCTGGGTTGAATAAATAAGCTCTGAATAAAAGCTGCTCTAAACTTTGCTTTATGTGCAGCATTGTATTAACAGACATTATGGTTAGGTTTGGACAAGTTTGTATTAACAAAAGTCTACTGTGCATACACAATCAACAGGAATGTGTTACGTTCGACTTGAATAGTGCATACATTAAAGATGCAGTTTTTGTGTATAAAATATGAATAGTGAAATTTGTTTTTAAAAATGTTGTTTTGGTTACTCTTCTTAAAAAAAAAAGCATAAATACGAATAGTGCATTTACCAAAACAACTCTGTGACCCTTCTACGTGTACATAGGAACATGCAAACAAACGTCTTGCATGGAAATTACATGGTTTATTTGGCTTTAACTATGAAGAAATTGCATTTTATGATTCAACTTAAAGGCAGTGGACACTATTGGTAATTGTCAAAGACCAGCCTTCACAGTTAGTGTATCTCAACATATGCATAAAATAACTAACCTGTGAAAATTTCAACTCAATCGGTCATCAAAGTTGCGAGATAATAATGAAAGAAGGAAACACCCTTGCACGAAGTTGTGTGCGTTTGTGTGCAAGTTCTAAATCTGAGGTCTCGAAATCAAATTCGTGGAAAATTACTTCTTTCTCAAAAACTATGGCACTTCAGAGGGAGCTGTTTCTCACAATGTTTTATACCATCAACCTCTCCCCATTACTCGTCACCAAGAAAGGTTTTATGCTAATAATTATTTTGAACAATTACCAATAGTGTCCACTGCCTTTAATCATGAGCACATGTTTAGACCAACATTATATTCAAGCATGTGAAATTCAATGCACATCAAAACAACTGTCATTCTTCGAATGAGCGAAATGGTCATGTATATCTCCCCCCCCCCTCAATTTTACCAAACATGGCTACTAGTGCTCCTTATAGTGATAAGAAATACAAGTTCTTGTGTTCAGTAGATATTAATACAGGCATTGACTGTGTCAATGGGCTTTATTCATGAGTCAGTCATATATTACATTGAAAGCGAGGTAAACAAATTTTGTTTAAAGCCATTATACACTTTCGGTAAACAGTATTGACCAAGTCCCACACTTCGTGTATCACAACTTATATATAAAATAACAATCCTGTGGAAATTTAGGCTCAATCGGACATCGGAGTCGGGAGAAAATAACGGGAAAACCCACTCCTGTTTTCGCGCGTTTCGCCGTGTCATGACATGTGTTTATAACAAATCCGTAATTCTCGTTAACGAGAATTTATATTGTTTTACCGTTTTCTCAAAAAGTAAAGCATTTCATGGACTAATATTTCAAGAGAAGTCTTTCACCATTACCTTCTGTAAACCCTGTAAATTATTTGTAAATCTGTGAACTTTTTTTTTTTTTCTGTACCGAAAGGGTCCAATGGCTTTAATGAAACTGAGGCTAGAATGCATTTAATTTAGATAGCCAGCACAATTATTCAACAGATCACAATTAAAAATACATTCAGGGAGCATGTAGTAATATCATTTTTATTAATAGAAGAAAGTACTATTTGAATGGCAAAGCAATTCACTTCTACCAGGGTAGGGGTGTCAATGTGCTGATCAAGAGTACTTCTGTCATGAGAGAATTAAAACTAGCTTTATCAACCTACTGAAATCAATGTCAGTCGATATCTAAATGTTTTGCCATCATTTTTTTCATAAAGTCTTTAAATGAAAAAATAAGAGGCAACCATGATGTTGGTCATTGGATATTACATAGAATAATTCAGTGCGTCTGTGCACCACATACATCACAAGACCGGATCGTCAAGTAAATATTGAACATAATACAGCATAATACCTAGTCTGGCAAGACAGTTTCTACAAGATGTGGTGGACAAATGCACACAATACATAAAATCTACATAAAAACAAACAAAATAAACGAAGGTTATTAATATACAGATGATGACTCCATTTGGTGCCACAATCATTTCTGAAATTCTATTCTTAGTGTTAAAAAAATTAACAATGCCATCATATTCATAGACAGTTTGTATGGCAAAATGTAAAGTTAGGTTAGGACAACTTTTTCATTGTTTGCTAACTAACAATGTTCGATTTGTTCAATGTTCAATTTGTGAATCAGCAATAATGTTAACATGGTGGCACTAGGCCATGGTTAAGGCACAGTCTCCCCAATATTAATAAAAGCAAGGGGAAAAAAGAAAAGAAAATGAAAGCCCAATTTAATCTCGAATAATAATTAATATAATAATGTAAGTATTTAAATTTCACGAACTCTACCGTCTGGGCAAAATACAGACCTCAGGCGCTAACTTTGAAATACAAACCATTTTTATTAAAAACAACATGGACTGATGTTACTCCTGATCATATCTCTGTTATGTGTACTGTACCATAGCATCCATATAGAGCATGGTTTGTCTACAGTCATGTACCTCCACGAATCCTCCATGCATAGAGCATGGAGGTATTACTCCCGAGTCCTAACGTTAGATTAGAACTTAAGAGTCAGTTCAGGTAAATAGTTGACATAGTTGCTCACGGTCAAAAAATGAATTTTTTTTATACTTTGTTGGTGGAAGGGCCTTGGGGTGCAAGTAAACAAAATTGCATTTTCAATTCTATATATAGCCCGTTGCCATGGTTACGGCTCATTTTGTTTTTTGGCCATTTTAGGCCGATTTTGGGGTCTGAAAAACTGGTTTTTAGCTCATATTTACAACTCCACCCAACTAAAATGCAACATTATTTCAAAAAATCTTTTATATCACTACAAAGTATCATCCTTGGCCTTCCTTGAGAAAAAAAAATTATTGCTTTAAATAACACCCTTGTGCTATTTTTGCATCATGCATTACAGTATGTTTTTAGAACTTGCAAAATCGACATTTTTACCCTATTTTTGGACCCCAAAATGTCAATTTGCCAGGGGTCTCAGAAAATTTTCCTTTCGGCTGTGATTAGGGCCAACAGTGGTCTTTCCATATCTGGTGTCAAAAACTTGGGCAATTGTATCCTGTTGTGACAGTACTGCCTCAAAACTAGACTTTTTTCCCCAAAACATGAAAAATGCCTTTTTAAGGGTCTTTTCACATAATATCGAAATACGTGTCCACGGTAAAAAAAAAAAAAGGAATATTTTTCTTATACTTTGTGGATGGTAGGATGGTAGGGACTTGGGGTCCAAATAAATAACATTTACATTTCAAATCATAATATAACACGTTGCCATGGTAACAGTTCATGTGTGTTTAGGCCACTTTAGGCCGATCTTGGGGTATGAAAAACTGTTTTTTTAGTTAATATTTACAAATCCACCCCACCAAAAAACAAAAATATTTCATAAAACCTTTTACATCACTACAAAGTATCATCCTTGGCTTTACTTGAGACAAAAAAATATTGCTATAAATTTCACTCTTGTGCTATTTTTAGAACGTGCATTAGAGTATGTTTTTAGAACTTGCAAAATCAACATTTTTACCAGATTTGTTGCCCTCAAAATTTCATTATTTTCAGGGGTCTCAGAATATTTTCCTTTCGGTTTTGATCAGGGCCAAAATTTGTCTTTTTTATTTCTGGTAAGAAAAACTTGGCAAGTGTATCCTGATGTTAACAGTACTGTCTCAAAAATAGACTTTTTTCCTCAAACAGAAAAATGCATTTTGAATTGTTTTTTCTTCATACTGAATTTCTAACATTAAAAAGTAATAATTCCATCAATCTTGCAGCTTTTCCTTAGCACTAGTGGATTACCCAACATTTATCAGGAACTGTTGATGACCTTAATTTTAGAATTTGCCCGGCCCAGCCCCAATCATATTTCTTGACATTGCATAAAACAATGTTTTGTGAATAGCGCCTCTTCTTTTGAAAGTGTTCCCATTCGGTTGTTATTGGTGTTTTCATGTCTTCTGGGTAGAAACACTGTGTTTATTGTATCCTGTTGTGACTGATCATGCCTTAAGTATAGTAATTTTTCAAAAACAATGCATGCTTGTTAAAAATCTGGCACTGTTTCCATGCCCTTTGAGTACTGAATACAAAGTTTTTATTTAAACATAATGGTATCCAACCAAACCATAACCAATGCTTTGCCACTGAGAGTTCTTGATTTGGCTACTTTACCTATTATACAGGTATGATTCCCATTGCAAGTAGAGTGCGATGAGCATTCTTTACAAGTTGTCTTTAATACAGGGCCTACTTTTCTTGGTCCCTGCCTGCTACCAAATGTAAAACTTTTCTTAGAGATAGAGATCATAAACAATGTAGTTTCTGTGCTTGCGGCAGATGGTTTGGAGCATCCAATCATGTCCAACACAAACGTGGGAAATTAAAAAGCCCGCTTAAAAGTGTTGGAAAAGTTTGCCAAGATCTTATTAAAAACAATGATACTAACGATTTGCAAGATGAGCGTAAGAGATTATTTAAAAGGAACACGTTGCTTGGGATCGGTTAAGTTGGTCTTTGAAATGCGTTTGTAACGGTTTGTTTTAAAATGCATGGTTTTTGAGTGATACTTGTGTGGATCATTATATTCTACTTTTAAAATATCTTTCTAATAATAATGCATTTTTTAATAAACGTTTACAAACGCTTTTCAAATACCAACTCGACCGATCCAAGGCAACGTGTTCCTTTAATGAAACAACATTGAAAGAAGTTGTAAAAACTTGCACCTGCTGAACATAAATAAGTAAGATGCATTTGCAGTAACAAAAGTCTATTCAGGCTAGTTTGATTATTATTTCCATTCACTATCTTACTAATTCATAATTATTATATATGTCTCTGAGAACGATCAACAAAAAACATTGTCAAACATTACCTGCTGAATTGTTTATCACGTTAAATAAACCAACTCTTTTATTGTTTGCAACAGTACAATTGAAAGGAACCCCACCATAGATGGGGGAACTGCTTACAGAAGGCCAAAGCAGGTGAATGGCCATTTATACTTTGGATACAGTACTTGCTCACTTTTAGAGCCTCTTTGTTCTGATTGGGATGAAAATGTTTAGTTTGGTAGCGGGCAGGGGACCAAGAAGACTATTATAAGGCCATGTAAAGACAAGAACAGTAAAGATTGCTCATCGCACTACTTCTCTTCTTGCAATGTGAATCATACCTGTACAACTAGGTAAAGTAGTTATGACAAAACAAGATCTCAGTGGCTTAAAGAGCATGGAAACAGTGCCATATTTTTTTAACAAGCATGCTCGTTTTTGTTTTTTATCAATTCAAACTAAGGGATAACTTCAAAATGCATTTTTATTGTTTTTGGAAAAATTACCATTTTTGAGGCAGAAGTGTCACAACAGGATACAATAAACCAAAGTGTTTCTCCCCAGTAGACATGCAAACCATAATAATAGCCCAATCAAAACAAAAAGGGAAATATTCTGAGAACCAATAAAACATTAAAGACAGTACAAACTTTCTTGATGTGCAGGGGAATTTAAAAATGTGACTTTCAAAAAAGAGGCGCTGTTCACAAAACTGTTATTTTATTTTATGCAATGTCAAGAAATATGATTGGGCCAGGGCCGGGGTGGGGCAAATTATAAGATTTAGGTCATCAACAAGTCCTGATCAATGTTTGGTAATGCACTAAACCTACAAAGTGCTTATAAAAAGCTGCCAGGTTGATGGAATTATTGCTTACTTCTTCATGTTATAAATTCAAAATGAAGCAAATATTTCAAAATGCATTTCTCTATGTTTTCGGGGAAAAGGGTCTATTTTTGAGACAGTTCTGTTACATCAGGATACAATTGCCCGAGCTTTTCTTACCAGAAATAAAATGACAAATTATGGCCCTGATCAAAACCGAAAGGAAAATATTCTGAGACCCCTGAAAAAATGGAATTTTGAGGGCAAAAAATATGGTAAAAATGTTGATTTTGCAAGCTCTAAAAACATACTATAATGCACGTTCTTAAAATAGAACAAGGGTGAACTTTATAGCAATATTTTTTTGTCTCAAGTAAAGCCAAGGATGATACTTTGTAGTGATGTAAAAGGTTTTATGAAATATTTTTGTTTTTTGGTGGGGTGGAGTTGTAAATATTAGCTCAAAAAAAAACAGTTTTTCATACCCCAAAATCGGCCCAAAGTGGCCTAAACACAAATGATCAGTTACCATGGCAACGTGTTATATTATGATTTGAAATGTTAATGTTGTTTATTTGCACCCCAAGTCCCTACCATCCACAAAGTATAAGAAAAATATTCCTTTTCTTTTACCATGGACACGTATGTCGATATTATGTGAAAAGACCCTTAAAAAGTCATTTTTCATGTTTTGGGGAAAAAAGTCTAGTTTTGAGGCAGTACTGGCCCAACAGGATACAATTGCCCAAGTTTTTGACACCAGATATGGAAAGACCAATGTTGGCCCTAATCACAGACGAAAGGAAAATTTTCTGAGACCCCTGGCAAGTTGACATTTTGGGGTCCAAAAATAGGGTAAAAATTTCGATTTTGCAAGTTCTAAAAACATACTCTAATGCATGATGCAAAAATAGCACAAGGGTGATATTTAAAGCAATAATTTTTTTTCTCAAGGAAGGCCAAGGATGATACTTTGTAGTGATATAAAAGGTTTTTTGAAATAATATTGCGTTTTGGTGGGGTGGAGTTGTAAATATGAGCTAAAAACCAGTTTTTCAGACCCCAAAATCGGCCTAAAATGGCCAAAAAACAAAATGAGCCGTAACCATGGCAACGGGCTATATATAGAATTGAAAATGCAATTTTGTTTACTTGCACCCCAAGGCCCTTCCACCAACAAAGTATAAAAAAAATTCATTTTTTGACCGTGAGCAACTATGTCAACTATTTACCTGAACTGACTCTTAACATTTTAATTAGGTGTTCGCCGCAGCCCGGAACACCTCTTATCCAAAAAGAAACTTCTTGCCAACAGAAACAAGACACTTCTGAGTAAATACACCATGTCTTTCAATGCCAAAAGGTTCTTCTAAGTTGGTCAACGTTCCCCTGCCCATCAGCCGATCCACGGTAATTTACTTAAGTGCTATGGCACCAAAGATCGATCATACACAGCGCCGCGTGTAGTATGCTATCCCATCATGCACAAATTGAAAGAAACCTTTAAGTTACGCAAAAAATATTTGCGACTAGTTGCAGAATTATTCACGACGTCGTGAAAATATTCGCGACTAGTCGTGAAAGTATTCGTGACTAGTCGCGAAAATATTCGCGACTAGTCGCAGAAATATTCACGACATCGTGAAAATATTCGCGACTAGTCGTGACAAAATTCGCGACTTGTCGTGAATCAAAAATATTCACGTCGCAAAAATATTCACGACGTCGCAAAAATATTCGCGACTTGTCGTGAAAAAATTCACGACGTCGCAAAAATATTCGCGACTTGTCGTGAATAAATTCACGACGTCGCAAAAATATTCACGATGTCGTAAAAAATATTCACGACTGGCGGTGTCCCTTCAGGGCCACCATAGTGCAATCTTCAACTGGTTGCCTGTAAATTGCCAAATGAAATCCCTCTTCAAGACTTGGACAGCATTCTACTCGACCTTCCCGTATTTTGAACAGAATCTCAACCCAAAATCTACAGCAGCAGGTTTTTTCCCAAGACACTTAAACAAGGACTGGAATGTCTTATCCTGTAGCATGAAGGTAGAAGCCCCCCCCCCCCCCCCCCCCCAGCCCATGCCTGTCGTGTGATTTCCAGCAACTCATTAGAAACTAGACATCTTTAAAGACACTCTCACTAAACACTTCAAATTTCAGCCATCCCATCCACACAATGCGCACAAGCTGGTGTGAGGAATCTCCGGTGTGATGAGGGTGCCTGTGATGAGTGGGACCTTTAGAAATTGTTTGCCGGCTCAAGCCAAAAAACAGATACAGATACAGATATACAGGGATATGAGGTTCTGAACGAAAAAGAACCGAGTACACAGTTGAGTTAGGACGTGATACGCCCTAACTCAACTGTGTACTCTCACGTACAATGATGAGGCTAACTAAAATAACACAAACCTATATCAGCAGTACCACCAACCCAGCGAGAACATGCTCTCTACTTTCAATTTGTAAAATCAGAACCTTGTTGTAGATCTTGTGGAGTCTACAGCTGTGACTCTGGAAAAGTTTCCGTATGGCGCCACCACTTTTTCATTCGAAATAAAATAATATAGTATCTAATTTACCTGATTGATAAATCCCTTTTTGTAAAAATGAGTGAAAAAGTGGTGGCGCCATACGGAAAGTTATCCGTGACTCTCGCCAAAGGTAAAGGAAAATGCAACCAATGAGTGTAAGTAACATCATCAATCCGTAGATCCAAATCAAAACATCCCATCAAGCCCGCAGGGTTCTCAAACTTCCGGCAACTAAAGATTAGTGATAGTATACGGCTGGTTGTAGAAAGCATTTCTTATGCGCATGCAACAGTCGTATGCCTGCGTTCTTGTAAATCTTTCTATCACACTTTTTATCTCAGTGATTTATGTGTGGGGACGATCTAATTCTACAGTCGGTAACTTTTGACACTTTACCCGCCCTAATAATGGTAAAAACTGAGAGCAAGGGGCTAAAGGCATATTTAACCTCTTCGGTTTTGCACTGATGGGAGATGGTGTCTTCTTGTGCTTGTTCGTTCTGTGAGTTTTTCACTGAAGTTTAGTGGGATTTTTTTTCTTCTTTTCTGAACTCTGCATCTGGCGTTCCTTGTAATTTCGTGTACATTATTCAGACAGGCATATCTTTAGAAGAGCATGATCCCAATTTGCTTTTTGCTTTCTAATCTTGTTTTAACAGTGTTAAAATAAAATAAAATAAAAATGTTTAGGCCTATGTTGTGGGGTTAGCTTTCAAAAATATGTTTCTTGTAAGGTCGACTCATAGACCGTTGAAAAAACATCTCTCTTTCTTCATTGTTTGTTTGTAAAGGCAAAGCATAACCCTTTAATTGTTTTAACTGGTTTAGAACACGGTCGATTAAAATCCAAGCGACTTTGAAATTCAAACGACTTTGGCAAGTTTGGCTACGGCTCGATTGCAACGAGAATGTTGGAAAATTCTTCCGCGATGAAGATTTGAAAACGTTGGTCCAGTCGAAAACAAACCATCACCCGGGGAAAAGGAATCTAATTCAAACATAGGATGACTTTAAGGCCACTGCAAGTTAAAGGAAGTGGACACTATTGGTAATTACTCAAAATAATTATTAGCATAAAACCTAGGGTGGCGAGAAATGGGGAGAGTTTGATGGTATAAAACATTGTGAGAAACGGCTTCCTCTGAAGTGCCATAGTTTTCGAGAAAGAAGAAATTTTCCACAAATTTGATTTCGAGACCTCAGATTTAGAACTTGAGGTCTCGAAATCAACCATCTAAGCGCACACAACTTCGTGTGACAAGGGTTATTTTTCTTTCATTATTATCTCGAAACTCCGATGACCGATTGAGCTCAAATTTTCACAGGTTTGTTAATGTTGAGCTACACAAACTGTGAAGGCTAGTCTTTGACAATTACCAATAGTGTCAACTACCTTAAGCCTTGTACACCTCCACGAAATTATTTGAGCTGCAATCCCCTAAACATTACAGCCGGTGTTTTTCATCATCACATCAGAAATTACCGCCATGCTTTCATAGCTCGCCTAAGGACGGGCGAATGTTCAAGACCTAATTATCTCCCAGATCTGTCGGAAGCTCTTTATCCCCGCCCCTGTCATGATTCCCTGTCAGCTATGAACAACCAAACCACACCGCTACCGAAACAGCCACAGAGGCCTAAAGCTCTGTAAAAAGGTTGCATTTAGTTCAATCCAATATAACATTATTTCCACATTATTGCACATGGAGGAATTAGGCCTAAAAGCCGAGGCTTGTGTAGGTTACAACAATACAAAACAAAATAGGATAAACAGCACTTAATTGTATAGAATAAATAAATAATTACTGTAAATAAATGAAAAGTTAATCAAAGTAGACACGGGTGAGACAGGTGGTCTCAGTGGCAGATGAAGCTAGTTCCCGAGAGAAAAAAAATCTGAGTTGAGACCCAAAATGGACTGAAAACTGTGAGCCGATTCTACAGTGACTTCTACTTGCTACACCTATGAGACGGTAGACTTGTGGACAAGTCGTTAAAAAAAATGTGTCGCGGTCTACTGAAACGGCTATCTCATATAATAGGGTCTGATAGTCGTGGTAAAAGCAAGTAGTCTCCGCCGAGCAGCCCCATTGCGAGATAGTAAGGCTACGAGGGAGCCGTTTCCCTATCACTGAGACAGACATTAGGGACTTGTCCACAAGACTGGTGAGAGGGAAATCTCCAAGAAAGGAGCTGGTAAGGCCCAACATGTCCCTGTTGTATTAACTATAAATTAATTACTGCGAAGCACTCTAATTGGATAATCAAGGACAGGGTCGCGAGGGCGGCAGCGAAGATTCGAAACGATTATGGCGGCGTGCCGATGCAGAAAGTTAATTTATTTTAATAAATCACTTCCTCAGCCGCCATTGCCAGATCATGCGCACAACCACAATTATGGATACACTTTTTGTCCAAAGATACCGGACACTATTGGTAAGTGTCAAAGACCAGTCTAATGCATAAAATAACAAACCTGTGAAAATTCAGCTCAATTGATCGTCAACTATGAAAAAAACATCAATGTCACACGAAGTTGTGTGCTTTCAGATGATTGATTTCGAGACCTCAAAAGTCTCGAAATCAAATTCGTAGAAAATTACTTCTTTCTCGAAAACTGCGTCATTTCATACGTCAACCGAACAACAGATAAATGTTGAGTATTTGAGCAGATCTTGTGTTTGACTTATTCGACTACTTATTACTCTCCATTGACAATGCGATTCTTGATACTATAACATTGAGATTCAATTCAATTCAATTCAATTCAATTCATTGATTTGTCCATTAAAAAAAAAATCAAAATGGAAAATTTACATGCAAAAACATTGATAAAAGCTGCAAAACAAAACAAACAAAAAATAAGACAACTGCTAAATCAGTGGTTTTCAAACTGGGTGTGTTTTCACACTCGTAACTGTTTCGGTCAATTGCCATTGATCAACCAACGGCAAGTTCAACCGAAAGAATTATTGGTTACTGGCGAAAACGCACACCTGTTTTTCATGGACCCCAAAATTTACAGGCCTACCTATGATTGTGTCCGTGCGCAGAAGAATTGATAACAGATAATTAACAGATAATAACTAAATTTCATTTTTTATGCCAACCCACACTCCTCTGTCAACCCTCATTAGTTTGCCTTGAACCACTGAACCGAAACCGAACCGAGACACTGGACCAGACGTCTCACTTGGTGTATCTCAACAAATGCACAGAATAACAAACCTCCGAAAATTTTAGCTCAATCGGTCATCGAAGTTGCGAGATAAATCAGATAATAATGAAAGAAAAAAACACCCTTGTCACACGAAGTTGCGCTTTCGGATGCTTGATTTCGAGACCTCACATTTTAAGTAATATGAGGTCTCGAAATCAAATTCGATGAAAATTACTTCTTTCTCGAAAAATACTTCACTTCAGAGGGAGCCGTTTCTCAAAATGTTTTATACTATCAACCTCTCCCCATTACTCATAACCAAGTAGGGTTTTGTGCTAATAATTATTTTAAGTAATTACCAATATTGTCCACTGCCTTTAAGACCATGATCTAGAATAATTAACTGCTGGTTGGTTTTCAACTATGCTGTCCTTACTCTATGGTATGACACCTAATGGGCCGTGACACTGAATCCACAGCTTCATCGAATCCCTTATTGTCAAAGCCCACATCTTGTTAAAGCACGTCTGTTAGCGGTGTGTTCCAACATGCTAGACAAAGATCAGGCTTATCAATATTAATTGGCGTAGGAAGCAATTTATTAATTAGAATGTGGGTGGCGCCCCATTCATTATACAGCAATCATGTGGGAGTTTTTTTACTTTTCGTTGTCATGATGTGTATTATTAATTAGAAATTAACCATTTTGTTATATTGGTTTTATCTTATATTTCTGTTAACAATTTGAATGTAGTTCACATCTTTACTTCATGGCCATCAGTTAGTGTCTCTAGTAGGCCTATTGGTGTTTTTTTTTTTTTTTTTTTTTTTTGGGGGGGGGGGGGGGGGGGGTGGTTATGATGGCAAAATAAGCAGTAATCTAACTACCCCCACCCCCCACCACCACCCCCCACCCACCACACGGTCATTTGCATAAATTACAACAGAGCCCCATCTCAACCTATACACAACTGTGCCCAATTCCATCATGTTTTGTATGTGATGATTTTATAGTAAGCAACCATCAAGCTATAACCCCCCCCCCCCCCTTCAAACAGCCATTATATTTGCATCAACAACAGAGCCTGTATCAGACAATCCATTCAATTTTCAATACCTGCAGGGGCCAAACTCCGATTCGAAAATGAACAGGATGCCAGTAACAAATTGAGCATGTGACATGGTAGTTTTGCCGTTAACCCTATATTATTCTCGTAACATATTGGTTGTGCTTTTTAGCTACATTTTGTTAGTTTTGCATCTGGTATAATAACTAATTTGTTTTAACCCTTCCACCGAATTGTTTAAAGCACTGCATACTTAGTAATTTACAGAGATCTGTAAACAAAGTCCACAGGAAAATCACTTTGGTGGGATTCGAACCCATGGCTTTTGCATTGCTATATACAGCAGATGTCTTACCACTAGACCAGCTATGATGGATAGAGGCAGTTCGAATCCCATGTGTTGCAGCGGGCGTCGCGGCAATTAAAACTATGTTAGTTTAGCATTGATATAAAGAAATATAGATAGAAAGATCTCATGTTTACGCTTACATCGATTTGTACTAAGAACTGCATACTCAATACTTTCCCATATTTCTGCTACATTCAGTCCCAGCAACAACTCTCCCGGTCTTTTCATGCAGTTCGTGGTATTGCAAATACGTTAGCTGTCAACTTACTCGATTTCCATAGCACAAACAAAAAAAATTGATTGATCGCTATAGCAGCATGGATCTTACAAGTAAAGGCGCAAAAATTGCTTTTTGTTAAAGGCACACGTTGCCTTGGATCGGGCGAGTTGGTCTTTGAAAAGCGTTTGTAACCGTTTGTTACAAAATGCATATGGTTAGAAATATGTTTTAAAAGTAGAATACAATGATCCACACACATTTGCCTCGAAATTGCGTGGTTTTCCTTTTTCTTTGCGAACTAACACGGTCGGCCATTTATGGGATTAAAAAAATTGACTCCCATAATGGCCGACCGTGTTTGTCGACGAGGTAAAAGGAAAACCACGCAATTTCGAAAGATACTTGTGTGGATCATTATATTCTACTTTAAAAATATCTTTCTAATCATATGCATTTTATAACAAACGGTTACAAACGCTTTTCAAAGAACAACTCGACCGATCCAAGGCATCGTGTTCCTTTGATAAGACAATTTGTGCGCTGTCATGGATGCCGAAATTGCTTTCTAAATCAGCATTACTGATTGTTATTCATGTGATCTTACGTGATAAATGTTTGTAGAAGTAGTTATAAAACTGCAACATTAACTCTCTCTCTCTCTGGCGACTATAAGTGTACACTTGTCATTCAACTCAGAAATGTCAGCTGATTTAAAGGCACCGGACATCTCTGGTAAATGTCAAAATAAACCAGTATTCTCTCAACATATATATAGGGCCTTTAAAAAATAACAAACTTGTGAAAATTTGAAATTGGTCGTCGAAGTTGCGAGAGAATAATGGAGGAAAAACACCCTTGACGCATAAGCTGTGTGCTTTCAGCAGCCTTGAATTTGAGACCTCAGCTGAGATCTCAAATTCAATTCAAATATTTTAGTGAGAAATTACTTGTTTCTCAAAAACTTCATTACTTCAGAGGGAGCCGTTTCTCACAATGTGTAATACGACCAACAACTATCCAAGCTTGTTACCAAGTAAGTTTTATGCCAACAATTATTTTGAGTCATTACCAATAGTGTCCAGAGTGACTAAGGGTACCATTCACTTAGAATTAAGTAGGAAGAAGTTGCACTGCATTGCACAACGAACATGCAATTTTTATTCTAATAGGGGGCAGACTTTTTTATATCAACGGACAGGCCTACATGGTTTGTACTGTGCATGTAAATGTAAATGGTTTTATTATTTCAATTAAAAGCAGTGGACACTATTGGTAATTATTCAACATAATTATTGGCATAAAACCTTTCCTTGCGACGAGTAATGAGGAGAGGTTGATGGTATTAAACATTGTGAGAAACGGCTCCCTCTGAAGTGCCTTAAGCCCTTTTCACACTACAGGTATTTCCCGGGAAATTCCCGGGAAATGTTAGTCGATCTGTTCACACTACAAAAAAACTCCCGGGAAATAACATTTTCCCGGGAAATAATTTACCCAGTTAAGGGGTAGGGTTAAAGGCGTTAACCCCGGGGAAAAACGTTTTTCCCAGGAAAAGCAGCTAGTGAGAACGAAAGCGGGTCTAACTTACCCCACCTTTTGCTTCAACTGTGTTGAGACGTCATTAATCTCGAAAGGTCACAGACGTCAAAAATAGCGCGCCAAATAATTCACGTGGTAACAATAGCCCTTTTTTGTTTTCTCCTTCTGAAAGTGTTTACGTTTAGGTACGAAAATAAAAGTGAATAACATCTGTAATTTACAAATAAATATATGAATTAAAAAAATTGACCACGTGAATGGAATAGGAATAGAATAAATAGTTGGCGTGAACAAGCTTCCTTCTCGTACACACGCCATGTGTGTATGGTATTTCGTATTTTTTACATGTACTTGGCCGTTGGTGGACTTGTGTTGTCCAGAGTCAGATTTGAGTTCATCGATCGACATTGCTGTCTACAACCTGACAGTAAATATTTTAGCTCAATTTGTTGCTCAATTTCTTACGATGGGTAGAAGTGACCGATGGAGTGATGATGACATTTTGAAACTAGTTGCATTTTGGGCCGACGATGCAGTCCAAAAACAGCTAGATGGGCATAGGCCTACAAGTCACGGGAAAGTTTTCTCAAAATTGGCGGACTGCCTGCGTGGTGCTGGGTATGAACGGACCCCTGCTCATTGCAAAAAAACTGAAAACCTTGGGTAAAAAAGACTTTAGGTCGGTAGGATACTAGTTTTGTTTTTCAAGGCCTAAATATTTTCTATTGCATAAGTGTTCTCTTGCAAACATTTCTTTTTAGAAGAAACATACATTTAAAAGTCGTTATGAAGCCATGAAAAAAATGCTGGCCAATATAGGGTTAAAGCCTATTCAGTGTTCTTTTTTTGCACGATGGGAAAACAGCACTGTTGATGTTGGAAGGGAAGATTGCTTCGTCTGCTTTCTACTGCTATTGTCAGATTGTGCAAAATCGACCATGCGGTGTTTTTTCTATAAAACCTTTAATTATCTTGGCCCTAACATCATGGACGTTATTATGCAATCCTTCGAAAATGCCATTCAGAAAATGTCTAGGCCTTACCCCAGGGTTGATTCCCTTAACCCTGCCCCTGAGCAGGGTGAATTTTTTCCTGGGAAAACATCATTTTCCGGGAAATTCCCGGGAGTATTTTTGTAGTGTGAACAGATCAACCAAAAGTTCCCGGGAATTTCCCGGGAAATAACTATAGTGTGAACAGGCAAAAATTGAGATGAACGCCAACACAAAACCTCTGGGTAAAACACGGACACAAAAGTCCATTCAATTACAGTTCTCAAAAGAAAGAAAAAAAATTGTCGCAGAGTAGAAAGCTCCCTTTCGCTTTTTCTAGTAGCAACTTGCTCCCACCACCAGTGGCCGCTCTTCATGGTAGACCAGATTGACCTTTGACCAATACTTCAGCAAGTGCCATGAAACCCGTCAATCGCACGACAAATTCCATCCGATTGTTATACCGCATGTCTTTAAAACACTGTCACAGCAATCGTCTTCTCCTGACAAGACGTCAGCGACGTCTTCCCTGAACTGCAAGGCTTCTTCTCCGCCGTAATCACACAATATATTATAATATATATAACAACACGCAAATACACAATTTATGTGCAGCCATTTTGGGTCGCATGTGGCAAGGTTTTTGCAGCCGGCCGCGTGGCATTATGGGAACGGACTTCCGTCCACAAACATTGCAACTTCCGCATGGGCTGACCTGTTTACCACATTTCCTGGGGTTTGATCGTAAGTGTGAAACGACCGTGCATATTCCTGGGAAATAGTACTCCCGGGAGTTACCAAATTGGGATAGTGAGAACGGTTGCTAGGGTGGCGGTGGGGTTAAAAACTCCCGGGATTTTCCCGGGAGTTTATTTCCCGGGAAATGGCTCTGTAGTGTGAAAAGGGCTTTAGTTTTCGAGAAAGAAGTAATTTTCCACGAATTTGATTTCAAGACCTCATAATAAATTTAGAACTTAAGGTCTCGAAATCAACCATCTAAACGCACACAACTTCGTGTGACAAGGTTTGTTCTTCTTTTATCATTATCTCGCAACTTCGATGGCCGATTGAGTTCAAATTTTCACAGGTTTGTTTTTTTATGCATATGTTGAGATACACCAACTGTGAAGGCTAGTCTTTGAAAATTCACTGCCTTTAAGACGCTGTCTGTGCATGTTTGTTCTCATCAAACGTGAGCTCAAATGCATTTGAAGCATTTATATTTCAACAGTTTTGCCAACGGTAAATAATAACTATGTCAATAAATGATCCGAGTAATTCAATTTCATCGGACCTAATATTTTCTGCATTTGCCAAAAATATATATATTCAATTATTAAAAGGGTCACCCAGTTCCACTGTAGCAGTTGAACACTGACTTATTTTAATGGGGTGACTAACGCTCTTACATTGACACGATTGCAAACCAAATGTGACACTCTTCACATTGAAGTCATGACGTTACAAATAGACTGTACGAGGCATTAAAGGGTTTGGGTAATCTTATTTAGGACGCAAAACACAATGTCCACAGATTTACATTATACTTACACGGTTTGGTAAACGATCAATGGAGAACTGTTGGTAAGTAATAAGACATTGTGAGAAACGGCTCCGTCCCCCTGAAGTAACGTAGTTTTTGAGAAAAAAGATACTAATTTCTCACTCAAATAAATAAAAGACTTCAGGCCTGCAAAGCCCTTTTAGGACATCTGAAAATACACAACATTGTGTAACAATGGTGTTTCCCCGTCATTCTTCTATTGCAACTTGGATGACCAGTTGAGTCCAAATTTTCAGAAGTTTGTTATTTTATGCATATGTGATACACCAAGTGAGGATACCTTTGACCAACAAAATACCCAAGGTATCCAGGGGTCGATTTCACAAAGAGTTAGGACTAGTCCGAACTAAGGACTACTAGGAGATATGTTCAAATTGTATTGATACTCCTAAGTTAGGACGAGTAACTGGTCCTAACTCGAGATAAGACTAGTCCATATTCTTTGTGAAATCCACCCCAGTGCCTGACGTGTCATGGCGTACGGTCAAGAGCACCGGATTCAAGCTTTGGTGTTTGATCAGCAGAGTGTTGGTAAGAGTCCCGGTCGCGACAGACGCAAGAAACTTTGCTTCCTAATATTCGGGGAGGTAGTGCCTTCTGCTTAAGCAGCCAGCAGCTGATTTCAGGAAACTTTACGCCACTGCGTTAGTCCACGTGCGCATCGTTTATGGAGCAACTTGCACCATAAATGTTGCGTAAGTGGAATTGCGCAGTCGTGTAATTTTTTTTCGAAATCGGCAGCAGGCTTATAACGGATGAACCCCCCCCCCCCAAAGCCTACTTCCGTACAGACTGTAAAGGGGGTAACCCTGTTTTAGCCCAAAGAGTAGGTAGGTGGCAACGGCCCCTGGAAACAAAAAGTTGATTGTAGCCATCACCTTGAAGTGTCCTTCAGGCCATGTGTGTCTGGCAACTTGCAAACAAACAAACATTTAAATATGAAAAAAACTAAAACTTTATTAGACTAAATTACTTAAGGGATAACAATACTGCCCCGTATCGGAAATGGTAAAATACAATTTTAAACACTACACCCACCTGTATCGATCCTTGTGAACAAGTCTATAGCAATCCCAGTCGTAGGAGTCCGGTATGTATCCAACGTATGTAGACTCTGATCAGTCAGGATGCATCGCCGATTGTTGGCGTAGTACACCTCCCTATACTCGAAGGACCGGCACACGAACGACGTCTCCTCGAGGCAGTGACGGGCGCAGTCCTCTGCCGTCAGCTCTTCCCACCAGCCCAGTACGTACTTGCGGTTGTGGGACGGGATGTACGTCTTGAAGTGACGCTGGAACTTTGTCAGGGCGTCCGATTCACCTACGAGTTTTACAAAATAGTTGATGGAAATTTTGTTTAAATAATAATAATATCGAAGTCTTATAAAGCGCACGTATCTACCAAACAAGGTACTCAAGGTGCCGAGTAAATACATAATTTCAGAAAGATTGCAGTGATGGATTCTGAGATCCAATTTATTATGTAGCCCTTAAGGGTTTACAAGGTGCTACGGCACATGAAGCAGCCCCACATTAGAACACATAAAACCATACATGCTCAGGCCATGCTTCTTTTTTCAACAAGTCAAACACCATTTTTACAAACTGATGGCCATCTTTTTTCTTTTTCTTTTTTTGCATTTAATGGCTTTCCATAGTTTTTCAACCTCGGTTGGCAAAAACCTCGGGCTGTGACGTTGTGATAAAAAGGTATTTAACTTCCGAAGTTTTTGTGACAAAGCGCGGGGCGTAGGCAGTTGGCATGGTGGGTGGGGACTTATAGTACATGAACAGCCGTCGGTGGAATACTTACAGACGGCGATTGGGCAAAAGTCTCTCCTAATTTGCATATTGCCTGGATCTCTGAAATAGCACCAGGGTCGACTGCTGTTGTCTGGATTTCGGCAGAAGTTTGAGTCTAAACCTGAATAGTGGGAACAGAAGGAAAATATAATGATGTTACAGGCGGGTAGACTTTTGCCAAAGACTGGTATCCTCGCCATGGTAAGTCCCAATAATGCATCAATTAAAATACCCTTGAAAACATATGGATCGATTGGTTGTCTAAGTTGCACTGAAGTACTGACAGAAAAACACAATTGTTGCATAGAATTGTGTGCTTTCAGATGCCCGAAAAAAGGCTCCATGCGTGAAGCCTTTCTCAGATTTATATTTTGGGGTGAACAAAAGATACATCACTTCATCAATGGGTTTTTTCTAACAACGTTTTATAACATCAACAGCTCTCAAGTGCTCTTTACTTGATAAGTTTGTTTATGGGCATTATTCACTTGTTTCGTTATACCGAAAGTACAACCTGTCTTTAAAAAAAATCCAGCCAAAGATTATTGAGGGCCGGAGGGTTTACAATGGGTACGTTCGTTTAGCTTCCCTGGGTCGACCCCGATGTGTGGCGGGTTTTAATTCCAGGACGAACGTGGGTACTTATCTGCACACGTTCGTCCTGGAAAAAGAAAACGCCACACACCGGGGTCGACCCTGGGAAGCTAATCGAACGCACCCTGTATTCACCGGACGCCATTTTAGCAAGCAACTCATTTGATACAGCAATACAATCAGTGTTGACAATGATTTTTTGCTATCAATGACATAGCAATACAGCTGCATGTGCTCGCTGAAATTACGCCCATGCATGTGTGTTTCGATGTTTCAACATTGATACAGCATTGATACAGCATCAGCTTCCGTTCCCGTGTCTTGCACCTTTGGCGCCATATTAGGCCGCAACAAAATGTTGATCGTCCTTTTTGCGGATGGGGGAGGGAGGGAGGTTTTTTTTTTAGGTGTTCGGGCCAACAGCCCGGAACACCTCTTATTTTTGTTCGGTTTTTTTTTTTTATTGATACTTCTTCTTCTTCTTCTTCTTCTTCTCTACGTCCCTTGTCCCCTAACAAAAACATCTTTCCAAAGATCGTATGAACTTGAAACTTCACACATAGTTAGATGTTCATTAGGAGAAGAAAAATGTGTAGTTACGTCATGATGACGTCATCCATTCTTGAGTTATGAAAATTCAAAGTTTATTAATTCAAAAAATCATAACTTTTGATCTACACAATGGATTCTTACAATCAATACATCATCGGAAAGGTCATTAAAAACTCTGTAAACGCCTCACAAACATGACCCCATTTTGACCTTGTCTTCCGGTTCAAAATTGAGGTTGAAATATTCCACCATTGGTCGTGCGTAAAGATTTTACACGTACAACACGTGTTGAGTCACGCTTCAGTGCTTATCCATAGAGCGCAATGATTTGCGTATAATAGTCTTCGTTCAAGGCGTTTTCAACATACAGTTCCCTTACGATTACTTAGTCTGTTCTGTACAGTCGTCAATATTTCATAAGTTCATATTTCCTCAACCACAGAAGCTATTTTAACAATCTATACATCATATTGAAGGGCTTTACGTACTTTACAAAAACGGATATGTTGGTGACCTTCTCGTGACCTTTTGACCTGTCTAAACCGGCAGTACCTGTAATATACTTTGAAAAGGCGTCATGTAATGGCTTTTTTTGATGCTTTACCATTACAAAATACAACTCTAGCAAAGGTCTGGTTTTAAAAAATAATACCGATTATGTCACCACATGTAAGAGCGCCCTCTAGCGGCAGATTAAAAACATCTCAACATATACTTCTACTATGTCTGTGGTAGAGTTTTTGATATTGTTTCAAAATTGGTATGATACATAATCTCCCTCACAATAGCAACTTATATGTAGAGTCTTAGCTTGATGACGTCATCATTGCTTTAAAGGTGCACTTTTCAAAGCTGTGTGTATGCCAAACCAAAAGTTCGACTGAGGTGAAACTTGTTGTATTGTTAGAGGACTTGCTGATGGCCACTTCTTCAGTGCACTTCATCAACCGGCCATGAAGTCGTTTCATTCGCTAACCGAAAGTTACAGTTGACAATTTGAACAAATCATAACTCCTGAACCATACATTGCTTTTTTGCTATCTATAATCGGAAACATCTTCAATAACTTAAAGCCTAAACAGACCTTTACCCTAGTTGAGCTTGACCAAATATTGAACTTTCATACTCGAAAAAATTCAACTCCTGAACCAAACATCCTCACCAATTCGATCATTCTTCAATTGAAATGTCTTCACCAATTCTTTCATTTATCACTAAGACATTACTCTCGAACACCTTGTTTTTGTAATTAACAAAAACTGAATTTCTAGTTTTTTTAAAAGTTTTGTTGACATGCCAAATATGAAATCAAGAGTAAAGAAATCATCACAATCACTAACAGAGGGTTTGTGTGTATTTTGATGTTTTCAATAGTTTTTTCAAACAAATTTAACTCCTACATGACATTTTCTGTAAACTTTTTCAAATAACTTAGCAAAGTGTAACCCAAGTAAATATTTGAAGAATTTTTCTTGCTTTGTCAACATGAATAAAATCATTCTTTAAACATCTTTTCAATTTTGAAAAGAAGTATCAGCTGAAAAGGTTGTTTTCTATAATAAATAAATAAACAATAAAAAAAGGGGTCGGGGGTTTTGAACGGTCGGTCGGGGACAATCAACAATTTTTAGTTTATGTGGCCTCATCTATGTTTTCTCTAACTGCTCTTTATTTTGCATGGAGCTGCATTGCGTCCCCCGTTTGCTCCCCAAACTGATAATGTCAAATTTGTATAGAAATGAAACAATTTGAAACGCCTCACAAGCACGCTTCCCTTTTTGTTATGCCACTCTTTAAAGACAGTGGACAATATTGGTATTGTCAAAGACCAGTCTTCTCACTTGGTGTATCTCAACATATGCATAAAACAACAAACTTGTGAAAAATTGAGCTCATTTGGTCGTCGAAGTTGCGAGATAACAATAAAAGAAAAAACACCCTTGCCACACGAAGTTGTGTGCTTTCAGATGATCGATTCCGATACCTCATATCTGAGGTCTCGAAATCAATAACATGGAAAATTACTTCTTTCTCGAAAACTATGGCTTTTCAGAGGGAGCCGTTTCTAACAGTGTTTTATACTATCAACCGATCCCCATTACTCATGACCAAAAAGGTTTTATGCTAATAATTATTTTGAGTAATTACCAATAGCGTTTGTGTTTGTTAGTACACTCTAAAAAGCTATAACGAGTTGAATCCAACACTTGCATGAGTTCGATGAGTGACTACACTTTGAAAGTGTTGGATCCAGCATTTTATATGTAAAATCCAGCATTTTAAGGTATTCAAAGTGCCAGTTTAACGTTTAAAAAGCTGACCCAACAATTCAAAAGAATTGTTTTGAGAAATGTTGAAATAACACTTAAATTGATGATTCAACCCTTTTTTGCGCTGGATCAAAAATTTAAAATGCTAGATTTACCAAACAACACCCTGGATCCAACACTTTTAAAGTGTAGTCACTCACCGAACTCATGCAAGTGTTGGATTCAACTCTTTAGTTTTTAGAGTGTACGTTTCCCCCTTTATAACGACGTTTATCCTTACCTGCATCCGGATACAACATTGGAGTGGCATCCTGACTTGTCATGTTAACCCATGGCAGACAGCTGTGACCACTCTCTGTATACATCGCCATATCACGGTAGTCTGCTCCGTCACCGGTCACACAGCCTGAGTGAGCTGCGTTGTAAAGAGATAACATCTAATCAGTCTGGACAGATGATGTAGGAAGTGTTTACAATTCCTGATTCATATATATTTTTAGATGCGCATTTTTAAAACTATGTTTTGGACCCAATTTAGGGATTGGATAAGGAGTACTCTTAATATTAACATTCGCTTAGACAATGAGGCTATCCTTTTTGGTATTACACAAAAATCTTGGAGTGCTCTTAATCTGATACTTCTTTTGTGTCGTTTCCATATCTATAACATAAAAATGAAAGATGAAAATGAGTGGAAATAGACCTTCTCTTGCATTATTGAAACTGAATTTAAAACTGATTTTGGGGGTTGAACAAAGAATTGACTAGAGTGAGATTCGAACCAATGACCTCTGGATTAACGTGCCGGCGCTCTGCAAACTGAGCTATCTAGCCTTATATTGGCGGTGTCCCTATTTTGTCAATATCTTTGTTTAGGGGTGCCAGTCAGAAGCCATACAACCGTTAACTGCCGTGTAGCCAGGGATCACACCCAAATTACGATACAACCTGGGATGCGACTTTTTGTTTCAGATATCAATATAAATTTTGAATTTAAAACTGTATGATACTTCAGATAAATACATCTCCATTACCAATGATTCCACTGTTTCTTTGCTGTTGATGTTATGGATTTTCAGCGTGTTTGTAATTTCCTCGGTGGAAAAAAATTCATATCGACCCTTTTAATGGTGTAGCAACCTTGAATTTCTCCCATTTATATTAATGTTACCAAACCGAGGCTGGAAGAACAAAATAGTCTGGTTCCTATTTGCAAAATGATTATTAGCATTCATTCTTGTTATTCGATTAGAGACCATGACCAACGAGAGGCAGCATGATAAAGGTATATAGCGACATCGTTGTGTTAGATACCATTATAGCCTAACCCATTGAGTCTTGGTAAGTACATGTATTACCTAAAACCACTCTCAAAGTCAGCTGACCTGGAAAAGAGTGCAACCATAATACACTGAATAGTTACGACAGTCAGTTTGCGTATATGTGTTGGGTTCTTTTGTGTTTTAACTTATCTTTCAGTGTATGTGTAATTAATGGTTTTAAGTCTCCCACTGACAAATAAATATTGAATTGAATTGAATTGAATCACAAAGTTGACGTTGTTATCGATATCGCATATAGCGACGTCGTTATAAGCGACCCTTAACCACTGAGAGGCTTCGAAACTACGGCTTGAGCTTGGGCTTTACCAGTTATTTAGAAAACATTCGCTTTCTTTCGGGGTTCAAGCAGGCAGACGGAGCCCAAGCCCGGGCCCGAGCATAGCCGTGGTTTCGAAAAGGGCATTATTACATCGAAGCAATTTGGATGCGGCCCAAGAACGAAACGATGTCCAAGTTCAATGGACGGCAACATAGGCCTTTCAGCCACCGAGAAACCGTTAACATTCGTACTCGGGCTAGATGGAAAAAACAACACTTCAGCCCAATTAAGAATGCGACTCTTTGGACATAATTAACGTAGGCAAATTACCGTGGCATGGAGTTAAGTTCGAACAATAATAGAGGCCGATGCTGGTTGATTTCTGTACGTAGCAACTTGGCCCGTAGCGGGTACCAACGAAACGGCAATAGTTCTCCACCAAATCTGTTAAAAAAGAAAATTAAAAAAAAACACAAGGAATAAGTAAGACTAGATACGCCACAACAACACCCAATTCCATAAAGCTGTTTTCCGGTAAGCAATTTTTTTGTGCTTACTGTAGCAGAAAAAAAGTGTGCGTGTAAGCATAAACGTACTTCACAGTTATTTCTCAAGGTAGAAGAACAATTTTAGCAGGCTCGCATGTACACTCACCATGAATTCGCTTTGTTAGTCAATTGTGTACTTACCGAGGGTTAGCCAACATCTACCCTTGCTTATACGGTTAAAAGCTTTGCTTTATGAAGTAGAAATTCTGCTATGGGACGCTCCGTAAGCACAAAATGGATGCTTTAATGGACCCAGGGCAAACTTCATAGCGCTGCTAAGCACACAAATTTGCGTAGCATGAAATATCTCCCTTCGATAAAAAACAAGAAAGATAACCAATCCACGTGATTTTCAGGGCAAACAAACAACAGCTGAATACCAGTAAGAAAGCAACATGCAACAAATGGAAATTTGGTTGGTAATCCTGTTTTTATCAACAAAGAAATTTCATGCTAAGCAAATTATTGTGCTTAGCAGCTCTATGAAATGGGCACAGGTCCCTTGCATTGGTGGTCACCATCATTAAGATAAGCCTTTCTGAAATATATGGCGGACACACAATGCAACGGTTTGGGTAAATTTGTCTGTACATACCCAATCGTAGTGTCCGCCATGTCTCAAAAGGCTAAAGGGAGAAACTCTCAGCCAATGATAGGTAATGTGGTAACATAAGCTACCCCCACTCAGAACCCTTCCCCCCTCTTGCCCCACCCCCCAAGTAGGTAGAACATGTATAGTTTAGATCTATATAGCCCACCACTTCGTGTGTTTTTTGTTCGCTCCCCCCCCCCTTTTCAAGATCACCGAGACCTGAAAAAATGGATTCGAGACTAGTTTTGAAACAGAGACCTCTGTCAAAACCTCCAAAGTATTTTCGTCACGAATATAATGTTCTAGTTCTAGGTCCTTTTCGGAACCCAAGCTTCGGTTCCGGCTCCATGACGTACATAATGTATGCGCTTTAAATTACACTAGCGGGATGCCGCGCTTCGCGCGGCACCCCGCTAGGATATAAAAATCCTTTACACAAATATTTCGAAATGTGGGTGAGGGTGTTATACGCCTCTCTCAATATTTATGCATGGCGTCATAATTCTAACCCAAAATGAAGCTATTCCGCACGTCCACCACTACTTGCAGTGGCTGTACCCACCTCGTTTTGGGTTAGACAACGTACCTTATGCATCTAGAAACTATAAGGCTCCCCCGTGATCCTTATAGGGGTCTAATATGTTGGGCCTCCCTAACGTTACACGTTTTTCAAATCAGCGTTGATAGGTGAAACTGACCGTTAGCCAGCAATAACTAAAGTTTCTTTTGTACTACACTACCAAAACTTTCTCCACACACTCAATATACATTCATAATGCTTGCATTTCCTTTTTAAAAAACATCGTCAAAAATGACACATTTACGTCCCACGATACACAGCGTTGCTACAGCACTATAAGTAAAGCGAGTTTTTGGAACATGCTGTGTGCCATAAATCTAATTTATCTACTGTTTTTTTTTTCGGGGGGGGGGGGGCGGGGGTGGTAAGAGCGTAGGCCTCTTTTTAGTTTATTCTCATCTGAATTGGTCTTGTAAACTTTCTGGTCAATAGGCTGCATGTATAACGGGAGCACTTAACGTGAACGTCAAAAAAGTGTTTTGCAGGCAGAGATGCCAAGTCCAGAGGCTAGCTATGTGTGAGATTTTTCAAAGCTCAACCCCCATCCCCCCGGAAAAAAAAATTGCCAGTTTAAGAAGGCCTTTTTAAATCGCCGCCCAACCTTTTTTTTATTTTTATTTTTTATAAATAAATAAAACAATGTGAAATTTAATTGTGGACAAAAAGTGTTTCAAAATGCATCAAAAGCCTCCTCAGAATAATTAAAACTCACTTGAGGTACACAGGAGATGTTGATGGTTAATGTGGAGGTTCGATTGTGTCAGATTATATCCTTCCAAACTTGAAAACAATAGACTAAAAATGATGTCCAAAATCAATCGCTCACTTCTTCTGCCTGTTGTGTCTTCGCTAGTGGAGCGCATTTCAACGAATTTGCTAAAAAAATCGGAACAAACTTGTGCGCAATAAGCGTTTTGCGCTCTGCCGAATTTGAGCTGAACCTACTGGATGAGCAAAAGCGTGCGCAATCTGCAAATTTGCGCTCTGTTTGTACAAATTTTGTACAAAAAATGTCGTTAATTTGTTTTCCCGATCTCGCCCCAATAATGGTTGATGTGCGTGTGAGCGTGAGACAGAGCCCAAATGCGTGAGTCTCACGCCTAATGCGTGAGACTTGGCAGGTCTGGTTTTGTTTTATTGTCACTTTGGGCTTATTGCATCTCGCGAAATTTGAACGACAAACGACACAATTTCTGACCGCGTTCATGTTCACGCTGCTCTAGGAACAAACCTCCATACATCCCATATCTCTGGAACCCTATATCGTACAAACTAAATAAAAACGATAAACTCGTTCCCACTCCTTAATTTTCTCTAACTTATTTCACTTTCAGAAAGCATGTCAAGTCATGTTTAGGGTTTGTTACGTCCAGTTTGGGTCAATAGACAAACTCCTAAAAATGTACCCCATTCAGCCGCACGAGGTCTCTTTTGTTAATCTCCATCAGTAACCAACCCGACGGGCCGATGGCTAAATTAATCTTCATAATGGATTTGGCAAAATGTACATTCTGAGACCTGACCGACACACTGCTCTAACCAAATTTGTGAATGGACTTATTCAAAAGGAAACTTAATGTCGTTTTGCTTAACAACTTTGACCAAATGCAAAGCAAAGTTCTTTTTTTTTTACAGCTTCAAAACAGCCTTTGACGTGTGTGTATAAGTTTCACCATAGAGTAAGGAATGGTTTCACAATTCTACCGCCATGGTTAAACTCTGAAACTGCAACATTATACCTCCATGAACAGACCGTATTCTAAAACGGTATTCATGTACCCATTTGAGTTTACTGGCAAAAGGTCCAAGGTCGCCACCCACTGTCAACCTAAAGTGGTCCCACGGCGACCTTCTTCACCAAGCAACAGGTGGCCTGTCTCAAACCAGACAACACACCACTCACAATACACTGACCAGAATGGCTCTTTGTGTAAGGCCCCCCCCCCCCCCACCCCAAAATGTTATTAATTGTAAAGTTCCCTTAGACACCTTCCAACCTATAGCCGGCCCTACCCAATGTTTCCAAATTATTAAGCTTCCGTTTGATCCCATCCTTGTCCATCTCGATAATTCTCATGCCGTTTGGAAGTGAATGCTTTTTTATAAATATTCTCCATTTAATCTTTTCAACAAATGAGTCACCCGCAGAAGGATTTCTAGGAAGTCTGATAACAACGTCGACCAGTGGTTGACACATGGTCACCTGCGAAACATCAATCTACGGTACTTAATCCATTCAATGCAAATTCGGTATAATTCGTGAGATTGGTAGGGCGGATCGAATGGCGGGTGGGCGTTCAAGGGGCAATGAATGAACCAATCCGGAGCACCATCTGCGAAACACTGTCCAATGAGTCGCCTGTCAGAAAGATTTCTAGGAAGTCTGGTAACAACATCGACCAGTGGTTGACGCACGGTCCTTGCCCAAACTTCCTCCAATCACATGACTTGTAAGTGCGAGTTTGGATCCGGGTTTTGCAGACTTGCAACCCGACGTCTGAAACCACACAAACGTATTGAATTCCACACAAACAACCGTGTTGGATTCCACAAGGATGCCATACCACTGGACCTTCTAATTTTCAATCCAAGATGGCGCAGGTTACGCTTTTAATAGTATAGATATGCAGCCCAGCCGAAGTGGATAACTTGGTTTCGAAAGGGCCAGAGGCACTGCCTCTTGACTCCCTTGTACAATAGTCACACCAGGCTATACCGTCTGCTACACTTACAAGTTTGGTGGCTGTCAAACTGCACGTACAAAATGTTAAGGATATCACTTAAAGGCACTGGACACCTTTGGTTAATGTCAAAGACCATTATTCTCACTTGGTGTATTTCCCAGATGCATAAAATACCTAATGTGTGAAGATTTGGACTCAATTGGTCATCGAAGTTGCAAGAGAATGTCGCACAATTTTTTCCACAACTTAATGGCTTCAGTTGAAGTATTTTATTATTTTAGTGAGAAATTACCTCTTTCACAAAAACTACATTACTTCAGAGTGAGTCGTTTCTCACAATGTTTTATACAATCAGTAGCTCTCCTTTGCTCATTACCAAGTAATTTTATACTCTAACAATTATTTTGAGTAACTACCAATAGTGCCCATGCCTTCAAGAGTGTCACTCTAAACACTTTATATAACACTTGAATTGGGTCTATACCCTCTTCAAGTAATACCAACCTGAGTTCGGATAGTTCCCCGGCCCGTGCTTCATGTCCGAGACGTTTGCCCAGGGCAGACATTCGAAGCAGTCATTGAGCCCGTAGGCATTCTTGGTGCACGCCCCGGCCGCCGTCCCGTTGTACTGTCGTGTAAATACATTAACGCAGTCCCACTGAGCTGTAAATAAAATAAGGGAATCACCATCCATCGTTTTACAAATCACATCTTAATATTGTGTTATCCCCCTAAAACGGGGGGCTTTGAAATAAAGGGGTTAATGAATCTTAATAGGTAACACACAACTGTCATATGAAATATTACAAAAATTCTATCTTGTTCAAGCCTATATAAGAGCAAGTTGCCCTGGAAAGAAAACGCCACTGTGCTGGAAACGGCTTAAGCGTCGTAAAGAAAATAACGAATTGAAATTGTGAAAAAAAGTAAAAGTCGAAACAAGGCATAAGATTAAAGGCACTAAACACCTTTGGTAATATTGTATAAATAAACCAGTATTGTTCTCACTTGGTATAACATATTTATTAATAAATATGAAAAATGTTTGCTCAATTAGTCATTGAAGTTGCAAGAGAATAATGAAAGAAAAACACCCTTGTTGCACAACTTTGCTTTCAATAGCATATTAAAAGGCTTCAGGCGTGAATGTTTTCCTAATTAATTACTTCTTTCTCGAAAACTATGTTACTTCAGAGGCTCTTCAACAGCTCCCCATTACTCGCTTAACGTAGCAAAAATAATTGCTTAAAACCATTCGGATTCCATGCTAAACGTACACGAGCTTAAGCACGTAAACAATCTGCGCGCGGAGATTTTAGATCGTTTGCTTAAGCAAAACAGAAGAAGGCAGTGTATTTTGCACTGTGTGCATGGCCTAGGGCTGCTTAACGGTAAGCAAATATGTTGGCTTAACGTAGCAACAAAAATTGCTTAAGCGTAAACCTATTTCACCAGCGGTTGCTAGCTTAAGCTCGTAAACAAACTGCGCGCGCAACATTTTAGATCGTTTGCTTAAGCGAAAAAGCAGAAGGTGCTGACAAAATGGCGGGCGAAATAAATGCGGAGTGCACTCGAGTGGCGATAAAAAAATCATCACCTTCTGTGTCTGATATGTATTATTTGTAATGGTTCAAAGTGCCCCTCGAAAGGTTTACACACTAACTTGAAAGTAAACAAGAAGATAATACATTGTACAGCATTATTCTGAAGCATTTTAGACACTCGTTTATTCGCTACACCTACCATACAAACGCACGTACAATCACCGCTGTGCCGGCACAATAACATCGTTTGCAATGAGTGTTGCACTATGCGCTGTGTGAATAGGGTGCTTAAGCAAAATAGAGGCTTTAAGGACCATTTTTGTTTGCTTACCTATGTAAGCAAAAAACCTTGCTTAAGCAAGGGTATGAAATGAACAATTTGCTAGGTGCGCCCGTTAAGCACAAAATCGACCGTTACGGGATGCAGCTCTTTGAAACTGGGCCCGGCGCTTAAACAGGGTGCTTAAGCAATGGGGCTTAAGGACCCTTTTTGCTTGCTTGCCTCGCCGTTTTAAGCAAAAAACCTTGCTTAAGCAAGGCTATGAAATAAAAAACTTGCTAGGTGCACCCGTTAAGCACAAAATCGACCGCTAATCAGCTCTATGAAATTGGGCCCAGCTGGTCTATCTTCCAGGGCACCTTTGGCTCGGTTAAACTATTCGGGGCGGGTAATATACCCGGGAGGAAAACTTCCTGGGCTGTTCGCATTGGACTTAAAAGGGTAAGTTACCCATCGGCTCGGTTAGTTTACCCAAATTAAGTCCAATGCGAACAGGGCTTAACACGAGAAGAGCGAACGTAGATACCGTTGACCAGTAATACGAGTGCGGATGACCTGCGCACAGTAGTAGTACGGGCGTCGTGCTCAGTGTGGTACACATTACGCACTGTGTAAAGTTTACGTGTAGGCCTACATGTGGTTCCGTCTGTTTAGGAGTGAGAATTGTGACTGCCTTGAGCGAAACTAGAACGTATGGCGATATTACTTACTGGTCAATGCCCCTAATGGTTGTTATTCCAAACAGAAATGAACGAGATTTAGCCAGGAATTACAAGACCGGGTCTCCATGTCCGGACAAGAGTTGATTCACACTTTAAGAAATTGATCTCACACAATGATACTTCCTTGTACACACGTGATCAGTTTACATCTTGTCGTATTGAATGTCCGTAAACCATTCGCCGAGAGGTAAATTCCCGCCAAATCCCCCAACAAAGTAGTAGGCCTATAACTCGGCAGCAGTCGCTTTGATCTTCTCTTGCGGCCCAAATATAGGTACGACGGTTTCGTAAGTGCAAAAGATAAGCTGCTGATTTAGGTAATGGCTTAGATGCTTGATGCCCATGGGTAATGTTGTGTGAGTTTTTCCTGGTCGTCTGAAGCAAACATGAGGTGTAAAAAGGCAACAGAAAAGGAACTCCAATTCGTATACGAATAGTCTCAGTAAACGTTTATAGGAAATGTATGCAAAAATGAGCAGAGCACCATAGCTACGGGCAATTTACATCAAGTTGTGTTTAGTAGGTACACTGTAACATACTAGTCTTGCTAAGCAAGACGTTTTAAAGACACTTGACACTATTGGTAATTGTTAAAAACCAGTCTTCTCACTTGATGTATCTCAACATAATAAAATAACAAACCTGTGGAAATTTTAGCTCCAATTGGTCATCGAAGTTGCGAGATAATAATGAAAGAAAAAAACACCTTGTCACACGAAGTTGTGTGCGTTTAGAATTTAGATGGTTGATTACGAGACCTCAAATTATAAATCTGAGGTCTCGAAATCAAATTCGCAGAAAATGACTTCTTTCTCGAAAACTACGCCACTTCAGAGTGAGCCGTTGCTCAAAATGTTTTATACTAAAAATTTATATCAACCTCTCCCATTACTCATTACCAAGTGAATTTGTTATGCTAATAATTATTTTGAGTAATTACCAATAGTGTCCACTGCCTTTAAGCTTAGCTTGAAAACTAAACAGCTTTGTGAAACAGATAATAAAATGAGAGAGACGTTGCGAGGAAGTAGTGTGTGAGATTTTAGAGTTATCCTGGATCTGCAGTGCAAGCCGAGCTCACTTTTCACACTGACTCACACTGTGTACAATCCTCGGGTTTTGTATGATGTATGCAAGAAAAGTTTAGAGATGCTATGTCAGTTTTTTGGCCGATTTGACCCCAAAATTTTGATTTAAAATTCAATAGGTATTTTGATGGGGGTCGAGAAAGTTACAAGATTTCATTTGAGCCATTGCTCGAAAAAGTCCGCCAATTATTAATAGCAGTGAAATAAAGTGCTCAAAATTAGTTTTTGTCGGGATCCCGACAATATATCACGTGACCAATTCTTATGTGTTTTATTAAAAAAAAAAAACCGTTTTAATTTTTTTTGTCATGGTTCCTGACCTTTAAAAGTAAAAGCTAAAAATTTTTTCGTTAGAGCGGGTAATACTCTTTGAAATACCATTCACTAAAAATTGTGTTTGTTTTTTTAATGTTTGGGGCCAAAAATCTGACATAGCATCTTTAATGGACGTCGCTTTTTTACGCACCTTTCAACGGACTTAGAGGTCTTCTAATGATAACAAGATTCTGGCAGAAGAAATGTTATTGACTGATGAAATGTGCGATTTAAAAAGTAAATTACACGAACGATACGCAGCACCGTTAACGTCTGACAACTGGAAATCTCAGTGATACGTCGCTTATTCTTAATCGTGTATCTACGAAGCCATTACGTACTAGCTACTGAAAGTTTGCTGGAGATGTTAATGGTACGAGTGTGTTAAGAATTTGTATAAAAATTGATTTGCCTATATTTGTGATTTTTTGACAGATAGGTTATAAAAGCGACGAATTGTTTGTCGGACACGGTGGGTTGCACTTAATAGTTTGAAATTATATACGGTTTGTCGGACAAAATAATTTGTTGAAATTTTGTCAAATTGTATGCAGAGACATTGCGTTTTAATGTCAGACGCATTATCGGCAAGACGGTAATTTCTAACTGCACGTATTTATTCAACGTAGCAGAGTCTACCGTTGCTGCACTGATTAATGGGAAAATCCGTTTTAAGCTCCGTAATCCAACGACACGTGTTAACTAATCCCATTGATATAACTTCATTCTACTGCACATCTAATTCAATCTTTATTGCTTTGCATAATATCGGGACCTATAGTCACGAACTCGATACACTTGATATAGTACAATCACTATATTAAAGGGAATACATATTCGTTTGGTAACCACTCATACAATTAAGTCAATCAAAACTACAACAGCTTTCGATTAAAGCATTTTGAGAATCAAAATCATCATGTGATGTCAGTTTTGATGCCACACATTGTGATAATGGGAAGCGTTGCTGCAGTAACGATTCTCAGATTGTGTTTTCATGAGTAGGGGTGTAACAGTTCCGTCCTATGGCCCAATTTCATAAAGCTGCTTAGCGGCCGATGTTGTGCTTACTGCACGATTTCCATTTCACAGCGCTGCTAACCGTAATAAGCAAACGAAAAGGCGTGCTAACCATACGGTGTTTATTGCAACAACAAAAATCAATGGGAACGCCCAAGATGACCGCCTTTTTTTCTGCTAACCTATGATATACGCTTGCACCTTAGCACACAATTGCTGGTACAGTAAGCACGAGATATTTCTTACCGTTAAGCAGCTCTATGAAATTGGGCCCTGGCTTAACCCCAACATGTAACCAGTGGTATATTTGGGATTGATTAGATACAATGTACTACCAGGCATGACATTTCGGTCCCCAAGAAACAAAAATGAAAACTTTATTTAGTACTTACATGTATTTTTTGTGAAGGCTCATGTTGTTTAAAGGCAGTGGACACTATTGGTAATTACTCAAAATAATTGATTGATGGTGTAAAACATTGTGAGAAACGGCTCCCTCTGAAGTGACATAGTTTTTAAGAAAGAAGTAATTTTCCACGAATTTGATTTCAAGACCTCAGATTTAGAACTTGAGGTCTCGAAATCAACCATCTAAACGCACACAACTTCGTGTGACAAGAGTTTTTTCTTTCATTATTATCTCGCAACTTCGATGGCTGATTGAGCTCAAATTTTCACAGGTTGGTCATTTTAAGCATATGTTGAGATACACCAACTGTGAAGGCTAGTCTTTGACAATGACCAATAGTGTCCACTGCCTTTAATCCAAAATTGTTATTTTTTCCCAACAGAAAAAAAATCGAGACTAAAGTATAGGAAGAACATTATGCCTGTGTACATTTTACTTCTGGATAATATTTACCTTCGGCACAGAGCACCAGACCAAGAACGATGAGCCAAGACGAGACGAAACCGTGGTGGTCCATGCAAAGGACGCGACTATACCGTCATCAGACACCTCAAGACGGTACGGTACGGTTCTTGGTAGCGGCCGACAAAGGAAATAACTTCACTTCTGCCGAAAAAAAGAGAGAAAACAAATCAATGTTATAGCGAACTCAAGTTTTGAACCCAAATTGCACGCTTCTGCGGTTACTGATAATACTAGCCAAGGCGAAAGACGTTGAGCATCGAAACAAAAACCACCGGCTCTTTTAAGAGTCAAAACATCGACACAAAGATCATACTACGGTGGGATCAAATTTATAAATTTGTTTTAAAGAGTGTAGACGTACATTGTTTTCTATTTAGCTTCTTACGGTACCCACTGTTTAAAAAAGGTAGATTTGAACTGTCTCACCGGGCAATCTCGGTGGTCTAGTTGGCAGTATGCTCTTGAATCGTCGTGGCAAAGGTCGTGGGTTCGAATCCGAACACGTATTTACTTATTACTTAAGAAAATAATTCTCAAAAACCTGAACGACATTTATTATTTGTTATTGTTCAAAATATATTACACGTAGCAACCCTACGGCTCCCTGTTCTTTTTTCTTTTTCTTTTTTTCTTTCTTTTTTAACAAACGTGCGCGTACGAACTGTGTGAAATGATACAAACTCTTTAAACTGAAGTGTTGAATTCACACTTAAAGTGCAGTCAGTGACAACTTTATAGGCTAACGATAATATTTCAACAAATATGTTCAATTACTTTAATCTTGCAACTATCACGATGAATTTACTTTTACAAAGAGTTGTCGCACTCACATAAGCTCGTATGTATACGCCTGCAACCGTGGACCTCCTTGTCTCTTTTTTACACGTTTTCCAACTATTGACCCTTCCCGATCTGTGAACCCTATTGTTCTCTTTTGTTATGTACCCGGTTTGAAAGTGTATACTTTTTAACCGCTCCCTTTAAAATGTTAAGTTTAAAACAATTAGTTTTTAGAGCAATAGGGCGACAGGCATGCTACGATCATCATTATTATGAGGGACACTGGTTGAAACAGTAACCAATTCCTTTGTAACCTATAGACCCACAACAACACATGAAGAACAACCAATTAAAATGAAATTGGAATAAACACCGGACTTGGTGGCCTTCGGAATACTATATATTTGTTTAGTTTTGTTTTAATTGGCTGGATACATACATTATTTAGCTAATAAATGCTTTGTACTTTCAAGATGGTCATCAAAGTAGATGTATTTGGACAAATCGAGGTCTTATAAGCAGAATTATGCGGGCACCCTTTACTGATAGGCCTACATATTAAACACATAAATATTGACACAAAGGTTGATTCTGAACACGCATGTAGTGAGACCTGCTTTTATTCATTAAAGCGGATATATAAGGTGTCATGCACGCTTTCCTTTATTATAGGTATAAACGGGCAGAAATCAATACATTCTTTAAAAAAAAAGTGAGCGTACTTGCGGAAAACATCGGCTTTTGGCAAAATTAAATCAAGAACAAAAATTGGAAGTTGGCATGTTTATTTTGTGATCACAGATCTTCCCCATTGTTTCCCCGTAGACCAAAGCAATTAATCGAGCGAGAAAGCTAACAATTAACGGTTTAATAGTAAATGGGGCACCATGGTAACGGTGGAAAACATTGTATTTTAAATTGATAATGGCGGTCGAGTGTGAAGAATGACATTTACGAATGAGTCAAAAGCACGTAGAATATTTCTCAAAGAAAACGTTAAAAAAAAAAGCATACAAAAAGGGGATTTCATCATTGTTTTAGTTTTTTTATTTTTGAGTTAGATATAAAGAACATATGCTTAAAGGGACCCTTGGATCGAGCGAGTTGGTCAATGAAAATCTTTTGAATCCCTTTGTTATAAAAATGCATATGAAAGAGTCATTTAGAAAGATGTTTTATAAGTGGAATAACATTATTACACGAACGCACCCAATATTAAGTGTCACCGTCAGTCAACTCGACAAACATTTAACAACTTGTAAACAAGTCTACCATCGGAAAGAGAAAAACCTTGTTGGAAATAAAGGATACCTGACTTGGGTTGGAATGCAGTTTACCTTTAACTTTTCAATATCAGTCTTCACTTCTGCTTCCGGGGAGTAATAGATGTTCAGTAATTATGTACGCTATAAGGGCCACTTGAATCTTGCACAACTCACCAAGCTCCGACCGGGATAAAGTGTCAATGTGTCGACAGTAACGCGTTATTGACCGTCTTCAAGTCCGTAGGCTGTGTGTTTCTTTTTAAGTGCTTTAGTGCTGGGAGCTAATAAAGGGTGGTTTATGCATGCGTGGGTAATATGTTTCAAACTAAGCCTGGTTATTCATTTTTCATAATTCAGACTGTAAAACGCACTTCTGAATTTCATTAGGTTGTTGTCAAGAAAGAGAAGATTTTGAAAAGGGGTGGTTTATGTATTGTATGCGTGGGAAGTATTTTCACTCAGCCTAGTCATTCGTCTAACAGAATTCAGACTGTAAAAATGCGTTTTTGAATATCATTAAATGTTTGGTACAAAATGAGCAGAATTGTAAATAGCTTTGTTCTTTTCTCTATACTTTGTACTATTTTTAAAGAACTTCCTGTTTTAAATGTTTCAAGCACAATTGTGACGTCGTCGGCTCCAGAGCTCTGCAGAGCAAACGTTCACAAACCTTCTATATAGTCCCTTTCACATGAGAGCAATTTAGCAAGGGTCCCTTGATAAATTGTAGCATTGTTGTAAAAATTTACAAAATGTACCTCGTGTGAAAGGGCAAGTATTGGAGTGTCCAGGGTCCCGTGTAAAATCTTGTCCAACATTGCTACGCTGTGTCCGAGGTCAGGACATACGACAGTTTTCTTTTTAAGGACACTGGACACTGTGGTGTTTCTCAACATATGCATAGAATAACAAAACTGTGAAAATTTGAGCTCAATTGGTCATCAAGGTTGCGAGATAATATTGAAAGAAAAATCACCCTTGTCACACGAAGTTGTGTGCTTTCAGATAATTAATTTCGAGACCTCAAGTTCTTATTCTGTGGTCTCGAAATCAAATTCGTGGAAAATACTTCTTACTCCATAACTACGTTACTTCAGAGGGAGCCGTTTCTCACAATGTTTTGTATTATAGCCTCTCCCCATTACTCATTGCCAAGTAAGGTTTTGTACTAATAAATATTTTGAGTAATTACCTATAGTGTCCACTGCCTTGAAATAATGCAAACAAAATAGTTTTTGGGCTGATGTTTCGACCCTTAGTAGTGTCTTTCTCAAAGGCTAATACATGAATGGGGTTATAGAGAGCACACAGAAAGGAGCAAGGGGCAAACAATGAATAGGGAGGCAAAAGGGAAGATGAGAGGAAGGGGCTGGTTTGACCACCGCAAGAAGATGGAAACACAAAGGACAATAACAAGGTGGGAAGAGGGGAAATGAGGCAGGCGGGAGAAGATACCACAGATATTCACCCTTTCAGCCTGCCTCAGTAAACAATTCTTAGACCGCTCTATTATTCTGACATCCCTATGTTCCGACCACTTCCCGAACAATCCCGCGTGGTTTACACATTAGGGTTATCTATGGGGCGCCGTATGTCAACTAATTGTTTAGCGGAGTTTTTTTTCAACATGTTGTTTTCATCGTGGTTTGTTAAACTTGGATGTAAGCCGCAGAAAGTGCGGCCAAATATGTCGAGGTTTACATAACATGAATAACACAATCAAAGCTTAGGAATTATGGTCTTTAAACCAAAAACTTAGTTCATCATCGGTTTAGTGACCTTACGGAAAAGGCGCTGTATTAAATATTCTATTGAATGATTGATATAGCGCAAATCTTAAGACATTGATTTATTTTGTGGTTACCATACCATGAATAATACAATCAAAACTTAGCTCAGACGACTTGTGTGTATAATGATTATTGTATTTCGATATAAGTGGCTGGAATGGTACTCGCAGCGCTTTGTGACCGTAAAAGGCGCTTTGTTGAATACGCTATATTGAATGATTGATTTGCATCACAACTGAAACGTGTTCTCACCATAAACACTAAGATATAAACCATAGAAAGTGCTGTCAAATTTGTAGTGGTTTACAGACCATGAATAATACAATCAAAGAGTAGTCCAGGTGGCTGTGTGTATAATGATTTTATATCAAAAAATTCTTTTTCTATAAAGTGGCCGAAACGGTAAATCAGCGCCTTGTGACCGTAATGAAAAGGCGCTATATTAAAACTTCTATTGATTGATTAAATTAGCTTTCATCTGAAGACAATTGATAATGGTTTACCGTGGTTTGTTACACACCAAGATGTACACACCTTTTGAGGTTTACCATAATTAATACAATCAACGCTTAGAAATTATGGTTTATCATCCATAAATTGAATACAATCATAAGGGAATCAATGTGTGGTGAAGATGTTTTCAACTAATGGTTTAAACCCAACGAGGCCTGGTTCTTGATAATTTTACCGAGACGAAGTCGAGGTAAACTATCAAGAACCAGGCCCAAGTAAGTTTTTATGCTAACAATATTATTATTTTGAGTAATTACCAAAAGTGTCCAGTGCCTTTAAATGAGGACCTCGAACTTGAATGTGTGGCTCATTCTCACATGCTTTTTTGCCCTTCTGCAATTACCCCCGTTACCACTTCTTGACGTCAAAATCGCATCGCATTCGCAGGAATTAAACGGGCTTCTTCAAAAACGCGTCAACGAACACATCATTAAAACATCAACCTATTGCAATACAATTAAAATACGATCACTGGATAATGGGTCGCTGGCATTTTTGAGTGGTTCAATCCATAGAGCTGTACGCACAGCTGGCTTTGTGTATAAAGGTTTTATATTGTTGCGGTATAAGTGTCCGTAATGGTAATCGCAGCGCTTTGTGACCGTAAGGAAAAGCCGCTTTATTAAATATTACATTGATTGATTGATTGATTGACCTCACATCTCAAGAAAACTGACATGCGGTATAATAACCACCTGCAACTCATGCTGAAGAAATACTCCGGAAAAACAATCTTGAAGACAGAATAATCTGAACACTACTTGATGTATATAGAATTTTTTAAATACATTTAAAAACATAGATTAAACAGAGACAAGTCTGAAAGTACCAATGACATGTTTATCACCTCCTTCATAAATCGAAAGTGACTTTGGCTATTTTAAAGGATTCGGGTACTTTTTCAAAATGTCCACAGATTTACATGAAACTTACAGGATTTGAAGATAATGATAGTGGAAATCTTCCCTTCAATTATTACTAACTGAGGCTGTGTAGTTTTTGAGAAATGAGAAAACAAGTCACAAAATAGTTTTAGTCTCAGAAAGACGAAAATTATTATAGCATATAAAATCCCACTAACCAGTTATGATATTATACCAAAACCATAGCATACTGTTTAAAGGAACACGTTGCCTTGGATCGGACGAGTTGGTCAAAACAAAAGCGTTTGTAACCGTTTTTTATAAAATGCATATGGTTGGAAAGATGTTTTAAAAGTAGAATACAATGATCCACACAAGTTTGCCTCGAAATTGCGTGGTTTTCCTTCTACTGTGCGAACTAACATGGTCGGCCATTTATGGGAGTCAAAATTTTGACCCCCATAAATGGCCGACGTGTTAGTCTACGAGGTAAAAGGAAAACCACGCAATTTTGAGGCATGTTTGTGTGGATCATTGTATTCTACTTTTACAACATCTTTCTACCCATATGCATTTTATAAAAAACGGTTACAAACGCTTTTCAAAGACCAACTCGACCGATTCAAGGCAACGTGTTCCTTTAAACACGTTTTACATGCTAAAACTGATACGAAGATTATTTGTTTTACTCATTTCTTAAAAACTAAAGCACCTCAGTAAGTAAAGTTTCAAGTGAAGCTTTCTACTATAATAATCTTCAAACTGTGTAAGTTTAATGTAAATCTGTGGACATTGTGTTTTGTGTTAGGAAAAGGTACATAGACCCTTTAAAGGAACACGTTGCCTTGGATCGGTCGAGTTGGTATATAAAAAGCGTTTGTAACCCTTTTTTATAAAATGCATATGGTTGGAAAGACGTTTTAAAAGTAGGATACAATGATCCACACAAGTTTGCCTCGAAATTGCGTGGTTTTCCTTTTTTGTGCGAACTAACACGGTCGGCCATTTATGAGAGTCAAAATTTGACTCCCATAAATGGCCGACCGTGTACGTCGACGAGGTAAAAGCAAAACCGTGCAATTTCGAGGCATGATTGTGTGGATCATTGTATTTTACTTTTCAACATCTTTCCAACCATATGCATTTTATAAAAAACGATTACAAACGCTTTTCAAAGACCAACTCGACCGATACAAGGCAACGTGTTCCTTTAAGTCAGTCTGGAAAAACTTCAGAACTTAATGACCTCATGAAAATCTTTGCTAGTGTTTTTTTTTAGCTAAGGAGAACCTGGCTTTCTTGATTACAAAAGAATTTAAAGAGTCACAACCAGGTGACTTACAGAAGGGAGCTTATTAAAACATCTGCAATTTCTTCCTGTAAAATAGGACTATAAGTAACACAGAATGTGAACACTAATCATCAAGAAAGGATTACAAAGTACTCGTATCATAAGGGAAGCTTACTAGCAAATAACTCACTTTTCAACAATGTGAGTACAGACTATGTGATCTTTGTCTACAATAAGTGTGACCTTCACGTTCTTTGAGTATTCTGGCAGGCAATACACTGGTCCTATGGGAAAGTTGATATTTTGTGTAATAATTTCCACATAACACCAAGAGTTGTGAAAGTAAAAGCTGGCAAGTTTTTGAGATGTGCCCCCCTTGCATTATATCAAAATTTGATCAGAATTAGACAGTGCAATCTCCATAACATATACGATTTTATGTTTTCTTCCATTGAGCTGTGTACAAATCGTGCCTGCAGGAAGTCCAGGCTCTGTGGCTCTTTTGTAAACATGTGATGTCACAAGTCAGTGACGTGAGGTCACATCGTCTATACTGAGCTGACTGTGAATTTCCGTGTGAAATAAATGTGAGGTCAAAGATACAACTGGCAGCATCTGGTCAGGCAGGTATTGGGCACTATTCACGAGCCTCATATAAGAGTAACGTCGGATGCTGAGGCTACAGTCTTGCTGGTACAACACGAAGAGTAATAGGAATAGACAATGGTAATGGAATGATGAAAATAAAGTGCAGTCTCCTTAAAAAATGGATCATGGCAATGCAATTCGCTCTTCAGTTTTTAAGTCGGTTTGGCCAAGTTATATGAATAAATGTGAGAGCGGTTTTTATGTAGCACTTTTGTCAGGTTTTGCAAGCGTGATGCGACACGGCAGCCAAACTTGACCCTGGAGCTCCGCCACCTCCGTATACAGGGTGTTTCAAAAATAAGTATACACTTTGAAAAATGTATTCCAAATGGATATTTGTTAAGTTCCCCACAATCTGGCACTAAGTATTGGTAAATCAAGGTCATAGCTTTTTAATTTCTACCAAATCGATCCTCAACTGTTCCGCATGAGTGAGTACTAGCTAATTACTTTTATCCGATTTTAATTAGCTTGCGCACAGAAGTGAAAGGATTTTAACAGAATTAAACACCGTAGTAGGGATGGTGAGGCATGTGCTTTGTTGCTCGCAAATTTGCTATAAAAAAACCGGATGAACCCTCAGTCCTCCATGAGTCTACCAAGTTTGGACGCAGACCCAATTGAAATCATCATTGGAAATGCAACATTGGATGTTTGCAGCAGATCGACCAATTATTGGTCGGCCAGATCGTTTTTTGTCAGATTCCGATTTGCACCAGTAGCTTGGTACTTCACAAATTTTTTGTAAAGTGTTACTCGTGTTGAACAGCGAATGTTTGTCGGAACCCTTGAAGTACTGCAGAGACGCTGTTAGTATGACAGTACTCTAATACCAGACATGATCTCTGTTGTGTGTACGGTGGACGAACCATGTTACATAAGTACTCAATTCAGTGCATTAATGTTGAAATGTACAGAGATGACTAGCAGTTTTATACCAAAGCTTGACATTCTGTCATGTCACATCATTGAAAATTTGTGAGCCGTAAAGCACATACCCCGCCTTCCCTACCAAAGGTGTTTGTTTTCGGTTAAAATCCTGTCACTTTTGTGCGCAAGCCAATTAAAATCTGACAAAAGTAATTAGCTAGTGCTCACTCATGCGGAACAGCTGAGGATTGATTTGGTAGAAATTTAAAAGCTATGACCTTGGTCCACCAATACTTAGTGCCAAATTTGTGTAAAAAAATCCAATTGGGATACATTTTTCCAAATGTATCCTTTTTTTTTAAACACCCTGTAGTGATTGTGCGGCAAATACATACACCATGGTTTACAGGCAGTGGACACTATTGGTAATTACTCAAAATTATGAGCATAAAACCTCACTAAAAAACGAGTAATGGAGAGAGGTTTATAGTATAAAACATTGTGAGAAACGGCTCCCTCTGAAGTGACGTATAGTTTTCGGGAAAGAAGTAATTTTCAACGAATTTGCTTTCGAGACCTCAGAATTAGATTTTGAGTTCTCGAAATCAAGCATCTGAAAGGAGATATCTTTAGCACACAACTTCGTGTGACAAGGGTGTTTTTTCTTGTCATCATTATCTCGCAACTTCGACGACCAATTGAGCTCAGATTTTCACAGGTTTGTTATTTTATGCATATGTTGAGATACACCAAGTGAGAAGACTGGTCTTTGACAATGACCAATAGTGTCCAGTATCTTTAAAATAACACTTATTGCTACAAAACATTGGTGTTATTGTAAAGGGTTGATTTCACCAAGGATTTGAAGTGGGAAACGACAGGGGAACTCATCAGGGTGGCTCAAATTTTATCTGGTTTGTGAAAAAACTTTCTTATTGCTAACTTCTTTAAACAAATTGTTGTTTTGGCCTTTTTTTTTGAGAAATCTTTATGAAATATGGACACAAATGTGCGTTTGGTGTGAATCAAATTTAATTGAAAAAAAAAATCGTCAATAATGCAGAGCGCCCCAACGGCCGCAACGCATGGGACATGATGATGACACTGGGTGCGTTCGATTAGCTTCCCTGGGGATGGGTCGACCCCGGTCTTCCCCCGGTGCGTTTGAATAGCTTTGACGTCATTCTAGGGGCTCACCCGGGTCAGCCCCCGGTGCCCTGCTTGTGAAGCATGTCACTTGGGGCTGGTGCATGACGTCACCATGAGAGGGTGAGTGATCGCTCGTTTAGCTCTTGTCAGGGGTCCACCCGAGTGAGCATCGCGGGGTCGACACAGGGAAGCTAACCGAGCGCACCAATGTTAATTTTGACTCTCTCTCTCTCTCTTCGTTATCCACAATGCGACAAGACAAATGGTGATATTTGGCGTCACGCTTGTGCATTGTGTGTTCAGAAAATATGAAAAGTTCTTTATAGATCTACAGCCAACCACCCTGCTTTCTTAGACATAATAATAATAATTTATTGAACTTATATTGCGCTCTCTCCAGGACCAGCCTGTTCGAGGGCGCATGACAGAAAAAAATTGCAAAAGATTAAGAAAATGACATACAACAAGTTAAAAGTTTAAAAAGTACACCCGTAAAAATATATAAGCAAAATAGATATACAACTTTACAAGCAAAAAAAGTGCATTAACACCATAAAACAATAAAGGCTGTAAAAACAATGCAACTTTGATACAAGAAAGCAACACTCAAATAGAGACCATACAATTAAAACTAATATACTTTAGGAAATTACAGCAAATATAGACACGGATGAAGACGGATTTAACAATGAAACTTGAGAGCGAAATCAAAAACATGGCAGCCCACTTGAAGAGCGCCCTAACTTACAGTTGACACGGGAATCAAGTTTGTCAACTACTTGCAGAACGTTTACACACGTCGAAATCATGTTTGTCAAACTATGCCTATCTTTCAGTTTGCACAATTCGGAAACATACTAGACTTGTGGACAAGTCGTTTATGGTCCCACGCGGTGAGATAGTCGAGTTGCAGCAGTGCTCTCCACGCGAACTGCTGGTTGCGCGACTGTTGCGCTGGATAGGGTTGAAGTCGGGCAGCGCGCAGTAGTCGCGCGGAGAGCACCGCTAAAACTCGGCTATCTCACCGCGTGGGACCATAAACGACTTGTCCACAAGTCTAGAAACATACTTGTTAAATAATATACTTTACAGCTTACAATTCGGAAACATGTTTGTCAAACTATACTTACAGTTGACACATTCGGAATCATGTTTGTGAAAGCTGCTGGAAAGATACTATTAGATTGTCAGTTACAATTTTGGGACGGACGGCTGATACGATAACAGTGTTTGACAAAAATCTTTGCTCGGATTAAGTATTCTCCTGCTGGCAAGGTTTTGACGATAATTGCAGATGTCGTCTCTTAACACCAAAATTGCATTTACAGAAATAGACAATATTGTAATTGAACATCTGACGCGTGTGTTCATTTGTGACAGCATGCTGTGTTACTGTACTGCATGATATTTCGTGTACACTGATTATGACACAAACAAAATGATACCGGCACAATATAGTTTTTCATGAGAGCCGGGACCTTTTTGAATGTTTGTCCGAGGATAGTTTAAACAAAGAAGCATGGCTATGCCAACTTGGTGGTTAGAACGTGTTTTAAATATTCATTGTCTAAAATATGTAATTTTTTATTATAGGTTTTCCCGGCCAATTTCATCAAAAATCCGGGTCATTTTAACTTCTGGCTCATTTAATTATAGGCAGCAAGAATCATTAAATATCGCAAAAGCCAGCAGCAAGAACTGCTCAATCATTCAATTTAATTTATGAGTAAACATTTCATAAGTTTGGATTTAAATTCAAATTCTATACGTTATATGTGCTTTCTGATTTGTATAGCTGCCTTTCAAGGCAGATGCTTTAAACTTATTTGGTAATTCTGAGGTACTGTAGTTTTTGAAAAATGAGTAAAACAGTGTCATGAAAATAATGTTCGTCTCAGTGATCATGAGGCGAAAATTATCTTAGCATGTAAAGTCGTAAAGTCGTATTTTCATGACATTGTTCATGACAAAAATAGTAAACCACCTCAGCAAGTAATATTCTCAGGGAAGCTCTCTCTACTATCATTTACCTTCAAACGGTGTAAGTTTAATTTGTAAATCTGTAGACATTGTGTTTTGTGTTACAAAAAATACCCTTTAAAGTGACCTTTAAGAATGGTCAATGTATAGTCGTCTATGCCCTTAACTGAAATTGTATGTGCATTAAGAGCTAAAAAGAAACCCTAGTTCGAGGGGATTACAAGAAAATGCATGAATTTGAATGCATGTTAATGAAATTAAATGATTTTCTATATTATGAAAAACCTATATTTCGAGTCATTTGATACAAGGGCCAATTGAGTTGTTATGCCTTCCATAAGTTTAAACGTAAAGAGAAAAGAAATCTTTTTGGAAGAGTAAATTCAACATCCTCCAGTTCCACACACTTTCCTCTCCGACCATGGAGGAAGAAACCGTGACCCGGAGGACCTGATTTATTTCGGAAGTGGTTTAAAATTAGATTTAACTCTAAATCTGCATCAGCTTTACCTCTCAAACTATCTATCTCCACAGCATGCGTTAATACCATTCATCAGATAGTCATTGTGTTATGCCACCTAGCACAATCAACAAAGACTTAACTCTATGAAGATTCGCCTAGGAAACCTAGATGTCAAATAAAAGGGTTTTCTGAAACCCGTGAAAACCTAATGATCTAATGATCTAGCCGGAGGTGACGTTTTGCCACATCATGAATATTCATTTCTTTGAGGAGGTTCCTTCACTATTTAAGTCGTGCCTCCCAGCTAGCAGTTATTATCATAATAATATACTTCGGGAAATTTATGTATAAGTTATACGAGTAATGCTTGACCTTTTTGTTCCACCCATGTTTTACACTAACCTCAAGTATTATTCCCGCAACACTGCTGTTGACAAATCTTTATATAACCACAATGCACAAACATGTGTTCTATTTTTATTAAAACCTAAAAACTCAATTTGTTAATTCCTATTAAGTGCTTTTGTATAGAACGGCCTTGTTTTCTGTCTTACACCTGTTTTTTTCCCCTGTCTTTTCATGCATGTCTGTCATTGTCTGTCCGTCCATAGGCCGGGGAACAAAAGCTATTGCTTGTCTCCGGACCTAGATGTTGCCATTTTGTTTACTTTTGTATCTGTCAACTTGATTAAAAAGTTTTTGGAATTCATTTTGAATTATTGTGAATTAAAAAAACATAAAACAGACGAATCGCTGGATTAGTGGCACATTTTCATCAACCGTCTCTGAATATTTAGGAGGGTCATACAAGGGTTTATTTGTACATGTGCACTGCGATATCAAAATAATTGTCGTGTATAAAATAAAATACACTACCGAATCGCAAAAAAAAACCACTCACCACAGTCGCAGAGCAGATGTTTCCTAGCTGACCAAGAAAGAAGTAAATAAGTACCAAAATGGTATCACGATACTTAAGATACGACCTCGAAGCAGACGGTTATGTCCCACAGTTTCCCGCCAAGAGCTAAGTTGTATAATAACACGCGGCGTTGTTGCATTGCAATAAGTCACAACATGGGGTATAGCGCCCTCACTGCATTGGTCGATCCTGAGAATGAAGACAGGTATTGGTGTTACAGAATCGGCGATTTCATTGGATAAACGTGAAGTGACGTAAGCACTTTCGGTCGTTTGCATGAAGCAGCATGCATTTGTGTTTTTATTGTAAGCACGTTTATACGCAGGATTTGACTGCGAGGTCAATCTTTGGGACGGGGATTGACGTAGGCTCAAGGCAGATATCTCTCAGGCGTGACCTTCACGAGCTTCGAAGTGTGACGTCAGATGTTCAGACTCCCACGTGTGGTTTGCATAAAGGAATGATGTCATGCGCTTAGCCCGAAGCACTGTCGTTTAATCTTGCTTCGGGCATTTCCCGATCGCTACAGTCGTTGTTTCTTGGAATATTGAAGAGGCTGAAGCTCCGGACTACTTTAATTTGCTTGATTGTCTACACGCTTCATCAACGAAAGGTGATTTAATAAAATGCTGGACACAGATATTATAGTAGCAGCTTCTTTAAGTTTTACATGTCGCAAAAACTAATTGGATATTACATACATAAGAAAAATGTTATACCGCCCATGTGATTTAAGTCAACTAAAACATCAAAGTTGTTAAACTGTCATGAAATTTGATGTGCAGTTTTTATTCAAAAACAACGATTACTTTTTATGTTTTGTCGGTAATTTTTTTTAAGTTACTTTATCAGTAGCGTATGGATATTAATTTATATTGGTAAGTTATACGGTAGGCATTAGTAAATCCATGCAGTCACGGTTATGCTTGAGTGATTTATGAGCCATTTATAACGACTTGCAGCGAAGGCACGCTTTTTGTCGTTGTTGCTGGTCTCTTGCAAACCGTACAACAGAACTGTAATTACACTGAAAAATTAACACTCAAGATGTGACGAAACGAGTTTTGGGTAAAAAACACATTATAACTATTGTTATTTATTAATTTTATTTTTATTTTATTTTTATTTTTATTTATTTATTTATTTATTTATATAATTATATATATTTATATATATATCAAATAATAAACCACAAGGGAAACTGACTGGGTACATTTTTAAATGATTTTAGGATTGAACAAAGAAAAATTGACTAGAGCGGGATTTGAACCAACGGCCTCCGGTTTAACGTGCCGGCGCTCTACCAACTGAGCTATCTAGCCCTATGTTGGTGGTCTCCCAATTTTGTCAATATCTTTGTTCGGGGGGTGCCTGTCAGAAGCCATACAACCGCCAACTGCCGTGTAGCCAGGGATCACACCCGGGTAACGATACAACCTGGGAAGCGGCAGACAGGGGATCACCTTAAGGGGATGCGACTTTTTATATCAGATATCAAATAATAAACCACAAGGGAAACTGACTGGGTACATTTTTAAATGATTTTAGGATTGAACAAAGAAAAATTGACTAGAGCGGGATTTGAACCAACGACCTCCGGTTTAACGTGCCGGCGCTCTACCAACTGAGCTATCTAGCCCTATGTTGGTGGTCTCCCAATTTTGTCAATATCTTTGTTCGGGGGTGCCTGTCAGAAGCCATTAAACCGCAAACTGCCGTGTAGCCAGGGATCACACTAGAATAGGGTAGATGGCCTTGGATTTATTTATTTATATAATTATATATCTGTATATACATATATATATATTATGAACAGGGTAGATAGCCTTAGCTTTCGATCCAATTATATATATATATATACATATATTGTGGTTTATTATTTGATATATGTATATATATATATATATCAAATAATAAACCACAAGGAACATGTGACAAATATATATATATATATATATTATATATCAAATAATAAACCACAAGGGAAACTGACTGGGTACATTTTTAAATGATTTTAGGATTGAACAAAGACATATATATATATATATATATATTTTTTATTTTTATTTTTTTTTTTTTTTTGGGGGGGGCACACTTCATGTATTGGCTTCCCTCCTCCCAAACGATTAGTGTTTCTGAACCATTTGCTTTGGTGTCTTCGAACATAAACGAATTTCACACTGCAAAAAAAGACAAATAGCATTTTACTATTTTCCCACTTCACATTTCTGCTAAAAAATCACAAGTAGTATTAACTATTTTCCCACTTCCAATTTTATGAAAAATGTACGGAACCCCTGAAGGGACATGTGACAAATAAATTGAAAAAGCAAAGCACAAAAAAAAAAAAAAGTTAGTAAAGCCTATGCAAACAATTATTTTATTCCCTTGAAATACTTTTTTGTTCCCATTGTTATATTTTGTTCCCCGACATGTGATTTCGATCTCGATGGAATGAAATAATATAAACAAACATGTCACTTGGGCCCGTATAAGCGTGATCGAAAAATAAACCTATCGGCAATTCAATAGCTTGCTCGCGTACACTGTCATGGTGTTCCATAATGTTTAAAGCCATTTTACACTTTCGGAACAAAAACAAAGTTCATAGATTTACAAATAACTAACAGGGTTTACAGAAGGTAATGGTGAAAGACTTCTCTTGAAATAATTATTATTCCATGAAATGCTTTACTTTTTTAGAAAACATCAAAACAATTATCAATTCTAGATATCGAGATTTACAGATGTATTTCAAACACATGTCATGACACGGCGAAACGTGCGGAAACAAGGGTGGGTTTTCCCTTGTTTTCTCCGATGACTTATTGAGGGTAAATTTTCACAGGTTTGTTATTTTATATATAAGTTGTGATAAACGAAGTGTGGGCCTTGGACAATACTTTTACCGAAAGTGTCCAATAGCTTTAAATGTGGGGGACACATACATGCTAAGAATGACTTACGAAAACAATGTCTCAAATTGAATCGATGAATCATTTGTGACAAAGAATAATTATATTTTAGACAAAACCCCCCTCTGGTGTTGCAGTCTATCGCGTTGGGCGGTTGGGTGGCTCTCTGTGATCGAGGACTTTCAGTTTACGTCTGGCAAATCTTTCAAACACATTTTGATTTTTTCACAAGTAAACAAAACATGAATTTCTGTGTTAACTTCTGAACCACATACGGAATCGGAGTGTCGGAACTTGGTAGAAAAACGGAACAAATCTTGATCGAAACCGTCACACTCCGAAGAAGAAAACAATTCCGCTTGCGCGAGTGGGATACATGCAATTATTTTTCTGAACGCTTTTTGACAGATGAACCTGTCAAAATGAAAAACAAAAAAAAACGCTCCATATAATATGGACTGGCACTGGACACTATTGGTTATTGTCAAAGACCAGTCTACTCACTTGGTGTATCCCAACATATCCATAAAATAACAATTAAATCTGTGAAAATTTGAGCTAAATTTGGTCGTCGGAGTTGCTAAGTTGCGAAGGTTATGTTCTTTCAGATGATTGAATTCGAGACCTTAGCTGAGGTCTCGAAATCAATTCAAATATTTAAGTGAGAAATTACTTCTTTCTCAAAAACAACGTTACTTCAGAGGGAGCCGTCTCTCACAATGTTTTATTCTATCAACAGCTCTGCATTGCTTGTTACCAAGTAAGGTTTTATGCTAACAAATATTTTGAGTAATTACCAATAGTGTCCAGTGCCTTAAAAGTGGATCAATGTGTGTAGAATCACTGACATTTATGTGTGTGTGTGGATTCGTCCTTGGCAGAATATCCAATAACGAAGTCAAATCAGCTTTCATCAGATTCAAATTAATCGACATTTAGATTGGCTTGATTAGCCTACGGAACAATTTATAGCCTATGGCCCTATGCAATGTAATTAACGTGTCTGCAGACTCAACAATTAAGGCAAATCAAACACTAATTAAATGTATACAGGATTAGTACGGGAAGCAAATATCATTGTTTTATTTTAGTCTGACAGCTTTACTGATTGTGTAATTCATACCAGAACATTTGTTTCTGTAACTCCCGTCAATAGAATGAAGTCATATTCAAGAAACTGTTTCTGAAAAACCGAAAAACCGTCAACAAAGATACTGGACACTATTGTTAATTGTCAAAGACTAGTCTTCACTGTTGGTGTATCTCAACATATGCATAAAATAACAAACCTGTGTAAATTTGAGCTCAATCGATCGTCGAAGTTGCGAGATATGAAAGAAAAAAACACCCTTGTCGCACCACGGTGACGCGAAGTTGTGTGCTTTCAGATGCTTGATTTCGAGACCTCAAATTCTAAATCTGAGGTATCGAAACCAAATTCTTTCTCGAGAAAGGTTTTATGACAATAATCAGTTTGAGTAATTACCAATATAAAGTGTCCACTGCCTTCAAAACGCAACATTTTCTCGTGTGTTATATATGTTGAAAATAGCATGTTTTTTCACAATTTTTTTGTCCTGACTCACACAACGGATTTAGCCCAAATTTCCACGTGTCTGCTAATTCATGTACGGCCTGTAATCGATCACACGAAACACGAACCCTGTATATGCGAATACTTTGTCATCTAAGGATGAAGCATCATGGTTAAGTGAGTCTTGCTTAAGGAAACAGGGATTCGAACCAACCCTTTGCTAATCAGAAACACCAAAGCTTGAGTCCGATGCCCTTACCCGCTCGACCAAGACACGACACAATAGACTCCTTTTTAAGAGAGGAATTTTGCGTCAGTTTCTAAATCAGTGCATTTTAATGCAACAGGGTGGGATGCGACGGAAGAAATTTAGATAAAAAAGAGGTCTTAAAAACGCAACCCACAAAAATAAACTTAAGGCTTTTGAAGCTACAAGAACTGCTCTTGAAAATATAAACAACACTGTTTTTTTTTAATTTATACAAAAGCGATGGCACTATCCTATAGAAAACTTTATGCGACGCAACCAAAAAAAACGCGACGCAAAAAAAAATGAAAAAAAGATTTAGCATAGTAATGGAACCCTAGATTTTTGTTTTGCATCGGGGATAACAAAAATATTCAATTTGGTTTTACCCCTATACACCGATGTTACTCGTGTGGGATTCGAACCCACGACCTAATCATAATATTATTTTGTTCTCCCTGTGCACTATGGCAGTATACACTATTGGTAATTACTCAAAATAATTATTAGTATAAAACCTTACTCGGTGACGAGTAATGGGGAGAGGTTGATAGTATTGCTAGAAACGGCTCCCTCTGAAGTAACGTTAGTTTTCGAGAAAGAAGTAATTTACCACGAATTTGATTTCGAGACCTTGTAACTAGATTTTGAGGTCTCCAAATCAAGCATCTCAAGGCACACAACTTCATGTGACAAGATTATGTTTTTTCTTTCATTATTTCACCAATTGAGCTCAAATTTTCCAGGTTTGTTATTTTATAAATATGTTGAGATACACCAAGTGAGAGGACTGGTCTTTGGCAATTACCAAAATATCCAATGTCTTTAAAGCCATTGGACACTTTCGGTACAGAAAAAAATAAAAGTTCACAGATTTACAAATAATTTACAGGGTTTACACAAAGACTTCTCTTTTTGAGAAAACATTGAAAAAATATCAATTCTCGATAACGAGAATTACGGATTTATTTTAAACACATGTCATGACACGGCGAAACGTGCGGAAACAAGGGTGGGTTTTCCCGTTATTTTCTCCCGACTCCGATGACTGATTGAGCCTAAATTTTTACAGGTTTGTTACTTTAATATATAAGTTTTGATACACGAAGTATGGGTCTTGGACAATACTGTTAACCGAAAGTGTCCAATGGCTTTAAAGCCAGTGGACACTATTGGTAATTGTCAAAGACCAGTCTTCTTACTTGCTGTATCTCAACATATGCATAAAATAACAAACCTGTGAAAATTTGAGTTCAATTAGTCATTGGAGTTGCGAGATAACTATAAAAGAAAAAACACCCTTGTCACACGAAGTTGTGTGCTTTCAGATGCTTGATTTCGAGACCTCAAATTCTAAACTTGAGGTATCAAAATCAAATCCGAGGAAAATTACTCCTTTCTCGACAATTACTCCACTTCAGAGGGAGCAGTTTCTCACAATATTTTGTACTACCAACCTCTCCCAATTACTCGTTACAAAATAAGGTTTTATGCTAATTTTGAGTAATCACCAATAGTGTCCACTGCCTTTAACCAACCAACAGTGTCTTTATGCTTTCATGTGTGTAATTAGCGACACTCATGATTGACCTGTTAATAATAACATGTGCACGGTAGACAGTCGAACCCATATTATGCTAAAAGGACAGGGCACCCGTCTCTATATCCATGTCAGTATATCCATGGAGGTAGAAATCACACTACTGCATGATGGATTTAGCACCAAAAGACACTTACTGAAAGACAATTGTCTGGTGGCTCAAGGATAAACACATGCAAATTAAACCGTTATAACATAGAAATGCTGATGAGGCAGGGCTTTATTGGAGTCTGGGAGCTCGACCGTGACTCCAATGCCGGTTCCCCGTTATTGATGACCCCTAAGAAGCTGTTTTGTTTAACCCAAAATCATTTCTTATTCACACCCAGTCAATTTCATATGAAATAAAAGTTCGCATCCCCTTCAGGTGATCCATGGCTACTGCAAGCTTCGTGGGTTGCATCATGGAGCTATGTTGTATCGTACACCTGGGTGTGATCCCTGGCTACACGGCAGTTAATTGTTATTTTTCATTTGACTGCCATGGCAACCCGCGAACAAAGATATACAAAATGTTGAGATTGTCAAATTTGTTGGTACAAAGATGGCTGATCGATCTCAAACTTACGGGTTTGTCAGTGTGCACGTATATGGTGGATTACATAAAGTTTATACACTGCCAGCAACTGATTTGTTAGCAAAAACTAATTGTGTAATGTTCCTTTAAGAGAAACATCGTGGAGGAAGAGGCTGTAAAAATACACATTACAGTAACCATTTAACGGATAATTGAGGCAAGACATGTACAAGACTTTGTTATTCAATTCTTATAATGGACGACTTAGTTTCTCTTAAGAGAAACATCGCGGGGCATACCAGTAGCCATTGAATAATGTTTACCTAGCATTTAGCAAACCATCCGACGGATAATATGAGCAAGCCATGCACAAAGAGTGCCTTTCTGCGGATTAACGGGTCACTGTACTTAAGCAAGTGGCCACTACTCACTGGTAATTACTCAAAATAATTGTTAGCATGATACAAACTGACCTGGTAACGGAGTGTGAAACGGCTCCCTCTGCAGAAACGTAGTTTTTGAGAAAGAAATTGTTTCTCAAAAATGTTGAATTGAATTCGAGGCCCCAGCTGAGGTCTCGAATTCAAGCATCTGAAAGCACACAACTTGTGCGACAAGGGTGTTTTTTCTTCCATTATTCTCTCGCAACTTCGATGACCTATTCAAACTGAGTTCAAATTTTCAGTTTTTATTTTCATTTTATATATACACATGTATGTTGAGATATATTAAGTGGTCGCGAAGACTTGTCTTTGACAATTATCAAAGGTGTCCAGGGGTCAATTTCACAATGAGTTAGGACTAGTCCTAACTAAGACTAGTCCTAGGATAACTCAAAAACGCAAGACTAGTCCTAAGTTGTGACGAGTAACTCGTCCTAACTCGAGATAAGACTAGTCTTAACTCTTTGTGAAACCCACCCCAGCCGTCGATTTCACAAAACTCTTCCTAACTTAAGATTAATCCCAACCCTACACTTTATCATGCAGACCTTAAGATTAATCCTAAGTTAGGACTCGTCCTAACTCGAGATAAGACGAGTCCTAACTGTTTGTAAAATTGACGTGCATTTAAGGTTTAATATCGACTTTGTTGATTTAGAATGTGTTTTGGGGTGTGTTGACTGTTCTATTCGTGTTGACGGTGTATTTACGGGTTTATATGGCAGGTACACGGGGCACTGACTCCACAAATGGCGCGACCGCGATCATGGTAATAAATGGTGACGTCACGTGAATTGGGTCATGTACAATATTTTACTGGTACCATTTGAAATCCAAATTGATGATCTAATTTCTCTCCGGTGCAAATCCTGATGGACTAATGTAGACTCCATAAACACGCCGAGGAACTAAAGGCACTGGATACCATTGGTAATTGTCACAGAACAGTATTCTCACTTTATCACAACACGTGCATAAAATAACAAATTTGACTCAATTGTTCATCGACGTTGCAAGAGAATATGAAAGAAAAAACACCATTGTTGCGTAAATTTGTGTGTTTTAGATGCCTAAGTAAAAAACAGGCTTCAGGCCCAAAGTCTTTTAATAATTTTGAGTGACGGTGCGTGTACCTCTTTCTCACAAACTACTTTACTTCAGATAGAGCCGTTTCTCATAATGTTTTGAACTAACAACAGCTCTGTTGCTCCTTGCCTAAACACTTACTTGGTAAACCACGTAAGTGTTAATGCTAAAAAACTATTTTGAGTAATTACCATTAGTGTCCGGTGCTTTGAATCTATTATTATGCCCAGACCTCATCAGTCTCACTATGCGCTGAAAATAAGAAATGCTGATCAGCCCCCATGGGTCTACCCTTACAGAGTTCCCCTTGAAGACATCTCAAGGGTAGTCTATGATTTCGTTTACATCTTCATTTTATACATGTCCTATGCCAATTTCCTTGTATATATAGCGTACCTTTTGTCGAGAAGTAATTTTAAGACGTAATGCAAGATGCCTTGGAACTGTTTTCCTGAATCAGGAAAACATCGCCTGTTGACACAATCTTAGAGAAGGGGTTTCGCCAAAACACCTTTGTTACTTTATGGGAACTTTGAAAATGCTGAGTGCAATATTGCTATAAAGACTTCATAAAACAAACTCGCCAAACATAGGCCCTATCCTTCCAAAAGCAAGACTTGCAAAACATTTTACTGCCAAGAAAAAGTATTGCTAACTTCCAAGAAGCAAGACTCACCAAACAAATACTTCCAAAAAAACACTTCCAAACTGTCAAACATACTGTGCTTGCAAAAACAAAACAAGAGTCGTCAAACACAAACTTGAACTAGACTAGACTTGCTAAATATAGACTTCCAAAGAGCAAGACTCGCGAAAACGAAAGATACGTTCAAACAAATTGCCTACACTTTCAATTCAAATGCTTGCGAAAACAAGAATCGCCAAACTTGAAAAACAAGATTGCTGAATATAAATTTCCCAAAAACATGACTCTCAAAAACAAAGTTATCGAACTGTCATGAACTTGCAAATTAACAATAATCACCAAACATAATATACTTCAAAAAACAAGATTTGCTAAATATAGACTTATCTCAAAAACGAAAACGAAACCTTGTAGAAGAAGCAAATTAAACTTTTGATTGGACAATGGGCATTTGTTACATAAAGACTGAGAAAACTGTCGGTCAAACTCGTTCTAACTCCAACTAACTGTCAATAGGTTTGTTCAATCCCCAACAATGCAAAAATACCATTCCTCCAATACCCACACAAGCAGTCTATATAGGCATTACTGAATATTGCCCAAATTGTTTCCCGCTAGACGAAACAGTTACGCAAGGGATTCTAGAATAACATCAATATAATGTACCACGTACAGCAAAAAATCATAAACAAAAGATTGTGTGGGGAAACTAAACCACTAAGAAAGCATGATACGAATTGCCTAGAGGCTCGTTGAGACGGGGAAATATCTCCGCTCTGGATACTCTTTCTAATTGCTCCAAGAGTATGGCATGACTTCGTTCACAATCTCATTCTCCCTTAGGGATAAGGGGGCTGTGGTTTGATGTAAAAAAACAAATGTCAGTGTTTTGTTTTGTTCCGACGACTTGTTTTTGGCTGAGCGAATTCGAAAAACGAGGTCATTGAACACGATGGACCTTTCATGTCACACCCCCCCCCAAAAAAAAAGGGAAAGCAAGTGTATATAGTTGACTGATTCGATACATAATAGCTACATGGCCCCAAAAGATATGTATTCGCCAGGCTAAACTACGCATCTTACAGCATCCAGTAGATCGAGCCCTTTGTAGCAAAACGCCACAGGTCTTCCTGAAACACAGCTTGTGAAAATTGTCTCAAACAAAAACATCTTACCCCGATCACAAGGCACGAGGAAAGCAAACATCTCGAATGGGTTTGGGGGACAGTGACACTTGGACAAATATATCGATGGGATTTTGGGGACAGTGACACCTACAGAGTTAAGACGAATGTTTTCTCGGAGCGGTTTTGCTGAAAACCCTTTTCCAAATGTTGACATCTTTCAGTCTCACATGTACAATATTATATCATTGCTTTAACGAAAGTAGTTACATCATTCGCATCCTAAAGACGATCAGAGTATAGGTCTATAGTATTCATACTTTAAGTAGATTCATAAATACCTCAGACAGTTTTGCTATTCCTATTGGTGGAGAGTGCGTCACGTGGGTATGTACAAACCTTTGTTTATAACCAGTAAAAAGTGTTGAAAAAGTGCTTGTAAGACAGTTTCTTCATTCCTATTGGTCGAGAGCAACGGCTGAAACAGTTGTGCCACATCAAATACACGCGACGCGCACAGCATTCCCTTATAAGGAGTTGTTTACCCGAGGGCCTTACCATTTTATGGCTGGAGGGGTGTTGTGTTGAAAGATATCATTGAACAATTATAATTTTTGCAATTATTTTACTTTTTGACCAAAAAGTGTTGATGTTTTTGACCGAAAAGGCATTTTTATGAATGGGAATCAAAGTGTGTTGAATCGGTTTTCAACTAGTGGTTTAAACCCGTCAAGGCCTGGTTCTTGATAATTTACCTCGACTTCGTCTCGGTAAAATTATCAAGAACCAGACTTCGTTGGGATAAAACCACTAGTTGAAAACCTCTTCACCACACATTGATACCCTTAATAAAGGTTTTGTTGCCTTCCTGTTCAACGTAAAATGTAGAATAAAGGTTTTGTTGCTTTTCACTGCAACGTAACATTTCTTTGACACGCTAACAGTGTGCAGCCCCTGATAGTATAGCAACACCAACATAAATCTTTCTTGTCGTTCCCTCGAAACAACACACATTTACCTCAAAATATGATACTGAGAGAACGAAGAAGAAACTAATTAATACTTCTTGTGCACAAACTATAATATTGTTTCAAGGAAACAAACTAATATTTTGAGTGAACGAAATACATTTCTCTGCTTTATTATGTCCACGTGTTCAATTAGTGTCTTTACTGTCCAAAAAAGTGGCTCCGTTTCAACTTTAAATCGTCCGAAAAGGAAAATTGAAAAGTGTTTGTTAATTCCACTGAGGCTACCTGCGTTGTGTGCAATGCATTGATTGTTATTGACAAAAAAACGGCTTGTCCAATTCTTCCCAAATGTCTACACATCACCTCAGTTAATATCTTGTGAAACTGGTCAGACCCTCCAGAGGATGAGATCGAGGTGACACTATCCGATATTATGAGAAACGTGATACAATCCAAACAGGCAGAAGGAGCCCCTGGGGATATATACCCCCTCCTCCGCGGCTTACTCCAAGTTTAGAATCAATATAAAGCACGACTGACCGGAAATAAAGATGAAGTAACAGCGAAAGAGAGCAGGGCTTGATTCGCGAAACAGAAACAAACGGGCAGATGGGGAAAATGGTTCGAGGGCATGAAGGCCATTGTTTGAAACATCCATCGAATATGGCACACAGTCTCAGTAGGGGTACAGTGGGGAAGATGGGACACGGGGGAAGATGGGACATTGCCTATTCCAACTTAAATCATTTCTGGCAAACCCCTTCTGCATAATAGTTTCGGCCATAACTCACTGAGCCCCCGTGCCGCGCCCCCTTTCGATGTTTGCTCTTATTATGCGGGTATCTGCGTTCCCATCAACATTGAGCGGGGGCGGGGAACGGGGAGGGAGACTTGGGAAGGAGAAAAAGTGTTTATTGTCAGTGGAGAGTAAACAGGGAGTGATAACGTTGCGAATGGGTGGCCAAAGCATTTTTTGACTGGAACTGTCTGTGGTTGCCCTTTTGTAATTTGTGTAACTTTCTGTGTCTATTATTACGTAAGCGGCATGCAGCAAACATAATTGACGTGTCCTTTGTCGATCGAATTTACGCGCGTCGGATAGTTCGTGCGCGTTAACATTGTCCATTAGTATTTTTTAAAGGCTGTAATGATTTTCTGACAACTAGAAGTAACCCATTTGGGAGACACAATATTCATAAATGATTTAGTGTTTAAAGCCAGTGGACACTATTGGTAATTACTCAAAATATTTATTTTTATAAAATCTCTCCTGGTAACGAGTAATGGGGAGAGGCTGATGGTATGAAACATTGTGAGAAACGGCTCCCTCTGAAGTGACGTAGTTTTCGAGAAAGAAGTAATTTTCCGCGAATTTGAGGTCTCGAGATCAAGCATCTGAATGCACACAACTTCATGTGACAAGGTGTTTTTTCTTTCATTATAATCTCGCAACTTCAACGACCAATTGAGCTCAAATTTTCACAGGTTTTGTAAGTTTATGAAGTTAGGAGACTGGTCTTTGACAATTACCAATAGTGTCCAGTGTCTTTAAGAACTGTCAGAAACAAATGAGGTTTCATTTAAAGGTGAAAATTTAAACAACCTTTAGTATCAGTGGCAAATTAAGGTAAATTGCTCATTTCTACTATCGAAAAAAAGTATTGTCATCATTTGACACTTTGCATGGTGAAGATACAATCTAGTAAGGTTTGCAGTAACACCATGTACATGAGTAGGATTTGAAACGTTGCATGGTGGAGATACAATCTAGTAAGGTTTGCAGAAACACCATGTACATGAGTAGGATTTGAAACGTTGCATGGTGGAGATACAATCTAGTAAGGTTTGCAGTAACACCATGTACATGAGTAGGATTTGAAACTTTACATGGTGGAGATACAATCTAGTAAGGTTTTGCAGCAACACCATGTACATGAGTAAGATTTGAAACTTTGCATGGTGGGGATACAATCAAGTAAGGTTTGCAGTAACACCATGTACATGAGTAGGATTTGAAACTTTGCATGGTGGAGATACAATCTAGTAAGGTTTGCAGTAACACCATGTACATGAGTAGGATTTGAAACTTTGCATGGTGGAGATACAATCTGGTAAGGTTTGCAGTAACACCATGTACATGAGTAGGATTTGAAACTTTGCATGGTGGAGATACAATCTAGTAAGGTTTGCAGTAACACCATGTACATGAGTAGGATTTGAAACTTTGCATGGTGGAGATACAATCTGGTAAGGTTTGCAGTAACACCATGTACATGAGTAGGATTTGAAACTTTGCATGGTGGAGATACAATCTAGTAAGGTTTGCAGTAACACCATGTACATGAGTAGGATTTGAAACTTTGCATGGTGGAGATACAATCTAGTAAGGTTTGCAGGAACACTACTCGGTTCATCCAAGAAGAAATTATTACCTGTTCGGTCACCCCCGTCAAGTGGTTCCCCCCTCTATCTATACTGGAGCTCAAATTAGACTAGATTCCTTTGTACCCAAGGAGTTTTTTCCTTTTTTCCGGATTACTTATTGGAATAGGTTTCTGAATAATGGTCAAGCCAAGTGATTGAGTCTCTGATGAGGCCAGTGGAACTAGTTAACATAAAAGACTATTCACAAGTGTGCGGCACCTAAATGTAGCCTGAGCCCCAATTGTAGCCCCAAACATGTACCTAGATGTAGCCCGGACCTAATGTTTGGGGCTACATTTAGGTCCAGGCTACATCTAGGTACATATTTGGGGCTACATTTTGGTCAGGCTATCATAGGGCTCGGGCTAACTGAGTGAAATGGTCAAGTGTATAGTGGTTTCTCAGTCCTCCCGTGATGCGATTAAAGGCACTGGACACTATTGGTAATTACTCAAAATAATTGTTATCATAAAAACTTACTTGGTAACACGCAATGGAGAGCTGTTGATAGTATAAAGCATTGTGAGAAACGGCTTCCTCTGAAGTAACGTAGATTTTGAGAAATTTTTCACTCCAAAAAATAAAAGACTTCAGGCCTGAAGTATTTTATTATAGGCGTCTGGAAGCACACACACATGTGCAACCAAGGAGTGTTCTTCTCATATAATATTCTATTGCAACTTCAATGACAAATTGAGTCCAAATTTACACAAATATATTTGACGCGTATTTTGGGATACACCAAGTGAGAAGACTGTTCTTTGACAACATTACCAATGGTATTCCATGCCTTTACATGGTGTGGTTTTATATAAGTTGTAATGGGGTTTCTTAACCGAGACATTTTCATAGGCCTACGAAAGATGGTTTGTTCTGTCCTAGGTCGACTTCATACATTTGGAAGTTCCACTTATGAGAAAGACCTCGTTTTAAACCAGTTCAAAGCCTAGAACACGACCCTAATTCAATACAAAACCTTTTTTATATGAACGAGATGTAAGTTGGTCTTGGAGGTAATCGTCCACGCAGACATTTTTTGATAAAAACGACCTTTGTCAAGAAATGCATTGGTTTAAATTGGTGTTTTTTAGGCTGAGTGGAAGGAAAAGCTTTATAATTACGGCGAGCGTTTCTTATCATTATCGCCAATCTTTTGCACAAAATTTGTCTTGAATATGGGCTCATATTAATTAGCTCGGTCTTATTCCCCCCCCCCCAATTTTTCGTGCATTGCTTAAAACAATACCTTAGGCAAAGAGAATACGCCTTCCCTACTCGGTATTTTTAAACTGTCTGACCACAATCATGAAAACTGATTTTCTGACTTGATGTACTCATTTTCATTTACAGTCATTAATTTCAAAATGCTTAGTCTATTTGTACACAACATGCACTGTCAAAATAAAAAACACGCATGCGAGATATTTATACCAACTTGTGAGTGAAATATATCGTTCGCGTACACGTCACGTCACAACAAGCGTAAAATACCCAAATAAATATTTTGATATTCCAATAAAATCAGATTCACATGTTATTTATTACGGGTGGCCTTTCACCAAACGAAATTACCCGGCCATTTGGGGCAAGAAAATAAATTAACGAAAGCACACCTTCATACATCACTGGGCATTTTGCACTGACTTGTCGTTATACTTTTGGTTAGAATTGAATGATTAAAGGTATATTGTTGATCGCATTTTTGTTTTCATTTTGTTTTTGTTTTTTTGGGGTTTTTGTTTTGGGGGGGTTGGGATTATAATAATAATAATAATACTAATATCGAAGTCTTATATAGCGCGTGTATCTACCAAACGATGTGCTCAAGGTGTCGAGTATATATAAACTCTCAGAAAAGGTTTACAAGGTGCTACGGCGCATTTAGCAGCCACAGCCAGGAACACCGAGGCGAACCTTTATGATAAGTGCACTGGGTTCTTTTACATGCGTTACACAACACATGGGACCAACGGCTTTACGTCCCATCCGAAGGACGAAGCAATGGTTAAGTGTATTGCTTAAGAACAAAAGTGTCACGGCTGGGGAGTCGAACCCACACTCTGCTGATCAGAAACACCAGAGTTCGAACTCGGTGCTCTTAACCGCTCGGCCACGACACCAGTGCTGATTTTTACTTCCCCAAAAAAATATCATAAACTTTTGTGGCTAAAAAACTACGTTCAACGAAAGTATTTGAAGAAACAGAATCGTGCACATGTAAAACTTAATATGGTTGAAACAAAATCGGGCGGGACTTGTCAAGAACGACTGTACATATTATATCTTGAAGTTAATTGAATAACTTCACTTTGCCTGAAGCACTGACAAAAACCTCTTGGGTTCTCCACACAGGCCACTTCCAATACATTCACGAAGTGACATCGAGGTTGATATATTGATCACATTTATATTAGATTCAGTCAAACGTATATTCATTCAAACGTATATTTATTTCCATACTTCATAAAAACAGAGTAAGGCAGTAAACGGTCGTATTGGACTTAAAGGCACTGTACACGTTTGGTAATTGTCAAATACCAGTCTTCTCACTTGGTGTATCTCATCATAACCATTAAAATAACAAGCCTTTGAAAATTTGGGCTCAATTGGTCATCGAAGTTGCGAGAAAATGATGAACGAAAAAACATCCTAGTTGGACGAATTTGTGTGCTTTCAGATAGATAGGAATACAAGACTTCTAGCTATAATAAGTCCTGTTGAATATTTTAATGAGAAATTACTTCTTTCTCATAACTACGTTACCTCAGAGGGAGCCGTTTCTCACAATGTTTTATATGTCAACATTTCCCCAATACTAGTAGTACCAAGTCAGTTTTTAAGTTAATTTGGGTAACTACCAAACGCGTACCTTCCCTTTAAGTGAATCAACTCGAAAGCACAGCGTGTAATTAGTTTGAGTTAACCGATCTCTTTCATACAAACTTTGGTTTGATACCCTCACCTTTAACAGAAATCTTTGAGGCTAATTGCGACGTTGGGACCGGAGTTGGGGTTACATGAGGCAGGATGAAAACGAGTGACGATGAAACGCCTAGAGCATTGTTAAGATCACACATAACTTCAACGCCTAATGTGGACGTCTTATGTAATACATGCAACAGCCGGAAGACCATACAAACGATATTTTGCGACATCACTTCTATTCCTTTGCATAACACCTGTGCCCAATTTCATAGAGTTTGCTAAAGCAGAAATTATTGCTTATAAGGGTTTTCTGCTTAACCCAAAAAAAGCAGGATACCAGTCACAGATTTTACATGTGATATGATATTTTGGCTGGTAACCTTATTCTGGTTAGCATAACTTTTGTTGTGCTTGGCCTATTTTCGTGCTTAAGCAGCTCTATGAAAATTTTGCACAGATCATAGAGTGGTTCTTCTTTTACAAATTAACTTTCAAAATAGACTTACCATGCACAGCATGCAGGCGAGGCTTGTACACTACTGTTGCTCAAAATCGACAAGAAGAGGCAATTTTTATGTGCATGCCACAATCTGTTCAATTCGGTGACAATATAAAAAAAATTCAGTCGGTCATTCAAACCATTGAGTTATGTGCTCTCCGTGAGGTGTTAAGATAACTCAGTCTCACAGAAACACGGTTCCAAGTGTTGCATGTTGGCGAGTAGAACGCCTGTCAATGGTCACTGTTTCTAGTTTGTTGTTGAGCAGTTTAATAGCACCGTGTCGTTATGCTGGTCTCATACGTTGGTCACTGTGTTTTGTTCTCCACGTAGACTATAAAGATGCGGGCATCCGTGGTATTTTCATCAGCATTCTTCTCTAACTCACTCATAAAGCTAGCAGGTATAATACTATAGGATGACACAGTTATCCGTGCCCAATTGTTGTAAAACATGTGTACAACAAAAAATAATTAAAATGGTGGCGCTCTTCATGTCACTAGTTAGCATGGCAGAGCTTTTAGATTCTGGATTCACAGCGTGTGTGTTTCGCGGGGGTGTAGGTCGTGATGCAAACATTTCTGGGGGAAAAATGCAAGAAAATTCACTCCATGCGAACATGCAAAGACGCTCACGGTTGTGTGAAGAGGGTGGGACTGGCATTGAAGCTAAATTGATTAAGACTCCTACAAAGTGAATTGCAATTTAAAGTTGCGAGCGCTTTTCACATAAACAACTTACTGAAGCAAAATGCCAGGACTATCAAATCTATAAACTAGAGGTAGGCCTACACAGATCAAGAACACTGGAAAACAACACATGGACCTTTAAAAACGAAAGTTCAACCGGGATTTAGTATTGAACCGGAGTGTCTTAATTTCCTTCCTCCGGAAGAAGCCAGGCCTAAAATTAAACTAACAACCGATTAAAAGACGTTATACACGGGCTAGTTCCCGTACAAAATAAAATAACCCGCAGTCAAGATTAAAAAATAAATAAATACATAAAAATCGTGCGTTTTGGGGGAAATCGGATTTGACCTTCTACAACCTACGTTGCCAACCTACATTGTAATGTTGTTCGTAGTTAAAGGTAGGCTGAAGTCAATCTATAGTTAGGCTATATGAAACATTACTTTTGAGGTTGCAAATGAGAAATTTTTCTTTAGAGAAACTACAGAGTTTTTCAAGTAAATCAATGAAATTAAAAGTCATATAAAATCCGAGAAAATCTTTTTCCGACTGAAAAAAATTCTGATAAAATAACAACATTGAGGGCGTGAGGGTGCGTGTGGAACAGATTATTTTTGTGTAGGCCAAACACTGTTAGCTCTTAATATAGATCTTTTGCTCATTATATGTTGTTATAGAGCAACATGCGTCTGTATGATTTGGAATCTTTGTATGGTGGGAATACATAGTAAAGGTTTGTTGTGTATTTGTACGCAGCATGATATGCTTTAATTTCTCCAGAAGACGATCGAAGCTTACTGATCGAAACGTCAAGTTGCAACCAACGGTTCTTTTCAGAACACCCCCCCCCCCCACACACACACACACACAAACACACGCACACACACCCAACCCATTTATAGAGTGTCAGGGTCAACCTTGTTTTGTTTATGTGTTTATGTCCCTTATACTGTAGATTTGATGTAACTTTATAAGTATTTTTACCTTCTCCACTTATTGAGATTTTGAGGAAATAAATAAATATAAAATAAATGACATGGTGTGAGCGCAAACCTTTCCTATAACATTCTTCTGAGCTTCGCAAGTTTCTTCGAAAGTGGGTTTGGATCAGGGGTGGATTTCACAAAGAGTTAGTCCTAACTTAGGACTAGTCCTAAGAGATATCAAAAACGGTATAGCTAGTCCTAAGTCACTCAAGATAAGACTTGTCTTAACTCTTTGTAAAATCGACCCCTGCCGTCGATTTCACAAAACTCTTCCTAACTTAGGATTACTTGTATGCCTTTAGGACAAGTCCCAACCCTGCACTGTAGCATGCACATCCTAAGATCAACAGCTTGCCATCTCGGCAATGGAGAATTGTATACAAGATATTAGAGAGTGGATGTTACATTATAGACTTATGCTTAATGATAGTAAGACCGAGTTTATTGTTCTTGGTTCCAAACAACAATCACGGACATTTGGGACGCTTGGTGGCAGCAGACTTACCAGGTAAAATCCATTGTTCTCGGTAATGTGCGCATGCTCAGAACTACGTCAAAAATGGAAATTTACCTGGTAAGTCTGCTGCCACCTAGCGCCTCAAAGTCTCCCATTGTCTAAGATCAATATTTCTCATATTACAGTGGGAGGTACTAATATCACGCCTATCTCCAATGTTAGAATTCTAGGCTTCCTGTTTGACTCCAAGTTGTCTATGAGTTCTCATATTACTAAAGTCTGTTCTACTAGTTTTAACCATCTCCATAATATAAAGCGCATAAGTAAATATTTATCTCACAATTCTCTTATTATCTTAATTCATGCCTTCATCACTAGCCGTCTCGATTATTGTAACGGCTTGTTTCATGGTCTTCCACTTGTTCAACTGGCAAAATTACAAAGAGTTCAGAACGCTGCTGCAAGGTAGTTGGTAATACAAACATATTTTGTCATAACCCCCATCCTGAAGGTTATTGGCTGCCAATTAAATTTCGCATTCATTTTAAATTGTTATTGCTTGTTTTTAAATGTATACATTGTTTAGCTACCTGACTATGTTTGCGATCTTCTCACTGTCAAAAGTCAGCATAGATATAACCTGCGTTCAACAGATGAAATGCTTCTTGAGTATCCTATGGGTAGGACGCTGCATTCTTTGGGTGATCGCGCCTTTGTGTCGGCTGCTCCAAAGTTGTGGAATGCACTACCGCCTTGTTTACGGGGAAGTATTCACTGGGGTCCTTCAAGTCCAAACAAAGACTCACTTATTTAGGGAGGCTTTTTACGATCTGTAATCACTTGTTATTGTGTGGGTGACAGTTTCTTTGACAGTTTGTGCAATTTGCTTCTGTATGTTTTTAAGTCTGTTTTGTAATTTTTACTGATTGTTCTTTGCTGTAACTTTTTAATGGATTTTTTGTTATTTGCTATTAAAGGAACACGTTGCCTTGGATCGGACGAGTTGGTCTATAAAAAGCGTTTGAAACCGTTTGTTATGAAATGTATATGGTTAGAAAGATGTTTTAAAAGTAGAATATAATGATCCACACAAGTATCTCTCAAAATTGCACGGTTTTCTTTTTACGTCGCGAACTATCACGGTCGGCCATTTATGGGGGTCAAAATTTTGACTCCCATAAATGGCCGACCGTGTTTTTGGACGAGGTAAAAAGAAAACCACGCAATTTCGAGGCATATTTGTGTAGATCATTGTATTCTACTTTTACATCATCTTTCTAACCATATGCATTTTATAATAAACGGTCAAAAAACGCTTTTCAAAGACCAACTCGACCGATCCAAGGCAACGTGTTCCTTTAACCTTTTAATGGATTTCTGTAACTTGATGTAATTACGCTTTTTATTGTTTTCGCTTGGATTAATTAATTTTTCAGATTTTTTTATTTATTACTGGCATTGTGTTAAATTGTTATGCGCTCTCGAACAGGCTGGTCCTGGAGAGAGCGCAATAATAAGTTCAATAAATTATTATTATTATTATAAGATTAATCCTAAGTTAGGACGAGTTACTCGCCCTAACTCTTAACTATTTTTGAAATCGACCCCATATCTGATACATTGTTATGGATCAATGTTTAAAATGTTTGTACAGTGCCTATCCAGCAATGACCGTATACTTTGCTGTGGCTTGTCTTCCTCCATGGTGCTTTGACTCGTCGCTACTAAAAATAATAAACAGTCAGTACAAATTGATTTTAACGGATTTCCATTTTGCGAATTTGTGTCTTGACAATGAGAGAAAGCAACGAGTGATGTAGGGAAATGTATCACATAATTATTCGTGTACACGATGATGACCCGCCCGAGGCCAGACTAAAAGGGTTAATCAGAATGGAATGCTTTCAGATTATTAAAAATGACAGGTTGTGCATGGGCATTAAAGGAACTGAATACTGTTTGAAATTGCTCAAAATAATTGTTACCATAGCAAACTTACTTGTTAGCAATCAATGTAGAGCTGTTGAGATAGGGTCGTGGTTTCGAATCCAACCCGAGTAACATGCCTGTGATATTTGTTCACAGGACTCGGGAAAGTGCTGGATACAGTGATTTCACTCATCGGTGTAAGGGTAAAACCAAAATTAATATTTTGTATCCCCGTTGCAAATTACAACTTTGTTATATTAAGCATCCGTTTTGTGATTGCCGAGCGTTCCTTTGCGGACTTTCTATTTTCATAAAGCTGTTACCGTACGGAAGGGTAAATGCTTATAAGAACCCGCGGAAAGCACATGAGTGACGTGATAAAGCAAATCCATCGTGAATGTGTATGAACGCCTAGAAATGGTCTGCTTGCTGGAGAAATCATGGTGAAATACGTTTACGAATGCTTACGCACATTTTTCTGTTACAGTAAGCAAACAAATTTGCTTACCGGTAAACAGCTTTACCAAATTAGGCCTTGTGCTTCTGTTCAGCAGAGTGTGGGTTCCAGTCCCGGTCATCACTTGGATCTTCAGGCAAGACACTTAACCATTATTGCTGCGTCCTTCGGATGGCACGTAAACCCGTAGGTCCAGTTTTGTTGTGAATGCACGTACACAAAAAAAACGTATACTGTAATAATTTGACAAGATACTTCAAATGGATTCAAGTTCATAATCGATGTAAGACATAAGGCTCGATCAATGCCCAATAAGGCACTGTCCTCTACCGCATCAAATCACACAAGTGCGTCATCTCAACCCGCCCCCCCCCCCCCGTGACAAGGCCCTTACTATTATGTTTTTATTGTTTTACGTTCGAGTTCGGTGATTTATGACATTTCAGGCAGAAACCCTCAGGCATTATTTGCAATTTACGGCAGAAAACAACTATACACAACCCTGCCTTTTACCATTAGGGATGGCCACAAGCGTTTTCAGAGTCAATAATACAAAGTCATTGCGTCTGTGATGATCACTCATTAACCTCGTACAGTTATATTATAATCGGTACCCGGTGAATCGAGTTTCCAATTTGTCCGAGTCTAAATTGCCTCTACACTACTTGATCGACTTCAATGACATTGAAATTGTACTGCTCAAGGACTATCCATTTGTTCGTTTAAAGCCATTATACACTTTCGGTAAACAGTATTGTCCAAGTCCCACACTTCGTGTATCACAACTTATATATAAAATAACAATCCTGTGGAAATTTAGGCTCAATCGGAAATCGGAGTCGGGAGAAAATAACGGGAAAACCCACTCCTGTTTTCGCGCGTTTCGCCGTGTCATTACATGTGTTTATAACAAATCCGTAATTCTCGTTAACGAGAATTTATATTGTTTTACCGTTTTCTCAAAAAGTAAAGCATTTCATGGACTAATATTTCAAGAGAAGTCTTTCACCATTACCTTCTGTAAACCTTGTAAATTATTTGTAAATCTGTGAACTTTTTTTTGTTTCTGTACCGAAAGGGTCCAATGGCTTTAATTGGTATAGTTACACAAATTCACATAAGGAAAATTTGGTTGTCGACCTTTTAATAATGTTTGCTCCTCTTCGCTGAAAAAAACGACGGGGAAGAGATAGGCCTACTTATACACTTTTCGTAATTACTCAAAATAATTTTTAGCAATTGTTCGAGGTCCCGAAATTAAGCATCTAAAAGAACACAACTTTGTGTAACAAGGGTGTTTTTTCTTTCATAATTATCTCGCAACTTCGACGACAAATTGAGTTTCACAGGTTTTTTTATTTTATACATAATAATAATATTTGAGTTTATATAGCGCTTTTTCACTCCCGAATGGGTGTCTCAGAGCGCTTCAAATCATTACCCCTGGTCACTGGGCCTTAGCCTCGTGCAACAAATCGGCTAAATCAATCACAAGAACCATCTCTGCCCTCACAGGTCCCCATTTACCCCTGGGTGGAGAGAAGCAATAATAGTTAAATGTCTTGCTCAGGGACACAAGTGTCACGACCGGGATTTGAACCCACACACTGCTGAACAGAATCAGCAGAGCTTGAATTCGGTGCTCTTAACCGCTCGGCAACGACACCCCATATGTTGAGATACACCAAGTGAGAAGGCTGGTCCCTTAACATTTTCGTTAAATTAAGAATATAACTTGGTTTTTACCCATACTTTTTACCATACTCGGGTGGGATTCAAACCCGTAACCTTTGTATTGCGGGAACAGATGTATTACCACTAGACCACTAGAAAGAAGCAAGTTGAACGTTTTGCATTCGTGCAATGGAGATAATCGCTCGTTGAAAGATTAGAAGGTTTTATAATTTCTCACTCAAATAATAAATAACGGTCTGAAGCCATTGCTATTAGAGATCTGCAAGCAAACAAGTTTATACAACGATGGTACTTCTCTTACAGCTTCGATGCATAATTATCGAGTCCAAATGTTCACAGATTTGTTATTTTATCTATATAAACCACAAGGGAAACTTCCCTTCGTCAGTTTCCCTTGTGGTTTATATTGATATCGGAAACAAAAAGTCGCATCCCCTTAAGGTGATCCCCTGGCTGCCGCTTCCCAGGTTGTATCGTAATTTGGGTGTGATCCCTGGCTACACGGCAGTTAACGGTTGTATGGCTTCTGACTGGCACCCCCAACAAAGATATTGACAAAATAGGGACACCGCCAATATAGGGCTAGATAGCTCAGTTGGTAGAGCACCGGCACGTTAATCCGGAGGTCGCTGGTTCGAATCCCACTCTAGTCAATTCTTTGTTCAACCCCAAAATCATTTGTTATTTTACGCACATGTTGGTATGCACCAAGTGCGGTGATTAGCATGCTTTCACAATTGTCAAACGTGCCCAGTGCCTCTAAGCCAAGAATATTGTTAAGCAATGGTCTCGCCTCTCGACAACAAAAGTACACTGGACAAATATTTTTAGTTCAAATTTATCTTCTTATTTCATGAAGAAGTATGATACTTCTTGTGTGGCTTCCTGCTCTCTTTTTTTCTCAAGTGATCGGCTTCGAGGCAAGACGGAAATAAAACGCACTCGCCTTTTATTGACGTTGAAAGGTGAGATAGAGAATAAATCACCCGAATTGAACACTCAATAAACCAGCATTTAGAAATCAGAATTTCTGAAACACCCTCTTCAGTTAACGTTACACCACTCCCATCAGTATAATCACCAAGTTGGGCTACGCAAATGTATCGTGTTTCCTGGCCCCACTTGTGAATTATTTATTTGGAGTAATATCTCACAAAATAAATACAATTTAACTTCGTGAGATACAACAGATCTGATTTAACGAGTTTATGTTAGGGGTACTTTACTGAGTTTTTACATCCACATTGTACTGCGCACTGCTGGATCACTCAGGGTGTACCCCACTAAGTCAACTCCCATAGTAAACAATGCAATACACTAAATACTCAAAAGTACAGTATAAAAATGATCCGAGGTATCAAAGTTGTTTTCTGATGCACTGTTGAACTTTTGTCCCGATCTTCTGACTTTTGTACATGGTTATAATAGTCACTGAGCCCGTCAAGTTATTTTCCCTCTAAAAGAAACTCACATTCTCAAATATGCATCCCTGAAGGAGACATCTTTTCTTCTTTCCATTGTCCCTGTACTTTAGACTTTCCCATAGACTCTGTACACAAAATTCCTTGGGGGTCACCCTCCCAGATCTTTAGAATTTCCCTCTGGGATTAGCCTTGCTCAAGGCAGTCACATTATTCGCTCCGAAAAGACGCAGCTGTAAACCCACCCGCCGTATACCCTGTGCATGGTATACGTACACACTGTCACATCGCACGAATACTTTTCACCCAAGTCATCGCACTCGTACACCACTAACCGCATGCGGAGGCCGTCAGACCGACAGCCTTGTCGGGTCTGTATCTTCCCGTTTTAATGTGTTGTATTGAAATAATTCCAATAGTGGACGAAATTGGGGGGGGGGGGCTCTAGGATATGCTAGTATGCAGCTCATGAATATGTATATCGTTCGTCAGACCTATCAGACAACACAGGATGTGAGGCAAATGAATTATTCATTTTGACGTCCAATCACACACGCCTATCATGCTCGCTGAGCGTCCGTGGTGGTGGTGTGTGATGATGTAGACATGTCTCATATTTCGCGGGCATTATGGTAATGAGCTGACCGTGGGAACTCTTCGCTTATTATAGTAATGAGGTCAGTGGCTTCAACACAGATCCTACAAGGCTGTCGGCCTGACGGCCTCCGCATGGGATGCGGATAGTGTACGGGGTCATCGTGTCGTGTGATGTTACGCACAGTGAATACGGGTGGGTTTTACGCACAGTGAATACGGGTGGGTTTTTATACAGCGGCGGTCTTTTTTCGGAGTGAATAATTCGACTGCCTTGAGCAAGGCTACTCTGGGAACCTATTATTCCCCCTTTTTTCCTTAGTCTCCAGACGGAACCAAATAATGAGCACGCCCCAGACAAAAGTGTGATTTTTCAAAAGTCCTGGCATCAATCTTGGAAAATGTTCCTTATACGCCTATTGTATTAGCAAAATAGGACCATTTTTGCCGCCCATGTCATAAAATACATCAAGTTGGAAGCCAAGTCACACTTTGCGCAACATGTTTACACTGAAACCTTTTGGTGCCCTCAAAATCATCTTATGTTTGGATATACACTATACAATCGGGGTACGGGTATACAAGACTTTTTCCTACAATTTTGAAATAATTGAGTGCACCTGTAACATGTCCCTTCATAGAACCTTTTAAAAGATGACCTTGGACTGGTATTTCCAAAATGCAGTTACTAGTTAAGCAAATCATCACGACCGCGTCCGATTAATCAAATCCACTACAAAATAATTGACTTTGGTCGGTATCGTGGGACAGGTTAATATCTGCTTTATTATTAGTTTTACTTTTTCACCGTTCTTATCAAGCTGAGCTTACATCAAGCCAAATTGCATATTCCACGAAGGCATTGGCAAAGGGCTAGGTCCCATGTGGCTGGCTGGGTTGAAGTGGGTCAAGGGTCGATTTCAATAGTCCTAGGAGATGTTATAAACTTAGGGCCAGTTCTAAATGGGCGCGCGTTCAATATTGACTGACCAGAAAAATGTTGCCTGCCATACAACGGTAACATAGGCTACTACAACCCTTTGTAATTAACACTCTAAAACCATGTCCCCATTGGATTGTTTTTATTTTATTTTAATTACCGCGCTTTTTCTGTAGAATGACAATATGAAATCAAATAGGAACGCAAGGTTAACTGCCCTCCCTGTCAACTAACCGCGACCGTGTTGTGAAACTACACGGGCCGAAAAAGTTCAATGGGAACACAGCTTTAACGCTTTGTGCATTTCATTCTCCAATGTCGCCTACCTTTATAATGAATAGTGTTCTAATATTATGAATTTTAATCTAAAACTGGGTATAATGCTTTATGTAGCACCCGGTTCTGAGTTAATGAACTTTCCTATTATACACTCCTTATACACAAAAAGCGAACTCTCAGATTACCGGTCCATGCGTTTGACTGTCCCAGTACATCCGTTCCGGGACGGTACAAGAAATCATTCTCAGCTAATATTTTCAGATCGAGTCCGACAACAAAACCGCTTCTGCCTGCCTTAAAAAAAAACCTCTTATGGATGCGCTCCAAATCAATTATGTTCATATTACTAATAAACTACTAACAAGATAACATCTATAGCTTATTCACTGCAAGCTAGTAATGGGGACGACGCCAGGCTTGTTTGAACGATCGCTTGAAAATGAAAGTGCCAAAATCACCCCTTTTCATCTTTCCGAAGTGCAGGTACCCAAAAAGTAAAAGTTAGTCTTTGTTCGAGGCGGTACTCTGTATATAATATTCACATAAGTACAAACATGATCGCAGTTTTCGTAGCACTGGTGACGTATATAGACTGCTCATTTCCCAAACTATCTGATTGTCCATCTGGCCAGTTGGGCACCGATTGCTCATTGGTACTCGACATTACTTTGTGTCATAGTATACTGCCCCCACCGTCTTTATTCTACTAAAGCATTGGCGCCTACCTGTTTATAAGCATTGCCATTATTAGTATAAGAACTAACGTAATAGTGAATTTGAAGGTGGTACAAGAATGGCAGAGAATACTGTTCGAAATGTCGATACCACGCGTCCGGTTCGTTTCGTAGCCAACACTACAGGTAAAGTTTAGTTCTCCTAAAGAGACTCTTACACAATGATTGTACCCGCAAGTTTAGTCAGTTCTTATTTTTATTTTTTTCACACCATGCAAATGGTACCGCTTGGTGGCGTGATTGTGCTCCTATCGGCGTCTTTGGCCCTTTTCGAAACCACGGCTTCGGCTTGGATTCTACTTCAAGCTCCGTCGTCTCGTCTGAAGCCCTGAGCGCGTACAAATAGCACGCTCAATATTCTCGCCGATGCCGTGGTTTCGAAAAGGGCCTATAGCAAGTTTGGGTGGCGACCATTGTAAACCAGTGGCCAGTGTGCCATGGTTACTTATGCATTCATCACATCCTGGGAACCAGGCAAAAATCAACCAATGGTCGACTATAGTGCCTCACTCGAACTCATCTTGCTCTATGTGTACATGGTCATCAGTATGCCCGCATGGCGTGCACTGAATGCCCAGAATTGTATAGTCTGGCGAGTTTTGCAAGCAAGTCATACTTCCAGGGGTAACTAGACTTGACCCAAGTGCCAACCCCACGCGATGCCATCGCCAGAAAACTACTGTTATTTTGTGGTGCTCTGCATTCCCAAACCTGTTCCACTGATGCTGAGGGACCTCTTGCAAAGAACGGGACTTGAATCAAGTCTAAGGGGTGACCGGTGGAGGTCTAGGGGCGAAGCCACCTGCAGCTTGAGCGCTGTGATTTGAGGTGTGAAAAATCAAGCCTCTGTTAAAAAAGGCACACATTTTTAGCACTTCAGATCCACATCCATGTGAATCTTCTGAGGTAGTGAACACCATTGGTCAAAATAATTGTTAGCATAAAAACTTACTTAGTAACAAGCAATGAAGAGCTGTTGGTAGTATAAACATTGTGAGAAACAGCTTCCTCTGAAGTAACGTAGTTTTCGAGAAAGAAGTTATTTTCCACGAATTTGAATTCGAGACCTCATAATTTGACTTTGATGTCCCGAAATCATGCATCTGAAAGCACACAACTTCGTGTGACAAGGGTCTTCCATTATTATCTCGCAACTTTAAAGACCAATTTAGTTCAAATATTTACAGGTTTGGTATTTTTTCTGCATATGTTGAAATACACCAAGTGAGTAGACTGGTCTTTGACAATTACCAAAGTCCAGAGTCTTTAACTTACCGGAAACATTAATTTCTGTTACACAAATGGTAGGGGGTCCTAAACCCAGTTATTGTGGCGCTGTGCTCCTTTTTTTCAAAATGTGTCATCTTCGGTACCCGAAAATGACAAATTTCGGTGATGGGGGGGGGGGGGGGGGGGGTGGAAGTATAGCGCCCCAGTAACTGGGTCTAGTGGGGTCCAGGGGTAGTCTGAAGCGCCGGTGTCGCATGCAATTATGTCCTCTATGCAATACTATCCGGAGGACATTATTGCATATGTCCGCCGGACGGTTTTGCATATGCAATCGTGTCCACCCGGACGCTGCTGCATAATGCAATCGTGTCCACCCGGACGCTGCTGCATAATGCAATTGTGTCCGCCTGGACACATTTGCATATGCAGTTGTGTCCGCCCCCGTGCAAAACCGTCCTTGCAGTAAATTAAACGCCTTTGGTCGACGGAACACGTTTGCCATTTTTTTTTACAAGTAAGTGCATTTCATGAATGACATGCGAAATGTTCGGCCGTTGGGTATTCGCTGCAATCATAAAATACGTGAATATTCATGCTGCATATTATACGTAGGTTCAGTGCATGCACGCTCGCTTACGCGCGCACCTACATGTACAGTCATGTACATGTCCACCGGACAGTTTTTGCATAGCCCCGGACACGATTGCATATGCAAAAGTGTCCGGAGCGGACAGTATTGCATCTGGCACCGGCGGGGGTCCAGGGTGAAGACCCAAGAAGCTCCTGAGCTTTTGGCGTTTTGAGGGGTGGAAAATCAAGCCTCCGTATGCTTAAAAACAGAGAAATTGACACACTTTATAAGCACTTATGATCCATATTAATCTTCTAGTTTTACCCAAAAGAAAACTTTAATTCCAAAACACTCGAGATCGGATCTGGTCAGTCACACTGCATTATCTGGTTCCATGCATATTCATTAAATACACAATGGGTAAAATCTGGCGTTTCTCAAATTCAAGTTTGTGTAATATTTACACTCTGGAATACTTTTTCCAAATTGAACTTTGGGAGCTCTTTTGGTTTCTCTGCAAGTTTTTGCGATGCATTCGTCTAATTCATTCATGGACTGCCAGAATTCTTGAGAATAGTTGCCCCTCCCTCTCCTACTTGATAAGGGTTCTCAAAGGCTATTAAGAGAATTCCTTCGGTTTCCTTTGATGATAGTAGGGCTCCGTGTATTCTTACACTACAGGCAGGAAGTGCTATACTCATGGCACTGCTGAAATTTAGCGAGTCCTGACGGAGATGCGCAGTTCGATGTTAAGGCAGTTAAACACACAATAACAAAACGTGCTGAAGGATCATATTCTTCTTTAAGTGATTGGCCCATAATTCAGCAGAAACACCGAAGACTTCATTTCCCTCAAGTTTCAAGTCAACCAAGTTTGGCAGATCACACAGTGCAGGAATAATATGTGTCATATCTTCACCTGTAAATGAACAGTCACGCAAGACAAGCACCTGAAGGTTCTTCATTCTCTTGAAGTGATCGGCCCATGATGCTGCTGAACCACGCAAGGATTTATTTCCCTCAATACTCAATTCAACCAAGTTGGGCAGATCACACAGTACATGAGCAATATGTTTCATATCTTCACCTGTCAATAAGCAGTAACTCAAGTATAGTTTCTGGAGTTTCTTCATCTTCTTGATGTGATGGACCCACGATTCAGCAGAACCACGCAATGCTACACTTCCTTCAAGATTCAACTCAACAAAGTTTGGCAGATCACACAGTGCGGGAGCAAAACGTGTCATAATATCTTCACCTGTTAATTTACAATAACTCAAGTTTAGATTATGAAGGTTCATCATCTTCTTGAAGTGATCTGCCCATGATGCTGCAGAACCACCCAAGGCTTCATTTCCCCCAAGATTCAGTTCAACCAAGTTGGGCAGACCACACAGTGCAGGAGCAATATGTGTCATATCTTCACCTGTCAATGAGCAGGCACTCAAGACAAGCTTCTGAAGGTTCATCATCTTCTTGAAGTGATCTGCCCATGATGCAGCAGAACCACCCAATGCTTCATTTCCATCAAGATTCAGTTCAACCAAGTTGGGCAGATTACACAGTGCAGGAGCAATATGTGTCATATCTTCACCTGTTAATGAGCAGGCACTCAAGACAAGCTTCTGAAGGTTCATCATCCTCTTGAAGTGATGTACCCATGATGCAACAGAACCACCCAAGGCTTCATTTCCATCAAGATTCAATTCAACCAAGTTTGGCAGACCACACAGTGCAGGAGCAATATATGTCATATCTTCACCTGTCAACGAGCACAGTACCAAGTGTAGCTTCTGAAGGTTCTCCATTTTATTGAAGTGATGGGCCCATGATGCAGCAGAACCACCAAGAGCAGCATTTTCCATATCCAACTCAACCAAGTGGGGCACTGGGTCACAAAGTGCAAGAGCAATATGTGTCTTATCTTCACCTGTCAACGAGCAGCGTACCAAGTGTAGCTTCTGAAGGTTCTCCATTTTCTTGAAGTGATGGGCCCATGCTGCAGCAGAACCAAGTTGATATAAGGCTCCTCCTGATAATGTAGCGTATGCTTCACTAATCTCATTCAATTTGCATATTGACAATGTCACTGATGAAAGATTCGCCATTAAGCTCAAAGAGTCTACCAAATCTGACATACACCAACCCAAGTCACATTTACTTATCTGTACCGACTGTACCTTGTCAAGATAATCAGTTTGTTTGTCAGTGTGGGTATGAACATTTTGAAGAAAGTTTGTGAATGAATTAAGACTGTCCCTGTCCCATTCACCAATGTTTATATTATCCGTTAGAACAGACTCTATGAATTCCACTGGAGGTAAAACTTTTGACTGACCTTCAAAGTAGCAGTTAAGGCCTAACTGCACTAGGGGTTCACGTCCCTGTCGTCTTAGTTGTTCTTTTTTGAACTGGTTGGATGCAACCAGTGTCTGTAAAATTATACTTGTGCATGCCATATTGCCACCTGCACAAAACCGAAAAACATACTCATAACCTCCAGATTTGATCAATTGTTTCAGGTTTTTCTTAAATTCCACCGTGTCTGTTTCTGATAATCTTTGTAAGTATTTACCAGCACAAAACTCTTGAAACGTCTTGTGCAGGAACCGAATGCTGTTGTGACTTTTCGTTCCCTTCAATACATTTTTTTGTGTAAGAATACCTGCTTTTTTGGCAGATTCAAGTACTCCCGGTTCAAACCTTTCTTCAGAAAAAGCAAGCTGCTGTTCTGGAGCAAGAAGACCATGCAAGGCAACCTTTCCGAGTTCATTTGTTACTTTCGATATTTCATCTGGTGGCATATCAATTTTTCTGTCAATTTTTCTGACAAATATGTACTCCAATGCCTCACTGTAGATACGGGACATTGTTTCTGGGAGTTTAGAATCCTCTCTCCACAAAATACACATCAACAGAAGTAGCATTGGACTCTTTGCCAAATGAGATAAAACACTTGAGGATTTGATCCTCCGAATAAGCCTTTCAGATTTGTCATGTTCTCCCGAGTTAAATCTCTTTACATACTTCTTGATAGCTTCCTCATCAAAACCTTCAACCCTGACCTTTGTGAAAGGTTCTTCAATTAATGACCCTGTGACTAGTTTATGATAGTGAGAGGGGCGAGTTGTAACAACTACATAACACTCTCTGTCTAGCTTACGGTTCAGGATCTTTAGAATTGAACCAAAAAAGTGTCTATCAAGGGCACGGGTCTTTAACTCATCAAAGCCATCCAACAAGAGCAGTACTTTGTCTTGATTGTCACTGATAAAAGAACTCAACGAGTTCTTATCTACACCAGTGTCTTCGTCTAAAAGTTGTTCAAAAATTGAGTCAATTAGCTTTGTGCTTTGTTCAACTGCACTCATTCTTAAAACAAATACAAGCTCAAACTGCTGCAGTGCTTCACCACATGCCCAGTCATGTGCCATCTTATCTATGAGGGTAGACTTCCCTCTACCAGGTTCCCCATTCAAAATAACCCGTTTTATTGGATAGCCATATCTTGTTGTCTGAAGGAAAATATCCTTATACGATTCCAGTTTCTTCCAAGACTTTTCCAATGTTAATTCTGTAAAGATATCTTTGATATGTGTTGTGTCACGACCCTCCAATGGTGTTAGTTGCACATAGCTGTCCTTTTAATGAGCTCGTATTGCCTCTCTACAACTCTCTGCAGCGACCTGTGCTGGATCTCTCGTTGGATGGGCTACCTGCACACTTCCATCATCTGATTTCAAACAGTATGATAATTTATAGACAATTAAGCATGTTTTAACAACGTAATGCACGATCCCTCATCTGAATTCTGCTGGACATGTTTTATCCATCATAAACTATACTGAAACTTCACAATATTGTATAAGGATAGTTGTTCATCTTTTAAGGGTAATCATTTTTCTCAACAAAACTATTGGTGCAAAATTAAAGGAGACAAACATTTAGGACCTTGTAAGCCTGTTCGTTTTGCGTAGAATCTTCTAAAATCAAACATGTACGGGATTAAACTTCTTCCCGAGTTCAATTTTGATCTTCTTCTCAAAAGCACAGATTTGTACAACGAGTATAAAGGCACATTTTAACCACACCCTTATTCAGAACGAAGTCCATCATGACATCGCAGGAATGTTGAAAATGTATTGGAGTTGAATGTAGTTTAAAGGCACTGGACCCTTTTGGTAATTATTAAAAATTATTGATAGCATAAAACTTACTTGGTAACGAGCAATGTAGAGCTGTTGGATGGTATAAAACATTGTGAGAAACGGCTTCCTCTGAAGTGACGTATAGTTTTTGAGAAAGACGTTATTTCTCACTAAAATAATTATTTGAATTGAATTCGAGAGCTCAGCTGAGGGCTCGAATTTAAGCATCTGAAAGCACACAACTTTTTTCTTTCATTGGTCTCTCGCAACTTCAACGACCAATTGAATTCAAATTTTCACGGGTTTGCTTTTTTATGCATATGTTGAGATACACTTAGTGAGAATATATACTGGTCTTTGACAGTTACCAAAGGTGTCCAGTGTCTTAAACATCCATTTCCAATTCTATGACTACTATAATTATTAGCTGGCTTAGGTATGTTATTAGAACGTGGAGTAAAATAAAATTAACTAAGAATCTACCGAACATTGAAGTAGAACCATTATCTATGTTTCTTTTATTTATGTTTTTTTATTTGAATAATCCCAATACAGACATTATCTGGCTATATCTAGATGTTTAACTCATAAACTACTTGTAGAAACAGGAAGATACAGTGGTTGGGTATTTCACCAACATTATTATTTGTCCATACTGTACGCAAGAAATAGGTATGCAAATGTGTCTGATGTATAATTCTTTGATAAAACAAATAACTGTAATACTAATATATATGACACCGTTTGCTCGAGATACCCCTTTTTTTTAACAGCCTCAATTTTCAATAGGAGCCCACGCCACGTGTACATGTAGATCAGCCCTTGAACTCTAACCTTTTACCAAGGACCAAATATCATCCCTGATTAGAGTGCTCCAGAAGATTTATAAACTTTCAATAAATTTGAATATTTGACTGCGCGGCATTTCCCTTTAAAGACACTGGACACTATTAGTAACTGTCAAAGACTAGTCTTCACAGTTATCTTAACGTATGCATAAAATAACAAACCTGTGAAAATTTGAGCTCAATCGGTCGTCGAAGTTGCGAGATATTATTGAAAGGAAAAACACCCTTGTCGCACCATGGTCACATGAAAATGTGTGCTTTCAGATGCTTGATTTCGAGACCTCAAATGCTAATTCTGAGGTCTCGAAATCAAATTCGTGGAAAATTACTTTCTCGAAAACTATGTTACTTCAGAGGGAGCCGTTTCTCACTATGTTTTATACTATCAACCTCTCCCCATTACTCGTTACCAAGTAAGGTTTTATGCTAATAATTATTTTGAGTAATTACCAATCGTGTCCACTGCCTTTAAACAAAAGTATCTTTAAAATTAACTGCCTGTGCGAAATTATGTGCACTTACCTCCTATCGTTCGTGATGACATTTCTTGGCCCTCTTCCTGGTGTCTTCTTCCAGGCACCTCCGAGTACACTTTCAAAAGAAAAATAAGGGAATAAAAGGGTGTGACGAAGTCTTAAACGGCCGTTAAAACCGGCAGGGTCGTGGCCGTACGTGCGATAAAGGCCCGAGCCAAAGACGAGGGCCTTTATCGCATGGCCCTGACCCCGCAAGGTGTTAAACGGCCGTTTAAAACAAGTCACTACTCTTTTATTCCCATTCATAAATGCCATTTTGGTTAAAAGACGTAATAAATTAGAAAACTCTGTAAAAAATTATCTGTTTTTCAAAGTCCTTGAGCTCGGTACTCGTGGTGCATTTTTCGGATATGCATTCGTGCGCGTAGTAATGCATCCTCGTATCCATGGGCTAACGGCGCGGCGAGATAAATCACCCCGAGGAACGAGGTTGTGCACTAACCCGCACAATGCTATCCGAAAACAACCGGTTATAAACAACCCCAGCTGGTCGTTATCAACCGTTTAAACACCCCACGTGACGCAAAATCTCAAATGTAACGGTTGTGCAAGATCTGTTTACCAGTCACGACTCTGGTATTTTTTACAAACAGGGTTCAGATGATTTCTCCCCCTGATTAATTGGTAAGTATATCAATTATTTACCGATACATGTTTTCTTTGTAGCCTATACGCGAGTTTAGGTCTACTTCACGTTCGCTTTTAACCAATCTTCACTTGACACAGCTAGCACAAAATGGACTTTATTAACAGTGATCCGTTTGAGCAGATTTCTGCGGTAAACTGGCACATGAAATTGGGGCCTGGTGAAAAAAAAACGTGTTTGGTAAAATCTCAAAACAAGATACAAGTTCAGGCGTTTTGTCACACAGAGCAGAGGAGTCCAGTTTCCTTAAGTTCATTTAGTCAAATAAAAACCCGTCTAAAAATGCCTTTATCTCTCCTTAAAAACGGGTCATATAATGTTTTGTATTTACCTTCTGCGGTTAGTGATGACATCTCATGACTGTCTACCCGTTGGCGTCTTTCACGCCGCTCTATCATTAAAAAGGAAAACATAATTTGAAGTTACTTGTTCATTCGTTTAGTTATGAACTTGAATGGATGAAAACTCAATGGTTCGGGTCTTGATTTTATATAAGATTCAGACTGAAGACCCGTTTCTTCATTATAGTCTGAAAATGCCTATTATCTCTACTTCGCCATAATAACACCGGTTCATGATGTTTTGTGTTTACCTTATGCGGTTAGTGATGACATCTCATGACTGTCTACCCGTCGGCTTCTTTCAACCCGCTCTATCATTTAAAAGATAAATAAAATTTGAAGTTATTTGTTAACTCGTTTAGTTATGGACTCACATGGATGAAGACTCAATGGTTCGGGTCTTGATTTATAAAATTCATACTTCAACTTTGGTAAATCCTAGTTGGACAGAAACGGTAAAGTTTGAGACAAAAATAAATAACGTATGGTTATCATAATCACGAAGTATTAGCTGAAGTTGTACCTTACTCTCAAACAAGAGACCATAATACAAACTGACGAGCTGTTGATTTTACAAGACATTGTCATATAGTTTCAGGCATGAAGGCATCGTGCATCTTAAAGCACACAATTCTATGCAACAGGGTCTATTTCCTTTCCAATATTATTTGCATCTTCGACGACCAATTGTGCCAACATTTCCACAGGTTTGATGAATGCACCAAACTGGATACTGGTCTTTGACAACAGTATGACATGCATTCAATCATGAAGACACAGTATTCTAGAATGGAACGTCTGAAAAGATGTCAGTACTTTAATAATTACCTTTCTTCTTTCTCCTCATACGCTTCCGGCAACTCCGACCTTTAGGTAACGCAGACAAAAAATACAAGCTGTTTATAACAAACTTCGTTTCCAATTCCATTCAAATAATTTCAAGCTTTATTCAAGACGACTAATATTTTGTATTCTTACACAAAACACAAAAAACAACAAAAATTGTATGTATAAATAAATTCTTAAACATGTCATGCAAAAAAATTATTTATTGGCAACAAGAACGTTAAAGGCACTGGATACTGTTGGTAATTGCTCAAAATAATTGTTAGCATAAAAACTTACTTGTAAGCGATCATAGGGGAGATGTTGATATAATATTATAAAACATTGTAAGAAACGGCCCCCTCTGAAGTAAACGTCGTTTTCGAGAAAGAAGTTATTTCTCACAAAAATAATATTTGAATTTGATTTCGGGACCTCAGAATTTAATTATGAGGCCTCGAGTTCAAGACATCTGAAAGCACACAGCTTCGTGCGACAAGGTGGTTTTTTTCATTCATATCTCGCAACTTCGACGATAAATTGAGCTCAAATTTTCACAGGTTTGTTATTCTGTGCATATGTTGAGATACACCAAGTGAGAAGACTGGTCTTTGACAATTACCGAAGGCGTCCAGTGACTTTAATACATAACGATAAACAAGTCATTTAAAGACAGTGGACACTATTGGTAATTGTCAAAGACTAGTCTTCACAGTTGGTGTATCTCAACATATGCATAAAATAATAAACCTGTGAAAATTTGAGCTCAATCGGTCATCGAACTTGAGAGATAATAATGAAAGAAAAAACACCCTTGTCAAACGAAGTTGTGTGCTTTTAGATGGTTGATTTCGAGACCTCAAGTTCTAAACCTGAGGTCTCGAAATCAAATTCGTGGAAAATTACTTCTTTCTCGAAAACTATGGCACTTCAGAGGGCGTCGTTTCTCACAATGTTTTATACCATCAACGTCTCCCCATTACTCGTCACCAAGAAAGGTTTTATGCTAATAAATATTTTGAGTAATTACCAATAGTGTCCACTGCCTTTAAGAGAATAAAAACAGGTGAATAAGTCCAAATCGTTAGAAACTAGATTGCGCAATCACAGTTTGGGTTTCTTGTGTTATTGTTTTTCGTAAAACTGTTTGACTCAATGCTTATGGAGGTAGTGGGCTTGAATCACAGTTCAACAAAAACATGAGTACTTGTGAGTTCTAGATAGGGCCAATAAATTGTTGTTATTCAGCGTTTACGGCAAACCCTCCAAACACGATGTAGGGCATTGAAATCCTTTGAAAATGGGATGTCAATTTTCCAAGTTAACCATAATCTGTGCAACTACTTTCGAGATGATGTAGAGTAATTAGATAAATTTATTTTTGAAAGCAGACATCTTTCAATATGTTGGCATTTTCAACAAGCTATTCTGAAAAAGTGGGTATATTTGCTTGTATATAGCGTCATTCCAAGATAAATTAATACATTTTTAAAATATAAATTGGTGTGACATTAATGGAGTTCCGTAAAAGGTATATGTCGATCAAGATAGATTATAGTCGGCCTCTTAGCTTTGGTGTGTCAAATAAGTTTGGGTGGTCGCGGCCGTCTTAATGCAAGCATGAAAAGATTTGTTGTATTGTAAACAAGTCATCAAAATGCGACTGTCTTTAATTGATAAGTGACATGCAAAAGTTACTTTATGTTATTTGGGAGTCGTATGTTTAGACTTTGTGCCTCAATTTTTGCAGAAAAGATGGGGTCTGCATATAGAAAAAAAACGACTTACATAATGTATAAACCAGAGTACACACGGCAGCACAAGCGACGACAATGCCTACGACAATGCCTATTTTCTCCATTGTTGTTAGATCACTAGACTCTCCGACAACAGTTGTGGTTGTCGAATCTGTTGTTGTGTTAAATGCCGCCATGATGGATCTGTTCCAGAGTGATGAAGTCTCTTTATACTAACAGAACCCAATGACCGCAAAGTAGAATGAAGTTACGATACTTTAACCACAAAGAGATCCATGTTAGAGTCCAACGTGCAGGCTAGACAAGTATGGGGCGCCGTTTGTCCATTAATTGTTTGACACTTTTAAGGCATGTTTTTACCATGGTTTACAGCAATTAGATGTAAACCATAGAAACTGTTGCCAAATCCTGTTATGGTTTACATACCAGTAAAGTATTTGTTGTGTATAAGTTTATGGTTTACAAACCATGAACATACAAAAAACATTTACAAATCATGGTTCATAAACCAAGAAAATTTACGCATCTTAAAAACATGGTTTATAAACCATAAAAAATGAAGCATCAAATTCATGGTTTACAAATCATGGTTTACAAACCATGAAAATTGAGACATCTAAAAAACATGGTTTATAAACCATGAAAATTGCATAATAAAAATCGTGGTTTACAAATCATGGTTTATAAACCATAACAAATGAACCATAAAATAATGGTTTGTGACAATGGTTTATAAACCATGAAAATCGAGACTTCTTAAAAAAACATGGTTTATAAACCATGAAAATCGAGACTTCTTAATAAACATGGTTTATAAACCATGAAAATTTACACATCTCAAAAACGTTGTTTGTAAACCATAACAAAAAGTGCACTTACAAATCATGGTTTACAAACCATAAAAATGTGCACTCAGAAATCATGGTTTACAAACCATAAAAAATGTGCCAGAAATCATGGTTTATAAACCATAAAAACGTGCACTCACAAATCATGGTTTACAAACCATAACAAATGTGCACTCAGAAATCATGGTTTATAAACCATGAAAACGTGCACTCAGAAATCATGGTTTACAAACCATAAAAAATGTGCACTCAGAAATCATGGTTTACAAACCATAAAAGTGTGCACTCCGAAATCATGTTTTATAAACCATAAAAATGTGCACTCAGAAATCATGGTTTACAAACCATAAAAAATGTGCAGTCAGAAATCATGGTTTATAAACCGTAAAAACGTGCACTCACAAATCATGGTTTATAAACCATAAAAACGTGCACTCACAAATCATGGTTTACAAACAAAAATGTGCACTCACAAATCATGGTTTACAAACCATAAAAAATGTGCACTCAGAAATCATGGTTTATAAACCAAGAAAACGTGCACTCAGAAATCATGGTTTACAAACCATAAAAAATGTGCACTCAGAAATCATGGTTTACAAACCATAAAAATGTGCACTCCGAAATCATGGTTTATAAACCATAAAAACCTATATGATCGTCACAATTAAACCTCCTTCCCAATTCTGATCGGTTCCCATTTCCCCCATGCCACGTGCGAGCCAGCAATGATGCAATGCACCATCACGCTGTGATCAATGTACCTCGTGTGTTATGCTGCCAGCCATAGCAAGCATTCATAGAGCCATTATTGCAACAGCATTACACAACAGGTGCATTGATCACAGCTTGACACACATGGTGCATTGCATCATTGCTGGCTCGCACGTGGCATGGGGGAAATGGGAACCGATCAGAATTGGGAAGGAGGTTTAATTGAGACGATCATATAGGTTTGTATGGTTTGTAAACCATGATTTCTGAGTGCATATTTTTTATGGTATGTAAACCATGATTTCTGAGTGCCCGTTTTTATGGTTTATAAACCATGATTTGTGAGTGCACATTTTTTTATGGTTTGTAAACCATGATTTGTGAGTGCACGTTTTTATGGTTTGTAAACCATGATTTGTGAGTGCACACTTTTATGGTTTGTAAACCATGATTTCTGAGTGCACAATTTTTATGGTATAAACCATGATTTGTGAGTGCACACTTTTATGGTTTGTAAACCATGATTTGTGAGTGGAGTTTTTTATGGTTTGTAAACCATGATTTGTGAGTGCACGTTTTCATGGTTTTTAAACCACGATTTCTGAGTGCACACTTTTTATGGTTTGTAAACCATGATTTGTGAGTGGAGTTTTTTATGGTTTGTAAACCATGATTTGTGAGTGCACGTTTTCATGGTTTATAAACCACGATTTCTGAGTGCACACTTTTTATGGTTTGTAAACCATGATTTGTGAGTGCACGCTTTTATGGTTTGTAAACCATGATTTGTGCGTGCACGTTTTCATGGTTTATAAACCATGATTTCTGAGTGCACACTTTTCATGGTTTATTAACCATTGTCACAAACCATTATTTTATGGTTCATTTGTTATGGTTTATAAACCATGATTTGTAAACCACGATTTTTATTCTTCAATTTTCATGGATTATAAACCATGTTTATTAGATGTCTCAATTTTCATGGTTTGTAAACCATGATTTGTAAACCATGAATTTGATGCTTCATTTTTTATGGTTTATAAACCATGTTTTTAAGATGCGTAAATTTTCTTGGTTTATGAACCATGATTTGTAAATGTTTCTTGTATGTTCATGGTTTGTAAACCATAAACTTATACACAACAAATACTTTACTGGTATGTAAACCATAACAAGATTTGGCAACAGTTTCTATGGTTTACATCTAATTGCTGTAAACCATGGTAAAAACATGCCTTAAAAGTGTCAAACAATTAATGGACAAACGGCGCCCCATAGACAAGGGCTGAAATAAAGAATTGAATAATTAGAGAAAAACGTACAGCTTGTTGTTGAAGTGTAACCTTCTAATGTGCAAATAAATAAACTCTATTACTCATGAAGTCAAACAATAATTTTTAATACATTCACGGGGAAACCTAATATTTTTTGGTTTTCCCTTACATCGATATTCATAATAATACTCAACACTTTCCCGAGTTCTCCGGGGGAAAATCCACAGGTAAATCACAAGGGGGATTCGAATCCACGACCTTTGCATTTCTAGAGCAGATGTCTGACCACTAAACCACCTTTCTAGTATTGCTAGCGGCAGGACACCACTGCTTAGGATTCAAACTATACAGCACTTAATACAAAGAGGTGTAAAGGTAAATCAAAATTATGTGCGCATTCTGTGTAAACATGTTGCAGTGTGTGCATGGCCCAATTGCATAGAGCTGCTTAACGGTTAGCAAATTTTGTTTGCTTAAGGTAGCAAACAAATTGCTTAAGCGTAAACCTATTTCACGGGCGGTTGCTAGCTTAAGCACGTTAACAAACTGCGCGCGAAATTTGAGATCGTTTGCTTGAGCAAAAAAGAAGAAGGTGCTGACAAAATGGCGTGAGAAACAAATGCGGAGTGGCGATAAAAAAAGTCATCAGCTTCTGTGTGTTATATGTATTATTTGTAATGGTTCAAAGTGCTCCTCGCAAGGTTTACACACTAACTTGGAAGTAAACAAGAAGATAATACATTGTACAACATTTCTAGAGCATTTTAGACACTCGTTTGCTTCGCTACACCTACCATGCAACCACACATACAGTACACACCGCTACGCCGGCACAATAACAACGTTTGCAATGATTTTGCACTATGTGCTCTGTGCATTAAAGGAACACGTTGCCTTGGATCGGTCGAGTTGGTCTTTGAAAAGCGTTTGTAACCGTTTTTAAAAAAAATGCATATGGCTAGAAAGATGTTGTAAAAGTAGAATACAATGATCCACACAAACATGCCTCGAAATTGCACGGTTTTCCTTTTACCTCGTCGACTAACACGGTCGGCCATTTATGGGAGTCAAAATTTTGACTCCCATAAATGGCCGACCGTGTTAGTTCGCGCAGTAACAGGAAAACCACGCAATTTCGAGGCAAACTTGTGTGGATCATTGTATTCTACTTTTAAAACATCTTTCCAACCATATGCAATTTATTAAAAACGGTTACAAACACTTTTTATAAACTAACTCGTCCGATCCAATGCAACGTGTTCCTTAAACAGAGTGCTTAAGCAAAAACTTGAGGTTTTAAAGATCCTTTTTGTTTGCTTACCGCTTTAAGCAAAAAACATTGCTTAAGCAAGGATTCCTAGGTGCGCCCAATAAACACAAAATCGACCGTTACGGCAGCTCTAATTGGGCCCTGCGCTTAAACAGGGTGCTTTAATGGCCCCTTTTGCTTGCTTGCTTGCCTGCCGCTATAAGCAAACATCATTGCTTAATCAAGGCTATGAAACGAAAAAATTGCTAGATGCGCCCGATAAGCACAAAATCGACCGTTAAAGCCATGAGTGGACCCTTTCGGTACAGAAAAAAAAAAAAGTTCACAGATTTACAAATAACTTACAGGGTTTACAGAAGGTAGTGGTGAAATACTTCTCTTGAAACATTATTCCATGAAATGCTTTACTTTTTGAGAAAACAGTAAAACAATATCAATTCTCATTAACGAGAATTACGGATTTATTTCAAACACATGACATGACACGGCGAAACGCGCGGATACAAGGGTGGGTTTTCCCGTTATTTTCTCCCGACTCCGATGACCGATTAAGCCCAAATTTTCACAGGTTTGTTATTTGATATAGAAGTTGTGATACACGAAGTGTGGGCCTTGGACAATACTGTTTACCGAAAGGGTCCAATGGCTTTAAGAAGCTTTATGAAATGGGGCCCTGCAATCGTGGACCTCGTATTGTCCCTCTTGAACTTTTTGGCAACAGCTCCCTTTGGTTTTGTACACGTTTTCCGTCGGGGACGTTTACCGAACCGGGGACTTTACACCGGGTGAGTCATAAAAAAAGGCAACCATTGGATGGGAGCTATTATTTTAAGAACAACAGGTAATGTCAACTTCTAAGTAGGTCGTGGATTTACCTTTAGGTTTTCTTGGCTAACTTCGGAAAATGAGCAGCCAATTTAGCCACCAGCCTATTCTATTTCGCACGAAAAAAACGAAGTTTTGTGCTTTCAGAGGTCTCGGAATCAAATTCGTGGAAAATTACTTCTTTCTCGATAACTACGTTACTTCAGAGGGAGCCGTTTCTCACAATGTTTATACTATCAACAGCTCCCCATTATTCGTTACCAAGTTAGGTTTTATGCTAATAATTATTTTGAGTTATTACCAATAGTGTCCACTGCCTTTAAGGAGAGCATGTAACAATGTTTTTCTTTTCCCTTTTGTTTTTTAAGTGGCCCTGAAAAAAGGGCCGTTTGGTTTAGTTGGATCTTAAAATAGCCTTCTTAAAATTTAGTTGGACAGAAACGTTTTTATGCCGTCCAATTGAAATAAGCATATCTCTTGAACGCCTTTACCAATCATCCCCATTATATCACCATTGTAAAGATAAATCCATGACATAACAATAAAATTGACATTGTTTGTTCAAGACTTTTACTCATTGTCCTTTTTGAATATTATAGGTCCCGGTTTGAAGCGTATATAATACACACGCACCCAGATCTTTGTCATAGAACACACGACACAAGTCTACAACCTTGTGATGCCATGTGTAGGCTTTAAAACAAAATGTATAATTAAAAAATAAACACATAAACAACACCACTTATCATTTGGTACAACAATGCTGTCGAATCACCAAAACTGTGCTGCCCAAAGCGATACATTCCCAAGTTGCCATATTTAAAAACCCTCAATTTTTACAAGAACGATACCCAATGGTGAGCTTTTTAACTTCTAATGGGATGACTAGATGTATGACTACCGAACATTCTGTGCCTGGGCCCTGCTTCTGATTGTCAACCAAGTGTTTGCGTGTATTTAGGCCTATGTGGTTTGAAGTTCATCAACTCATCCAAGAGAATTAACACTTTTTTCTTGGTTCTTGTCAGTAATCTACTTTGTTAAAAAAACTTATCCATGGAGTTTGTGTTTATGAGTTGATCAAACACCTTTCAATATTCTTAGAGATGGCTTTGTTTTGGATGAAACCGAGCCTCAGCTTCTTGACCAAAAATTCCAAATTATCTCGATTGGAATGATACTTTCTCCAATCTTTTACAACACTTAAGATTGATAATTACAAGGTTTGACATGTTTTCGGTTGAATAACTTACCTGTTGGTTTCAATGCTGAATTTAAAGCTGGTTTCTGTTTTGAGGGGGCAGTAATTTCCCCACCCCACTCCCTGCGGAAAAGAAAGTTAAAGAGAGAATTAGTTACTATCGTTACAAAACATTTTGTTGCTTTGGTTAGTTAGACTCTAGAGACCAATGGTGGCTATGTTATAGAACATTGATTGCAATGGCTACCGAATACTGGTCGCGATGGTTATTTCTATGATTACAGAACATTGGTTGCAAATGTAACTAAAACATGTTCGAAAGTATACTGCTAGTTTGTAGTAGTAAAATGTATGATTCATTTCCGGGTTGTCTATGCACTGAACATTTTGCCTTGATAAAAACAAGATTACCAACCAAATTGCCACGTGATTTTCAGGATAAGCAAACGACAGCTGAATACCAGGCAAATGGAAGTTTGCTTGGTTATCCTGTTTTTATCAAGGAAGAAATTTCATGCTAAGCAATTTTTGTGCTAAGCAGCTTTATGAAATTGGGCCCTGGTCTAATTGCATTGAACTCATCCTAAGTTAGGACGGGTTACTCGTCCTAACTCGAGATAGGATTGATCCTAGCGTTTCGTGAAATCGACTGATGGTCTCATAATTTATTCAGTAATTTGAAGATAAACACAAAATGCACTCACCTCTGTTTTCTGCAAGATACACCCGGCTATACGAAATACGATAAATTGTCAGAAAAAAAGTATCACGACGGTATGAAAATCAATATAATTTCAGAATACTTCAGAAGAACATCTTTTCTACCCAACACCAAACCAGAAAATAATGAAAACAAAAATGGCGTCATGCCACGCCCGGGCCGTTCACTCAGACCACCTTTTGAAATCAATGCGCGTTTTGCGAGTTTAGCTTCAGTGAGAACCAAAGTCGACACCTGGGCCCAATTTCATAGAGCTGCTAAGCACACAAATTTTCTTTCATGAAATTTCTTCCTTGATAAAAACAAGATTACCAACCAAATTTCCATATGTTGCATATTGCTTGTTACTGGTATTCAGCTGTTGTTTGATTATCCAAAAATCAGGTGGAAATGTGGTTGGTAATCCTGTTTTTATCAAGGAAGAAATTTTATGTTAAGCAAATTTTTGTGCTAAGCAGCTCTGTGAAATTGGGCCTTGGTCTAATTGCATTTACCCCCCCCCCCCAAAAAAAAAAATCAAGTAATGATCTTGTATTGAATATAACATAAACGTAACTGTAAGACAGTGATAACTAATTTTAGGCTAAGCATGCAGGGTACAAAAAGAACTACTTTATAGCAAAGTGGAAGGATAAGTGCATTCCTGTCCATGATGCGGCGGGAAGCAGTGCCGCACATTATAAGTGAACATTTGTTGACAGGAATGATAGTGAACTTCGGACCGGCATAAGTGGTTCAAAAACTTGAACATTGGGCGTGTTTACCCCCAAAACAGCAGTGATATAAATAATAAGAATGAAACTGTTTTTGTAAATTATAGTTTAAAGAACATCATTCGGGTTGCGCAACCATGCCATAGTGTAGGCCTACAAATAGTGTCGTGTCCGCTTGCTTCCCCGGGCACCTTGGCGGGATTCAAGGGGCGTCTGAAGATCATTGTTCCTCCTTTGAGATCCCGGACGTGCTTTGGATACTAAAACTGCCCTGGGAAAATTTTCCGCACCTCGCCACCAACTTATCCGGCCTAAACTTATTCCCATTCCACATTTTTTTCTTACCTTAGATGAAGGGTTACTACGGAGCCCTTTAAGGTACATTTAAAAAAAAAACTATATTTTATTATCTTTTGCGCACGAGATAATTTAAAAAAACATTTTTTTTTAGTGTCCCCTTAGGGGCTCCGTATGTTAACCTATAGGTTACCGCATACAATACATCCAGAGAAAAGGGAGAGGAAAATAACGTTTGCGTAGCAGTCTCTCCTGTGTCTTTTTACCATCAGGCTAGGATTGCGAGCGTCCATAAAAAACCCAGATAGACCTATTTTCTTCGAGCAAGTTAAAGACACTGGACACTATTGGTAATTGTCAAAGACCAGTCTTCACAGTTGGTGTATCTCAACATATACATAAAATAACAAACCGGTGAAAATTTGAGCTCGATCGGTCATCGATGTTGCGAGATAATAATGAAAGAAAAAACACCCTGTTCTATGTATACAGTACTATGTTCAGTGGTGTAATACACACACGTTGATGGTCATCTGGCCATAATATCGGATCATCTGATCCCATAGTTCGTTAACAATTTCAATGAATTTTAACTAAGCACTGTTGACTCTCTAAACATAAGCAGTATTTAAAGCTCAATTCGACTAGCGCTGGAGAGGAAAAGAAAACCAAAACAAAGAAGTTTATACAAAGAAAAAGTCCAAAAGAGTGCCTAATTATCGTGACTTAGGAAACAAATAGGTTTTTAGTTGCAATTTAAATGTGTCTAATGAAGAAGCTGTGCGCATGGCTATTGGTAGAGTATTCCAGAGGGTAGGTACTGCATATGAAAAAGCCCTATTACCATAAGAGGTGTGTGTCCTCGGTGTCACAAGAAGACACTTGTTTGATGATCTGAGGCTGCGTTGAGGAATGTAGTGCGTGAAATAAGTTCATTGAGATAGCCTGGTGCTAATCCGAGAAGTACTTTCCGTGTTAAAAGTAAACTTTTGAACTGAATACGCTCTTGTACTAGCAACCAATGAAGTTTCTGTAAAACCGGTGAAATATTATCAAATTTAGAGGTCTTAGAGAGGACCCTAGCTGCTGCATTCAGGGCATGTTGGAGTTTATTTAGATTGTGTTTAGAAATATTGAACAAAAGACCATTTCCAATATCTAAACGAGATAAAGCAAATGCATGTACCAGGATAGAAGCCGATTTGTCATCAAGAGTTCTACGAAAACTGTTCAGGTTATGGATATTAATACACAGACTGACAAACTTTCTTTACATGTGTATCCATAGACATATTCATATATAAAAATTAACACCAAGATTACGTACAGATGTAGCGGGGGTAATCTGAGCACTACCAATATTTACATGATGGGTTTTTATCAAACGCTGCTGATACTTAGATGAAACAAAGAGCAATTCTGCTTTAGGTTCGTTTAACTTTAACTTGTTCACAAGCATCCATGAACTCGTATCTGTGGTGCAGTTTTCAAAGCGATGTTTTGCAGAACAGTTGTGTGTCATTACGCCATGCGTTCGTGCAATGTTTGCGAGAGGAGAAGAATTTATTGTTTGGCAATACAGATAAGTGGATTAGCCTTAACACCGGCCGTCTCGTTGTGACGAAAAAGGAGAGCATAATTATTTGAAGTTTGAATGCGATTTTTTATAATGTGACAAGTAAATTGCTAACGCTTCTGCAGGGAAATACCTTGTAATTCTTACAAGGACCAAAATATTGATGACATTTTGTAGAAATAAAACCATAACCGTTACCTCAGATTTAAGATTACATCTTGCAGCGCTTTTTCTTACTGAGCTTGAAATAGGAGAGGAAACTCGAGCCACATGGGTGGTTGCGGAGTATCTTAGGAATCTCATCAAATATTATTGCAAATACATGTATTGTCTTTACTGGGCCTTTGGCAACGTTGAGGCGGTGCTGGAAATGGCGTTATCAAAAGGCCCTGTCGAGACGCTGGTGGCCTGCTTGGGGCAATGCCAAGATGAGAATGGAGGTCTGTGCCTGGTGTAAGGGACGGCTGGTGTGGGTCTTGACTGGACCAATGGCCAGACATGCCGCAGGAGAGCACGACTCAAAGTCGGCATGCCTGAAAAACACAATTGTACAAGAACGAGAGAAAAGGGAACAACCAAAACAAAAAATAAACGTTTCTTAGCAAATTAACCACTTAGCCCTGGGTCGGGGGGGGGGGGTGGGGGGAAAGCGTAAAAAGGAAAGCAAGGAAAGCGTAAAACGCAAATATAGGGAGCACCTATGGCAAATTAGGGAGCACCTATGGCGAGCCAAACAAACAAAACTAAATTTTCATGCTACTTCGCTTCGCTCATACGCATGAAAAACAGTTTAGTGTTAATGGACACGCCATAGTAAAGGACAAGGAGGCAATATGATTTGATTCAAATTATTTATTTACAGCATGGGATAATGGTGGGATCACAAACGGCTTTTGAAATTCGACAAAGTATTAGGTAGGGGTTGATCAAATCGCTTTACAATACCTCAAAAAAGACGAAGATCAGGGTGACTGAATAAGGGTCTAGAAACCGCTCTGCCTGGTGTTGCGGGGATTCATTACGTCGCCGCTTACGAGTCTCGATGTCTCTTAGGGCAGCTTCCTCGGCAATGAGAACCTTCTTTTGCTGTTCGGCGGTCAATTTGTCGGTCTTATCTGGGTAAAAAATGGTCCCCCAACCGGCCTTGCTTGAATCGGCGATTCCGACTTTCTGTTTCCTGTCGGCGATCCTGTCGGCGATCTTGGACGGCTTGTAGGGCTGCTTCAATGTTATTATCGGTAATTAAGGCAGATTGGATTATGCACAGCACAATTTCGAGTTTGCCACAGAACTCGTACTGGGCGATATTGCCTGGTCTGGAAAGATCTTTGGCTTCTAGCTTGAGTTGGAGTTCTTTCAGCTCAGTGGAGTCATCCGATGGTTTGGCGATAGTGCTGGACTTGGCGTCAAAATAGACTTTAAATTTTCAAAAATTTCGGCGGTCTGGACGTGTTCACTTGAAGTAGAAGTCAGGCCTTAAATATACGCAGAGATAAATGATAAAACGATCTGAACTCGATGTAAGTGATTTCACCTGAATGGGGAGACTGAGAAAGCTCTTCATTTATATAGGCTTGAATACGCTTGAATGTTTTTGGCTATCAAACACAATGGTAAAGGTGCGGTCCTAACGCAAGGAAAGCGTAAAACGCAAATTAGGGAGCACCTATGGCCAGCCAAACAGACAAAACTAAATAATAATTGTTACCATAGCAAACTTACTTGTTAGCAATCAATGTAGAGATGTTGAGATTTTGAGGTCTCGAAGCATCTGAAAGCACACAACTTCGTATGGCAAGGGTGTTTTTTCTTCCATTATTATCTTGCAACAGCGACGACCAATTGAGTTCGAATTATCACAAGTCTGTTTATTTGTGAATAATTTGAGATACACCAGAATTAAGAGAAGACTGATCTATAACAGTTATCTGAAGGTGTCTGTAGGGTCTTTAAGAGGTTGTGAAAAAGAGACCCACAAAATTGCTATTGAAATAATGATTGCTCTATACCTCTTACGACATCCACATAATGTAAAGAGACACATTTATGAGTTATGGTTCACGGTGTTATGACAAATTGAATTTCTTCCTGAAAGTTCCACGTGACGAATCGTTGTGACACCTCTCTCTTCTTTTTATACACTTCACTGTAGCAAGATATTTTATTACCATGGATTTTCCATTCTTGACAATTAGAGAAAGCAACGAGTGACACTTTTCATGTTAGAGGGAAATGCATCACATAATTATTTGTATACACGATGATGACCTGCCCGGGGCCAGACTAAAAGGGTTCATCGGAACGGAGTTCTTTCTTATTATCAAAAAATGACAGTTTGTGCATGGGCATTAGGAGGTTGTTGCTGAGCTATCCATAGAACAAGAACATTGCTTGATAAATTAGAGACTGTTGCCCTCGTTAGTTTGATAGTCCCAAGTAAATCGAGGGTGAGTCGTGGCCGAGTAGATAAAAGCACAAGCACCGAACTCAATCAAGCTCTGCATGGGCCGAATTTCACAGGGTCGTGGTTTCGAATCCAACCCGAGTAATATGCCTGTGATATTTGTTCACAGGACTCGGGAAAGTGCTGAATATACAGTGATTTCACTCATCGGTGTAAGGGTAAAACCAAAATTAATATTTTGTATCCCCGTTGCAAATTTAAACTCTGTTATATCAAGCATCCGTTTTGTGATTGCCGAGCGTTCCTTTGCGGACTTTCTATTTTCATAAAGCGGTTACCGTATGGAAGGGTAAATGCTTGAGAACCCGCGGAAAGCACATGAGTGACGTGACAAAGCAAATCCATCGTGAATGTGTATGAACGCCTAGAAATGGTCTGCTTGCTGGAGAAATCATGGTGAAATACGTTTACGAATGCTTACGCACATTTTTCTGTTACAGTAAGCAAACAAATTTGCTTACCGGTAAACAGCTTTACTAAATTAGGCCTTGTGCTTCTGTTCAGCAGAGTGTGGGTTCCAGTCCCGGTCATCACTTGGATCTTCAGGCAAGACACTTAACCATTATTGCTGCGTCCTTCGGATGGCACGTAAACCCGTAGGTCTAGTTTTGTTGTGAATGCACGTACAAAAAAAACGTATACTGTAATAATTTGACAAGATACTTCAAATGGATTCAAGTTCATAATCGATGTAAGACATAAGGCTCGATCAATGCCCAATAAGGCACTGTCCTCTGCCGCATCAAACCACACAAGTGCGTCATCTCAACCCGCCCCCCCCCCCCCCGTGACAAGGCCCTTACTATTATGTTTTTATTGTTTTACGTTCGAGTTCGGTGATTTATGACATTTCAGGCAGAAACCCTCAGGCATTATTTGCAATTTACGGCAGAAAACAACTATACACAACCCTGCCTTTTACCATTAGGGATGGCCACAAGCGTTTTCAGAGTCAATAATACAAAGTCATTGCGTCTGTGATGATCACTCATTAACCTCGTACAGTTATATTATAATCGGTACCCGGTGAATCGAGTTTCCAATTTGTCCGAGTATAAATTGCCTCTACACTACTTGATCGACTTCAATGACATTGAAATTGTACTGCTCAAGGACTATCCATTTGTTCGTTTAATTGGTATAGTTACACAGATAATTCATCTCAGAACCACTGAATATTTTCTTTGAAACACGGAATTCAATAACCTGGTGAATCGAGTTTCCAATTTATCCGAGTCTAAATTGCCTCTACACTACTTGATCGACTTCAATGACATTGAAATTGTACTGCTCAAGGACTATCCATTTGTTCGTTTAATTGGTATAGTTACACAAATTCACATAAGGAAAATTTGGTTGTCGACCTTTTAATAATGTTTGCTCCTCTTCGCTGAAAAAAACGACGGGGAAGAGATAGGCCTACTTATACACTTTTCGTAATTACTCAAAATAATTTTTAGCAATTGTTCGAGGTCCCGAAATTAAGCATCTAAAAGAACACAACTTTGTGTAACAAGGGTGTTTTTTCTTTCATAATTATCTCGCAACTTCGACGACAAATTGAGTTTCACAGGTTTTTTTATTTTATACATAATAATAATATTTGAGTTTATATAGCGCTTTTTCACTCCCGAATGGGTGTCTCAAAGCGCTTCAAATCATTACCCCTGGTCACTGGGCCTTAGCCTCGTGCAACAAATCGGCTAAATCAATCACAAGAACCATCTCTGCCCTCACAGGTCCCCATTTACCCCTGGGTGGAGAGAAGCAATAATAGTTAAATGTCTTGCTCAGGGACACAAGTGTCACGACCGGGATTTGAACCCACACACTGCTGAACAGAATCAGCAGAGCTTGAATTCGGTGCTCTTAACCGCTCGGCAACGACACCCCATATGTTGAGATACACCAAGTGAGAAGGCTGGTCCCTTAACATTTTCGTTAAATTAAGAATATAACTTGGTTTTTACCCATACTTTTTACCATACTCGGGTGGGATTCAAACCCGTAACCTTTGTATTGCGGGAACAGATGTATTACCACTAGACCACTAGAAAGAAGCAAGTTGAACGTTTTGCATTCGTGCAATGGAGATAATCGCTCGTTGAAAGATTAGACGGTTTTATAATTTCTCACTCAAATAATAAATAACGGTCTGAAGCCATTGCTATTAGAGATCTGCAAGCAAACAAGTTTATACAACGATGGTGCTTCTCTTACAGCTTCGATGAATAATTATCGAGTCCAAATGTTCACAGATTTGTTATTTTATCTATATAAACCACAAGGGAAACTTCCCTTCGTCAGTTTCCATTGTGGTTTATATTGATATCGGAAACAAAAAGTCGCATCCCCTTAAGGTGATCCCCTGGCTGCCGCTTCCCAGGTTGTATCGTAATTTGGGTGTGATCCCTGGCTACACGGCAGTTAACGGTTGTATGGCTTCTGACTGGCACCCCCTAACAAAGATATTGACAAAATAGGGACACCGCCAATATAGGGCTAGATAGCTCAGTTGGTAGAGCGCCGGCACGTTAATCCGGAGGTCGCTGGTTCGAATCCCACTCTAGTCAATTCTTTGTTCAACCCCAAAATCATTTGTTATTTTACGCACATGTTGGTATGCACCAAGTGCGGCGAAAAGCATGCTTTCACAATTGTCAAACGTGCCCAGTGCCTCTAAGCCAAGAATATTGTTAAGCAATGGTCTCGCCTCTCGACAACAAAAGTACACTGGACAAATATTTTTAGTTCAAATTTATCTTCTTATTTCATGAAGAAGTATGATACTTCTTGTGTGGCTTCCTGCTCTCTTTTTTTCTCCAGTGATCGGCTTCGAGGCAAGACGGAAATAAAAAGCACTCGCCTTTTATTGACGTTGAAAGGTGAGATAGAGAATAAATCACCCGAATTGAACACTCAATAAACCAGCATTTAGAAATCAGAATTTCTGAAACACCCTCTTCAGTTAACGTTACACCACTCCCATCAGTATAATCACCAAGTTGGGCTATGCAAATGTATCGTGTTTCCTGGCCCCACTTGTGAATTATTTATTTGGAGTAATATCTCACAAAATAAATACAATTTAACTTCGTGGGATACAGCAGATCTGATTTAACGAGTTTATGTTAGGGGTACTTGTAAATAACTGAGTTTTTACATCCACATTGTACTGCGCACCGCTGGATCACACAGGGTGTACCCCACTAAGTCAACTCCCATAGTAAACAATGCAATACACTAAATACTCAAAAGTACAGCATAAAAATGATCCGAAGTATCAAAGTTGTTTTCTGATGCACTGTTGAACTTCTGTCCCGATCTTCTGACTTTGTACATGGTTATAAAAGTCACTGAGCCCGTCAAGTTATTTTCCCTCTAAAAGAAACACACATTCTCAAATATGCATCCCTGAAGGAGACATCTTGTGTTCTTTCCATTGTCCCTGTACTTTAGACTTTCCCATAGACTCTGTACACAAAATTCCTTGTGGGTCACCCTCCCAGATCTTTAGAATTTCCCTCTGGGATCCTTTTATTCCCCCCTTTTTTTCCTTAGTCTCCAGACGGAACCAAATAATGAGCACGCCCCAGACAAAAGTGTGATTTTTCAAAAGTCCTGGCATCAATCTTGGAAAATGTTCCTTATACGCCTATTGTATTAGCAAAATAGGACCATTTTTGCCGCCCATGTCATAAAATACATCAAGTTGGAAGCCAAGTCACACTTTGCGCAACATGTTTACACTGAAACCTGTTGGGACCCTCAAAATCATCTTATGTTTGGATATACACTATACAATCGGGGTACGGGTATACAAGACTTTTTCCTACAATTTTGAAATAATTGAGTGCACCTGTAACATGTCCCTTCATAGAACCTTTTAAAAGATGACCTTGGACTGGTATTTCCAAAATGCAGTTACTAGTTAAGCAAATCATCACGACCGCGTCCGATTAATCAAATCCACTACAAAATAATTGACTTTGGTCGGTATCGTGGGACAGGTTAATATCTGCTTTATTATTAGTTTTACTTTTTCACCGTTCTTAATCAACCTGAGCTTACATCAAGCCAAATTGCATATTCCACGAAGGCATTGGCAAAGGGCTAGGTCCCATGTGGCTGGCTGGGTTGAAGTGGGTCAAGGGTCGATTTCAATAGTCCTAGGAGATGTTATAAACTTAGGGCCAGTTCTAAATGGGCGCGCGTTCAATATTGACTGACCAGAAAAATTTTGCCTGCCATACAACGGTAACATAGGCTACTACAACCCTTTGTAATTAACACTCTAAAACCATGTCCCCATTGGATTGTTTTTATTTTATTTTAATTACCGCGCTTTTTCTGTAGAATGACAATATGAAATCAAATATGAACGCAAGGTTAACTGCCCTCCCTGTCAACTAACCGCGACCGTGTTGTGAAACTACACGGGCCGAAAAAGTTCAATGGGAACACAGCTTTAACGCTTTGTGCATTTCATTCTCCAATGTCGCCTACCTTTATAATGAATAGTGTTCTAATATTATGAATTTTAATCTAAAACTGGGTATAATGCTTTATGTAGCACCCGGTTCTGAGTTAATGAACTTTCCTATTATACACTCCTGATACACAAAAAGCGAACTCTCAGATTACCGGTCCATGCGTTTGACTGTCCCAGTACATCCGTTCCGGGACGGTACAAGAAATCATTCTCAGCTAATATTTTCAGATCGAGTCCGACAACAAAACCGCTTCTGCCTGCCTTAAAAAAAAAACCTCTTATTGATGCGCTCCAAATCAATTATGTTCATATTACTAATAAACTACTAACAAGATAACATCTATAGCTTATTCACTGCAAGCTAGTAATGGGGACGACGCCAGGCGGCTTGTTTGAACGATCGCTTGAAAATGAAAGTGCCAAAATCACCCCTTTTCATCTTTCCGAAGTGCAGGTACCCCAAAAGTAAAAGTTAGTCTTTGTTCGAGGCGGTACCGGTACTCTGTATATAATATTCACACATGATCGTAGTTTTCGTAGCACTGGTGACGACAAAGTATATAGACTGCTCATTTCCCAAACTATCTGAGGCCGTGTCCGAAACGACGACTTCGGCTACAGCTACGTCTAGATCAGCGCGTCTACCAGTGTTGAAGAATAGGCAGACGCGCGCGATCTAGCCGTAGCTGTAGCCTGATTGTCAATCTGGCCAGTTGGGCACCGATTGCTCATTGGTACTCAACATTACTTTGTGTCATGGTATACTGCCCCCATCGTCTTTATTCTACTAATCATTGGCGCCTACTTGTTTATTAGCATTGCCATTATTAGTATAAGAACTAACGTAATAGTGAATTTGTAGGTGGTACAAGAATGACAGAGAATACTGTTCAAAATGTCGATACCACACGTCCGGTACGTTTCGGAGCCAACACTACAGGTAAAGTTTAGTTCTCCTAAAGGGACTCTTACACAATGATTGTACCCGCAAGTTTAGTCAATTCTTATTTTTTATTTTTTTCACACCATGCAAATGGTACCGCTTGGTGGCGTGATTGTGCTCCTATCGGCGTCTTTGGCCCTTTTCGAAACCACGGCTTCGGCTTGGATTCTACTTCAAGCTCCATCGTCTTGTCTGAAGCCCTGAGCGCGTACATAAAGCACGCTCAATATTCGCTCGACTGCAGCCTGGGCCGAATCCAAAGCCGAAGCCGTGGTTTCGAAAAGGGCCTATAGCAAGTTCGGTGGCGACCATAGTAAACCAGTGGCAAATGTGCCATGGCTACTTATTTTAAATTAATAAATACCTTGGACGGTTTCAAGTCTCTGATTGGTCAAAACCCGGTCACGTGTGGGAGTGTTAACGGTGGTATAAAGACCGGCTTTGGAAAATAGCGAATAAGTGGCCACTAAATCAGCATACATTGTGTAAACCTTGCGCGTTGCACTGTATGTTACATAATGATAGGGTCCTAAAACCAGTTACTGTGGCGCAGCTGTGCTCCTTTTTCAAATTTGTCATCTTCAGTACCCGAAAATGACAAATTTCGGTGGTGGGGGGGGGGGAAGTATAGCGTCCCAGTAACTAGGTCTAGTGGGGTCCAGGGGTGATCTGAAGCACAGGTGTCGCATGCAATAGATGCAATACTATCCGGAGGACATTATTGCATATGTCCGCCGGACGGTTTTGCATATGCAATCGTCTCCGCCCGGACGCTGCTGCATAATGCAATTGTGTCCGCCTGGACACATTTGCATATGCAGTTGTGTCCACCCCGTGCAAAACCGTCCTTGCAGTAAATTAAACGCCCTTGGTCGACGGAACACGCTTGCCATTTTTTTACAAGCTAAGTGCACGTCATGTTCGGCCGTTGGGTATTCGCTGCAATCCTAAAATACGTGAATATTCATGCTGCATAGTATACTTAAGGTTCAGTGCATGCACGCTCGTTTACGCGCGCACCTACATGTACAGTCATGTACATGTCCACCGGACGGTTTTGCATAGCCCGGACACGATTGCATAAGCAAAAGCGTCCGGAGTGGACAGTTCCAAAACACTCGAGATCGGATCTGGTCAGTCACTGCATTATCTGGTTCCATGCATATTCGTTAAGCACACAATGGGTAAAATCTGGCGTTTCTCAAATTCAAGTTTGTGTAGTCTTTATGTAGAGACAAGGGAAGGAGATCCGGGTTGATTTCAGAAAGAGTTAGGACTAGTCTTATCTCCAGTTCAGACCAGTTACTTGCCTAACTTAGGACTATCCATGCAATTTGTATATCTCCTAGGACTAGCCCTAAGTTAGAACTAGTCCCAACTCTTTGTGAAATCGGCCCCAGCGGTGGATTTCACAAAGAGTTAGGACTAGTCTTATCTCGAGTTAGGACCAGTTACTCGTCCTAACTTAGGACTATCCATGCAATCTGTATATCTCCTAGGACTAGTCCTAAGTTAGGACTAGTCCTAACTCTTTGTGAAATCGACCCCTGGTCCTCTAATGAATAAAGGACGAGCATTCGCCAAAATGCAATCAATAATAAATAAATGCCAGTCAATGACAGCTAAAATATATCAAATAAACTTCTCATGTATAGGTTTAATGGTAACCCATAGCAAACAACAAAACAATTACAACACTACAGTACATTATATACATGTCTTTACACAGTGCACAGTAAAGTTTCACAAAAAGCTCAAACATGTGGCTTCCATGCTACACACACGACGGACGCACTGCAAACGATCTATATAAATAATCCGATCCAAACATGACCCTAAAAATCACAGTATATTCAGGTATAAATGAGAGCCAACACACAAAATAGTACTCACAGATAGCTCTATTAGCTTGTCCCTCCCAGATAAATGGGTTTGGAGCATGGCCAGAGCCATGCTCCCTATAAACATCGAGAGAAATCCAGACCAAATAAAAAGTGCTCTTTCAAGAACGAAGCTATTCAAAAAGAGAAAGATCGTCACGTGACAATCCTAAAAGTAAACTTTTTTTAGAAGTTCAACAATGAGGGCGCACTTGGCGGATCATTACATTTACACTGGAAAACTTTTTCAAAATTGAACTTAGGGAGCTCTTCTTGTTTCTCTGCAAGTTTTTGCGATGCATTCGTCTGATTCATTAATGGATTGCCAGAATAGACCCTTCCCATGAAATATGTAAATTGCACATAGCGCGTGCGCACTAACGGTTTGGTTGGCAAACTACGGGAACATCGCGCTGTTTTGTACACGGCATGGGTGCATGACGCACACGCGATTGCGCGTCTGCTTAGTGCACAACTCTATGGTGTTTGCCAACCAACAGGGTCTGTACGCATGCGTGAATGTAATTAGCATATTTCATGGGAAGGGTCCATTCTTGAGGATAGTATAGCCCCCATTACTGATAGCGCTCCTCCCATTAAGATAAACGTTCTCAACGGCTAATGAGGAAACCTTTGGTTTTATTTGATGATAGTCGGCCTCCATATACTCACTACAGGCAAGAAGTGCTAAACGGCTGACACTGCTAAGATGTTTCAGTGAGTCCTCACGGAGATGAAAACTCAAAACTCAAAAACAAACAGTTCGATGTTCAAGCAATAAGAGGACGTTTTATAATTTGCTAATAAGTATAATAATAATATTCTTCTTATAAATTTCTGAAAAAGATATCCCAACGCTCATTATTTTTCTATGATTTATTGCTCTTCTCAAACACAATAAATTACACACACAACCGAAACACTAAAGCGTAAAGTATGTACGGAGAAGGCTATAGACTCTAATAGGGAGGAAAATGAACAAATTTCTTATATTATATAAAAAAAAGAGAGAACATGCAATATACCCGAGCAGACCAAACTAAATCAAAATTATAGGCTAGTATGAATTCTTTAAAAGGGCCCATACATTGAACATTAATGGTTGGTTCTGTTCTGACCAAAACATCCACAGAACGAGAGTTTGGAAAATGGGTTGATATAAGGATATAAAGGATGCATTGCAGTGTGATAAACAGTCATTAAAGACACTAAAATCCTCCCCAGGAATTTATCGCTCAGGTTAACAAGCTGGTTTACAAATTTATTTGGAATGGGAAGCCTGACCGAGTAAGTAGGAAAGTGGTCATAAATAATTACATGCATGGTGGTTTGAACATGCTTGACGTGGAATCCTTTCAAAAGGGATTTATGTACTTGGATTAAAAGACTTCTTGATAACTCAAAAGATGCTAAGTGGAAGCTTTTTATCAAAGGCATGTTTAAGCAGGCTGATATTCAAGATATTAGGCCTACTTTGAAGTTAAATATTTTTCCCTCAGAATTTCCATTCCATATTTTAAAGGACGGTTTCCTCAAAGATGTTGTAAGGGCTTGGTTGGAATTGCAAACGAACCATTCCAAACACTTTTTGTCTGAAACTATCTGGCTTAATTCTTATGTCAAAATCAATAACAAATGTAGTTTTTACCGATCTTGAAGTGATGAAGGGATTATGGACACTTGTTCTGAGGATGAAAATATTCTAACTTTTCAGGATTTTCTATTGAAATATAACAATATCAAACGTACCTTCATCAAGTACTGTGGTCTTGGAAGTAATGGAAAAAACACCCTTGTCTCAAAAACTACGTTACTTCAGACGGAGCCGTTTCTCACAATGTTTAACAGCTCTCCATTTCTCGTTACCAAGTAAGTTTTTATGCTAACAATTATTTTGAGTAACTACCAATAGTGTGGAGTGCATTTAACTCTTACAAAAGCACCTCCGAGATCTATGGAGTTTAACCCCTCAATATCTAAAGTGAACAAAGTTAGGACGATCACTTTGCAGTGAAGGAGGTGGGGGTCAAACAAATGATATTTATCAAGGTACCTCATCTTTGTTTTGTAGTTCAACAATTTGACCAAAACTATCCAAAAGCTGAGATGTTCATTGTACTCAATATGTAGTGTATTTGAAGTTTGGCAGATCACAACATGCAGAATTAATAAGTGTTGTATCGCCATTATGTCAATATAGCTCCGTAAAAGTCTAGATACTGAAGTTTCTTCATCTTCTTGAAGTGATGGGCCATGATGCAGCAGAACCACCCAAGTCTTTATTTCCCATAAGATTCAATTTATAAACCAAGTTGGGCAGATCACACAGTACATCAGCAATATTTGCCATATCCTCACCTGTCAATTAGCAGTGACTCAAGTTAAGTTTTTGAAGTTTCCTCATCTTTTCGAAGTGATGTACACTTGATGCAGCAGAACCACACAAGGCTTCATTTCCCTCAAGAATCACTTTACAACCCGAGTTGGACAGACCATGCAGCTCTTTATCTGTCAATGAGCAGTCACTAAAGTCAAGCTTCTGAAGTTTCATCATCTCTTTGAAGTGATCTGCCCATGATGCAGCTAAACCACCCAAGGCTACATTTCCCCTCAGATTCAATTCAACCAAGTTGGGCAGATTACACAGTGCAGGAGCAATATGTGTCATATCTTTACCTGTCAATAAGCAGTAACTAAAGTCAAGCTTCCGAAGTTTCATCATCTTCTTGAATTGATCTGCCCATGGTGCAGCAGAACCACCCAAGGCTATACTTCCCGTAAGATTCAATTCAACCAAGTTGGGCAGATCACACAGTTCATGTGCAATATGTATCATATTCCTCAACCGGCAGTAAAGCAAGAAAAGCTTCTGAAGGTTCTTCCTCTTCTTGATATGGTTTGCCAATCGTGCAGAAGAATCATCTTTATGCAATGTGCATCTTAACAACGTCACTGATGAAAGATTCGCCATTAAGCTCAAGGATTCTGCCAAATCTGACATACACCTACCACCCAAGTCACAATCACTCATTTCTACAGACTGTACCTTGCCAAGATAATCAGTTTGTTCGTCAGTGTGGGTATGAACATTTTGAAGAAAGTTTGTGAATGAATTAAGACTGTCCCTGTCCCATTCAGCAATGTTTACATTATCTGTTAGTACAGACTCTATGAATTCCACTGGAGGTAAATCTTTCGACTGACCTTCAAAATAGCAGTTTAGGCCTAACTGCATTAGGGGTGCACGTTCGTGTATCACATCTTTTTCTTGAGTTCTGAGACATTGTTGCTCTTCTTTGAACTGGTTGGATGCAACAAGTGTCTGTAAAATTATACTTGTACACGCCGTATTGTCACCAGCACAAAACCGAACAACATAATCATTACCTCCAGATTCGATCAATTGTTTCAGGTTTTTCTTCAATTCTGTTTCTGATAATCTTTGTAAGTATTTACCAGCACAAAACTCTTGAAACGTCTTGTGCAGGAGCCGAATGCTGGTGCGACTTTTCCGTCCATGCAATACCTTTTTTCTTGTAAGAATACCTGCTTTTAGTGCAGATTCAAGTACTTCCGGTTCAAACTCTTCTTCGAGAAAAGCAAGCTGTTGTTCTGGACCAAGAAGACCACGCAAGGCAATCTTTCCGAGTTCATTTGTTACTTTTAGTATTTCATCTGGAGACATATCAGTTTTTCTTTCAAACATGTACTCCAATGCCTCATCGTAGATACGGAACACGGTTTCTGGGAGTGTAGAATCCTTTTTCCACAAAATACACATCAACAGAAGTAGCACTGGACTCTCTGCCAAATCAGATAAATTATTGGAAGACTCGATCCTCAGAATAAGCCCTTCAGCTTTGTCTTGTTCATCTGAGTAAAATCTCTTCACATACATCTTGATATCTTCCTTATCAAAACCTTGAACCATGACCTTTGTGAAAGGCTCTTTAATTAATGACCTTGTCACTAATTTATGATAGTGGGAGGGGCGAGTGGTAACTACAACAAAACACTCTCGGTTTTTCTTACAGTTCATGGTCTTTAGAATTGAACCAAATAGGTCTTCATTCAGGGCACGGGTCTTTAACTCATCAAAGCCATCCAACAAGAGCAGTACTTTGTATGGATTGTGACTGATAAAATAACTCAACAAGTTCTTATCTATACCAGTATCCTCGTCTAAAAGTTGGTCAAAAATTGAGTCAATTAGATCTGTGTTTTGTTTAACTGCACTCATTCTTAAAACGAATACGAGCTCAAACTGCTGCAGTGCTTCACCACATGCCCAGTCATGTGCCATCTTATCTATGAGGGTAGACTTCCCTCTACCAGGTTCCCCATTCAAAATAACCCGTTTTATTAGATCACCATATTCTGTTGTCTGAAGAAAAATATCCTTATACGATTCCAGTTTCTGTCCAGACTCCTCCAATGTTAATTCTGTGTAGATATCTTTGATATGTTTTGTGTCATCCTCCAATGGTGTCAGTTGCACATAGCTGTCCCTGTAATGAGTTCTTATTGCCTCTCTACAGCTCTCGGCAGCGACCTGGGCTGGATCTCTCGTTTGATGGGCTCCCTGCACTCTTCCATCATCTGATTCAAACAAACAGTATGGACATTTATAGAACAACAAGCATCTTTTAACAGCAACAAACTTATACTTAGAACAACCTTCAGAGAAATGAATCTGTATTATTTCTGGAATGGTAATACCATGGCATAAAACATCGTCTATTATAAAAACATAGAGCCTGACCATTCGATATCAAGGGCAAGGTTTGCACTGTTAGTAATTGTCAAACACCAGTCTTCCCACTTGGTGTATCTCAACATAAGCATAAAATGTGAAAATTTCAGCTCAATTGGTCGTCGAAGTTGCGAGATAACTATGAAAGAAACAAACACACTTGTCACACGAAGTTGTGTGTTTTCAGATGCTTGATTTTCGAGACCTCAAAAAACTACGTCACTTCAGAGGGAGCTGTTTCTCACGCCGATTTATACTGACATTGTGTCCATATTATTACTTGTTACCAAGTAAGGTTTATGCTGATAATTATTTTGAGTAATTACCAATAGTGTCCACTGCCTTTAACTTTGTCAGCGATTACCAACTAGCTTGTCTATCTCTACTCAACCTTTTCACTAGTCCGTAACTCATTTTGAACAGGGATGCTTTTCAATATTGAACAAGCCAGCCGGACCACTTAAAGCAAATTCTGACTGGTCCTCTGGTGTTGCCAGCGACCCACTGTTAAGGGGCGAACGCTGCATGGTTATTAATGCTAGAAAAGCCACCATATGCTATACAATTGTGTAAGATATCATGCAGTGAATGAAACGTTTAGAATGCTATTGGCTTTCTGCAAGATCAGAATTCACAATTCAGGCCAAAAGACTTTTAATATTTTTGAGGCATCTGAAAGCACACACATTTGTGCAACTATGGTGTTTTTTCTGTCATTATTCCCCTGCAACTTCGGCGACCAATTGAGTTCAAATGTTCACAGATTTGTTATTTTATGCATATGTTGGGATACACCAAGTGAGAAGACTGGTCTTTGACAATATTACCCAAAGTGTCCAGTGCCTTTTTTAAGTCATCACTAGTGTAAGGTTTTCTCATAAAACACAATACAGTTAATGCAGCGATCCCTCATTCTGGAATATTTTTCTTATTCTCATCTGAACTGCTGTTTTACCAATCGCTACCCGAGTAACATGCCTGTGATATTTTTTTCACAGGACTCGGGAAAGTACTGAGTATACAGTGCTAACACACATCGGTGTATGGGTAAAAACCAAAATTAATAATCGCTATATTGAAACTTCAAAATATTGGAAGGATAAATATTTGTACATCTTTTAATTTTTCTCAACAAAACTATTGGTGGAAAATAAAAGAACTTGATTTTGAGCCTTGCAAGCCTATTAGTTTTGCGTAGAATCTTCTACATTCAAACATGTACGATATTAAATTTCTTCCCGTGTTCAACTTTGTTCTTTTTCTCAAAAGCAAAGATTGATAAAACAATTTTATAGCACAATTTTCCAAAAACTTTATTCAGAACGAAGTCGCTCTTGGCATCACAGGAATGTTGAAAATGTGTTGTAGTTGAATGTGTTTTAAAGGGAATTGGTACACGTCTGGTAATTGTCAAAGACCAGTCTTCTCACTTGGTGTATCCCATCATAACCATAAAATAACAAGCCTGTGATCTTTGGGCTCAATTGGTCATCGAAGTTGCGAGATAATGATGAAAGAACAAACACCCGGGTTGGACGAATTATTCTGCTTTCAGATAAGAATAAGACTTCTAGCAATAAGTCTTTTATTGTTTTAGTGAGAAATAACCTCTTTTTAAAAACTATGATACTTCAGAGGGAGTCGTTTGCCACAATGTTTTATACTATCAACAGCTCTCCAATGCTCGTTACCAGGTAAGTTTTTAAGTTAATATTTTTTTAGCATATTGAAGAGCTGTTGATAGTATGAAGAGCTCTGAAGTAACGTAGTTTTACAGAAAGAGGTAATTTCTCACTATAAGATTTTATTTGAATTCGAGAGCTCACCATTTTTCTTCCATTAGTCTCTCGCCAATTGGCTCATTCGGAATGGGTACTATAAACACAAATGGGGAACCGTTAATGGAATTCATCACAACTAATGGACTGTTTGCCTGCAACACAGCTTTCCAACACCCATGTAAACACCGTATCACATGAAGTTGTAGAATATAGGACAGCCACTCTCCTGGAAAAACAAGACCAATTTATGCCCAGATTGATTACATTCTCTGTAGACAAAGCTCTACCACATGAAGTTGTAGAATATAGGACAGCCACTCTCCTGGAAAAACAAGACCCATTTATGCCCAGATTGATTACATTCTCTGTAGACAAAGCTCCAAATGTCTTTTTGGAAGACTCACGATCATACAGCGGAGCCACTTTGATCTCGGATCATCGCTTAGTAGTTGCACATCTCAACCTAAAGAACATGCATCTAACAAGCAAACAAAGCGCCAAAAACACCGGCCCTTCGATGTCCTACAGTTGTTAAGTAGCAAAACAACTCAAGACCGATACAATACCAATCTTACGCAACAAATCCAAAGTATAACTGGTGGATTAGAACCAAATCAAAGACTGAAAAGACTAATGAGTAGCATTAGAAGCAGTGCTGTTAAAGTAAAATTGGTTTTCGACCAGAAAACTCCAAACCGAATTTCACTAACGACGAAACAATTCGTAATCTATCCAACCAACGCAAAACACTTCTGATGAACATCCAAGACAGAAATGACGGAAGAGACATATCGAAACTGAAAAAGGAAAGAAATTCACTGCGGGATAAAATTTGTAAACGCCAGCCCGAAATAGAAACCATCAAGGCTGAACACCTAATACAAGAGATAACTAACACACACGAGAGTCGTAGAATGTTCAATGCAGTGGGGGAAATAAGAACTAAGAACAAACCCCATCCAGTCTGTGTGAAAGACAAAAACGGAAAGTTTATTGTGAATGATGGATGAAAAGCACACAGAATCGCCGAATGGTTCGCAGATCATTTCACAGACGACGAGGGAGCTATTGAAAGCTTTGTCGGCGATCCATCGCCTCTAACACAAAGAATTACAGAAAACAAAGTTGAAAAGGGCTGTTAAATCATTGAAGAATGGAAGAGCCAGGGGACCCGACCAAATTGACAACAAACTCTTGAAATTTGCAGCAAAAAAGTGTTCAAACAATATGCAAGGAATCCTAAAAGCCTTGCCAAAACCAAAGAAAACTCCCGGACCACCTGAGCACCTAAGACCTATCATCCTCCTAAACGGAGCCTGCAAACTACTACCAATCATAACGCTAAAAAGAGTTGAGAAGAAAATCGACACCTTCACCGGACCATGTCAAGCTGGTTTCAAAAAAGGACGTAGTTGCGCATTTCAAGGTGACAGCCTAAGCGGGGCACTCTTCATCGCAACATTGGCTGGAGCCCTCAATGACGTCAGACAACAAGCTGCACATCCTGACCCACCAATATCTCTATCCTCTTTACCACTGGAGTCAGCTTACGCTGATGACGTTGACTTCCTTGACGAAGACAGTGAAAGCCTCTCAAGACTAATCCCCCTTACATCCAGAGTCTTGAAAGACATTCGACACCGTATCTGCCTAGCAAATGCAGCCTTCAACACATTTACCAAACTCTGGATGCAAACCCGCAAAATATCCATCACCTTACTCATGCATGTTTACAAATCCATGGTATTGTCTGTCTTCATGTACAACTCAAGTAGCTGGGCTGCACCTAAGGACGTGCTCGAGAAGTTAGACACCTGCCACCGTCGCCACCTTGGACGAATTCTTCGATGTCGCCGACCATCCGTGATAACGATTAGCTTCCTATATATTCGTTGTGGAGCTCATCCCTTATCTGAATTAGTGAGGAAGGCAAAAGGTGGCGCATGCTCGGGCATGTGCTTCGACTGCATCCCGACTCACCCGCTCAGAATGCTCTCATGTTCGCAGTAGTTGGATCGGGACACATGAGAGCCCGTCTTGGCCGTCACAAAACTAACTTACTCGACATCCTACGGAGAGACCTCCATGCTCGTCAGCTGTCCCTTAAGACCCACAGTGACATTCTACTAATTCTCTGTATTAGTAGAGACTGATATTTATTCAGCGTTCACTCGCTAATACTGTTCCTGTGTACAGTTTATATATATGTAGTCTCTCGCAACTTCAACAACCAATTGAATTCACATTATTTTTCACATAATTTCTATTTTTTGTATGTTGAGATACACCTAGTGAGAATAAATACTGGTCTTTGACAATTACCAAAGGTGCCCAGTGTCTTTAACATACATTTTCAATTCTACAATTACTATAATTATTAGCTGGCTTAGGTAGGTTATTAGATTTTTACTTTAATAATCCCAATACAGACATTATCTGGCTAAATCTAGATGTTTAGCTCATAAACTACTTGTAGAAACAGGAAGATACAGTGGTTGGGTATTTCACCAACATTATTGTTTGTCCATACACTGTACGCAAGAAATAGGTATGCAAATGTGTCTGATGTATAATTATTGGATAAAACAAATACATATGTAATACATATGTGACAGGTATAAAACATGCCCGTTATTTTTTTGGTTAATCAAATTTAGTTTCCTCATTTAACTAACTCTTTTGTTAATCGAGCGCCCTCAACGTCAGTTTTTGGGTGCTCCCATTATTCCATTGAAGACAGACAGCCGTGTAACTGTACTATTGATTGTCTTCATATTTCAGGTAAATTTCCCCTTTTTGTATTATATATTTCTATTTCTAAAGTTGTTTAAGTTTATTATCTAAGATTGTTTTTCATAAGACATGAGTTTGAGAAATTGATGTCTTTAGAATCTGCCATTTATGCTCTAGTTTGGTTTTCGTTTTGTAAATAATTATTATTGCCGATGCAAAAAGCATTTCAAGATTGCGCGGCCCAGAAAGCCGTGGCGGGAGCCGCTAACGTGTTTAAGTCGTTTTCTTAAAATGAAGTGTTTTGATTATTTATTTGCTCTTGTATAGTCAATTATTTTGAGTAACTTTGATAAGATTTATTGTAAGTGTTTAAGTTACTTCATAATTCCATTAAAAACAGACATCCGTGTAACTGTATTATTGATTGTCTTCATATTTCAGATTGCTATTAAAACAGAGCTAAGCTGATTCCTCAGAAGTTTATTACAAGAACCATTATTTAATTGAGTGTCACACATTTGACACCGTTTGCGCGAGATACCGTTTTTTTTTTTGTTTTTTTTTTTAACAGCCTCAATTTGCTATTGGAGCCCACACGCCAGGTCAGCCCTTGTACTCCTACCTTTTTTTCAGGGACAAGATTCATCCCTGATCAGAGCGCACCTATAATGAACTTTCAATAAATTTGAATATTTTGACTGCGCGGCGTTTCCCTTTAAAAAATATCTTAACAATAAAAGCCTTTTCCCATCGTTTTGTACTTACCTCCCATCGTTCGTGATGACATCTCTTGGCCCTCTTCCTGGTGTCTTCTTCGACGCACCTCCGAGTATACTTTCAAAAGAAAAACAAGGAAGTAAAAAGGTGTGACGATGTCTTAAATGGTCGTTAAAACCGGCAGGGTCGTGGTCGTACGTGCTCACAAGGTCACGACCCTGCAAGGTGTTAAACAGCCATTTAGAACAAGTCACTACTCTTTTATTCCCATTCATAAATGCCATTTTGGTTAAAAGGCGTAATAAATGAGAAAACTCTGTAAAAACTTATCCGTTTTCCAAAGTCCTTGATCTCTGTACGTATGGTGCAGTTTTCTGAGACAGTTTTCGGATATGCATTCGAGTAGTATTAATGCATTCACGTATCCATGGGCTAATGGCGCAGTGAGATAAATCACCCCGAGGAACGAGGTTGTGCGCTTACCCGTACAATGCGTTCCAAAAACAACCGGTTATAAACAACCCCAGCTGGTCGTTATCAACCGTTTAAACACCCCACGTGACGCAAAATCTCAAATGTAACGGTTGTGCAAGATCTGTTTACAAGTCACGACTCTGGTATTTTTACAAACAGGGTTCAGATGATTCTCCCCCTGATTAATTGGTAAATATATCAATTATTTACCGATACATGTTTTCTTTGTAGCCTATACGCGAGTTTAGGTCTACTTCACGTTCACTTTTAACCAATCTTCACTTGACACAGCTAGCACAAAATGGACTTTATTAACAGTGATCCGTTTGAGCAGATTTCTGCGGTAAACTGGCACATGAAATTTGGGCTCGGTGAAATATCGTGTTTGGTAAGACCACAAAACAAAATACAAGTTCAGGCGTCTTGTCACAGAGCAGAGGAGTCCAGTTTCCTTAAGTTCATTTAGTCAAATAAAAACCCGTCTAAAAATGCCTTTTACCTCTCCTTAAAAACAGGTGGTGTAATGTTTTGTATTTACCTTCTGCGGTTAGTGATGACATCTCATGATCGTCTACCCGTCGGCTTCTTTCAAGCTCTATCATTTAAAAGATAAATATAATATGTAGTTACTTGTTAACTCGTTTAGTTATGGACTCACATGGATGAAAAACCGTCCGAAAATGCCTTTTACCTCTCCTTAAAAAACAGGTGGTGTCATGTTTTGTATTTACCTTCTGCGGTTAGTGATGACATCTCATGATCGTCTACCCGTCGTCTTCTTTCACGCTCTATCATTTAAAAGATAAATATAATATGTAGTTACTCGTTAACTCGTTTAGTTATGGACTAACATGGATGAAGACTCAATGGTTCGGACTTGATTTTTAAGATTCAGACTGAACACTTTGGTAAATCCTTGGATGGATTAGGTAAAGTTGAGGCAAAATAAATAACGTATGGTTAACAAAATCTCAAAGTATTAGCTGAAGTTGTACCTTACTCTCAAACAAGAGACCATATTACAAACTGACGAGCTGTTGATTTTAAAAGACATTGTCATATAGTTTCAGGCATGAAGGCTTTATAGGTTCTCGTGCATCTTAAAGACACTGGACACTATTGGTAATTGTCCGACCTTAAAGGTAACACAGAAAATAGTTTTATTGAACGCAAACACACGTCAACATTCAAGAGGACTAATATGTTTGTATTCTTACACAAAACACAAAAACAACAAATCTGTATGTATCAAGGTTGTAGCTAGGGCAAATTGGATGCCGGCTAATTTTGTCGAAAGAACATGGTCGAGAGGGTGGGTGTACATGTAGGGGCAGCGTAGCGCCTCACAACCCGGTGGGATCAACAGGGGCAGCGTCTTTGGAAGCTGAAGATTTTTAGGTTTGTTTAAGCTTTGATGGGTTCCCCAGGCTCTCTCTTGCCTATTTGTGCCTTGACATAGCCATTGTCAATGGAAAAAACATGTCCAGGGAGCCATAGAAAATAAATAATTACTAAGTTTTAAAGTAAAATGTTAGGGTAAAATAAATAAAATTAATATTCTGTTTACGATTTAAATCCCATCTCAAAATAGGGTAGGTAGACTACTAGGCAGAATTTGTGAGTGTTGAATTTATCAATTGAAAAGCTTGCAGTTGCATATATTCATCAGAAGGCAATGCAGAGTGGAGAGACAAGTTCAGAAACATAGGATGACGGGACACATGTCCGATCACTGTCGCAAAATCTAGACTATTCCATTTCAAAAAGGAGCACATTAGTAAAATAGAAAAGCCATGTTTCACTGAGTTGTATTCATTGACAATTTCTCAACGAAGTGCATTCAATAAACTCAAAAATTGATTCTTGTCATTTCATTTTTTTTCAACAAGTATCAATAGACAGGAAAATCATCTAAATAAAATTCTAAATAAAAAGTTAATGCAACTTCGATGGCTCCACCAACATTGTCCGCCCATCAGAATAACTTTGTTTTCAACCGCCCGCCGGGCGAGTCAACCAAAATTCTTGATCGCCCGCAGGTTTTTTCACTAGCCTGCTGCATGTATGGTACAAAAAAAGTTGAAACTAAAAAAAAATATATAAAAAAACACGGAAGTGAAGTCCCTAAAATTGGACGACTTTATCTCTTAATTTATGCCCTAAATTATCAACAACCATTTGAATGAACTTGTTGTTTGAGATTGTTTGTTTTGAACATGTTCTGATCTCCGTTTGCAACAAAATCTTCGTGAATCAACGATCGGTCAACAACACACAATCATTGAGAAATAATTCAATGAACTTTGGCCTGCAACGCCCTCTGTTGGCAGAAGTTGTCCATGTTACTGGAACTCCTCCTAGGCTGTGCATTGTGCATACAGTCTGCAGGCGTGATGCACAACGTTCGCCAATTCTTTACTCCGTTCGTGAGCGTGTGTTGTGAAGAAGGCTAGCCAAGAAGATCATGAATATGGATTTATTAACAGCCATCAATGGCCAATCACAGCGTGCGGAATCTTGGTTAAGATGGACTTCGGACTGTGTGTGTTATGTGCCGGCGTGCTGCATGAACCAGTGGGTGACCGTGTGAGTATTACCATGTGGTTTTGTGCATCATGGATACTACACGCACGCCGGAGATTGTGCGTGCTTTTTTTAGTACTCCATGAACTCACAGAATTCAAGCGGCTTATTTTTAAGCTACAATCACGGAGAACATCGCTGTTTTGGAGAGAAAATTGTTTTGATTGTTTTTACAGAAATAAAATACACATCTAATTAGGAGTTTTACATGATTGTTTTCTTTATGTTTCACTTATTTCAATGGCATTTAAAACAGTTTTACATAAATTTATGCCGGTCGGAGTTTGATATTTTTTGTTGGATCCCGGTCGGCAAAAGCTGGGTCGGGTGATAGCCGACCGGCTCCGACCGTGGTAGCTACAACCTTGGTATGTATAAATAAATTGTTTAACTTGTCATGCAACACAAGAACGTTAAAGGCACTGGATACTGTTGGTAATTGCGAAGTTGTGTGCTTTTTAGATGGTTGATTTCGAGACCTCAAATTCTAAATCTGAGGTCTCAAAATCAAATTTGTGGAAAATTACTTCTTTCTCGAAAACTACGTCACTTCAGAGGGAGCTGTTTCCCACAATGTTTATACTACCAACAGCTCCCCATTACTCGTAATCAAGAAAGGTTTTATGCTAATAATTATTTTGAGTAATTACCAATAGTGTCCACTGCCTTTAAAGCGCACATTTCTATGCAACAGGGTCTATTTCCTTTCCAATATTTGCATCTTCGACGACCAATTGTGCCAACATTTTCACAGGTTTGTTGAATGCATTCAATTGGATACTGGTCTTTGACAATAGTATAACATGTATTCAATCATGAAGACACAGTCTTCTAGAAGGGATGGTCTGAAAGATGTCAGTACTTCAATAATTACCTTGTAGTTTCTTCTTGATCCTTCTCTTACGCTTCCGGTAACTCCGACCTTAAAGGTAACACAGAAAATAGTTACAAGCCGTATAACAAACTGCAATTCCAGTTCCATTCAAATAACTTCAAGTTTTATTGAACGCAAATACTCGTCAACATTCAAGAGGACTCATACTTTTGCATTTACACAATAACAACATCATTTGTATATGTAAATTATTCTTTAAATGTGTCTTGAACATAATGAAATTGGTAACAAGACCGTTAATGACACAACAATAACAAAGTCATTTTATAAGAGAAATAAAAAAGATGAATCAGTCGGAGTCGTGAGAAACTAGATTGCGCAATCACAGTTTGGGTTTCTGGTTATTGTTTTCCGTAAAATTGTTAGACTCGATGCTTATGGAGGTAGTGGGCTTGAAACAAACCTGTTAGTTCTAGATAGGGCCATAAATGTTTGTGATTCAGCGTTTACGGCAAATCCTACCAACATGATAGAGTTCCAGCAAACTGGTGTCTGTTGTCAAAACATTGAAATCCTCTGAAAATGGGATGTTAATTTTCCAAGTTAACCATCTTCAGTACAACTACTTTCGAGATGATTTAGAAAAATTTGATATTTTTTTGAAAGCAGACACCTTTCAATATATTGGCATTTTGCACAAGCTTTTCTGAAAAAGTGGGTATTATTTGCCTGTATAATAGTGTCATTCCAAAATAAATTATCTCATTTTTTAAACATAAAATATCGTGTAAAGGTTGTCAAGATAGATTATTATAGGATAAGTCGGCCTCTTAGCTTTGGTGTGTTAGATAAGTTTGAATGGGCATGGCCGTCTTTAATACAAGCAACGTAGACCCATAGATTTGTTGTATTGTAAATAAGTCATCAAATAAAGAAATGCGACTGTCGTCAAATTGTGAAGGAGGCATATTCTTAAAGTTTTTTTTATGTTATTTAGGAGTCGCATGTTTACACTTTGTGCCTCAATTTTTGCAGAAAAGACGGGGTAGAAAAAAACGACTTACATGTTACTAAAACCAGAGTCAACACGGCAACAAAAGTGAGGATAATGCCTCCGACAATGCCTACTTTCTTCCATGCTATTAAATCACAATCACAAGACTCTCCGACAACGGTTGTAGTTGTCGCATCTGTTGTTGTGTTAAATGCCGCCATGATGGATCTGTTCCAGAGTGATGAAGTCTCTTCATACTAACAGAACCCAATGACCGCAAATTAGAATGAAGTTATGGTACTTTAACCACAAAGAGATCCACGTAGAGTCCAACGTGCAGACTATACAGGGCTGAAATAAAGAATTGAATAATTAGAGACAGTCTACATACAGCTTGTTGTTGAAGTGTAAGCTTCAAATGTACAAATAAATTACCTCTACTACTCATGAAGTCAAACCAAAAATTGTAATATATGTTTTTTGCACGGGAAAAACTATTACTAATATAGTTTGGTTTTACCCTTTGACGGTCGCGACAGTTAAGTGCGTGATAGCTCGCATGTGCACGCACCAAAGATCGTTTGGTATACACGATCCTTTTTTTCCGTCCTGTGTTGTAACGTCGCTTCTATTTTCTGGTAAATTTTACGATAATTATATTGCAATAATACTTGTGATGTTATACTGGGGCTAATACTTTAACATAAAAACGACGTACCACGCAGTATGAAAATCGAGTTTGCAAGGTGCCGAGGTTGTAAGTGCCGAGTTTGCAAGGTGCCGAGTTTGCCGAGTTTGCGAGGTGCCGAAGTGTCCGTCACTTCGGCACCTCGCATACTCGGCACCTGCAATACTCGGCACCTGCAAAGTTGGCACCTTGCAAACTCGGCACCCACTCAGCACCAAGAATGTCGGCACCATACAAACTCGGCACTGGCCTTTTTTTGACTGACAAACTCGGCACCAAGCAAATTAAAGTCACCTCGAAGAGTCAACTGGTTAACAATAAAGTTAGACCCAGTAACTGGGGCGCTGTTTTCCTTGTCATGTATTCCTTTTTCGAGATTTTGACATTATCTGTCATGACACTACTGAGCATTCCAAGCCCAGCTTCTTGCAGACATCTCCAGATATCACAGTCTGTTTTGCATTTTGCATCGGATCACCTTCAAAATCAAATAGATTGTAAAGTTATCTTACATTGTGTTAACTGGGAAAATGGCGGCCATCTTGAAAAATGGCCGTCATCTTGGATTTGTTCTTGCTCATTATGTGTTTGGAAAATATTTAGTGACAATTCCCATGGTTCATGAAAAAAAAATCATCATCATGTGAAAAAAAAAATCTGCTTTGTATGGTGTGCATTTAAAAGTATTTTAGGGGGAAAACGGTATTTTTTTATTTATGCAAATTATGCATATTTCCCCTGCTTACTTGTTTTTCTACTTTTTTGATATGTTGTTTTAGAGGGTTTAAGGAGACACTTGCAAAAAAAGTTATGTTGTCAATTTTGTCTACGTCAAGCCATATTGTGACGGACAGTGCCGGTTTTTGTGCTTTACACCTTGGGTGTGGTTGACAAAACTGGGCTATAATAAAGTTCATGCGGTTGACATTGCTGGTGCTTGTTAACACTAATGGGGCAGTGACCACTTTGAAAGTGGTTGACTAGACGATTGCTGGTGCTGCTTAGGCGCGAGAATCACGGGTAAAGTTGAGTAGAACGTATGTGTCTTTTGCAAGTAACTGGTACTTTATTATTTAATGTTCTGTAGCTCTGTATTGGTCATTGATTGTGGTGGATACTGCAGAGGTTGACACTCAAACCACATTGACTGATGCTTGTTGTTCATTGTTTATTGTTTACTGCAGAAGTTGACAATTAAACCACATTTACTTATTGTTTACTGCAGAGGTTGACAGTTAAACCACATTTTCTCATTGCTAATTGGATACTGAAGATGTTGACAATTAAACCACATTTACTCCATGTTTATTGTTTACTGAAGAGGTTGACAATTAAACCACATTTTCTTATGTTCATTGTTTACTGGAGAGGTTGACAATTAAACCACATTTACTCCATGTTCATTGTTTACTGAAGAGGTTGACACTTAAACCACATTTTCTTATGTTAATTGTTTACTGGAGCGTTGACAATTAAACCACCTATATTGCTGTTTGTTCTTCATAAATCTCTTGTGGAACTGTGTATTATTTTGGGAACTGTGTGTGTCTTGACAGGGAGGTTTACCATCTTTTATAATCGGGCGGTATTAGGGTTTAATGCGTAACGCAGTAAACCGATTTAACACCAGGAAATATGCATAATTATAGTCAGGTTGCACAGTCGGGGCTATAAGCGATTGGGATTGTCAGGGCGCATTCAGACGTGGTTCCATTGTTCTTTTCAACCAACCAAAGCAAGGCATTTTGGGGAAAGGGTGCTTGTCTTTCTGGGAACCGTCATTGAATATTCTGCCACCGAGGAGTTAAGATAGATTGTATAGTTTCGCAAAATTCGGTACTTTCTTGGCAACTCGCTGGAAGTGGGAACCGCATTGAAGAAATCCAAGTGATACCTGATGAGGAGGGCGAAGATGGGCGGCTACAGAGAGTGGTGAAGCCGATGGCTTACTAGCCGGGCCAATCGGGTGAGTCGCTACATTTTCATACCTAATGCTGGGGCAAGTACAGCCCCAACAGTAACGCTAGTAGGTAACACGAGTACCGTGAATACGGGAAGGTTTCAAACATCTAGTATGTATAAAGGGTCAATAATTGCGAACATCCCACAGATTAATAGTCAGGATATTTCACGGCCTTTACACGTAACTCGGGGTATAACGGGCCAACATTCTCAAAGCATGAGTACAGGTACACAAGGACAAGAAAAGGGCGGACAATCAAAATTTTCTGGCAGCTTGCCGTTTAATATGAAAGTTAGTCAGAGCTTGTGTCAGTCAGGCCAATCAGGAATAAGTAAGCCTAGTAGTTTAGTGTACAACTTGGCAAACTCTAGTCAATATTCAGGGTATTCCATACATAACAGGGATGGGGCATGTAGTAGGTTAGGAGGGACATCATCTTCAATAGAACTGGGCGGTGCCCAACTTTCAAATGCAGGGTGCAAAATAAGTACAGTAGGGAGCAGTTGCATGTGGGGGTCCATTGATTGCACAGCGGGCTCTTGAAGCATACCGATGGCGGATAACATGCAGCATATGAATTAACCATCAACTCCCTTTAATCCATTGATATCGGTTCGTAGCGAATTGGGCGAGGGCCAACCGCTAACCTTAAAATTTTTAAGATTATTCATAGCGAGTTTGTGGATTTCGCTGTGATCTTATAAAGCAGAGTGACCCTATATTAGTACAAATAGCGGTCAAGACACAATATTTCTTGCTGGCTGTAAACGAGGGGGATTTTATAACATGGAAAGATAATAAACACAGGCGTCCAATTACTTCTATACATTACATGGACCTCTGCATTTTTTGACTTATGTAGCAGTGTATTTGCGAGCTCATCTCCATAGAACACATAGAATTATTGAAATAGTGTCAGATCGTACGCACAGAGAGCAGCAGCTCGTCCAATAAGGGGGGATGGCGCACTTTTAGAATGAGGCAGCAATTAACACCAGTTAGATCATGGGCATAATTGAATTATGGGCATTGCACGTCACAGCACCATGTGTTAATCAAGCTCTAGAACAAAGTGTACATAAAGAATAGAAGGGCAATACCAAGTTTCATTATGACCTTTCGGAATGATTGATCATTATTAGACACTAAATGGCCAGCTTCCAAAAATCAAGGGGTAGCCTATTGCATAATATTAAAATTAAAGACCTTTGCATCTTCTTCCATTTGTACATACGTATCTGGTATTTCATATGTTTAATGAATAGGGTGGTATAGATGGCCTTAGCTTTCGATCCAACCGGACCTAGTTCAGAGGCATAAAACAAGTACAAACAAATACATATCATTCATAGAAAAAGAGAGGGGAAATGGATTAAATGAAGAAAGAAGCGGGAAGGAAAGAAGCGGGAAAATAACAGCCAATCAAAGTTTCTATTTCAGAAACAATTGGTGGCTATGAACCAATACGAGTAGAGTGGCGAGGACAAAGGAGGTTTCATATGAAAGGATGGATTACTGGACCATAAAAGTGGTAAATGCATTGTTCGTTAACAATGCAGGGAAACATGAAAGGGTAGAATTAGAGAACAAGTTGCATCATGATGCAGTTAACAATGGTCAATTAATAGAGAAAAGCAAGATCAAAAGTACGATGGTATTAAAAATAGGTATGAGGGACCTGTGGAAAAAGAAGGGGGGTTACTTACATGAGATAGTTTTAGTAACAAATATATAGGACAACTTTAAAAAATTAATTTATACTTGAGTTACAGAATATAAACAACACTATAGTTCTCAAGCAGAAGTGAAGTGGGGGTAACGGGAAGTTATTTAACACCAGTGTTTATGTTTGGTCCAAAGGGCTTGACTGTCTTGAGTTGGTGAATCCAATGTGATTCTCTATGCTTGCAGTTATATTTCATATGTTCATAAATTGCACATGGGAGGATCCCACGGGTAGTTTCATTGTTTCTAAGATGAATGAGGATTGTAGACGCTTGGACCCTCGGCAAGATTCAAGATGTTCCATTACATTTCCAGTGCTGAGCAGTCTGGTTAGTTTTTACCGCCAGTCTGCAAAATATTGAATTATTCGGTTGGGTCCTGAGGCGAATTAGAATAAATCTGCTTTATACTTGTTAAGTATAAAGAGTTACACGGTTCAATGGTTTGGTGGGAACATTGAATAGGACTGGGTGCGGTACCCGGGGTAAGGCTTATCTGGCTATGCTATCAATACACACATTAAAGCTTTGTTAATTTAGTCTTTTTTTAGTCATTATATAGTTTAAGTATCATCGGTAACAGTAGCAGCTACCATAGCTTAGCAGGGAGGTCAGTACTAGCTTGAACCTGAAAGCGCTGATTTGCATAGATCAGGTGTACGTTTCCAATATCGGTTGGTTTTTCGTATCTGGCGGTCAACACAGCACTGATGTTCCATGGCAATGACACGTTGTGTCGTAAAAATGTCGGTACAAAATGTAACGAACAATGGAGGCGGGCTAAACCGTAAAGCTTACGTATATGAACAACAAAGGCGCATGATTAAACATTATCAGTTGATCCGGTTATTCAAGTTACAGGGTGTAATTATTGTCAGTGAAGACGAAAATTCGGTCGTTACAAAAAGTAACAAACATTATAATGTGGGACTAAACGTACAGAGTATGTACATGAGATGAGAAGACGCATGATTAAAAATGATCGAGTGATCCACTTATTCAAGTTACAGGGTGTAATTATTGGCAGTGAAGATAACAATTCGTAAAGTGGTTACAAAAAGTAACCCATTATAATGTTGGATTAAAATGTAACATAGCATACACATGAAATGACAAGATGCATGATTAAAAATAGGTTCAATTACAGGGTGTAATTTTTACAGTGAAGACAAAAATGTTCGATGCAAACGTAGAAGAGTGTGAAGATGAAAAGAGAAGATGAATGATTAAAAAGGAATCAGTTGCTCCGGTTGCAGCATAGCTTGCAGACATCTTCATCCGGTTGCAGCATAGCTTGCAGACATACCATATTTGACCTATATGACCTTTATTAAAGTAGCATAGTTAATGTTTAAAGTATAATCAGCATATGAAGCTCTGCTGTTAAAAGCAGCATTCTTGGTTGCCCTTTTCGGTTATTCTGAGGGTGAGTGAGTTTACAGTTCACGATGGCAAATTCCCGGGCGTTGCGTATTGGTGATATTTCCTTTAATCAGGAAGGGAATTTGCAAGTAGTTCTAAGATATTCAAAAACGGATCAAGTGGGTAAAGTTCAATCATTTCTATTGACAGGAATGCCAATACTTCACCGTTTGTACATTGAGGAGGACCCTATGTCAGCCAGACAAGTTAATCACATCTTAAAGTAGGGATTAAGGCCATCAGGTAAACCCCACATCCTTTTCAGTTCATAGTTGCAGGATATGTTTGGGGTTCGGGAGGAACAAATCAAAAGTATGGGGAGATGGAAGTCTGGAGCACGTGAATCTTACATTAGGCCAGACTTAATGTTTTCAATTGTCTAAAAAGGGGTAGCTTGTAGCAAGGTCATAAATAAGCAGTGTAGACAACCGCTTCTTTAATTAGCATATTGCTGTTTAAGATAAATAATCATTTACAAGATTGGTGAATGTTGAGTTGGTTGTTAACAAATTGTGTACAACATTTTCAACTACATACAAGACTTTGACAAGATAAAATATTGGTCAGAACAGATTACCCAGGCTGTTTTTCTTTGAATTTGTTTTTATACAGATGTTTATCGGGGACAGTATCATTCGCCACAGCAGCGGCACAGTGGTGGTATAGTGACATGGAAAGGCGTGTCTGGGGCACGCCTGGACGGCTGGGACTAGGCTCAGGAGATACGGCAAAAGGCGAGGTCCCGACGACAATAGTGTTACATCTAAGAACCAAAGATATCTTGAAGGAAAATTCGGGACAGATAAGACATAGGGTAAAAGGGAGCCTAAAGATGTTCATCAATCCGATGCAAGAACGTGGGTACCGGGACAGTATCATTCGCCACAGCTGCGGCACGGTGGAGGTACAGTGACATGGAAAGGCGTGTCTGGGGCACGCCTGGACGGCTGGGACTAGGCTCAGGAGACTCCTGGCAAAAGGCGAGGTCCCGACGACAATAGTGTTACATATAAGGACCAAAGATATCGTGAAGGAAAATTCGGGACAGATAAGACATAGGGTAACAGGGAGCCTAAAGATGTTCATCAATCCGAAGCAAGAACGTGGGTACCGGGACAGTATCATTCGCCACAGCAGCGACACAGTGGTGGGACAGTGACATGGAAAGACGTGTCTAGGGCACGCCTGGACGGCTGGGACTAGGCTCAGGAGATACCTGGCAAAAGGCGAGGTCCCGACGACAATAGTGTTATATCTAGGGACCAAAGATATCTTGAAGGAAAATTCGGGACAGAGTAGACATAGGGTAAAGAGAGCCTAAAGGTAATTAGAAACATCCTACCCAACACACGGTTAATTTGGTCAGACATTTTGTTAAGGGTGAAGTATCAAGGTAAAGTTAAAGGAGGGCAGAAAAACGCTGCACTTGGGATTTAAATATGTATGCAAAGAAGATACTTCGGGAGATGCAAAACGCACCTGTTATAAAACAACCCCATCTCATTAACCCTTCCCGGAAGGTGCGTACTGGCGAGACATGATTCATTTGGTTCCATCAAAATTTATCAGACGGGTTGAGGTTCTCCACTTCACACTCGGAGAAAGTTTTGTTACAAAAAAAAAAAAAAAAAAAAAAAAGGGGGATGTTTGGGCAAATTTTTATATCAAAATTTGCTTTGGCGGTAAGTTTAGGTTGTTCCTATAAACAAGAAGCTAATAGGCATTGTAGCCTGTGAGGAAGTGGTAAATTAATTTATGTGAATTGATATGGATAAATATGGTGGTAATAAAATGATGTGATTGTATATAAAGAAGTAGATTAATTTGGTACCTTCTTGGCAACTCGCTGGAAGTGGGAACCTCATTGACCCGGAGTTTTCTCCAGTCAATGAGTGCATTTATAATTATAATAATTTATAATAATAATTTAATTATAATAATTGTAATTAGTCTGGTACCTTCTTTGGCAAATCGCCGAGAAGTGGGAACCTTTGCGGATTGGAAATTTACCGTTCGCAAAGTGAGGAATTGGGACCCTTTGCGAATTGGTCTCAAAGTGTATTATAATGGGAACTGGTATACTTCTTTATGAGTGTGGATATCACTGGATGGAATTAAATAAAGGGAAATCCCTTATATTATTATGAATTGACGTTTTACCACCGAATTCAGAGTACGGAATAAATTAACTCTTGGCAGAGTTCACTACAACAACAAATCCTTGTGTCTGTGTATATTTATCAGGTGGTAAATTTCCTCTATAAAATGAACCTCGCCACTCAGCCTCAAGTCCGCTTAGTGACTTCAACTTGAGTCGGCAAGAGTCAGGGTCAAATTGTATTTAAGCGCGGATCCGATAACGACCCGTGCCCGCCACAATATTTTGGCTTAGATTGACTAGACTAATGGCTTGAAACAGAAATGTTCACATAATTCGTTGCGTTTTTCTGTGACGAATCGGGAAAAAGTGCATTCGAGTAAATCCACTTTGAAGTTATGACGCGTATATTTATCCGTTGCTTTCATATCTTTCTACCTTACATTATCATTTGCAAAATGTAAGGTATGTTTCTAAGAATGTATAGAAGGTATTTTTTTATTTTTTATGAAACGATTAAACCTATTCGTCAGTATGTAAAAAACATTGTTCTCGTTTACGCGCTTATTCGTCACTTTTTGTGCCCGATTTTGGCGTCGGTTTAAAAAAATAAATATACGCGCTTGGGCTTATTCGTCAGTAATATCACGTTCAATGCACGTAATTTAACGTGTCGTTGTTTTTCATTTGTGTTTAAAACATGATGCTGTGCAATTTTTTTGCTGTGCAATTTTTTGATTTATCTAATTTGTTACTGGCATTTGCCAGATTGCCCTTTTAATGTATAAAAACAAATTGTAATTCTTAACGGTTTTTTGTAATTTTTAAATATTTCGATTTTTTATGAATCTCTGTATTTTAAACTCAATTCAGCTTGTAGCTGTGATAGTTGAATGTGTTTTAATAAACCAATAATAATAATGATGACTAACTGTTAAATTCTGAGTGAATCACTTGTCCATAATTCCTTCTTTTTTGGGGGGGGGGTGGAGGGGAAAGAGTGGGGTGGATGGGGTCGGATGAGATGGGTGTAGTTGGCACAGCGTGGATTGGGGGGGGGGGGTTAACGTATATTCAGACCTGTTTTAACAAAACAAAAAAAACACACACACAGGCATGACTTCCATGAAAAGAGTGTACCCATGAGATTTTCCATTTCATTTTGGTCTTGTTAACCTCCAGATATCACTTTAATTGGGAGACAAATGTAATTTGTCCAAGTTATTCCTCTTTGGAATAATCATTTGATTTTGTTTGCACTACTTTTGAAGGATTTCATTTAACAATCAGAGCTTGTTTAGGCTACACAAGGAAATTCTGATATACGATAGGAATTATAATATATGCTCCAAAACAATTAAGGTAAAACCACTGATTTATAAAATCATATTACTGTTGAATTTCTTCCATCCAGACTCGAGGCTTCACTCAATGTTGCCACATTATTGAAAAAACAGTAGGCCTATAACTTAAGGATTATTCATTCTTCAAGTAAAAGAAAACCTGATAAAAAATACTTGTCAATCATGAAACAAGTATACAACCCAACAATTAACTTTTTCGGAACAATAGGTGCCTGAATTACTAAGATTAGCTTGAAGACTGAACGGACTGAATAATACAAACTAATTTATTAGGTCGGTTTGAAATAATCTGTTTTTCACTTTCAGAACTATGCTTACCTCAAAATTATGTTCCTTTTATCTAAAATTATTAGCTTCGAGTGGCCGGCATTTTGAAACCGTAACAACTGACCTCATTTCAGAGAAACCAATGGTACCTGACATTACCATTGATACGTCACTCATAATCATAAATGGAGTGGTTACCAGCGCATTTGCCTATTCGTCACTTATAAAAAACAAAACTGTATACTTGTGTTTATAGAGTGGCGAGTCACTTATTCGTCAGTATGTCAAGAACCATTTATTATAGCCTCCAAAATATTCGCCAACTTTATGACTTTATATCTCAAGAAGGAAACATTATTTCTGTTCAAAACCTTCAGAAATGAATTCAGAAGACAAACTAACCCCAAACCTGCATAAACCCTAGACCCAGTACCTGGGGCGCTGTTACTCCTAGAACTATTTCGGTTTCGTCCGGCTATCGTCTCCCGATAGCCGGACGAAACCGAAATAGTTCTAGGAGTAGGGCGCTGTTAGCCCGGCAGTCCAAATTATCGGTCAAACTAGCTCGATCGGTCGAACTAGCTCGACCGATAATGTCAACATTCGAAAAGGGAGTACAGCGCCCCAGTTACTGGGTCTACAAAAACCCAAATTTGCTCAAAATTGCCGATTCACCACTATGAGAAAAACGCGACGAATGTATTCATTAATTTGGAGCTTAAACACAAAATGCACTCACCTCTGTTTTCTACAAGATGCACCCGACTACAAAATATGGTAAATTGTCAGAAACAAAATACCACGAAGGTATGAAAATCAATATAATTTCAGAAAACTTCAGAAAAACATCTCTTCTACCCAAACACCAAACCAGGAAATAAGGAAAACCATAATGGCGTCCTGCTGCCACTCCAGGGGGCCGGTCACTCAGACCACCTTTTGAAATCAATGCGCTAGTTTTTGTTTTACCTTCAGTAAGAATCAAAGCCGACACAAGGTGTCGTTGCATTTACCCCCCAAAATCAAATAATGTTCTTGTATTAATAACATACGTAATTGTAAGACAGTGCTAACTAATTTTTAGAGTAATAAGCAAGCCGGGTACAAACAGAACTACTTTATAGCAAAGTGAAAGTGAGTTCCTGTCCGTGATGCGGCGGGAAGCAGTGCCGCATGAACATGTTGACAGGAATGATAGTGAACTTCGGTGACCCGCACAAGTGGTTCGTATGCAAAACAGCAGTGGTAAAAACATGATAAGAATGAAGCTTTTTTTGTAAATGGTTGCGCAACCATGCGATAGTATAGGCATATATACCACAAAAAAGCTCCATTGAAACCAATCGTTTTGAGCCCGTGTCACCAACAGCGGCTGTTAGGCCTCCATGAATGTTTGCTAAAGCTCATTCGCATGAAAAAGAGAATCTTCATTCTACTGAACTCCATAATAAAACAAAAAATATATGATACTTTATTACTATTTATCATGGAAATGGGTCGGCATTGGACCAAAAGAGCCACAGCTCTCTAAGCCTCAAAGGACTATTTAATTATCTAACAATCCCCTTATTTCATCCTGATCACGAGGTGGCTGTTTAAGGGGCTTGAATTTAAAAAACTGTTGTGGTTTTGTTTTTGTTTTGGGTTTTTTCTCCTCAAACCTCGGCACCTTGCAAACTCGGCACCAAGAATGTCGGCACCATAAAAACTCTGCACCGGCCTTTTATCATCATCTTCCCATACTGTGCAGAAACCTCCTCTGGAGTATACTCGCACATTGACTAACAAACTCGGCACCAAGCAATTAAAGTTACCTCAAACTCGAGGAGTCAAGTGATTAAAAAATTAAGTCATGTCGTGTACACAATAACAACAACAATTGTGTTGTAGGAGTTTCAAGATAAGAATTCCGAACTTTCGAGAACATTTGGGTCCGCCCGCCATGTTCAGTCAACAAGTTTATAAAACGCTGTTTATAGGCTACTAGACTATACGGGCCTACAGGCTGAAATTGCGTCCATGTCGTTGAAAGTGCGGCGTCATTTTTGTGTTCTGGGCTTTGACATTTTTTACAAGGGTTTGTTTAGTTTGGTTGAGGGTTTTTAATGGATTGTTGCTTTTTAACAGAGCGTGATTTGCCGATAGCTGCCGGCCGTGGATGGGGGGACTAATTATTTATCGACGGTGCACACTCCTTTCGTCAGTGTTATTTTGTACCGTCCCGTACTTTATAACGTCGCTTCTATTTACTGGTAAAATTTACGATAACTATATTCCAATAATATTTGTAATGTTTTTACTATATAGCTTTGTAACAGGATCAAGCTTTTTATGGGACTATCGGTGGGACTGGACTTTTACATAATAACGAGGTCCACGCAGTGTAAAAATCTAACTTTTTCAACTGGCTGCCGAGTTTGTAGTTGTACATGGATTGTGCCGAGTTTGTGGGTGCCAAGTTTGCAAGGTGTCGAGGTTATAGGTGCCGAGTTAGCAAGGTGCCGAGTTTGCAGGTGCCGAGTTTGCAAGGTTCCGAAGTGACCGGTACCCCAAAAGAATATCAACACATTCTGAAATGAGCTGATTTAATGGGAGTACAATTTCAAACGAGTTCCCAGAATGAGCTTGGTATATAAAACGAATGCATTTTCGTTTAAATTGGCCGGGAAAACTTAAAGTCACCTGGAAATAGAATTTTTTTTTCTTTCAAACATAAGAGTATATGCTTACGAACAATAAAACAATTTTTTTTAGTAATTGTTTGTCACGATTTATATGTTTAAAAAATATATAAAGTTGTTTGGGGGCTGACTCCGCCTACCCCTTTTGTGACGTCATTCAAGGCAGACTTTGCCTGCAATGCGTATAGTAAACACACGTGTAAAGTACATGTACGTCCAAGTTGTGAGTTGATACATTTCAAAAAGTGTTTTTCTGCATTCAGCAGCAATACACCTGGTCGGCATTGTCGGGGAAAACAACTTTTTTTTTTTTTTTTTTGAAACGTACAAACTCACGACTTGGTCCGTACATGTACTTTGCAATTGTGTTTACTCTACGCATTACAGGCAAAGTCTGCCTCGATTGACGTCACGAACAGCGCCCTCTCGGGTCGGGGTCTACTCTTAAATTTGTAAATAACATAAGAACTGATTTTTTAAAACCTTAGTTAACTGTTTATTCACATTCAACTCATCAAAACACATATATTAGTGACAAAAGCTTTATTTTGAAAAAATACCACTTCCATGTGACTTTAAAAGGAAAATCAAATACAGGCCTATGAACGGTAAACTGCAAGAGTCTCCTGCCACGCACCGGCCAATACCAATATTAGGAGAATTGACTGAGTATGTAATGTATCGTAGCCTACCTTATACGGCGTGTCGTGTCCGCTTGCTTCCCGGGCACCTTGGCGGGATTCAAGCGGCGTCTGAAAATCATTGTTCCTCCTTTGAGATCCCGGACGTGCTTTGGATACTAAAACTGCCCTGCGATAATTTTCCGCACCTCGCCACCAACTTATCCGGCCTAAACTTATTCCCATTCCACATTTTTTTCTTACCTTAGATGAAGGGTTACTACGGAGCCCTTTAAAGGACATTCCAAAAAAACTATATTTTATTATCTCTTGCGCACGAGATAATTTAAAAAAACATTTTTTTAGTGTCCCCATATATGGGTAGAAAGATGTTGTAAAAGTAGAATACAATGATCCACACAACCATGCCTCGAAATTGCACGGTTTTCCTTTTACCTCGTCGACTAACACGGTCGGCCAATTATGGGAGTCAAATTTTTGACTCCCAAAAATGGCCGACCGTGTTCCTTTAAGTGGTTCGTATGCAAAACAGCAGTGGTAAAAAAAATGATAAGAATGAAACTTTTTTTTTGTGTAAATGGTTGCGCAACCATGTGATAGTGTAGGCATATATACCACAAAAAGGCCCCATTGAAACCAATCGTTTTGAGCCCGTACACTGTAAAAAAATTGGGTAAAAAAATGCCCAACCTTTTACCCAATTAAGGGCGAATAGTGAACTCCTCCAACTTTTGGGCAAAATATTACCCATCAAAGTTGGGCACTCTGATTGCCAAATAATTGGGTATATTTCCTCATCAATAGTTGGGTATATTTTGCTAACCAACAGTTGGGTAATATTTTGTTTACCCATTTTCTGGGTATTTAATACATTATCAATAACCCACTTATTGGGCGATGATTTAACCCTTTTCGGTGTTATCCAACAAATGGTGAATATATTTAACCCTTTGATTTACAGTTTCTCCTGTGATACGTCATACAACCAGGCATAGAAAATATCTTTTCCACGATGGCAAACGGTAGTGAGCTGTGACCTCGACATCTCTCTCAAAATCGAGAGGGTGCTCAGTGGTTTGTAGATGCTTTGGAAGGTTAGTTTTTAACTAAATACAGTTTGTTTCCTGTTCAGTTGTTGTACACAGTCGTGACAGTTGCAGCGCAAGCACACGCATACATGCCACAACCGGCATTGCACATAATGGCATGATGAAACTGAAACTAAAAACTGAAACTAATTCAACAGTAGTGTCGCTGTGTTGCTCGCTCTGCAACTGTCACGACTATGTACGACTGAATAGAAAACACAACTTCATATTTAGTTAAAAACTAACCTTCAAATTTGATCTATATCTACTGGACAACCCCGCTCGTCACAGCCACTCCTCCACTCGCCATGTTGGAAAATATCGCTATGTTTTTTATACCATACCCAACTTTTGGGCAACTCTTTGATCGTAGTGCGCATGATCGGATGATTTCGACCAACTAATGTGCATCATTTTAACCAACAATCAAAATTAATTAAAGTTACCCGAAAAGTTGCCCAATAAATAAGCAAAAGTGTAACCAACAGTTATGATAAATTCAGATTACGAATTATTTGCCCAACACTTGCCCAACTTTTGTTCCGCTTTTTAAACAAAAAATTGGCAAACAAAATGTTTGCCCAACAACACCAATTATTGGTTTTGTTGGGCAATTATTGACCAATAATTGTTGAAGTTACTTTGCCCAACAAATAATTTGACCAACGTTTTTGCAGTGTACCACCAACAGCGGCTGTTAGGCCTCCATGAATATTCGCTAAAGCTCATTCGCATGAAAAAGAGAATCTTCATTCTACTGAACTCCATAATAAAACAAACAATATATAATACTTTATTACTATTTATCATGGAAATGGGTCGGCATTGGACCAATAGAGCCACAGCTCTCTAAGCCTCAAAGGACTATTTAATTATCTAACAATCCCCTTATTTCATCCTTATCACGAGGTGGCTGTTTAAGGGGCTTGGATTTAATAAACTGTTGTGGTTTTGTTTTTGTTTTGGGTTTTTTCTCCTCAAACCTCGGCACCTTGCAAACTCGGCACCAAGAATGTCGGCACCATAAAAACTCTGCACCGGCCTTTTATCATCATCTTCCCATACTGTGCAGAAACCTCCTCTGGAGTATACTCGCACATTGACTAACAAACTCGACACCAAGCAATTAAAGTTACCTCGAACTCGAGGAGTCAAGTGATTAAAAAATTAAGTCATGTCGTGTACACAATAACAACAACAATTGTGTTGTAGGAGTTTCAAGATAAGAAATCCGAACTTTCGAGAAAATGTGGGTCCGCCCGCCATGTTCAGTCAACAAGTTTATAAAACGCTGTTTATAGGCTACTAGACTATACGGGCCTACAGGCTGAAATTGCGTCCATGTCGTTGAAAGTGCGGCGCCATTTTTGTGTTCTGGGCTTTGACATTTTTTACAAGGGTTTGTTTAGTTTGGTTGAGGGTTTTTAATGGATTGTTGCTTTTTAACAGAGCGTGATTTGCCGATAGCTGCCGGCCGTGGATGGGGGGACTAATTATTTATCGACGGTGCACACTCCTTTCGTCAGTGTTATTTTGTACTGTCCCGTACTTTATAACGTCGCTTCTATTTACTGGTAAAATTTACGATAACTATATTCCAATAATATTTGTAATGTTATTACTATATAGCTTTGTAACAGGATCAAGCTTTTTATGGGACTATCGGTGGGACTGGACTTTTACATAATAACGAGGTCCACGCAGTGTAAAAATCTAACTTTTTCAACTGGCTGCCGAGTTTGTAGTTGTACATGGATTGTGCCGAGTTTGTGGGTGCCAAGTTTGCAAGGTGTCGAGGTTATAGGTGCCGAGTTAGCAAGGTGCCGTTTGCAGGTGCCGAGTTTGCAAGGTTCCGAAGTGACCGGTACTAAAACTGCCCTGCGATAATTTTCCGCACCTCGCCACCAACTTATCCGGCCTAAACTTATTCCCATTCCACATTTTTTTTCTTACCTTAGATGAAGGGTTACTACGGAGCCCTATAAAGGACATTCCAAAAAAACTATATTTTATTATCTCTTGCGCACGAGATAATTTAAAAAAACATTTTTTTAGTGTCCCCTTAGGGGCTCCGTATGTTAACCTAAAGGTTACCGCATACAATACATCCAGAGAAAAGAGAGAGGAAAATAACGTTTGCGTAGCAGTCTCTCCTGTGTCTTCTTACCATCCGGCTAGGATTGCGAGCGTCCATAAAAACCCCAGATAGACCTATTTCCTTCGAGCAAGTTAAAGACACTAGACACTATTGGTAATTGTCAAAGACCAGTCTTCACAGTTGGTGTATCTCAACATATACATAAAATAACAAACCAGTGAAAATTTGAGCTCAATCGGTCATCGATGTTGCGAGATAATTATGAAAGAAAGAAAAAACGCCCTTGTCACTCGAAGTTGTGGCTTTTACATGCTTGATTTCGAGACATCAAATTCTAATTCTGAGGTCTCGAAATCAAATTCGTGGGAAAATTACTTCTTTCTCGAAAACCACATTACTTCAGAGGGAGCCATTTCTCACAATGTTTTATACTACCAACCTCTCCCCATTACTCGTTACCAAGTTTGGTTTTATGCTAATAATTAGTTTGAGTAATTCCAATATAGTGTCCACTGCCTTTAAGTAGGCTTTGCAATGTGTTTTTAGCGCCAATGTACATGTATTTATCTGTCGTCCACGCCAACCGAACATTACTCGCATAACTTCTCAACCATTGTTCCTTTATCTTTATTGTTCGTGAAATTCTGTACCAGCGTGTCCTTTGTGATGTACATGTATTTAGAAACGAATTGCGCAATATGTACCCGAAAACAAGAAACCTTATATGGGTGCAGTCGATAAATAATCTCCCGTAGCATATAGTGCAAAATGATAAATATTCATAAACACACGAAACAAGTCCCACAGCTGTTTATCCAGCTGAGGGAAATAATAATTATTCACTAACTCTTGAACTTTTAACCTCTGCTGGAGTTGATAATAGAGAGGCCCAATGCCCGTCGAGTTATTCTCCCTCCAACTCAAAACAAAAAATCCCTACACATTGTGTAATTTCCCCAAAGTCCAAGCATCAATCATGAAAATGTCCCCAACTCTCGGCAAATACGACCATTTATTTCAAGGCCCATGTCCTCCAAAATATCTCCAGTTTAAAGACACCCCCCCCCCCCGGTCACAATATTGGGCAAACTTCTTACACTGTATCCTTTTTTCTTGGGCTTTCAAACATGTCTAGAATGATGGTATTTTGAGGGCTACAACATATTAATGGTTCTACGTACTTTTTGTAGTTTTTCGTTGGTATGGTACCCCGACTACCAAGTCTAAGTTAGTCAGTAACAAAAGCGCCCGTCTATACCATGGGCTGAATGAAGAATCAGCTCATTCACAGGCTCATTCAGCCCATGGTAAAGACGGGCGCTTATGTCAATACTTTTCAGATAATGCCGAAAAAGACTGAATTTCAGAAGCCCTTTGGACTTGTAAATGCAGCTATATTAATCTGCCTTTGTTTACATATTGTATAGCGCCCTCTGTTGGTCACTGATGTTTACTCTTTACTCTGGAGCACATTGTTGCAGGCAGCCGGCCATCTTGCTGCATACACTAGCCATGTAAATTCGTCCTTAAATACAAGTCATAATAAGATGCAAGGAGGTATGTTTAACTGTTACTTTTCCTTTCATATAATTGTTTATATGCTCTCTTAAGATACATGTAGCATTCTGATTGATCAGTGATCTTTATTAACCTTTATTATCAGTGAGGTTTTTCCATGTTAAAAGTCATGTTTTATAGTCATGTTCAATGATTTCTTTCAACACAACACCCCTCCAGCTATAGACCTTATCGCAAATACCAATGCGCAAGCGCAGACTGTTGAATGAGGTGCATTGTGGGATATATATGAATCAAATTTTGCTACCAGCTAGACCACAATGCATCTAATTCCAAGCTTTACGCGCGCGCCCCAGTATTTGCGAAAAGGTCTATGAAATGGTAAGGCCCTCCGCCGCCCTCGGGTAAACAACTCCTTATAAGGGAATGCTTTGTGCGTGGCGCGTATCGCGTGATGTGGCACAACTGTCCCGGCCATTGCTCTCGACCAGTAGGAATGAAGAAACTGTCTTCTTATAAGCACAGGTGCAAGCTCGCGTGTCACGCCCATGTTTCAACACTTTTTACCGGTCATAAACAAAGGTTTATACACACCCACGTGACGCGCTCTCCACCAATAGGAATAGCGAAACTGTCCGAGGTATCTATGAATAATGCTTTAGTAAATACTTAACACAGGCGTAATTTATTTAACACCTGGCCACTTTGTGTAATTGGATTTACGATGTCTTTAACATCGTAAGTCACGTATTTCAAGATGGCAGCTGCAGGGAACCATGCGGGTCCCATGCGCCATCATTGTTTTCTTTGTTTTTGTGCCTTTAGCAAACCCTTACCTTTTAATTTAATATTATTTGTTTATCAAATCTATATGTTGTGCTCTAAATATGCCTAGAATTAATTATTTAAGTCATTCACATCCTGGTAGAAAATGAGTCAACATGTAATATTTCCCTTCGTACTTGCAGAATAAATAACATCACATCACGATACTACAAATGCCAAGTCATTTTTCCCAATTATTTGGCCTTAAAACAACTAAGGGTCACATGCATTTAAACTATATTGGTCCAATGCCGACTCATTTCCATGAAGCATTATCTCGTGTGTTTTATTACGAGTCCAAAATAAAGATTTTCTTTGTCATGCGTATGAGCTTAGCGAACATGAAATAACTGCTGTTGGTGACACGTGCTCAAAACGATTGGTTTCAATTTGATGAGCTATTTTTGTGGTATCTGTACACTATGGCATGGCTGCGCAACCCGAATGATGTTCTTTAAAAGATAATTTACAAACAAGTTTCGTTCTTATCATAAATGCCAATGCTTTTTTTTGGGGGGGGGGGGGGGTAAACACGTAGCCTTGCTCAAGGCTGTCGAATTATTCACTCCGAAAAAAGACCGCCGCTGTGTAAAAACCCACCCGTATTCACTGTGCGTAAAACCCACCCGTATTCACTGTGCGTAACATCGCACAACACGATGTACAATATCCGCATGCGGAGGCCGTCAGGCCGACAGCCTTGTAGGGTCTGTGTTGAAGCCACTGACCTCATTACTATAATAAGCGAAGAGTTCCTCACACACCACCACCGCGGAAGCATGATAGGGTCCAAAGGTCGTGATAAGGGAAGTGCGTGATTGGACGTCAAAATGAATAATTCATTTGCCTCACATCCTGTGTTGTCTGATAGGTCTGACGAACGATATACATATTCATGAGCTGCATACTAGCATATCCTAGAGCCCCCCCCCCCCCCAATTTCGTCCACTATTGGAATTTTTTCAATACAACACATTAAAACGGGAAGATACAGACCCGACAAGGCTGTCGGCCTGACGGCCTCCGCATGCGGTTAGTGGTGTACGAATGCGATGACTTGACGGCCTCCGCATGCGGTTAGTGTACATCGTGTTGTGCGATGTTACGCACAGTGAATACGGGTGGGTTATACGCACAGTGAATACGGGTGGGTTTTTATACAGCGGCGGTCTTTTTTCGGAGTGAATAATTCGACAGCCTTGAGCAAGGCTAGTAAACACGGGGAGCACAATGTTCAAGTTTTTGAACCACTTATGCCGGTCCGAAGTTCACTATCATTTCTGTCAAAATGTTCACCTATGTGCGGCACTGCTTCCCGCCGCATCACGGACAGGAACCCACTTCCACTTTGCTGTAAAGTAGTTCTGTGTGTACCCTGCTTAGCCTAAGAATTAGTTAGCACTGTCTTACAGTTACGTTTGTTATGTTTAGTACATTTTTTTGGAAAATGCAATGAGACCATGTGTCGGCGTTGGTTCTCCCTGAAGGTAAAGCTCGCAAAAAGCGCTTTGATTTCAAAAGATGGTCTGGGTGAACGGGCCGGGCGTGGCAGGACGCCATTGTGGTTTTCCTTATTTTCTGGTTTGGTGTTGGGTATGAAGTTATTCTGAAGTAATCTGAAATTATAATGAGTTTCATACCGTCGTTGTATTGTTTCTGACAATTTACCGTTAAGGGTAGGCGGCTGCACCTTGTAGAAACCAGAGGTGAGTGTATTTTGTGTTTTATCTCCTATTTTACTGAGTAAATTATGAAAAATTGTTCTGTTTCAAGACTGCCATGATGATGATGGAGTCAATTCCCAACCCTCCGTACCTCAATGGGAGCGGTCTATTTTCCACCGGCGTCACTTTCATGACAAATAAAACGCAGAAATCGGTTTACCAGCAGTTAAGACTGGGTTGCTGTAAAAATCAAAGATATTTTTGAAATGTTGGCAGACTTCAAAAAATGGATTTTGGCAAAACTCCATGTACGAGTAGGTATGGGTACACAAAACAGACATTGGTTGCCATGGTTACGGCCAAAATGAGATTTTCAGCAAATTTTCCAAGTTTTTACCTTTTTTAAGTGATGAAATATAGGTGAATTGAAAGTACTGGTACGTCTAAAGGGGAAAACGCTGAAGTTTTTCTTTCACACATGTTGCACAACCATGTTTACTCTTTCAGAAAATATTTTTTAAAACTAAGTGTGCGATCAACTTTGGATCTAACCACTATTTCAAATAGGGGTGTTTTTGTCATATTTCTAATAGCGAAAAATAGGGGTATTGAATTGGGCCACAAGTCCGAAAGTGGCACTTTGTGGATTATGACACTTTTATAGTTGGAAGATAAGGTACCGACATACATAAAAATGCAATAAAATGTTTTGGTATTTTAAGTGCGCGAACACAGTTTTGCCGGAAAGTTAGCACTTTTGCAGGGGAAAAAACACAATAAATTACCAAAAATTATACATTATTAATAGGTAAATATCAGGTATTTTTTTTTTTTTTTTTAAATACCTAACGGGTGGAAGGGCTTTGAGGTGCATTAAAAAAAAACTTTTGAAATCACCACATAGCCCGTTGCCATGGTAACAGCTCATTTTGTGTTTTGGAAATTTTTTGCCGATTTTGTGTCTGAACAACTGTATTTTAGCATATTGCAGCTCCACCCAGCCAATGCCATTTTTTTTAAAATATAACCCTTTCACATCAATACAACGATTCGTCCTTTGTTTTACTTGAGACAAACAATTATTGCTTTAACTTTTACCCTTATGCTATTTTCAGAACGGCATTAGCGCATGTCTTTAGAAATTTGCAAAATTAGCATTTTTACCCTATGTTTGGCCCTCTAAATGACAATTTGCCAGGGGTTTCAGAATGTTTTCCTTTCAGTTGTATTTTGGGCCAACATTGGTCCTTCCATTTTGAGAAAAACTGTTGAGAAAAATACAATTGTATCCTGTTGTAACAGTACAGCTGCAAAAAAAAAAAATGCATTTTGAAGTTGTTTTCTTCAGATTAAAATAATAACATTAATAAAATAATACTTTTTTTTAAAAAGTTTTCCATCAATCCGGTACCTTTCGTTAGCACCCTGTAGCCTTTTGGACCAAGAATATTTTGAATGACCTAAGTTTTGGATTTTATACAACTGAGAGTTAGGTTGCCATAAAATGCTTTATTATATTATTTTGTCAGTCTTCAATCATTGTTAAGCATGTAGAAAGTAACAAAAAGAGCATTATTTTATAACTTTAAATCTATACAATTGCCGAAAAGCATGAAGCTCTGGCAACACTGCTCCCCAGTTCAACAATTACCTTTTTTTTCGAAATTCCTACAGACCAGTATCTTATCTTTCAAGCCTGGTAGCAAAACCTTCCTAAAATAACATGCTACTTTCGGACTTCTGACAAACTTAGCAACCCCTTCTATTTCCCAAAATGACCTTTGTTCAAAACACCCCTTTTTGAAATAATGGATTGTTCCATTCACAATTGTCTGTACCTGAGTCAGGTGCATTTTTGGAAAGACCAAGGATGTATATTTACCATATTCAGTTGAGAGGCATGTCATATAATTTGGTCTTAACACAGTGTAGCTCTCAACTTTGGGTAGCTTTTACTTATGAAAATAGCTAAATTAGGTGAAATATGGCAATTTTCTTATTATTTTTTAACCGTTGCCATGGCAACCAAAGTGCGGATGCAAAAACTATGCTTTCTTTTTACACTTTGGTTGAAAAAATTTACATTTGCAAAGAGTAAACAAGATCCTTTATTTTTGTTGTTATACAATTTGAAAATAAACACCTTTTTTCCCCAAAACGCACGAAGTTTGTGGCAGCACTGCTCCCCAGTACAACAAATACCACAACTTATTTTTTTAATTCTTACAGACCAGTATCTTATCTTTCACGCCTAGAAGCAAAACTTTCCTAAACATGCTACTTTGGGACTTCTGACAATTTTAGCAACCCCCTATATTTCCCAAGTTGACTTTTCCTCAAAACACCCCTTTTTGAAATAATGGAATCTTCCATTCACAATTAACTGTACTTTTGTCAAATGCATTTTTGGAAAGATTAAGGATCTATAGTTACCATATCCAGCTGAGAGGTAGGTCCAATATTTGGTTTTCACACAGTGAAGCCCTCAACTTTCGGTAATTTTTACTTATGAAAAGTGGTAAATTAGGTGAAAAAAGCAAAAAGGTGTAAAAGCAAAAATTATGCTTTATTTTTACACTTTGGTTGATGGCCTTCACTCGTGCAAAGTATAAACGAAATCCATTTTTGAAAAGTCTGCCACCACTTCTTTGATTTTTACAGCAACCCAGTCTTAAATGTTAAGCACTTCTACTCCCCGAACAAAGCACTTCTACTTCCCGAACATGACAAACTATATCCGTAGCCGCAGCAACCAATGTTTTATTAACATTTGCAATCAATGTTCTAAAACCATAGCAGGAGGGGGGGGGGGGGGGGGGGGGGTTCTATACATGGCAACACGCAACGTTGGTGTAGGCTTGTGTCGTGAGTTCTAATGACAAATATCTGAGTGTGTGTTGTGCACTTTCAAATCGGGGACAGAACAAAAAGGAGACTAGCGTCCCCGATTCGGTAACGGTCTCCAGTGGGAAAAGTGTACAATATGAGCTGCAAGTTGAGGAGCTCTTTAGTCAAAAGGTTTGAGTATAAACAAAAGGAGGTCCCCAATTGCAGGTGATAAGTGTGTGGCATAACTTAAGGTATTACAATTTTGTTTTACCCTTACACCGATTTGTATAATAAGTGCGATATAAACTTCGTCAATGAAGTATCTAAGCACTTACAATATTGCTCAGATATTATCGGAACCTCAAACAGTATTGTAGCGGTCATGGTTTTATACCACTGAGCATGGAGGTAGGAAGGATACCAATCCCTTGTTTTTTATTCCATTTGGATACTTTATTTGCGCAGTTAAGCTTGAATCCTTAGCAGCGATGTCCCGACTGCACCACCACTGTAGTCATCTTAGAAAGGTGGTTTAGTTGTGAGACACCTGCTCTAGCAATGCAAAGGTCGTGGATTCAAACCCCCTTGTGAAAAAACTAAGGTTTTTTAACACTACTCGGAAAAGTGCTGAGTATTAGACTTAACATCGATGTAAGGGTAAAACCAAATTATATTATTTGTCCCCTTGCAAAAAAACATGTATTATATATTATTGGTTTAACCTCTGAGAAGTAGAGTCAATTTATTTGCACATTTGAAGGTTTAAATTCCTTATTTCAGCCCTGTGGTCTGCACGTTGGACTCTAACATGGATCTCTTTGCGCTTACAAAGTATTATAGCTTATTTCGACGTGGCAATCATTGGGTTCTGGTAGTATGAAAAGACTTCGTCACTCTGGAGCAGATCCATCATGGCGGCATTTAACGCAACAACAGATTCGACAACTACAACTGTTGGTATAACAATATGGGGAGATTACAGGCATTGTCGTCGCTTGTGTTGTCGTGTGTACTTGTTTTATGACAATATGTAAGTTGTTTTTGTCTTTCTTCAATGTATACGCATACCCGGTCTTTTCTGCAAAAATTGAGGCACAAAAGTGTAACATATACTACTCCCAATACATAAAGTAACTTGTGCATGCCATTTGTCAATTAAAGGCAGTCGCATTTTGATGACTTGTTTGTTACATGACAACAAATTTCATTGCTTGCATTAAGAGGACCACGCCCACCCAAACTTATTTGACACACCAACGCTAAGAGGCCGACTTATCCTAATATAATCTATCTTGACATATACCTTTTACGGAATGACACACCAATTTATATATTTTTTTAATTGAGATAACTTATCTTGGAATGACGCTATTATATACAGGCAAATATACCCACTTTTTCAGAATAGCTTGTTGAAAATGCTAAAATATTGAAAGATGTCTGCTGTCAAAAATAATTTATCTAATTATTCTAAATCATGTCGAAAGTAGTTGCACTGAAGATGATTAACTTGGAAAATTGACATCCCATTTGCAGAGGATTTCAATGTTCTGACAACAAACACCAGTTTGCTGGTAGGATTTGCCATAAACGCTGAATCACAAACATTTATTGGCCCTTACTATCTAGAACTCACAAGTACTCATGTTTTTGTTGAACTGTGATTCAAGCCCATTATCTCCATTAGCATTGAGTCAAACAGTTTTACGGAAAACAATAACACCAGAAACCCACATTGCGCAATCTAGATTCTCCTCTTAATTAACGACTTTTTTATTGTTATGTATTAAGTTGCCAATATAAAATTTGAAGTTATTTGAATGGAAATGGGAACGCAGTTTGTTGTTGACGGCTTGTAACTATTTTCTGTGTCCCCTATAAAAGGTCGGAGTTGCCGGAAGCGTATGAGGAGAAAGAAGACAGGTAATTATTAAAGTACTGACATCTTTTCAGACGTTTCATTCTACGTTTCATTTGACGTTTCCTCATACGCTTCCGGCAACTCCGACCTTTTATAGGGGACACAGAAAATAGTTACAAGCCGTCTAGAACCCAGTGCACTTATCGAAAAGACAAGGGGTTCGCCCGATGTTCCTGGTTGTGGCTGCTGTATGCGCCGTAGCACCTTGTAAATTAGGTGCTAACTAATTGGGTCTCAAAATTCATCACTGCAATAACCGATCTTTCTGAAAGTTTGTATATACTCAGCGCCTTGAGTACCTTGTTTGGTAGATACGTGCGCTATATAAGACTTCGATATTATTATTACAATATTGTGTCTTCACAATATTGGATGAATGTTATACTGTTGGTAATTTTCAAAGACCAGTATCCAATTTGGCGCTTTTAAGCATTCATTAAAAAACAATCTTGTGAAAATGTTGGCACAAAATTGGTCGTCGAAGATGCAAATAATGTAAAGGGAATAGCCCTTGTTGCATAGAATATTAAAGCCTTCATGCCTGAAACTTTTCTCAAATTCAATTTTCTTTTGTGAAAAATTACGTCTTTCTCTAAAACCACATTATCTCAAATTGGGTCGTTTCTAACAATGTCTTATAAATATCAACACCTCGTCATTTTATATGGTCTCTTGGTCTCGTGATTATGTTAACCCATACGCTATATAACTACATATTTTTCTCCAACTTTACGTTTCCATCAAAGTAGGATTTACCGAAGTTGAAGTCTTCAGTCTGAATCTTATATAAAATCAAGACCCGAACCATTGAGTCTTCATCCATTCAAGTCCATAACTAAACGAATGAACAAGTAACTTCAAATTATGTTTTCCTTTTTAATGATAGAGCGGCGTGAAAGACGCCAACGGGTAGACAGTCATGAGATGTCATCACTAACGACAGAAGGTAAATATACAAAGCATCATGAACCGGTGTTATTATGGCGAAGGAGAGATAAAAGGCATTTTTAGACTATAATGAAGAAACGGGTCTTCAGTCTGAATCTTATATAAAATCAAGACCCGAACCATTGAGTCTTCATCCATTCAAGTCCATAACTAAACGAATGAACAAGTAACTTCAAATTATGTTTTCCTTTTTAATGATAGAGCGGCGTGAAAGACGCCAACGGGTAGACAGTCATGAGATGTCATCACTAACGACAGAAGGTAAATATACAAAGCATCATGAACCGGTGTTATTATGGCGAAGGAGAGACAAAGGCATTTTTAGACTATAATGAAGAAACGGGTGTTTATTTGACTAAATCAAATTAGTAAACTCGATTCATCTGCTCTATGACAAAACGCCTAAACTTTTATTGTTTGGTGATTTCAACATTTCACCGGGCCCCATTTGCCGCAGAAATTTGCTCTAACGGATCACTGTTAATTAAGTACCACATAATGGTGTGCTTGAAGATTGCTTAAAAGTGAGCGTGAAGTAGACCTTAACTCATGTACAGGCTACAAAGAAAACGTGTCTCTGTAAGTTGATATATTTATCAACCAATCATGGGGGGGGGGGGAGAATTCATCTGAACTCTGTTCGTAAAAGAAATACCCGAGTCTGATTGGTTAACATATCTTGCACAACGTTTGAGATGTTTGTACCACGGCCACAAATCAATTTGACTTTTCGAGTCGTACTTGAAAAATAAATTTGAAATACACACACACCTTGCAACTTTTCTCCCCCTATCCCCTACCCTCTCCTTCTTTCTCTTCTTGTGAAAACCTTACATTAGTGATTGCTTTAAAAGTTTTAATTTTGTCGATGTTTAAGGTTGGGAATTCTGATCTTGCAGAAAGCCAACTGACGTTCTAAGCATTTCATTCACTGCATCATACAACATTGTATAGCATATCTGTAGGCTGGCCAAATAGTAGTTAAAGGCAGTGGACACTATTGGTAATTACTCAAAATAATTAGTAGCATAAAACATTACTTGGTAACGAGCAACGGGGAGAGGTTGATATAGTTATGTATAAAACACTTTGTGTGACAAGGGTGTTTTTTCCTTCATTATTATCTCGCAACTTCGATGACCGATTGAGGTCAAATTTCCACAGGTTTGTTATTTCATGCATAGGGGCAATTCCACGGTCAGTCGCATTACACTTTTCAGTGTCATTTCTCAATCTTGGTGCTAGACCATTTAAACATTTATGAACTAGAAGACACACTTTATTCATGATTCTATAATTTACCGGAAGCCAATGTAGCTTCATGAGTACAGGGGTTATATGCTCGAATTTTCTGGTTCCTGTGAGAAGCCTGGCGGCAGAATTTTACACTCGTTGTAACGGTGCCAGTGTGGACTGGGGTAAACCTGCAAACAAGGCATTGCAATAATCTATCTTGGACATGACTAGCATTGTTATAACTTGCTCAGTGACAGAATAATTCAAGTATTTCTTGATCTTACTGATATTATGCAGATGGTAAAATGCATTGCGAGATACCTCACGAATGTGACTTTGCATGTTTAAGTTACAATCAAAGATGACCCCAAGATTTTTCAACTGTTTTGATGATTTAATGCAGTGACCTCCAATATTAATGTCTACAGCGGAAACTTTCTTCAAGGTCGCAGCCGTGCCAGCAACAAGAACTTCAGTCTTATCAGTATTTAGTTTCATGAAGTTGTAGGTCATCCATGATTTTATATCGGTACAGCACTTCTCAATGACATTGACATTGGCTGCAGTGTAATCGAATGTTGGTGATGTTGAGATGTAAAGCATGGTGTCATCCGCATAAAAATGACAAGTCAGGCCGTGCTTGCGGATCACTTGACCCACAGGCAGCATGTACACGTTGAACAACAGTGGTCCCAATACCGAACCTTGTGGGACACCGTACTGAAGCTGATAAGTTGACGAGCCTGTTTTGTTGTTTTTGCATATTCTGACAGTTTGGGATCTGTCAGAAAGGTAGGATCTAAACCAGCGTAGAGTATCCTCCGACACACCGATATGCGACTGAAGCCTTTGAAGAAGTATCTGGTGATCAACTGAATCAAAGGCTGCGCTGAGATCCAGCATGACGAGGATTGCTACTTTACCCTGATCAACACTTAACAAAATATCATTTTGAATAAAGGTGAGAGCAGTCTCTGTCCCGTGGCATCTACGGTAGGCGGATTGATAGGGCTCGTACAGTTGATGATCAGACATGTGTTGTGTCAATTGTTGAGCCACCACTTTCTCCAAAATTTTAGAGCAGAAGGACAAGTTTGTTATTGGCCTATAGTTTGTTGGGTCCTCAGCAGCTTCGTTTTTCATCTGCCGACGTTTGGGAATTGGTGTGACGGAAGCTGACTTGAGTGCTCTAGGAACTACTCCATGAACAATAGATGAGTTTATGACGGATGTTATTACTGGGGCCACAACCTGGGAACATGATTTTAGCAACTTTGTTGGGATTGGATCCAGATGACAAGATTTTGCAGGTGATGTGCGAACTAACTTCTCGACTTGGATCGATGAAACTGTTTGGAGCCCTAGTTGACTTTCCGGGCTGTGAGTAGGATTCGTATCTACGTGATCCTGCACCACTGCACATTCACGATGCACAGCTTACTTGCAGTTCATGCGTATCTTGTGAATTTTGGACTGGAAGAACTGACTGAAGAGATGCGCGATCTCATCTACTGAACCACATGAAGGTAGACAAGTTTTATTTTTACGACCAAGTAGGTTGTCTAGCACTTTAAACATCCGATTTGCATCTCCTCGGCAGTCGCTAATGAGGTCTCTGTAGTAACTGCATTTGGCTGCTCTGAGAAGTCCAATGACCTTGTTCCGTTGATTTTTGTACAAGTCTCTGTCAATTGTAAGTTTCGTTGAGCGCCATCTGCTCTCTAGTCTCTTTCTCTTCGCTTTCTCCCTGCGCAGGTCATCAGTGTACCAGGATGTATTGGGACGAAGAGTGCGAGTTTTTGTCACTAGTGGAGCATGTTTATCTAGAAGATTGGCCAACACTGTATTGTAAGTGTCAGCAAGAACATCTGGGTCGGTGTCTGCCGTAGCTATGTCAACAAATGACGATCCGGTGACATCCTGAGCAAATTGAGTAACATCAATGTTCTTGATCTTTCGATAAGTCAGAGATGTCCGTTTTCGTGTGTGTTTGTGGACATCGAGTGTGCATGTCACCAGAGAGTGATCAGATATTGTAGGATCAAATACATCAACTGATTTGATGATGTCGAGTGATGCACGAGTGATTATCAGATCTAAAACATGTCCTCGGTTATGTGTTTGTTTCTGCACATGCTGCTTGAGACTGCAAGATTCCAAGAAGTTTGTGAAGGCCAAGGTGTCGCGATTGTCTGGTTGATCACAATGTATGTTAAAATCCCCCATGATTACAAGCTCCACGGGAGGTGAGCATCTCCTCCAACAGATGACCAAACTCAGTGAGAAATATGTTCATACTGGAAGCAGGCGGTCGATAGAGAACCATCAGTCGAAGTGAAGCATTTTTGCACTTTATGTCACATTCCATGTGTTCAAACGAGGTTGCGACAAATCCGTTACATTTTTCAAGTAAGGCAAGTTCTGGTTTATACAACAGTCCAACGCCGCCCCCAGATTTACCCATTCTGGGGTTATGAATAAACCTGTGGCCCAGAGAGGTAAGCTCGGCAATGGTGACAGTGTCATTCTCCTTCAACCATGTTTCTGTGATACACAAAACATCAACATTGTTTTCGTCGAAAATCTCCAGTACCTCTGTGGGTTTATTACATACTGAACGAGTGATTAATGTACTCACATTGAGATTGCAGTTGGGTTTGTTGTGGTTCTCATCATTTCGGATGCACACAATATTCGCATAGTTTCTTCTTGAGTACAACGCCGGGTTATTGATCTTCTTTAACGAGTCATTTAAAAATGGCCGCCGTCTTCCAGTTATAGTTGCTATTTTACCGTGTGTTGTTTCATGATAGCACGGACGCCGACAGTTGAGTTGGCCCCCGCGACCGTTCCGACGTGTTGGTGGCTTATGGCTGATCTTTAGCTCACGTAAAGTCTCGAAAACAGCCTGTGGGAGTTCCGAAAGTTTTCCACAAAGTTCTCGAAGCTGTCTAGCAGAATATACCCGCCGCATTTTGATTGAGCCCACCGCCGTACCTTCCCGGTAGAGTAGATGAAGAAACACGGTGAACGGTTCAGTGATCTTGCGTGCATGGATGAATGCGTCTACAGTGTCCACATTTCCAAAATGACGAAGCAAAGTCCGGCCAAAATCCGAGAAATAGCAATGAGTTATGCCTTCAAATTTGCACAAATGAAGTAGAAGACATGTTTAAAAACATTCAGTGGAAATAAACAAGACGTAGAATAATTAAAAGCAGAAAACTGATAAAAAGACTGCAGACTGGAGCCACTTAACGTAGCGCTCACACGTTTGCTAACTGTCCCATTTATGGCCCTATCTAGAACTAACAGGTTTGTTTCAAGCCCACTACCTCCATAAGCATCGAGTCCAACAATAACCAGAAACCCAAACTGTGATTGCGCCATCTAGTTTCTCACAACTCCGACTGATTCATCTTTTTTATTTCTCTTAAATGAGTTTGTTATTGTTGTGTCATTAACGGTCTTGTTACCAATTTCATTATGTTCAAGACACGTTTAAAGAATAATTTACATATACAAATGTTGTTGTTATTGTGTAAATACAAAATTATGAGTCCTCTTGAATGTTGACGAGTATTTGCGTTCAATAAAACTTGAAGTTATTTGAATGGAACTGGAATTGCAGTTTGTTATTAACGGCTTGTAAAACTATTTTCTGTGTTACCTTTAAGGTCGGAGTTACCGGAAGCGTAAGAGAAAGATCAAGAAGAAACTACAAGGTAATTATTGAAGTACTGACATCTTTCAGACGTTCCCTTCTAGAATATCGCGTCTTCATGATTGAATACATGTTATACTATTGTCTAAGACCAGTATCCAATTTAATGCATTCAACAAACCTGTGAAAATGTTGGCACAATTGGTCGTCGAAGATGCAAATATTGGAAAGGAAATAGACCCTGTTGCATAGAAATGTGTGCTTTAAAGGCAGTGGACACTATTGGTAATTACTCAAAATAATTATTAGCATAAAACCTTTCTTGACTCTGAGTAATGGGGAGCTGTTGGTAGTACAACAGTGTGGAATACAGCTCCCTCTGAAGTGACGTAGTTTTCGAGAAAGACGTAATTTTCCACAAAATTGATTTTCAGACCTCAGATTTAGAATTTGAGGTCTCGAAATCAAGCATCTGAAAGCACACAACTTCGTAGTGTGACAGTGGTGTTTTTCTTTCATTAATATCTCGCAACTTCGATGACCGATTGGGCTCAAAATTTGTACAGGTTTGTTATTTTATGCATATGTTGAGATACACCAACTATGAAGACTTGTCTTTCACAATTACCAATAGTGTCCAGTGTCTTTAAGATGCACGAGAACCTATAAAGCCTTCATGCCTGAAACTATGTGACAATGTCTTTTAAATCAAGAGCTCGTCAATTTGTATATATCGTCTCTTGTTTGAGAGTAAGGTACAACTTCAGCTAATACTTTTAGATTTTGTTAACCATACGTTATTTATTTTGTCTCAACTTAACCTAATCCATCCAAGGAGTTTTCAGTCTAAATTTTGCAAAGCAAGACCCGAACCATTGAGTCTTCATCCATGTGAGTCCATAACTAAACAAGTTAACAAGTAACTACATATTATATTTATCTTTTAAATGATAGAGCTTGAAAAAAGCCGACGGGTAGACGATCATGAGATGTCATCACTAACCGGAGAAGGTAAATACAAAATGATTTAACAGCCCTTTCAACTTCGTTTTCTGTAATTCTTTGTGTTAGAGGCGATGGATCGCCGACAATAGCTCCCTCGTCGTCTGTGAAATGATCTGCGAACCATTCGGCGATTCGGTTTTCTTTCTTTCACACATACTGGAGGGGGTTTGTCTGGAGACTACGACTGTAGTCTGGGTCAGTTATCTCTTGTATTTGGTGTTCAGCCTTGATGGTTTCTATTTCGCGCTGGCGTTTACGAATTTTATCCCGCAGTGAATTTCTTTCCTTTTTCAGTTTCGATATGTCTCGTCCGTCATTTCTGTCTTGGATGTCCATCAGAAGTGTCTTGCGTTGGTTGGATAGATTACGAATTGTTTCGTCGTTAGTGAAATTCGGTTTGGAGTTTTGTGGTCGAAAACCAATTTCACTTACAGCACTGCTTCTAATGCTGCTCATTAGTTTTTCCAGTCTTTGATTTGGTTCTAATCCACCAGTTATACTTTGGATTTGTTGCGTAAGATTGGTCTTGTATCGGTCTTGAGTTGTTTTGCTACATAACAACTTTAGGACATCGAAGGGCCGGTGTTTTTTGGCACTTTGTTTGCTTGTTAGATGCATGTTCTTTAGGTTGAGACGTGCAACTACTAAGCGATGATCTGAGAACAAAGTGGCTCCGCTGTATGTTCGTGAGTCTTCTAAAAGACATTTGGAGCTTTGTCTACAGAGAATGTAGTCAATCTGGGCATAAATGGGTCTTGTTTTTCCAGGAGACTGGTTGTCCCGTATTCTACAACTCCATGTGGTACGGTGTTTACATTGGTGTTGGAAGCTGTGTTGCAGGCAAAGAGTTCATTAGTTGTGATGAATTCCATTAAACCGTTCCCCATTTGTGTTTATAGTACCCATTCCGAATGAGCCAATTGGCGAGAGACTAATGGAAGAAAAAACACCCTTGTCGCACAAGTTGTGTGCTTTCAGATGCTTTCAGATGCACAAGTTGTGTGCTTATTCAGATGCTTGAGTTCGAGACCTCAGGTGAGCTCTCGAATTCAAATAAAATCTTATAGTGAGAAATTACCTCTTTCTGTAAAACTACGTTACTTCAGAGGGAGCTGTGTCACAATGTTTTGTATTATCAACAGCTCTTCAATATGCTCGTTACCAATAGTGCCCACTGCTTTTAAAGGGAATGTACACGTTTGGTAATTACTAAAAAAAATATTAACTTAAAAACTTAATTGGTTACGAGCATTGGAGAGCTGTTGATAGTATAAAACATTGTGGCAAACGACTCCCTCTGAAGTAACATAGTTTTTAAAAAGAGGTTATTTCTCACTAAAACAATAAAAGACTTTTAGCTAGAAGTCTTATTCTTATCTGAAAGCAGAATAATTCGTCCAACCCGGGTGTATGTTCTTTCATCATTATCTCGTAACTTCGATGACCGATTGAGCCCAAAGTTTCACAGGCTTGTTATTTTATGGTTATGATGGGATACACCAAGTGAGAAGACTGGTCTTTGACAATTACCAGACATGTACCAATTCCCTTTAAAACACATTCAACTCCAACACATTTTCAACATTCCTGTGATGCCAAGAGCGACTTCGTTCTGAATAAAGTTTTTGGAAAATTGTGCGATAAAATTGTTTTATCAGTCTTTGCTTTTGAGAAAAAGAATAAAGTTGAACTCGGGAAGAAATTTAATATCGTACATGTTTGAATGTAGAAGATTCTACGCAAAACTAATAGGCTTGCAAGGCTCAAAAATAAGTTCTTTTATTTTCCACCAATAGTTTTGTTGAGAAAAATTAAAAGATGTACAAATATTTATCCTTCCAATATTTTGAAGTTTCAATATAGCGATTATTAATTTTGGTTTTTACCCATACACCGATGTGTGTTAGCACTGTATACTCAGTACTTTCCCGAGTCCTGTGAAAAAAATATCACAGGCATGTTACTCGGGTAGCGATTGGTAAAACAGCAGTTCAGATGAGAATAAGAAAAATATTCCAGAATGAGGGATCGCTGCATTAACTGTATTGTGTTTTATGAGAAAACCTTACACTAGTGATGACTTAAAAAAGGCACTGGACACTTTGGGTAATATTGTCAAAGACCAGTCTTCTCACTTGGTGTATCCCAACATATGCATAAAATAACAAATCTGTGAACATTTGAACTCAATTGGTCGCCGAAGTTGCAGGGGAATAATGACAGAAAAAACACCATAGTTGCACAAATGTGTGTGCTTTCAGATGCCTCAAAAATATTAAAAGTCTTTTGGCCTGAATTGTGAATTCTGATCTTGCAGAAAGCCAATAGCATTCTAAACGTTTCATTCACTGCATGATATCTTACACAATTGTATAGCATATGGTGGCTTTTCTAGCATTAACAACCATGCAGCGTTCGCCCCTTAACAGTGGGTCGCTGGCAACACCAGAGGACCAGTCAGAATTCGCTCCAAGTGGTCCGGCTGGCTTGTTCAATATTGAAAAGCATCCCTGTTCAAAACGAGTTACGGACTAGTGAAAAGGTTGAGTAGAGATAGACAAGCTAGTTGGTAATCGCTGACAAAGTTAAAGGCAAGGGACACTATTGGTAATTACTCAAAATAATTATTAGCATAAAACCTTACTTGGTAACAAGTAATAATATGGACACAATGTCAGTATAAATCGGCGTGAGAAACAGCTCCCTCTGAATTGACGTAGTTTTTTTGAGGTCTCGAAAATCAAGCATCTGAAAGCACACAACTTCGTGTGACAAGTGTGTTTGTTTCTTTCATAGTTATCTCGCAACTTCGACGACCAATTGAGCTGAAATTTTCACATTTTATGCATATGTTGAGATACACCAAGTGGGAAGACTGGTGTTTGACAATTACTAACAGTGCAAACCTTGCCCTTGATATCGAATGGTCAGGCTCTATGTTTTTATAATAGACGATGTTTTATGCCATGGTATTACCATTCCAGAAATAATAGAGATTAATTTCTCTGAAGGTTCTAAATATAAGTTTGTTGCTGTTAAAAGATGCTTGTTGTTCTATAAATGTCCATACTGTTTGTTTGAATCAGATGATGGAAGAGTGCAGGGAGCCCATCCAACGACAGATCCAGCCCAGGTCGCTGCCGAGAGCTGTAGAGAGGCAATAAGAACTCATTACAGGGACAGCTATGTGCAACTGACACCATTGGAGGATGACACAAAACATATCAAAGATATCTACACAAAATTAACATTGGAAAAGTCTTTGAAGAAACTGGAATCGTATAAGGATATTTTTCTTCAGACAACAGAATATGGTCATCAAATAAAACGGGTTATTTTGAATGGGGAACCTGGTAGAGGGAAGTCTACCCTCATAGATAAGATGGCACATGACTGGGCATGTGGTGAAGCACTGCAGCAGTTTGAGCTTGTATTTGTTTTAAGAATGAGTGCAGTTGAACAAAGCACAAAGCTAATTGACTCAATTTTTGAACAACTTTTAGACGAAGACACTGGTGTAGATAAGAACTCGTTGAGTTCTTTTATCAGTGACAATCAAGACAAAGTACTGCTCTTGTTGGATGGCTTTGATGAGTTAAAGACCCGTGCCCTTGATGAAGCCCTATTTGGTTCAATTCTAAAGATCCTGAACCGTAAGAAAAACAGAGAGTGTTTTGTTGTAGTTACCACTCGTCCCTCCCACTATCATAAATTAGTGACAGCGTCATTAATTGGAGAGCCTTTCACAAAGGTCATGGTTCAAGGTTTTGATAAGGAAGATATCAAGATGTATGTGAGGAGATTTTACTCAGATGAACATGACAAAGCTGAAGGGCTTATTCTGAGGATCGAATCTTCAAATAATTTATCTGATTTGGCAGAGAGTCCAATGCTACTTCTGTTGATGTGTATTTTGTGGAAAAAGGATTCTCAACTCCCAGAAACCGTGTTCCGTATCTACAATGAGGCATTTGAGTACATGTTTGAAAGAAAAACTGATATGTCTCCAGATGAAATACTAAAAGTAACAAATGAACTCGGAAAGATTGCCTTGCGTGGTCTTCTTGGTCCAGAACAACAGCTTGCTTTTCTCGAAGAAGAGTTTGAACTGGAAGTACTTGAATCTGCACTAAAAGCAGGTATTCTTACAAGAAAAAAGGTATTGCATGGATGGAAAAGTCGCACCAGCATTCGGCTCCTGCACAAGACGTTTCAAGAGTTTTGTGCTGGTAAATACTTACAAAGATTATCAGAAACAGAATTGAAGAAAAACCTGAAACAATTGGTCGAATCTGGAGGTAATGATTACGTTTTCCGGTTTTGTGCTGGTGACAATACGGCGTGTACAAGTATAATTTTACAGACACTGGTTGCATCCAACCAGTTCAAAGAAGAACAACAATGTCTCAGAACTCAAGAAAAAGATGTGATACAGGAACGTGCACCCCTAATGCAGTTAGGCCTAAACTGCTACTTTGAAGGTCAGTCGAAAGATTTACCTCCAGTGGAATTCATAGAGTCTCTACTAACAGATAATGTAAACATTGCTGAATGGGACAGGGACAGTCGTAATTCATTCACAAACTTTCTTCAAAATGTTCATACCCACACTGACGAACAAACTGATTATCTTGACAAGGTACAGTCTGTAGAAATGAGTGATTGTGACTTGGGTGGTAGGTGTATGTCAGATTTGGCAGAATCCTTGAGCTTAATGGCGAATCTTTCATCAGTGACATTGTTAAGATGCACATTGCAGGAGAATCTTATTTTTGGTGGAGCAATGGGTTATAAAGATGGTTCTTCTGCACCATTGGCACACCATATCAAGAAGAGGAACAACCTTCAGAAGCTTTGCTTGCTTTACTGCCGGTTGAGGAGTATGATACATATTGCAGGTGAACTGTGTGATCTGCCCAACTTGGTTGAATTAACACTTGCGGGAAGTATAGCCTTGGGTGGTTCTGCTGAACCATGGGCAGATCAATTCAAGAAGATGATGAAACTTCGGAAGCTTGACTTGTGTGGCTGCTTTTTGACAGGTGAATATATGACACATATTGCTCTTGCACTGTGTAATCTGCCCAACTTGGTTGAATTGAATTTGAGGGGAAATGCAGCCGTGGGTGGTTCTGCTGCATCATGGGCAGATCACTTCAAGAAGATGAGGAACCTTCAGAAGCTTGACTTGAGTAAATGCTCATTGAGAGGTCAAGATATGACACATATTGCTCTTGCACTTTGTAATCTGCCCAACTTGGTTGAATTGAGTTTGAGCGGAAATGCAGACTTGCGTGGTTCTGCTGCATCATGGGCAGATCACTTCAAGAAGATGAAGAACCGTCTGAAGCTTGACTTAAGTGACTGCTCATTGACAGATAAAGAGCTGCATGGTCTGTCCAACTCGGGTTGTGAAGTGATTCTTGAGGGAAATGAAGCCTTGTGTGGTTCTGCTGCATCAAGTGTACATCACTTCGAAAAGATGAGGAAACTTCAAAAACTTAACTTGAGTCACTGCTAATTGACAGGTGAGGATATGGCAAATATTGCTCATGTACTGTGTGATCTGCCCAACTTGGTTTATAAATTGAATCTTATGGGAAATAAAGACTTGTGTGGTTCTGCTGCATCCTGGCCCATCACTTCAAGAAGATGAAGAAACTTCAGTATCTATACTTTTACGGAGCTATATTGACATAATGGCGATACAACACTTATTAATACTGCATGTTGTGATCTGCCAAACTTCAAATACACTACATATTGAGTACAATGAACATCTCAGCTTTTGGATAGTTTTGGTCGAATTGTTGAACTACAAAACGAAGATGAGGTACCTTGATAAATATCATTTGTTTGACCCCCACCTCCTTCACTGCAAAGTGATCGTCCTAACTTTGTTCACTTTAGATATTGAGGGGTTAAACTTCATAGATCTCGGAGGTGCTTTTGTAAGAGTTAAATGCACTCCACACTATTGGTAGTTACTCAAAATAATTGTTAGCATAAAAACTTACTTGGTAACGAGAAATGGAGAGCTGTTAAACATTTTTGAGAAACGGCTCCCTCTGAAGTAACGTAGTTTTTGAGACAAGGGTGTTTTTTCCATTACTTCCAAGACCACAGTACTTGATGAAGGTACATTTGATATTGTTATATTTCAATAGAAAATCCTGAAAAGTTAGAATATTTTCATCCTCAGAACAAGTGTCCATAATCCCTTCATCACTTCAAGATCGGTAAAAAATACATTTGTTATTGATTTTGACATAAGAATTAAGCCAGATAGTTTCAGACAAAAAGTGTTTGGAATGGTTCGTTTGCAATTCCAACCAAGCCCTTACAACATCTTTGAGGAAACCGTCCTTTAAAATATGGAATGGAAATTCTTAGGGAAAAATATTTAACTTCAAAGTAGGCCTAATATCTTGAATACCAGCCTGCTTAAAAATGCCTTTGATAAAAAGCTTCCACTTAGCATCTTTTGAGTTATCAAGAAGTCTTTTAATCCAAGTACATAAATCCCTTTTGAAAGGATTCCAAGTCAAGCATGTTCAAACCACCATGCCTGTAATTATTTATGACCACTTTCCTACTTACTCGGTCAGGCTTCCCATTCCAAATAAATTTCTAAACCAGCTTGTTAACCTGAGCGACAAATTCCTGGGGAGGATTATAGTGTCTTTAATGACTGTTTAACACACTGCAATGCATCCTTTATATCCTTATATCAACCCATTTTCCAAACTCTCGTTCTGTTGATGTTTTGGTCAGAACAGAACCAACAATTAATGTTCAATGTATGGGCCCTTTTAAGAAATTCATACTAGCCTATAATTTTGATTTAATTTGGTCTGCTCGGGTATATTGCATGTTCTCTCTTTTTTTTATACATAAGAAATTTGTTCATTTTCCTCCCTATTATAGTCTATAGCCTTCTCCGTACATACTTTACGCTTTAATGTTTCGGTTGTGTGTGTAATTTATTGTGTTTGAGAAGAGCAATAAATCATAGAAAAATAATGAGCGTTGGTATATCTTTTTCAGAAATTTATAATAAGAAGAATATTATTATTATATTTATTAGCAAATTATAAAACGTCCTCTTATTGCTTGAACATCGAACTGTTTGTTTTTGAGTTTTGAGTTTTCATCTCCGTGAGGACTCACTGAAAGATCTTAGCAGTGCCAGCCGTTTAGCACTTGTTGCCTGTAGTTAGTATATGGAGGCCGACTATCATCAAATAAAACCAAAGGTTTCCTCATTAGCCGTTGAGAACGTTTATCTTAATGGGAGGAGCGCTATCAGTAATGGGGGCTATACTATCCTCAAGAATGGACCCTTCCCATGAAATATGCTAATTACATTCACGCATGCGTACAGACCCTGTTGGTTGGCAAACACCGTAGAGTTGTGCACTAAGCAGACGCGCAATCGCGTCTGCGTCACGCACCCATTAGCCGTGCACAAAACAGAGCGATGTTCCCGTATTTTGCCAACCAAAACGTTAGTGCGCACGCACTATGTGCAATTTACATATTTCATGAGAAGGGTCTATTCTGGCAATCCATTAATGAATCAGACGAATGCATCGCAAAAACTTGCAGAGAAACAAGAAGAGCTCCCTAAGTTCGATTTGGAAAAAGTTTTCCAGTGTAAATGTAATAGACCTTTTCGCAAATACTGGGGCGCGCGCGTAAAGCTTGGAATTAGATGCATTGTGGTCTAGCTGGTAGCAAAATTTGATTCATATATATCCCACAATGCACCTCATTCAACAGTCTGCGCTTGCGCATTGGTATTTGCGATAAGGTCTATGATCCGCCAAGTGCGCCCTCATTGTTGAACTTCTAAAAAAAGTTTACTTTTAGGATTGTCACGTGGCGATCTTTCTCTTTTTGAATAGCTTCGTTCTTGAAAGAGCACATTTTATTTGGTCTGGATTTCTCTCGATGTTTATAAAGGAGCATGGCTCTGGCCATGCTCCAAACCCATTTATCTGGGAGGGACAAGCTAATAGACTGTGCAAGTCTCGCGCGCACCGGAGCGAGAAAACACGACAACTGAAGAACTTAATTTTTATATGAGTCAAATCTTTGCTTTAATTTTTTCTTAATGCCGAATCTGAACAACAAAAATAACCATTAAAGCGTGTTTAAATTAGTTTTAGCTTTTTAAACAAATACACAATTGTCGGTTAAAGTCTACGTATAGACAAAAGTAAAACTCTGGGACAAGGATGTTTATTTGATCTTAAATGTTTTGAAACCCCTTTTGTAAATCTACGCCCGAATGTGAAACTACTGAAAGCTGGTTTATACGCGGACGCACGATGGTCGCAAGGGCGTTAGATAAACGCATGACGCATTTTAAAGAGGAAGCCGACGCCTAAGCGACCAATAAAAAGGCTTTCCACCCGGCGCGGCCAAAACAAGCGTCTGCGTAAGTTTCATGATCGGAGATGGGCACAAATTCTTAATTTTTACCAAGTAACCTGACCTGAGGTCAAGTTTAAATATCGGTTTTTCATCGTTATTATGTTGACTTTATTTTTACTTTTATGTATGATGTTAAAGGAACACGTTGCCTTCGGGCTGCGCTTTGTTGGGCGTTTTTGGGCTATGACAAGCGTTTGATGTAAAATGATTACGGTTGGAAAGATGTTAAAAAAGTAGAATATAATGATCTACACAAACATGCCTTAGAATTGCTTCATTTTTGCTAACTTTCTCGAAACAAAACGCTCCGCCATTTATGGGGGTCAAGATTTTGACTCCCATAAATGGCCGCCAAATTCACTAGTCTTATTTCCAGTCGCAGCCGTTGAACTATACGACTGAGCAATTATTAACAATTTTACGAACCCATTTGTATCTATCTCTTCCTCCATGGTTACTCCAACAACAACAAAACAGTTCATGAACAAAAATAAAAGGGCCTACGTTGAATTAACTGTTTATTAATCTATCTAAGCAGCAAGTTCAGCCCACGTCCCGGGGCCAAGCGGCTGCCGTCCAGCGGGTGCATCCCCCGCGGCCAGACCTCCCCAGACGCAGTGAACTCCCCGTTCTTGCTCGTACGATGTAGGATTTTAGCGGGGCCAGTCTAGTAATGCGAACACTTTGTACACGAAAGAATGTCTAGTACCCGTATACTAACTAGCGAGTGGAGTTGAAAATGAACGTGTCATGACCTCCCACACCAAAACTACAGCTAGAGAATTCATCCTCTCAATAAAACATCTGCTCAGACATGTCAGAGGCGTTTGCCGTGTTTACCGCGTAAGTATAGTATGCAATTGCGAGTCACATAGGCCTATACCCCACACACAGTTCGTTTTTAGATACAAAATTACAGGGACTTTACTTCTCTGTCCTTTCTCTATGTTGTTTGCATGTACATGTAGAGTCACAGGGCAACAGGAAAGTGGTGTCCATTACTAATCCTAGTCCATCGCCATAGGATAGATGATGTCACTTGTCTTATTTGCCAACATGATCCTTTCTTCGGGGTATACATTCATTATTTTATAAAATAATGTTTATGTCTATTATGGGGATGTAATTCCTTGACCTTGGTCTTGGACGGTACTATTTGAGGTAGCTCCTGTTTACATTGCTCAGAATCATTTGACAGCAAAATTTACGGTGCGATGCATCTGAACAGGGAGCACATACTGCAAATGGTAGTTGGCAAGGAGAGCTAAAATAAATTAATACTCTTGTCCACAAAAATGAAGCTTCCATAGGTCCTTTTCGAAACCACGGCTTCGGCTATGGCTTCGGCTTCAGACTCCGTCCCCTTGTCTGAATCCGTACGCTAAGCATGCTCAGTATTGTCCAAACATCTGCGGGGCCAAGCTAGCCCGAGCTGAATCCAAAGCCAAAGCCGTGGTTTCGAAAAGGGCCATAGTCTAGAAGAACTCTTTTCAAAAATTACAAAACAAAATCAGAAACGGGGAACAATTTTATTATTTTGTAACATTTTTGTATTGATACTTGATTCCCAGGTCACAGTGAAAGTTGGGTGGTGATGTGATTATTGAAGCCGGTATGGACAAGAAAGAGTAAACGTACATCAAAGAAGTTTTCCAAGCACGGTTAGATGACAACCAGCTTCTTCGCAAGACAGGAAAACTCTGCTAATTAGGCCTGGGCGACCAGTGAAAATTACTAATCGACTAGTCGCACCTCCATCCAATAGTTGCGACTACGACACTAGTCGCAACAAAATTTTAATTGTCACGATGCACTGTGGCAATAATTCAAGCGGAAAAGATTGAAGATTTGTGTCACTGATGTCTGACTGTGTTCTGTAAGTAAATTATGTTGTCATGAATAGTCATGAGCGACTGAATTGGTTCACCAAACAGGTAGACGCAATTTTTTTAAAACTATTTTTGTAGCACGTTTAACCGAATAGTTGAAAACAATAGTCGCGACTCGACTCAGGATTCAATAGTTGGAGTGCGACACTAGTCGCTCAGGCTTACCGCTAATTGTGCAAGAATGGCCTCTACCCGCAGCCGCCATCCCCCCCCCCCCCAATACCACCACCACCACTACTACCAACAGAAGAACTTGTTGCAAAACACAAATCCAGATTTTCCACTTCTTAAATTTAATTTCCATGTAACTTTCCACAATTTGGCTACAAAATTGTCTGTACAGGTGTGCATAAGATATAAGGTCAGTGCATTATTAGCATTATTGGCAAGTTCTAGAGTTTGTATGTAATCAAAGAGAATCTTTGTCACAAATTTATAGGAACTTTATAAAAAAATATGGACAATTTATTGTTTTTTACAATTCACAGCAGTACACGATGTATTTGCAAACATTAATTAAATTTGTCCTTTGCCAAAGAACACTATAGTCCCATGCAGTATCCTTAGTAATAGTTGGTGTATCTCCTCAATATTTATGCATAAAATAATAAACCTGTGACAATTTGGGCTAAATTTGGCAATATAAGCTGCAAGAAACAGTGGAAGAAAAACACCATTGCAGAAACAAGTCCTTTGACATGCCTCTCATCATGTACACTTTATCAAGTGAGTTTTATGATCACAAATTAGTAATTACCAACATCTAAGGTATAAAGTCCCTTTAGAGAGACCAATGCTATAGATCGAGTGATTTGGTTGTAAAATGCATATGGTTAGAAAGGATGTTTTAAAAGTAGAATAGAATGATCAACACAAGTATGACTTGAAATTGGGTGGTTTTCCTTTAAAACTTTTACTTATTCGAACTAACATGGTCTGCTAGTCAACAATATGACTAGTTCTAAAACATCATTCTGACCATGCATTTCATAACAGGCATGTGGTTGAAATCAAAATATACTTGCAAGGGTTAAGGTTAAAAATTTGAAATGGCACTGTGTTTATCAAACTTGTTGCATCTATGATCCATGTCTCTTTATGAATACAGAATAAAGATATTTCAGATAAATTTATTTGAATACAGATTGTTTATGTTTTTGCATTTTGTTGTTCTAGTGTGTTTTTTGTTACAAAATATCGAAATCTCAAATAAATAATACAATAAATATGATGATTGTATAAACAATTGGCCATGTTCTTCAAATTAAACTTAATCATATTATGTCATTGTGATGTGATGAAAACAAACTCTGCTCACATCACATTCAATGATTTGTTGACATAAGTAATGTGCAAAAGAAAATAATAATAAGTTGAAATATTGACATTATGTGTTAATTTAGGAATAAGAATCTACTTGTTGAAAACAGGAAATATTGCCATTTGTAAAACCTGTTTTGCATAAATCATGTGTACATGAAAGTTGAAACTATCTGGAAATATATCCCTGATTTTACAAACAGTAACTCGGTAGTGTTACTCTATTTCCAGTACCATTCTGACACAACACATGTTGTCTGTGAAGGCTGGCTGGGTGGCAAAGTCATTTGTTGTGTACATCATGCTCCCCTGGTTTACATGTCATTCCTGTGATGTCGTGCCAACTCTTATGGTGGTCCAGAACAAGGTGCCTCAAGATCTTTTCAAATATAAACACAAACATTTTTGAAACAATTAACAAAATAAATATTGGTTATTTGTACATGTATATGGAATATAAAACCCATGCACTTGATGTTGATTCATTAAAAAGACATTTTTGCAAATATTACCTACCTGCAGCCGATTTCACGAAACTTTACGCAACTGCGTGAGTCCACTTGCGCAATTTTAATGGCGCAAGTTGCTCCATTAACGTTGCACAAGTGGACTAACGCAGTTGCGTAAAGTTTTGTGAAATCGGCTGCTGGTCAAAGACATGATGTTATTAAAATTTGGGATGTGGCTGTTCAGTGTAAATTTTTTTGGTAATGCAACGTTGGCGAAGGAGGCTGTTTACAAGTAACTACAATGAATGAAAGCTTAAATTTGTGTTTCCTTATTAAATGTTTGTTTACACATTTACTTTGTTTCCTTTTTTTGGGGGGGGGGGGCGGACAGATCAAAATATGTAACAAAACTGGACTGCTTTGACAGTACATGTGTATATTGTTATACATGCACATGCCATTGACAGTATGAAATAATCAGTCTCTTACTGCCAAGTTTGAGAAGCATTCATCCGGCCTTTGTTTGCAGCATGACCTCTCCTGTTGTGTTGGCATCTCCCTACAGTTGGTACAAACACACCAGCTTGGTTGGGTTTGATGAGGTCTCCAAGATGTTTACGCCAAGTCCTGGCATCTGCTCACATAGTACCTTCAACAAGAAATTCATAACCATTGATATAACTTATTAGTTCTCGACAATTTTATTTTTTATTGTTTGAAAGGTCACACTTCTTTGAAAGAATTCGGGTTGACTTGGGTACGAGTTGACTTGGGTACAATATTTTGGGTAAACTGTTAAAAATATACAAAAAACATTTAATAAATCTGTACTATTTTTAAAATGTACCAAGTCATTAGGACGCTGGACACTCGATTCAAATCCCCACCCCCATCTATGCACCGAGTGAATAGATCTACAAAATTACATGTGGATAACTTTCCGTATGGCGCCACCACTTTTTTTACTCATTTTTACAAAAAGGGATATATCAATCAGGTAAATTAGATACTATATTATTTTATTTCGAATGAAAAAGTGGTGGCGCCATACGGAAACTTTTCCGTTCCTTCTTTTTGGACGTGTCTTCAATCATCTCTTTGCGTAGAGCAATGAGCTGAATCTGTGTTTTTCGGCGATCCATTTTGACAGCAAAATGGTGTGTTTACATTTCACACAACGTCGTATGGTAGAGAACGGTATGTTACCTCGTGTTCTTCTGGTAGGTTTACCAGGCCATTGGCTACGGCGCCAGCCTAACTGCTGTGCATCGCGCATAAACGGACGATCGTTTTGACGGCTTGAAAAACGTATATATTTCGCGGGCCATGTTTCGGGGTCAGAGGTCAGTGTTTGTTTTTTTTAATTATCATTCACTAATTACAACACATTAAATGTATTTTATTGCAAGAACAACTCTTAATAAGTATAAGGAACACCCTCAAACGTGAAATTTTGTGAAATCTGAAGGCAACGTGTTCCTTTAATTAGTATTACATTTTGAACAACATATGTCATTTTTATGGTCATAAACTACATTAAACTAAAGTAATGAACGAAACAAAATCTCCCCAACGTAAATCTCCATTAGGTTGGGACCACAATGGTCCCGGAAGTTCAAATCCGCGCGAGACTTGCACAGTCTATAGAGCTATCTGTGAGTACTATTTTGTGTGTTGGCTCTCATTTATACCTGAATATACTGTGATTTTTAGGGTCATGTTTGGATCGGATTATTTATATAGATCGTGTGCAGTGCGTCCGTCGTGTGTGTAGCATGAAAGCCACATGTTTGAGCTTTTTGTGAAACTTTACTGTGCACTGTGTAAAGACATGTATATAATGTACTGTAGTGTTGTAATTGTTTTGTTGTTTGCTATGGGTTACCATTAAACCTATACATGAGAAGTTTATTTGATATATTTTAGCTGTCATTGACTGGCATTTATTTATTATTTGATTGCATTTTGGCGAATGCTCGTCCTTTATTCATTAGAGGACCAGGGGTCGATTTCACAAAGAGTTAGGACTAGTCCTAGGAGATATACAGATTGCATGGATAGTCCTAAGTTAGGACGAGTAACTGGTCCTAACTCGAGATAAGACTAGTCCTAACTCTTTGTGAAATCCACCGCTGGGGCCGATTTCACAAAGAGTTGGGACTAGTTCTAACTTAGGGCTAGTCCTAGGAGATATACAAATTGCATGGATAGTCCTAAGTTAGGCAAGTAACTGGTCTGAACTGGAGATAAGACTAGTCCTAACTCTTTCTGAAATCAACCCGGATCTCCTTCCCTTGTCTCTACATAAAGACTACACAAACTTGAATTTGAGAAACGCCAGATTTTACCCATTGTGTGCTTAACGAATATGCATGGAACCAGATAATGCAGTGACTGACCAGATCCGATCTCGAGTGTTTTGGAACTGTCCGCTCCGGACGCTTTTGCTTATGCAATCGTGTCCGGGCTATGCAAAACCGTCCGGTGGACATGTACATGACTGTACATGTAGGTGCGCGCGTAAACGAGCGTGCATGCACTGAATCTTAAGTATACTATGCAGCATGAATATTCACGTATTTTAGGATTGCAGCGAATACCCAACGGCCGAACATGACGTGCACTTAGCTTGTAAAAAAATGGCAAGCGTGTTCCGTCGACCAAGGGCGTTTAATTTACTGCAAGGACGGTTTTGCACGGGGTGGACACAACTGCATATGCAAATGCGTCCAGGCGGACACAATTGCATTATGCAGCAGCGTGCGGGCGGAGACGATTGCATATGCAAAACCGTCCGGCGGACATATGCAATAATGTCCTCCGGATAGTATTGCATCTATTGCATGCGACACCTGTGCTTCAGATCACCCCTGGACCCCACTAGACCTAGTTACTGGGGCGCTATACTTCCCTCCCCCCACCACCGAAATTTGTCATTTTCGGGTACTGAAGATGACAAATTTGAAAAAGGAGCACAGCTGCGCCACAGTAACTGGTTTTAGGACCCTATCATTATGTAACATACAGTGCAACGCGCAAGGTTTACACAATGTATGCTGATTTAGTGGCCACTTATTCGCTATTTTCCAAAGCCGGTCTTTATACCACCGTTAACACTCCCACACGTGACCGGGTTTTGACCAATCAGAGACTTGAAACCGTCCAAGGTATTTATTAATTTAAAATAAGTAGCCATGGCACATTTGCCACTGGTTTACAATGGTCGCCACCGAACTTGCTATAGGCCCTTTTCGAAACCACGGCTTCGGCTTTGGATTCGGCCCAGGCTGCAGTCGAGCGAATATTGAGCGTGCTTTATGTACGCGCTCAGGGCTTCAGACAAGACGATGGAGCTTGAAGTAGAATCCAAGCCGAAGCCGTGGTTTCGAAAAGGGCCAAAGACGCCGATAGGAGCACAATCACGCCACCAAGCGGTACCATTTGCATGGTGTGAAAAAATAAATAAATAAGAATTGACTAAACTTGCGGGTACAATCATTGTGTAAGAGTCTCTTTAGGAGAACTAAACTTTACCTGTAGTGTTGGCTCCGAAACGTACCGGACGTGTGGTATCGACATTTTGAACAGTATTCTCTGTCATTCTTGTACCACCTACAAATTCACTATTACGTTAGTTCTTATACTAATAATGGCAATGCTAATAAACAGGTAGGCGCCAATGATTAGTAGAGTAAAGACGATGGGGGCAGTATACCATGACACAAAGTAATGTTGAGTACCAATGAGCAATCGGTGCCCAACTGGCCAGATTGACAATCAGGCTACAGCTACGACTAGATCGCGCGCGTCTTCCTATTCTTCAACACTGGTAGACGCGCTGATCTAGACGTAGCTGTAGCCGAAGTCGTCGTTTCGGACACGGCCTCAGATAGTTTGGGAAATGAGCAGTCTATATACTTTGTCGTCACCAGTGCTACGAAAACTACGATCATGTGTGAATATTATATACAGAGTACCGGTACCGCCTCGAACAAAGACTAACCTTTACTTTTGGGGTACCTGCACTTCGGAAAGATGAAAAGGGGTGATTTTGGCACTTTCATTTTCAAGCGATCGTTCAAACAAGCCGCCTGGCGTCGTCCCCATTACTAGCTTGCAGTGAATAAGCTATAGATGTTATCTTGTTAGTAGTTTATTAGTAATATGAACATAATTGATTTGGAGCTCATCCATAAGAGGTTTTTTTTTTAAGGCAGGCAGAAGCGGTTTTGTTGTCGGACTCGATCTGAAAATATTAGCTGAGAATGATTTCTTGTACCGTCCCGGAACGGATGTACTGGGACAGTCAAACGCATGGACCGGTAATCTGAGAGTTCGCTTTTTGTGTATAAGGAGTGTATAATAGGAAAGTTCATTAGCTCAGAACCGGGTGCTACATAAAGCATTATACCCAGTTTTAGATTAAAATTCATAATATTAGAACACTATTCATTATAAAGGTAGGCGACATTGGAGAATGAAATGCACAAAGCGTTAAAGCTGTGTTCCCATTGAACTTTTTCGGCCCGTGTAGTTTCACAACACGGTCGCGGTTAGTTGACAGGGAGGGCAGTTAACCTTGCGTTCCTATTTGATTTCATATTGTCATTCTACAGAAAAAGCGCGGTAATTAAAATAAAATAAAAACAATCCAATGGGGACATGGTTTTAGAGTGTTAATTACAAAGGGTTGTAGTAGCCTATGTTACCGTTGTATGGCAGGCAAAATTTTTCTGGTCAGTCAATATTGAACGCGCGCCCATTTAGAACTGGCCCTAAGTTTATAACATCTCGTAGGACTATTGAAATCGACCCTTGACCCACTTCAACCCAGCCAGCCACATGGGACCTAGCCCTTTGCCAATGCCTTCGTGGAATATGCAATTTGGCTTGATGTAAGCTCAGCTTGATAAGAACGGTGAAAAAGTAAAACTAATAATAAAGCAGATATTAACCTGTCCCACGATACCGACCAAAGTCAATTATTTTGTAGTGGATTTGATTAATCGGACGCGGTCGTGATGATTTGCTTAACTAGTAACTGCATTTTGGAAATACCAGTCCAAGGTCATCTTTTAAAAGGTTCTATGAAGGGACATGTTACAGGTGCACTCAATTATTTCAAAATTGTAGGAAAAAGTCTTGTATACCCGTACCCCGATTGTATAGTGTATATCCAAACATAAGATGATTTTGAGGGTCCCAACAGGTTTCAGTGTAAACATGTTGCGCAAAGTGTGACTTGGCTTCCAACTTGATGTATTTTATGACATGGGCGGCAAAAATGGTCCTATTTTGCTAATACAATAGGCGTATAAGGAACATTTTCCAAGATTGATGCCAGGACTTTTGAAAAATCACACTTTTGTCTGGGGCGTGCTCATTATTTGGTTCCGTCTGGAGACTAAGGAAAAAAAGGGGGAATAAAAGGATCCCAGAGTAGCCTTGCTCAATGCAGTCGAATTATTCACTCCGAAAAAAGACCGCCGCTGTATAAAAACCCACCCGTATTCACTGTGCGTAAAACCCACCCGTATTCACTGTGCGTAACATCACACGACACGATGACCCCGTACACTATCCGCATCCCATGCGGAGGCCGTCAGGCCGACAGCCTTGTAGGATCTGTGTTGAAGCCACTGACCTCATTACTATAATAAGCGAAGAGTTCCCACGGTCAGCTCATTACCATAATGCCCGCGAAATATGAGACATGTCTACATCATCACACACCACCACCACGGACGCTCAGCGAGCATGATAGGCGTGTGTGATTGGACGTCAAAATGAATAATTCATTTGCCTCACATCCTGTGTTGTCTGATAGGTCTGACGAACGATATACATATTCATGAGCTGCATACTAGCATATCCTAGAGCCCTCCCAATTTCGTCCACTATTGGAATGTTTTCAATACAACACATTAAAACGGGAAGATACAGACCCGACAAGGCTGTCGGCCTGACGGCCTCCGCATGCGGTTAGTGGTGTACGAGTGCGATGACTTGGGTGAAAAGTATTCGTGCGATGTGACAGTGTGTACGTATACCATGCACAGGGTATACGGCGGGTGGGTTTACAGCTGCGTCTTTTCGGAGCGAATAATGCGACTGCCTTGAGCAAGGCTAATCCCAGAGGGAAATTCTAAAGATCTGGGAGGGTGACCCCTAAGGAATTTTGTGTACAGAGTCTATGGGAAAGTCTAAAGTACAGGGACAATGGAAAGAACAAAAGATGTCTCCTTCAGGGATGCATATTTGAGAATGTGTGTTTCTTTTAGAGGGAAAATAACTTGACGGGCTCAGTGACTATTATAACCATGTACAAAAGTCAGAAGATCGGGACAAAAGTTCAACAGTGCATCAGAAAACAACTTTGATACTTCGGATCATTTTTATACTGTACTTTTGAGTATTTAGTGTATTGCATTGTTTACTATGGGAGTTGACTTAGTGGGGTACACCCTGAGTGATCCAGCAGTGCGCAGTACAATGTGGATGTAAAAACTCAGTAAAGTACCCCTAACATAAACTCGTTAAATCAGATCTGCTGTATCCCACGAAGTTAAATTGTATTTATTTTGTGAGATATTACTCCAAATAAATAATTCACAAGTGGGGCCAGGAAACACGATACATTTGCGTAGCCCAACTTGGTGATTATACTGATGGGAGTGGTGTAACGTTAACTGAAGAGGGTGTTTCAGAAATTCTGGTTTCTAAATGCTGGTTTATTTCTCAATTAAACGAAATGTAATAGAATGAAATTGAAGTTTAATTTTGATTCTACCGAGTAACCACTAGCACTGAAGGACTTACGTGAGATTGCACCTGCCACCGGTATTTCGTCGTCACACTTGAGAGAGTTCTTTGTTAAAAGGAAACCTCTCCCTATATAAGTGAGCCACAAGGTTCACACCCCAGAGCAATTTTGTAGACAATACAAATGAGCTTTTTGCAGTTCATTGGGAGGGAGTGTCAAATATTAATATTTGTAATGACAATAGTCACCCTAAAGAGGGAGGGAGCGTAAGTCCTTCAGTGCTAGTGGTTACTCGGTAGAATCAAAATTAAACTTCAATTTCATTCTATTACATTTCGTTTAATTGAGAAATTCTACCTCATAACCACCTAGCACTTCGGCCTTACGTGAGATGTTTGGAGCCATCACAAAAAGGTCAAAGAACAAAAGGTAACAACGTAACGTACCGTCTCAATGACACATCATTTATTCAGTGAAACATTACAAGCTGATCGTCCGTTTCAAATAAAACATTACTTATTCTGTGAAAAAGCAGAATGACTGAGTATACTCTCAGCAAAACAATTATACTCCCCTGTATCCTCTACAGGTTTATCATAAAACTTAGCAAACGTCGATGATCTCGACCATCCTGCAGCTTTCATGATTGTTGCAAGTGGTACACCTTTCCTTGAAGCTGCACTACATGCAGCTGCCCGTGTACTGTGGGCGGTAAATTTGTCCGTCCTTATACCTGCATCTGAAAGTCCTAGCTTTATCCATCTGCCTATCGTTTCTGACCCCACTGCTTTGTGGGGTGGTACATAACTTAGAAAAAGTTTCTTTTCTCCACCTCTGACAGATTTAGTTTTCTCAAGATAAACTTTTAAAACACTCATAGCACAAAGTAAATGATCATGAGGGTAAGCAATTAAATCAACTTCTGCATGAGGTTTACCAACTCTACTTGTTTTGGTAAGTGCCTCGATAGTAAATTTAATAGAATTTGCCCTAACTTGGGCTGAATTAATGTTCATAAAAGATAGTGTCTGACAACGTTGCCCCGATGTAAGGGCAGTAAGAACTACCAGTTTTATGGTAAGCTTTTTCAACGAGAGTCCCTCATTAGGACCGAGAGTTCTTAAATAGTCCAGCACCACAGTCACATCCCATGTATGTGAGTATCGAGCCTTTGGTGGTCTCAGATTGAACACCCCTTTCATCAGTCTCTTAACCAATGGATGAGAGCCCACTGTGACGCCCTCAAGCGCCGTATCACTGCCGACAAGGCACTTCTGGTAATGTTTAAACTGCTGTATTGGCTGCCTGACAAAAATTGTTTTGTCAAAAAATCCAACACTTTCACCAAAGTTGGTCGAATCGGATGAGTTTCCGTCCGAGTGCAGAACTGAATCCATCTGTCGAATGCCGACTTGTAGCACTTCTTTGTGCCAGACCGCCATAATGCGATGATAATTTGGGAAGCTGGTCCCGATACACCTTGCTGTCGGAGCGCCTCCCTGATAAGGAACATGCCATCAACCTCAGACGATCCCGTAGCGGATGGAGTCTATTTGAGAAGGGAAGCGAAAGCAAATCTTGTTGAAAAGGCAAGATAATGGGGTTTCTGACAAGTAGTTTAAGCATTGTCGGGAACCATGATTGCGTATGCCATAAAGGCGCGATCAGTATACCGATCGCCTCGTCATGCTCAATCTTAGTGAGTACTTTGTTTATTATGCTAAATGGCGGAAATGCATAAAAACAGTCATACGTTGACCAGTCTAAAGTGAATGCGTCTGTGTGAACAGAGGCTGGGTCAGCTCGCCATGAAACATACGGTAACAATTGGCGGTTCAACCTCGATGCGAAAAGAGCAGAGATGACGCACTTGTGTGGTTTGATGCGGCAGAGGACAGTGCCTTATTGGGCATTGATCGAGCCTTATGTCTTACATCGATTATGAACTTGAATCCATTTGAAGTATCTTGTCAAATTATTACAGTATACGTTTTTTTTGTACGTGCATTCACAACAAAACTGGACCTACGGGTTTACGTGCCATCCGAAGGACGCAGCAATAATGGTTAAGTGTCTTGCCTGAAGATCCAAGTGATGACCGGGACTGGAACCCACACTCTGCTGAACAGAAGCACAAGGCCTAATTTAGTAAAGCTGTTTACCGGTAAGCAAATTTGTTTGATATAGAAGAGTTTGCGGTAACACCATGTAATAACAATCTCTAAATGAGTTGGGGTGGTTCTGAAAACTCGACGTTTCGATCAGTAGACGATCAGAGCACACTGATCGAAGACGATCAGAGCATACTGATCGAAACGTCGAGTTAACCCAACGGTTCTTTTCAGAACCACCCCAACTCATTTAGAGATTGTTATTACATGGTGTTACCGCAAACTCTTCTATATCTTATCTCCACCATGCAAAGTTTCAAATCCTACAAATTTGTTTGCTTACTGTAACAGAAAAATGTGCGTAAGCATTCGTAAACGTATTTCACCATGATTTCTCCAGCAAGCAGACCATTTCTAGGCGTTCATACACATTCACGATGGATTTGCTTTGTCACGTCACTCATGTGCTTTCCGCGGGTTCTTATAAGCATTTACCCTTCCATACGGTAACAGCTTTATGAAAATAGAAAGTCCGCAAAGGAACGCTCGGCAATCACAAAACGGATGCTTAATATAACAGATTTTAAATTTGCAACGGGTATACAAAATATTAATTTTGGTTTTACCCTTACACCGGTGAGTGAAATCACTGTATATTCAGCACTTTCCCGAGTCCTGTGAAAAAATATCACAGGCATATTACTCGGGTTGGATTCGAAACCACGACCTTGTGAAATTCGGCCCATGCAGAGCTTGATTGAGTTCGGTGCTTGTGCTTTTATCTACTCGGCCACGACTCACCCTCGATTTACTTGGGACTATCAAACTAACGAGGGCAACAGTCTCTAATTTATCAAGCAATGTTCTTGTTCTATGGATAGCTCAGCAACAACCTCTTAATGCCCATGCACAAACTGTCATTTTTTGATAATAAGAAAGAACTCCGTTCCGATGAACCCTTTTAGTCTGGCCCCGGGCAGGTCATCATCGTGTATACAAATAATTATGTGATGCATTTCCCTCTAACATGAAAAGTGTCACTCGTTGCTTTCTCTAATTGTCAAGAATGGAAAATCCATGGTAATAAAATATCTTGCTACAGTGAAGTGTATAAAAAGAAGAGAGAGGTGTCACAACGATTCGTCACGTGGAACTTTCAGGAAGAAATTCAATTTGTCATAACACCGTGAACCATAACTCATAAATGTGTCTCTTTACATTATGTGGATGTCGTAAGAGGTATAGAGCAATCATTATTTCAATAGCAATTTTGTGGGTCTCTTTTTCACAACCTCTTAAAGACACTACAGACACCTTCAGATAACTGTTATAGATCAGTCTTCTCTTAATCTGGTGTATCTCAAATTATTCACAAATAAACAGACTTGTGATAATTCGAACTCAATTGGTCGTCGCTGTTGCAAGATAATAATGGAAGAAAAAACACCCTTGCCATACGAAGTTGTGTGCTTTCAGATGCTTCGAGACCTCAAAATCAAATTCAATCTCAACATCTCTACATTGATTGCTAACAAGTAAGTTTGCTATGGTAACAATTATTATTTAGTTTTGTCTGTTTGGCTGGCCATAGGTGCTCCCTAATTTGCATTTTACGCTTTCCTTGCGTTAGGACCGCACCTTTACCATTGTGTTTGATAGCCAAAAACATTCAAGCGTATTCAAGCCTATATAAATGAAGAGCTTTCTCAGTCTCCCCATTCAGGTGAAATCACTTACATCGAGTTCAGATCGTTTTATCATTTATCTCTGCGTATATTTAAGGCCTGACTTCTACTTCAAGTGAACACGTCCAGACCGCCGAAATTTTTGAAAATTTAAAGTCTATTTTGACGCTAAGTCCAGCACTATCGCCAAACCATCGGATGACTCCACTGAGCTGAAAGAACTCCAACTCAAGCTAGAAGCCAAAGATCTTTCCAGACCAGGCAATATCGCCCAGTACGAGTTCTGTGGCAAACTCGAAATTGTGCTGTGCATAATCCAATCTGCCTTAATTACCGATAATAACATTGAAGCAGCCCTACAAGCCGTCCAAGAAGGAACTGCTCTGATCGCCGACAGGAAACAGAAAGTCGGAATCGCCGATTCAAGCAAGGCCGGTTGGGGGACCATTTTTTACCCAGATAAGACCGACAAATTGACCGCCGAACAGCAAAAGAAGGTTCTCATTGCCGAGGAAGCTGCCCTAAGAGACATCGAGACTCGTAAGCGGCGACGTAATGAATCCCCGCAACACCAGGCAGAGCGGTTTCTAGACCCTTATTCAGTCACCCCGATCTTCGTCTTTTTTGAGGTATTGTAAAGCGATTTGATCAACCCCTACCTAATACTTTGTCGAATTTCAAAAGCCGTTTGTGATCCCACCATTATCCCATGCTGTAAATAAATAATTTGAATCAAATCATATTGCCTCCTTGTCCTTTACTATGGCGTGTCCATTAACACTAAACTGTTTTTCATGCGTATGAGCGAAGCGAAGTAGCATGAAAATTTAGTTTTGTTTGTTTGGCTCGCCATAGGTGCTCCCTAATTTGCCATAGGTGCTCCCTAATTTGCGTTTTACGCTTTCCTTGCTTTCCTTTTTACGCTTTCCCCCCAACCCCCCCCCCCCCCCCCCGACCCAGGGCTAAGTGGTTAATTTGCTAAGAAACGTTTATTTTTTGTTTTGGTTGTTCCCTTTTCTCTCGTTCTTGTACAATTGTGTTTTTCAGGCATGCCGACTTTGAGTCGTGCTCTCCTGCGGCATGTCTGGCCATTGGTCCAGTCAAGACCCACACCAGCCGTCCCTTACACCAGGCACAGACCTCCATTCTCATCTTGGCATAGCCCCAAGCAGGCCACCAGCGTCTCGACAGGGCCTTTTGATAACGCCATTTCCAGCACCGCCTCAACGTTGCCAAAGGCCCAGTAAAGACAATACATGTATTTGCAATAATATTTGATGAGATTCCTAAGATACTCCGCAACCACCCATGTGGCTCGAGTTTCCTCTCCTATTTCAAGCTCAGTAAGAAAAAGCGCTGCAAGATGTAATCTTAAATCTGAGGTAACGGTTATGGTTTTATTTCTACAAAATGTCATCAATATTTTGGTCCTTGTAAGAATTACAAGGTATTTCCCTGCAGAAGCGTTAGCAATTTACTTGTCACATTATAAAAAATCGCATTCAAACTTCAAATAATTATGCTCTCCTTTTTCGTCACAACGAGACGGCCGGTGTTAAGGCTAATCCACTTATCTGTATTGCCAAACAATAAATTCTTCTCCTCTCGCAAACATTGCACGAACGCATGGCGTAATGACACACAACTGTTCTGCAAAACATCGCTTTGAAAACTGCACCACAGATACGAGTTCATGGATGCTTGTGAACAAGTTAAAGTTAAACGAACCTAAAGCAGAATTGCTCTTTGTTTCATCTAAGTATCAGCAGCGTTTGATAAAAACCCATCATGTAAATATTGGTAGTGCTCAGACTACCCCCGCTACATCTGTACGTAATCTTAGTGTTATTTGTGATATGAATATGTCTATGGATACACATGTAAAGAAAGTTTGTCAGTCTGTGTATTATAATATCCAGAACCGGAACAGTTTTCGTAGAACTCTTGATGACAAATCGGCTTCTATCCTGGTACATGCATTTGCTTTATCTCGTTTAGATATTGGAAATGGTCTTTTGTTCAATATTTCTAAACACAATCTAAATAAACTCCAACATGCCCTGAATGCAGCAGCTAGGGTCCTCTCTAAGACCTCTAAATTTGATAATATTTCACCGGTTTTACAGAAACTTCATTGGTTGCTAGTACAAGAGCGTATTCAGTTCAAAAGTTTACTTTTAACACGGAAAGTACTTCTCGGATTAGCACCAGGCTATCTCAATGAACTTATTTCACACACTACATTCCTCAACGCAGCCTCAGATCATCAAACAAGTGTCTTCTTGTGACACCGAGGACACACACCTCTTATGGTAATAGGGCTTTTTCATATGCAGTACCTACCCTCTGGAATACTCTACCAATAGCCATGCGCACAGCTTCTTCATTAGACACATTTAAATTGCAACTAAAAACCTATTTGTTTCCTAAGTCACGATAATTAGGCACTCTTTTGGACTTTTTCTTTGTATAAACTTCTTTGTTTTGGTTTTCTTTTCCTCTCCAGCGCTAGTCGAATTGAGCTTTAAATACTGCTTATGTTTAGAGAGTCAACAGTGCTTAGTTAAAATTCATTGAAATTGTTAACGAATTATGGGATCAGATGACCATCAACGTGTGTGTATTACACCACTGAACATAGTACTGTATACATAGAACAGGGTGTTTTTTCTTTCATTATTATCTCGCAACATCGATGACCGATCGAGCTCAAATTTTCACCGGTTTGTTATTTTATGTATATGTTGAGATACACCAACTGTGAAGACTGGTCTTTGACAATTACCAATAGTGTCCAGTGTCTTTAACTTGCTCGAAGAAAATAGGTCTATCTGGGTTTTTTATGGACGCTCGCTGATGGTAAAAAGACACAGGAGAGACTGCTACGCAAACGTTATTTTCCTCTCCCTTTTCTCTGGATGTATTGTATGCGGTAACCTATAGGTTAACATACGGAGCCCCTAAGGGGACACTAAAAAAAAATGTTTTTTTAAATTATCTCGTGCGCAAAAGATAATAAAATATAGTTTTTTTTTAATGTACCTTAAAGGGCTCCGTAGTAACCCTTCATCTAAGGTAAGAAAAAAATGTGGAATGGGAATAAGTTTAGGCCGGATAAGTTGGTGGCGAGGTGCGGAAAATTTTCCCAGGGCAGTTTTAGTATCCAAAGCACGTCCGGGATCTCAAAGGAGGAACAATGATCTTCAGACGCCCCTTGAATCCCGCCAAGGTGCCCGGGGAAGCAAGCGGACACGACACTATTTGTAGGCCTACACTATGGCATGGTTGCGCAACCCGAATGATGTTCTTTAAACTATAATTTACAAAAACAGTTTCATTCTTATTATTTATATCACTGCTGTTTTGGGGGTAAACACGGGGAGCCCAATGTTCAAGTTTTTGAACCACTTATGCCGGTCCGAAGTTCACTATCATTCCTGTCAACAAATGTTCACTTATAATGTGCGGCACTGCTTCCCGCCGCATCATGGACAGGAATGCACTTATCCTTCCACTTTGCTATAAAGTAGTTCTTTTTGTACCCTGCATGCTTAGCCTAAAATTAGTTATCACTGTCTTACAGTTACGTATGTTATATTCAATACAAGATCATTGTTTGATTTTTGGGGGTAAATGCAATGAGACCAATTTCACAGAGCTGCTTAAATTTGCTTAACATAAAATTTTTTCCTTGATAAAAACAGGATTACCAACCACATTTCCACCTGATTTTTTGGATAATCAAACAACAGCTGAATACCAGTAACAAGCAATATGCAACATATGGAAATTTGGTTGGTAATCTTGTTTTTATCAAGGAAGAAATTTCATGATAAGAAAATTTGTGTGCTTAGCAGCTCTATGAAATTGGGCCCAGGTGTCGACTTTGGTTCTCACTGAAGCTAAACTCTCAAAACGCGCATTGATTTCAAAAGGTGGTCTGAGTGAACGGCCCGGGCGTGGCATGACGCCATTTTTGTTTTCATTATTTTCTGGTTTGGTGTTGGGTAGAAAAGATGTTCTTCTGAAGTATTCTGAAATTATATTGATTTTCATACCGTCGTGTTAATTTTTTCTGACAATTTATCGTATTTCGTATAGCCGGGTGTATCTTGTAGAAAACAGAGGTGAGTGCATTTTGTGTTTATCTTCAAATTACTGAATAAATTATGAGACCATCAGTCGATTTCACGAAACGCTAGGATCAATCCTATCTCGAGTTAGAACGAGTAACCCGTCCTAACTTAGGATGAGTTCAATGCGTCCTACGTATTTGGATACGGAACTGAACCCGTCCTAAGTCCTAAGATTAATCCTAAGTTAGGAAGAGTTTGGTGAAATCGACGGCATTTCTGTTACAAGACTGCCATTGAGCCAACTCAACACCCGCCGTACCTCGGTAGGAGCGGTTTATCTTCCCTCGGCTTCACTTCAGTGCCAAATTTCATAAAGCTGCTTAGCACACAAATTGCTTAGCATGAAAATTCTTCCTTGATAAAAACAGGATAACCAAGCAAACTTCCATTTGCCTGGTATTCAGCTGTCGTTTGCTTATCCTGAAAATCACGTGGCAATTTGGTTGGTAATCTTGTTTTTATCAAGGCAAAATTTTCAGTGCATAGACAACCCGGAAATGAATCATACATTTTACTACTACATACTAGCAGTATACTTTCGAACATGTTTTATTAACATTTGCAACCAATGTTCTATAATCATAGAAATAACCATCGCGACCAGTATTCGGTAGCCATTGCAATCAATGTTCTATAACATAGCCACCATTGGTCTCTAGAGTCTAACTAACCAAAGCAACAAAATGTTTTGTAACGATAGTAACTAATTCTCTATTTAACTTTCTTTTCCGCAGGGAGTGGGGTGGGGAAATTACTGCCCCCTCAAAACAGAAACCAGCTTTAAATTCAGCATTGAAACCAACAGGTAAGTTATTCAACCGAAAACATGTCAAACCTTGTAATTATCAATCTTAAGTGTTGTAAAAGATTGGAGAAAGTATCATTCCAATCGAGATAATTTGGAATTTTTGGTCAAGAAGCTGAGGCTCGGTTTCATCCAAAACAAAGCCATCTCTAAGAATATTGAAAGGTGTTTGATCAACTCATAAACACAAACTCCATGGTTAAGTTTTTTTAACAAAGTAGATTACTGACAAGAACCAAGAAAAAAGTGTTAATTCTCTTGGATGAGTTGATGAACTTCAAACCACATAGGCCTAAATACACGCAAACACTTGGTTGACAATCAGAAGCAGGGCCCAGGCACAGAATGTTCGGTAGTCATACATCTAGTCATCCCATTAGAAGTTAAAAAGCTCACCATTGGGTATCGTTCTTGTAAAAATTGAGGGTTTTTAAATATGGCAACTTGGGAATGTATCGCTTTGGGCAGCACAGTTTTGGTGATTCGACAGCATTGTTGTACCAAATGATAAGTGGTGTTGTTTATGTGTTTATTTTTTAATTATACATTTTGTTTTAAAGCCTACACATGGCATCACAAGGTTGTAGACTTGTGTCGTGTGTTCTATGACAAAGATCTGGGTGCGTGTGTATTATATACGCTTCAAACCGGGACCTATAATATTCAAAAAGGACAATGAGTAAAAGTCTTGAACAAACAATGTCAATTTTATTGTTATGTCATGGATTTATCTTTACAATGGTGATATAATGGGGATGATTGGTAAAGGCGTTCAAGAGATATGCTTATTTCAATTGGACGGCATAAAAACGTTTCTGTCCAACTAAATTTTAAGAAGGCTATTTTAAGATCCAACTAAACCAAACGGCCCTTTTTTCAGGGCCACTTAAAAAACAAAAGGGAAAAGAAAAACATTGTTACATGCTCTCCTTAAAGGCAGTGGACACTATTGGTAATAACTCAAAATAATTATTAGCATAAAACCTAACTTGGTAACGAATAATGGGGAGCTGTTGATAGTATAAAACATTGTGAGAAACGGCTCCCTCTGAAGTAACGTAGTTATCGAGAAAGAAGTAATTTTCCACGAATTTGATTCCGAGACCTCTGAAAGCACAAAACTTCGTTTTTTTCGTGCGAAATAGAATAGGCTGGTGGCTAAATTGGCTGCTCATTTTCCGAAGTTAGCCGAGAAAACCTAAAGGTAAATCCACGACCTACTTAGAAGTTGACATTACCTGTTGTTCTTAAAATAATAGCTCCCATCCAATGGTTGCCTTTTTTTATGACTCACCCGGTGTAAAGTCCCCGGTTCGGTAAACGTCCCCCGACGGAAAACGTGTACAAAACCAAAGGGAGCTGTTGCCAAAAAGTTCAAGAGGGACAATACGAGGTCCACGATTGCAGGGCCCAATTTCATAGAGCTTCTTAAAGCCATTGGACCCTTTCGGTAAACAGTATTGTCCAAGGCCCACACTTCGTGTATCACAACTTCTATATCAAATAACAAACCTGTGAAAATTTGGGCTTAATCGGTCATCGGAGTCGGGAGAAAATAACGGGAAAACCCACCCTTGTATCCGCGCGTTTCGCCGTGTCATGTCATGTGTTTAAAATAAATCCGTAATTCTCGTTAATGAGAATTGATATTGTTTTACTGTTTTCTCAAAAAGTAAAGCATTTCATGGAATAATGTTTCAAGAGAAGTATTTCACCACTACCTTCTGTAAACCCTGTAAGTTATTTGTAAATCTGTGAACTTTTTTTTTTCTGTACCGAAAGGGTCCACTCATGGCTTTAACGGTCGATTTTGTGCTTATCGGGCGCATCTAGCAAATTTTTCGTTTCATAGCCTTGATTAAGCAATGATGTTTGCTTATAGCGGCAGGCAAGCAAGCAAGCAAAAGGGGCCATTAAAGCACCCTGTTTAAGCGCAGGGCCCAATTAGAGCTGCCGTAACGGTCGATTTTGTGCTTATTGGGCGCACCTAGGAATCCTTGCTTAAGCAATGTTTTTTGCTTAAAGCGGTAAGCAAACAAAAAGGATCTTTAAAACCTCAAGTTTTTGCTTAAGCACCCTGTTTAAGGAACACGTTGCATTGGATCGGACGAGTTAGTTTATAAAAAGTGTTTGTAACCGTTTTTAATAAATTGCATATGGTTGGAAAGATGTTTTAAAAGTAGAATACAATGATCCACACAAGTTTGCCTCGAAATTGCGTGGTTTTCCTGTTACTGCGCGAACTAACACGGTCGGCCATTTATGGGAGTCAAAATTTTGACTCCCATAAATGGCCGACCGTGTTAGTCGACGAGGTAAAAGGAAAACCGTGCAATTTCGAGGCATGTTTGTGTGGATCATTGTATTCTACTTTTACAACATCTTTCTAGCCATATGCATTTTTTTAAAAACGGTTACAAACGCTTTTCAAAGACCAACTCGACCGATCCAAGGCAACGTGTTCCTTTAATGCACAGAGCACATAGTGCAAAATCGTTGCAAACGTTGTTATTGTGCCGGCGTAGCGGTGTGTACTGTATGTGTGGTTGCATGGTAGGTGTAGCGAAGCAAACGAGTGTCTAAAATGCTCTAGAAATGTTGTACAATGTATTATCTTCTTGTTTACTTCCAAGTTAGTGTGTAAACCTTGCGAGGAGCACTTTGAACCATTACAAATAATACATATAACACACAGAAGCTGATGACTTTTTTTATCGCCACTCCGCATTTGTTTCTCACGCCATTTTGTCAGCACCTTCTTCTTTTTTGCTCAAGCAAACGGTCTCAAATTTCGCGCGCAGTTTGTTAACGTGCTTAAGCTAGCAACCGCCCGTGAAATAGGTTTACGCTTAAGCAATTTGTTTTGCTACCTTAAGCAAACAAAATTTGCTAACCGTTAAGCAGCTCTATGCAATTGGGCCATGCACACACTGCAACATGTTTACACAGAATGCGCACATAATTTTGATTTACCTTTACACCTATTTGTATTAAGTGCTGTATAGTTTGAATCCTAAGCAGTGGTGTCCTGCCGCTAGCAATACTAGAAAGGTGGTTTAGTGGTCAGACATCTGCTCTAGAAATGCAAAGGTCGTGGATTCGAATCCCCCTTGTGATTTACCTGTGGATTTTCCCCCGGAGAACTCAGGAAAGTGTTGAGTATTATTCTGAATTATTCAATTCTTTATTTCAGCCCTTGTATAGCCTGCACGTTGGACTCTAACATGGATCTCTTTGTGGTTAAAGTACCATAACTTCATTCTAATTTTCGGTCATTGGGTTCTGTTAGTATGAAGAGACTTCATCACTCTGGAACAGATCCATCATGTCGGCATTTAACACAACAACAGATTCGACAACCACAACTGTTGTCGGAGAGTCTAGTGATCTAACAACAATGGAGAAAATAGGCATTGTCGTAGGCATTGTCGTAGGCATTGTCGTCGCTTGTGCTGCCGTGTGTACTCTGGTTTATACATTATGTAAGTCGTTTTTTTCTATATGCAGACCCCATCTTTTCTGCAAAAATTGAGGCACAAAGTCTAAACATACGACTCCCAAATAACATAAAGTAACTTTTGCATGTCACTTATCAATTAAAGACAGTCGCATTTTGATGACTTGTTTACAATACAACAAATCTTTTCATGCTTGCATTAAGACGGCCGCGACCACCCAAACTTATTTGACACACCAAAGCTAAGAGGCCGACTATACTCTATCTTGATCGACATATACCTTTTACGGAACTCCATTAATGTCACACCAATTTATATTTAAAAAATGTATTAATTTATCTTGGAATGACGCTATATACAAGCAAATATACCCACTTTTTCAGAATAGCTTGTTGAAAATGCCAACATATTGAAAGATGTCTGCTTTCAAAAATAAATTTATCTAATTACTCTACATCATCTCGAAAGTAGTTGCACAGATTATGGTTAACTTGGAAAATTGACATCCCATTTTCAAAGGATTTCAATGCCCTACATCGTGTTTGGAGGGTTTGCCGTAAACGCTGAATAACAACAATTTATTGGCCCTATCTAGAACTCACAAGTACTCATGTTTTTGTTGAACTGTGATTCAAGCCCACTACCTCCATAAGCATTGAGTCAAACAGTTTTACGAAAAACAATAACACAAGAAACCCAAACTGTGATTGCGCAATCTAGTTTCTAACGATTTGGACTTATTCACCTGTTTTTATTCTCTTAAAGGCAGTGGACACTATTGGTAATTACTCAAAATATTTATTAGCATAAAACCTTTCTTGGTGACGAGTAATGGGGAGAGGTTGATGGTAGAAAACATTGTGAGAAACGGCTCCCTCTGAAGTGCCATAGTTTTCGAGAAAGAAGTAATTTTCCACGAATTTGATTTCGAGACCTCAGGTTTAGAACTTGAGGTCTCGAAATCAACCATCTAAAAGCACACAACTTCGTTTGTTTTTTCTTTCATTATTATCTCTCAAGTTCGATGACCGATTGAGCTCAAATTTTCACAGGTTTATTATTTTATGCATATGTTGAGATACACCAACTGTGAAGACTAGTCTTTGACAATTACCAATAGTGTCCAGTGTCTTTAAATGACTTGTTTATCGTTTGTATTAAAGTCACTGGACGCCTTCGGTAATTGTCATAGACCAGTCTTCTCACTTGGTGTATCTCAACATATGCACAGAATAACAAACCTGTGAAAATTTGAGCTCAATTGGTCGTCGAAGTTGCGAGATATGAATGGAAAAAAAACACCTTGTCGCACGAAGTTGTGTGCTTTCAGATGTCTTGAATTCGAGGCCTCATAATTAAATTCTGAGGTCTCGAAATCAAATTCAAATATTATTTTAGTGAGAAATAACTTCTTTCTCGAAAACGACGTTTACTTCAGAGGGGGCCGTTTCTTACAATGTTTTATAATATCAACATCTCCCCTATGATCGCTTACAAGTAAGTTTTTATGCTAACAATTATTTTGAGCAATTACCAACAGTATCCAGTGCCTTTAACGTTCTTGTTGCCAATAAATCATTTTTTTGCATGACATGTTTAAGAATTTATTTATACATACAATTTTGTTGTTTTTTGTGTTTTGTGTAAGAATACAAAATATTAGTCGTCTTGAATAAAACTTGAAATTATTTGAATGGAACTGGAAACGAAGTTTGTTATAAACAGCTTGTATTTTTTGTCTGCGTTACCTAAAGGTCGGAGTTGCCGGAAGCGTATGAGGAGAAAGAAGAAAGGTAATTATTAAAGTACTGACATCTTTTCAGACGTTCCATTCTAGAATACTGTGTCTTCATGATTGAATGCATGTTATACTGTTGTCAAAGACCAGTATCCAGTTTGGTGCATTCATCAAACCTGTGGAAATGTTGGCACAATTGGTCGTCGAAGATGCAAATAATGGAAAGGAAATAGACCCTGTTGCATAGAATTGTGTGCTTTAAGATGAACGATGCCTTCATGCCTGAAACTATATGACAATTTGTCTTTTAAAATCAACAGCTCGTCAGTTTGTATTACGGTCTCTTGTTTGAGAGTAAGGTATAACTTCAGCTCATACTTCGTGATTCTGTCCAACTAGGATTTACCAAAGTTGAAGTATGAATTTTATAAGTCAAGACCCGAACCATTGAGTCTTCATACATGTGAGTCCATAACTAAACGAGTTAACAAATAACTACAAATTTTATTTATCTTTTAAATGATAGAGCGGGTTGAAAGAAGCCGACGGGTAGACAGTCATGAGATGTCATCACTAACCGCAGAAGGTAAACACAAAACATCATGAACCGGTGTTATTATGGCGAAGTAGAGATAATAGGCATTTTCAGACTATAATGAAGAAACGGGTCTTCAGTCTGAATCTTATATAAAATCAAGACCCGAACCATTGAGTTTTCATCCATTCAAGTTCATAACTAAACGAATGAACAAGTAACTTCAAATTATGTTTTCCTTTTTAATGATAGAGCGGCGTGAAAGACGCCAACGGGTAGACAGTCATGAGATGTCATCACTAACCGCAGAAGGTAAATACAAAACATTATATGACCCGTTTTTAAGGAGAGATAAAGGCATTCTTAGACGGGTTTTTATTTGACTAAATGAACTTAAGGAAACTGGACTCCTCTGCTCTGTGTGACAAAACGCCTGAACTTGTATCTTGTTTTGAGATTTTACAAAACACGTTTTTTTTCACCAGGCCCCAATTTCATGTGCCAGTTTACCGCAGAAATCTGCTCAAACGGATCACTGTTAATAAAGTCCATTTTGTGCTAGCTGTTCAAGTGAAGATTGGTTAAAAGCGAACGTGAAGTAGACCTAAACTCGCGTATAGGCTACAAAGAAAACATGTATCGGTAAATAATTGATATACTTACCAATTAATCAGGGGGAGAAATCATCTGAACCCTGTTTGTAAAAATACCAGAGTCGTGACTGGTAAACAGATCTTGCACAACCGTTACATTTGAGATTTTGCGTCACGTGGGGTGTTTAAACGGTTGATAACGACCAGCTGGGGTTGTTTATAACCGGTTGTTTTCGGATAGCATTGTGCGGGTTAGTGCACAACCTCGTTCCTCGGGGTGATTTATCTCGCCGCGCCGTTAGCCCATGGATACGAGGATGCATTCTACGCGCACGAATGCATATCCGAAAAATGCACCACGAGTACCGAGCTCAAGGACTTTGAAAAACGGATAATTTTTTACAGAGTTTTCTAATTTATTACGTCTTTTAACCAAAATGGCATTTATGAATGGGAATAAAAGAGTAGTGACTTGTTTTAAACGGCCGTTTAACACCTTGCGGGGTCAGGGCCATGCGATAAAGGCGCTCGTCTTTGGCTCGGGCCTTTATCGCACGTACGGCCACGATCCTGTCGGGTTTAACGGCCGTTTAAGACTTCGTCACACCCTTTTATTCCCTTATTTTTCTTTTGAAAGTGTACTCCGAGCGGCCTCGAAGAAGACACCAGGAAGAGGGCCAAGAAATGTCATCACGAACGATAGGAGGTAAGTGCACATAATTTCGCACAGGCAGTTAATTTTAAAGATATTTTTGTTTAAAGGCAGTGGACACTATTGGTAATTACTCAAAATAATTATTAGCATAAAACCTTACTTGGTAACGAGTAATGGGGAGAGGTTGATAGTATAAAACATAGTGAGAAACGGCTCCCTCTGAAGTAACATAGTTTTCGAGAAAGTAATTTTTCACGAATTTGATTTCGAGACCTCAGAATTAGAATTTGAGGTCTCGAAATCAAGCATCTGAAAGCACACATTTTCATGTGACCATGGTGCGACAAGGGTGTTTTTCCTTTCAATAATATCTCGCAACTTCGATGACCGATTGAGCTCAAATTTTCACAGGTTTGTTATTTTATGTATACGTTAAGATAACTGTGAAGACTAGTCTTTGACAATTACCAATAGTGTCCAGTGTCTTTAAAGGGAAATGCCGCGCAGTCAAATATTCAAATTTATTGAAAGTTTATAAATCTTCTGGAGCACCCTAATCAGGGATGATATTTGGTCCTTGGTAAAAGGTTAGAGTACAAGGGCTGATCTACATGTACACATGGCGTGGGCTCCTATTGAAAATTGAGGCTGTTAAAAAAAAGGGGTATCTCGCGCAAACGGTGTCATATATATTAGTATTACAGTTATTTGTTTTATCAAAGAATTATACATCAGACACATTTGCATACCTATTTCTTGCGTACAGTGAATGGACAAATAATAATGTTGGTGAAATACCCAACCACTGTATCTTCCTGTTTCTACAAGTAGTTTATGAGCTAAACATCTAGATTTAGCCAGATAATGTCTGTATTGGGATTATTCAAATAAAAAAACATAAATAAAAGAAACATAGATAATGGTTCTACTTCAATGTTCGGTAGATTCTTAGTTAATTTTATTTTACTCCACGTTCTAATAACATACCTAAGCCAGCTAATAATTATAGTAGTCATAGAATTGGAAATGGATGTTAAAGACACTGGACACCTTTGGTAACTGTCAAAGACCAGTATATATTCTCACTAAAGACAGTTGTGACAAAAGCTTGATATTTTGTTGTCCTGTCCATGTTTGCTTGGAATTGCCCATATGTTGAGATACAGCAAGTGAACAGACTGGTCTTTGGCAATTACCAATAGTGTCCAGTGTCTTTAAACACCAGAGAACCAGTCAGAATTCACTCCAAGTGGTCCGGCTGGCTTGTTCAATATTGAAAAGCATCCCTGTTCAAAATGAGTTACGGACTATGTGAACAGGTTGATGGATTTAGTGAATGACAAGCTAATATTGCTCATCACTAACCAAGTTAAGGGCAAACCCTGACGTTTGTTTTGAATTGTCAGGCTCTATGTTTTTATAATAGACGATGTTTTAAGCGATGGTATTACCATTCCAGAAATAATAGAGATTCATTCATCTCTCTGAAGGTTGTGCCAAATACTGGTTTAAGCATCACAAATTAAGATTGTTCTATAAAATGTTCATACTTTTTGTTTGCAATTAATCAGATGATAGCAGTGAGCAGGGAGCCCATCCAATGAGAGATCCAGCTCAGATAGCTGCAGAGAGCTGTAGAGAGGCAATGAGAGATCATTATATGAACACAGGTAGCTATGTGCAGCTGATACCGTGGGAGGATGATGACACACAACATATCAAAGATATCTTTACAGAATTAACATTGGAGGAGTCTGGAAAGAAACTTGACTCGTACGAGGAAATACTTCTTCAGACAACAAGATATGGCTATCCAATAAAACGGGTTATTTTGAATGGGGAACCTGGTAGAGGGAAGTCTACCCTCATAGATAAGATGGCACATGACTGGGCATGTGGTGAAGCATTGCAGCAGTTTGAGCTTGTATTTGTTTTAAGAATGAGTGCAGTTGAACAAAACACGGAGCTAATTGACTCAATTTTTGACCAACTTTTAGACGAGGATACTGGTGTAGATAAGAACTTGTTGAGTTCTTTTATCAGTCACAATCCAGGCAAAGTACTGCTCTTGTTGGATGGCTTTGATGAGTTAAAGACCCGTGACATGAATGAAGACCTATTTGGTTCAATTCTAAAGACCGTGAACCGTTATAAAAACAGAGAGTGTTTTGTTGTAATTACCACTCGTCCCTCTCACTATCATAAATTAGTGACAAAGTCATTAATTAAAGAGCCTTTCACACAGGTCAGGGTTGAAGGTTTTGATAAGGAAGCTATCAAGATGTATGTGAAGAGATTTTATTCGGATGAACATGACAAAGCTGAAAAGCTTATTCGGAGGATCAAATCCTCAAATGTTTTATCTGATTTGGCAAAGAGTCCAATGCTACTTCTTTTGATGTGTATTTTGTGGAGAGACAATTCTACACTCCCCGAAACAATGTCCCGTATCTACAATGAGGCATTGGAGTACATATTTCACAGAAAAATTGATATGCCACCCGATGAAATATCGAAAGTAACAAATGAACTCGGAAAGATTGCCTTGCGTGGTCTTCTTGCTCCAGAACAACAGCTTGCCTTTCCTGAAGAAGAGTTTGAACCGAGAGTAATTGAATCTGCAATAAAGGCAGGTATTCTTACAAGACAGAAGGTACGGAAGGGAATGAAAAGTCACAACAGCATTCAATTCCTTCACAAGACGTTTCAAGAGTTTTGTGCTAGTAAATACTTGCAAAGCTTATTAGAAACAGACACGGTGGAATTTAAGAAAAACCTGAAACAATTGATCAAATCTGGAGGTAATGATTACGTTTTCCGATTTTGTGCTGGTGACAATACGGCATGTACAAGTACAATTTTACAAACACTGGTTGCATCCAAGCAGTTCAAAGAAGAACAACAATGCCTCAAAACAAAAGGTTCAAAACAGGAACGTCCAGCTCTAATGCAGTTAGGCCTAAACTGCTACTTTGAAGGTCAGTCAAAAGATTTACCTCCAGTGGAATTCATAGAGACTGTTCTAACAGAGAATGTACACATTGTTAAATGGAACAGGGACAGTCTGAACTCATTCACAAACTTTCTTCAAAATGTTTATACCCACACTGACAAACAAACTGATTATCTTGACAAGGTACAGTCAGTAGAGATAAGTAAATGTCACTTGGGTGGGTGTATGTCAGATTTGGTAGACTCTTTGAGCTTAATGGCGAATCTTTCATCAGTGACATTGTTAGTATGCACGTTGAATGAGATTAGTGAAGCATACGCTACATTATCAGGAGAAGCCTTAAATACACTTAGTTCTGTTGCATCAAGGGCCCATCACTTCAAGAAAATGGAGAACCTTCAGAATCTACTCTTACACAACTGCTTTTTGACAGGTAAAGATCTGAAACATATTGTTTCTGCACTGTATGATCTGCCCCCTTTGGTTGAATTGAATATTGTGGGTAATGGAGCCTTAAGTGGTTCTGCAGCATCATGGGCCCGTTACTTCAAGAAGATGGACCTTCAGAAGCTTGTCTTGGGTGCCTGCTCATTAACAGGTGAAGATATGACACATATTGCTCCTGCACTGTGTGATCTGCCCAACTTGGTTGAACTGAATCTTGTGGATATTGAAGCATTGGGTGGTTCTGCTGCATCGTGGGCCCATCACTTCAAGAAGATGAATAACCTTCAGAGACTTGACTTTAGTTACTCCTTATTGACAGGTGAAGATATGACACATATTGTTCCTGCACTGTGTGGTTTGCCCAACTTGGTTGAACTGAATCTTGCGGGTAATGAAGCCTTGGGTGGTTCTGCTGCATCGTGGGCCCATCACTTCAAGAAGATGAAGAAACTTCAGAAGCTTGTCTTTAGTCGCTGCTCTTTGACAGGTGAAGATATGACAAATATTGCTCCTGTACTGTGTGATCTGCCCAACTTGGTTAAACTGAATCTGAGGGGAAATGAAGACTTTGGTGGTTCTGCTGCATCATGGGCCCATCATTTTGAGAAGATGATGAACCTTCAGACTCTAGACTTTTGGGACTGTTCATTGACATATGACGATGAAATACAAATTAATTCTGCATGTTGTGATCTGCCCAACTTGAAAACATTGAATATTGAGCATAGTGAGCATCAAAGCTTGGATAGTTTTGATGAAATATATGCACCCCTACAGAGCGAATATGGGGTACCTTGATAACTTGTGCAATTTTACATTTTAATATTTTCTATGTTGCTGTACACTTGGATTTTAAATTTTATGTATTTTTTATATATACTTTTCAACAATTCAATCGGCCTAACTTTGTTCACTTAGATATTGAGGGGTAAATCTACATAGATGATCGACTCCAATAACTGTCAGACAAGAGTTAAATCTCGGAGGTGCTTTTGTAAGAGTTAATTGTTGACTTATTAACACACTGCACTGCATCCTTCCTGGCATGTGCATTATTAGGGGGGGGGGGGGGAATTACACTGTATTTTATTTTATTCCGAAACTGGAACAGGGGTCGATTTCACAAAGAGTTCGGACTAGTCCTAACTTAGGACTAGTCCTAAGGGATATCAAAAACGTACAGCTAGTCCTAAGTTAGGACTAGTAACTCGTCCTAACTCGAGATAAGACTAGTCCTATAACTCTTTGTGAAATCCACCCCAGACCCCATAACCCTGGGGAGGTTAACAATATAATTAAAATAATAAATAACAATTAATGAAGAAGTCACACGGAAAGCTGTGTTAACTTAGAATACAAACATACATTGGTAGCCTTATCAAACAGTTTTATTTTACTTTTAAAACGGTAAATAAAAATGCATACTTGGCATTGCAATAGACCCTTCCCATGTAAATTACACATAGCGCGTGCGCACTAAAGTATTGGTTGGCAAAATGAGGGAACATCGCGCTGTTTTGTACACGGCTAATGGGTGCGTGACGCAGACGCGACTGCGCGTCTGCTTAGTGCACCCAACCAACAGGGTCTGTACGCATGCGTGAATGTAATTAGCATATTTCATGGGAAGGGTCCATTGGAGACTTTGGGACGCTAAGTGGCTAGTAGGACTTCCCAGGTAAATTTCCATTGTTTACGTAGTTTGCAAATACCGGGGCGCGCGCGTAAAGCTTGGAATTAGGTGCCTTGTGGTCTTGCTGGTATCCAAATTTGATCCATATATATCCCACAATGCACCTCATTCAACAGTCTGCGCTTGCGCAATGGTATTTGCGAAATGGTCTATGGATTTTACCTGGTAAGTCTGCTGCCACCAAGCGTCCCAAAAGTCTCCCATTAATTATAGGTCATCAAGAGTGTCAATTAAAAACCTCTTCCCTACAAAGAATGTCAAAGCATTTGTATTGATTAATAATATAAACCAATACTTATTCCTAAAGTCATTGTAACATGGGCAATCTAGCAGAAAAAAGATTTCTTTTTCAACATCAAGGTGACAATGCGGGCAAATTCTTTGGCTTGACTCTAACCCAATACACCTTCCTATTTCATTATTATAAAAAAAAGTATTGTGTGAAGAGCATCTGAAACTGGCCAAAGAATGGCGATAAGTGGCTTTATAAACACAGTGTAAATTTAACTCAAACTCAAACTGGGTTATGAAGGTACGGTATGTCCTGAGCTTATTCTTTTGGCCAGATTTAGTTCTACAGTTATTGTGCAATATATTAATACCAGTTAGAAATAAACACATTACATGTAGTTGTTGAACAACACAACATACGTTTCACATTCCTTTGATTAGATAGCTCAGATATGTTCTCTGGCACATCACAGGAGACTGAATCAAAGTGTTTTCTAAAGAAGCATGACAAATACCGAAGTTTGTGGTTAATCCCTACATTTTGATCAACATTGAAGGCGTTGCAAAATGGCATCTCTGTGTTCACCACGCAATTTAAACTATGTTTACATTGCTTTGTGTACAAAGGCAAAACGAGAATTCACCTGACTGCGTCATTTGGGTGTACGCCTATTCACATTTAAAATAAACCTTAGACCGATTGCGCTAGCAATGTTTACATGTAATCATGTGACCTATAGTGTCTAGAAAAACACAGCTAAAGACATGGGAAGACTCGTACCGATGGACCATAATTGGCTGTATTTTCAATAAATAACACTTACAACTAAAAACGGAGCACTTTTTTTGAAGTTGAATATTGTGACATTGTTTAAATCACATTTGCTGTTTGGTGTTCCCAATATTCTACTATAAAAGAGGTTTCTTTTGAGAGTATGATTAGACTACGTAAACTACTTAGGTTTGAGCGAGCTCACACGCCGTGGATTTTGCGTTGTGCACGGCGTGAAGTTGGGCTGTGATAAGAGAGATCGCAAAGTTGTCCTGCTCATAGCTGACAGCTACCCCTTTTAATCAAATATTCTGGGGGTGAAAATAAAGGGATTTGCAGCCTCTTAATGAGATTTTTATTAAAAATATTTGCATCAAAATCATTACAATGAGGGCACTTTAAAACCACACTTTCCATGCATAAACACATGACATCGTGTGAAAATTCTCTTGGAATTTCCTGTTTGGTGGAACTGTGTTTACCTATTACTGCCATTGCTCAGCCACCGGTAAGGTCTCATGTTACAAACTCCGGAATAATTTTCAGCGATTTCGAGAATTTAGTCCTTTTTTTAGCCAAAAATTGCAACAGTAATCATGCCTTTTTAACGCACGTTGATATGCAGTACGCCGTGTTTGTTTACATCCAAAACCCAACATAGGTCACGTGACATCTAGGTACATGTTTGGGGCTACATTTAGGTCAGGCTACATAATTTTCACAGGTTTTTTATTTTGTGCATTTGTTGAGATACATTAAGTGTGAAGACTGGTCTTTGACAATTACTAATAGTGTCCTGCCGTCGATTTCACAAAGAGTTAGGATGACTCACTCGTCTTATCTCGAGTTATGACGAGTAACTCGTCTTAACTTAGGATTAATCTTAAGGTCTGCATGCTACAGTGCAAGGTTGGGACTCGGTTAAAGATTAGTCTTAAGTTATGAAGAGTTTTGTGAAATTGACGGCAGGTCTTTGGCCCTCACGGAAAAGTTTCCGTATGGCGCCACCACTTTTTCATTCGAAATAAAATAATATAGTATCTAATTTACCTGATTGATATATCCCCTTTTGTAAGAATTAGTGAAAAAGTTATCCACACGGAGTCTGCCACACACCGGCCAAGGAAGGAGGATTGACTGCATGTATCGTAGCCTACCTTCTCTGACGTGTCGTGTCGTGTCCGCTTGCTCCCCCGGCCACGATGGTGGGACCATGGTGGGACACACGGGGTCGTGAAGATCGTTCCTCCTCCGAGACATGCTGCACGTAAACTGCCCTGAGCGTTCCCCAAGCCGACCGTTTATGTTTAGCATGGTTTTAAAAACCCATTGCCTGTTTTCTTTGAGCAAGTGAAGTAGCCTTTGCAATGACTCTTTTTTGTTTTTCCCTCTCGTCCACGCCAACCGAACATTACTCGCATAACTTCTCAACCATTGTTTCTTTTTTCTTTATCATTCGTGAAATTCTGTACCAGCGTGTCCTTTGTGATGCATTCAGAGAAAAGAAATTGCGCAGTATGCATGCACTAGAAAACAAGTAACCTTGTGGGTGTAGCCACTAAATACACTCCCAGTGCAAAATGCTAAATATTAAACAACGCGAAACAAGTCCCACAGGTTGTTACAGTTGAGGGGAAATATTGTCATTGACCCTTGAACTTTTATCCTCTGCTGAAGTTGATGAGGGAGGCAAAAATGCCCGTCGAGTTATTCTCCCCCAACTGAAAACAAAACACCCTACAACACGGGTGTAATTTTCCAAACGTCCGAGCATCAATCTTGAAAAGTCCCGATCTCTCGGCAAACAGGACCCTTTATTTCAGGGCCCATATTGTCCTCCAAAATACCTCAAGTTGGGGGTCAACAACCCCAGGTCACAACATTGGGCAACCCATTACACTGTATCCCATTTCTTGGGGTTTCAAATCTGTCTAGAACTATGGTATTTTGAGGGCTATAACTATTTAGTGGAGTGCATCCTTGTGGAGCAGTAGTGTGAAAGTACCCCGTAAATTGGCGAGTGTGCGGGGGTGTGGGACAAACGCACACTCTTAAACGGATTATTACAAAATTGACACTTTCAAAATGGTCTTGATTACAGCATGGTTTTATTATTATAAAATTGCAACTATACATCAATATTCCTAAATTCCTTCAAGTCTCTGTCTTCAAAACAATCAGTTGAGGTGTACACATCTCTTTTTTAATACTAAACAATATGAAGCTCTGATTTCTTAATACCAAACAAACTCGCATTTATAAGTTGACGCCCCGTCTGTTTGTGGATGAGGCGAGGCGCGGATAGAACAAAACTTTAAAAGGATTTCAACTACTTGCAATTTTGAACAGTTTTCGGCCGACTCCATGTGATGGTTTTGTTTTACTCAGGTTCTACCCTAGAGAAATACAACTCCAGAGTCATATCGGGTGGGATGTGGAGTATTTGTTTGCCAGAGTGTGGATTGTTTTCTCTGCAGGACCACAGAACCCTGTGTCGTACATCGGTGTAAGGGTCAAAGTCATGTAATATTGTAGTTTAACCCCCAGCCCATGCAGGGGCTGATTTCATAAACAAGGCCTAGTTTCATAGAGTTACTTTAGCCACAAAAGTAGCTTGGCACAACATCATGCTTACCATAATAAGATAACCAGCCAAACTACCATGTCACAAGTGTAATTTGTTACGGTATCCTGCTCATTTTTGCTTAGCGGAAATTGTTTAGCAATATTTTCTGCTTAAGCAGCTCAATGAATTTGAGCCATGTTTATCACAAAGTACTGTTCAGCAAATGTCTTTGCTCAGCAAGAAATGAGTGAGGAAGCAGCAACAAGTGTGATCTTAAAGGAACACGTTGCCTTGGATCGGACGAGTTGGTCTATACAAAAGCGTTTGTAACCGTTTGTTATGAAATGCGTATGGGTAGAAAGATAATTTAAAAGTAGAATACAATGATCCACACAAGTTTGCCTCGAAATTGCGAGGTTTTCCTTTTACTGTGCGAACACACACGGTCGGCCATTTATGCGAGTCAAAAATTTGACTCCCATAAATGACCGACCGTGTTAGTCGACGAGGTAAAAGAAAAACCACGCAATTTCGAGGCATGTTTGTGTGGATCATTGTATTCTACTTTTACAGCATCTTTCTACCCATATGCATTTTATAACAAACGCTTTTCAAAGACCAACTCGACCGATCCAAGGCAACGTGTTCCTTTAAAATTCGGTTGGTTATATACTTGTGTCTGCTAAGCGAGATTTGTCTGGCCTTAGTAAGGTTCTGTGCTTAATGGATATATGAAATTGGTCCCAGAAGGAAGTTCCTGATCTATTTGGGGGGAAAGGATTCTCAGCCAATATCTTCTTTTTTTTATAATAACTGTATTTCAAGACAAACAAACATTTTAGGGTAGTTAGAATTATTCTTTTAAGGTGTCCCCCCCCCCTTTTCAGGTTAAGGTTTTTTATGTAAAGTAATCATAAACAAAATAAATCCACAATGGATATTAATTACAATTCGGAGTATACTTCCCTTTAACATAATGATTTCCAGAGTAACAAATGAAATTTAATACAACACTCAAGTCAACAATGGATTCTGGCTATGGTTTAATTTTAAAACCAGAATTAAACAAGTTAAAAATAAAATAAAAACACGGAACAAATTTTGGCTCAGCTTGTGCTTACTCTTTTTCAAAAAAACATCGGGTTCCAATTCTTACTTTCAAAACAGACCGATTAAATTTTTACACTATAAGTCAATGTTATTTAGAGGGAACTAAAAAGTTATACAATTGATGAATAAACACCTCTCCAAATCAGGTACCCAATGAAAGACGCTCAATCGTCATAATTTGCATAATTTAAACAGCGTGTGAAAGTGGGCATGCACTAACGGTGGTTTGAGTTGAGATTTGACCAAATCAAATTTTACTTCCTCTTTTCTCTTTTTAAATTTAAAGTCTACACGTCGCACTAAAAAAAACTTAACACGGACACGTGATAGATCATGTGACTAGAACATCACATCATGTGACTTTTGCAGTTAAACTAATAATGAGGTGTGCACATGAGCTGTCTGTACATTTACAAACGGAAAACTTTACGAACTAAAAATTTAGCATGTGACTGTTTCCGTATCTGCGTGATATAAGCTAAAATATGTTAAAATTAACTATTCAAAACTTAACATCACTTTCATCAACACGGTGCAGATGTGAACCCTGAACCTATGAGAGCACCAGTGATCTAATCCACTCCAGTATGGAGATCACACCTTCATGACCTGAACTAGATCTGAACCCTGAACCGCTGCAGCGAGAGTGAAAGTGACAAAGTTGTATCTGCGACAAACCAAACTTATCAGCTCCATTTGGAGAACCCCCTATCTGTTGCCAATCTCAACTGGATTCAAATTCTTAACCATTGCAATAAATGTTATTTTTTGTTAATTGCAAACCACGGTACATGAACTGGGCTCCAACCCTGGACCAATGCAATTTTAGAACATTCATAAGTACCTCAGATACAGACACTGGATTTGAACCCTGGACCATTGCAGAACAAACTCCTCCGGATTCACACCCTGAACCATTGCAAACTAAGAATAAATAACCAATGTGCAGACACTGGACATGGATTCGAACCCTGGACCATTGCAATATAGGATATTTATAAGTAACCGAGGTACAGAACTGGAACTTGACTCGAACCCTGCACCAATGCAACACATGATATGCATAAATAACTGAGAAATGGAACTTAAACCCTGGACCAATGCAATTCAGGACATATTTTTTAAGTAACCGAGGAACAGAAACTAGATCAGAACCATGGACCATTGCAGTGACAGTTCTTAACAAAGCGATAAAGCTTAAGACAGGAACTAGTTTATTATGAGTGTTATGTACTATGAACTATTTAATACTTCAGTCTGGTTCTACAATCCACAGTAGTTGCCTAGATCAGTGCAATCTAATGGTTGAATGGTATGTGCAGACTTCTTGGTACCAGAGAAGAACTAATTTTCATGTACAGCACGTAAACGATAGTTACAAATTAAACAATACAAAGTCTGATATATATATATATATATATATATATATATAATAAGTCAATTAATAAGATCTTAAAATAATGTGTCTAGGTTAAGAAGCTATGTGGACATTATTTTACGACATAAGAACAGAAGAGTCTCAGTGTACTTAAAGAGGCTATCCTTTTGAAATAATCAACTACATCCACAGCCATTACCCATATCAAAATTTTGGCAAAACAGAAGTCGACATTAATCTGCTCTGAAATTTCAGTTTAATAATTTTATTTAAGTAACAGTATCAACCAACCCAACAGTAAAATTACTTTTTAGAATACAAGGAAAATTTGCTTTTGGAGTTGTTTTGCAAAATCAGTGCGCTTTAAAGACAGATGGGAATATTACTTGGAATTATTGGTACTGGTACAAATTTGATACAAATGCACGTTACGATTTAAATCATTCCAAAACCTGAACTTGTCTTTCAAACAATCACAAAGTAGATCGACCTAAATTTACCAGGGCCCCTTTTTCATTAAACTGTACTCCCAGACACTTGCTAAGCACAAACAAAATCTTGCTTAGCAGAAACGGGTTACCAGCCAACATTCCATAAAGTTTATACTGTTGCCATCGGTACCACACTATTGGGGGGTTACTGCTAAGCAGCATTTTCTGGTACACGGCTTTGTGAAATTAAGCCTGGCTTCAGATTCATAGAGATGCTTAAGCAGCAAATAGTGCTTACAGATTTCCTGCCAAGCAAAAATGAGCAGGATACCAGTCACATATGGTGTATCTGGAATGGTATTTAGTTGGTCACCTCCTTCTGGTAAGCATAATTTGTGCTTAACCAGCTCTATGAAATTGAGCACCGACCTCAGACATTGGATCTTGGTAGAAGCGTTTGGCAGCAGACATAACACAAACTTTCCATCATTGACGTACTTCTGAGCATGGGCACACTTCCATGAACAATGGGTTTACTTGGTAAGTCTGCTGCCACCTACTCAAAAAGGGGAAGAGGGGAATTCTTTTGCAAGATCGCTTACATTAGAAAGAATTTCAAAATAAGTTCATGATGCCGAAACCCCAAACCTTGATAGTTTCCTCACACACGGGTAAAATCTTGCAATGAGGTTTCTTACACGAAATCCCAGTGCTTATTTCAATTATTCAAATAGGCAGTTAATATACAAATAATGTATAGGAAAACAATCATTGATCGCATAAAAGAAGATCAATGATTTCTCTTAAAGAAATGTTTTTCTTCTTTCGTTTTTCGTCGTTTTTTTTGTAACAAAGACCATACATTTAGGATCCATCATTAAAACATGATAAAAAACATCAAAATATTCTCATCGAAAAAACTCCTATTTATTCTGTACACTGAAAGTTCTAAGATTTTTTTTTTTTTTTAATAGTTTTATTTAGTTAATTATTCGTTTATGCAAACGTTTACCACAAGACAACCATCTTTCTTTCCAGCACACACACACAAAAAGTCAGCGTAAAGCTGCGTCGGAATCAAGCGACTCTGGCTACTGCTAGAGCCATTGGCTGCATTGACAACAATGGAGTATGGGACTCTCCAGCAATGTAGTCACAGCCACTGACGAAGCCATTAAATCACACATGGCATGAAGTTAAAATGAAGCATGGGTCCTTTAGTTTCTTAGACTGGTGCCTGTGACCTACATGAGGGTTGGTTGTCGTACCATCAACATCAGGTACTATAGATGAGCGTCATCCAAATAAACAAATACTTAATCACTGATAAATGAAGTTAGAGTTGCATACCCAGGACTTCCAAGCCTTACCGTCTACCCTGAGGTTTAAAAAATGACGTGAAGAAAATTGAGGTGTGCCATGGTCTGAATTCAACTCACTCCAAGAAAACACAAAAACATGAAAATGATTCTTCAGAATAGAATGTGTTCTCCTGACGTCAGGAAAAAACAGAACCTCTGCTAAAAGACTGCTCACAAAAATATCACCAGGCTTAAGATTTCTTTTCTTCCCCTAAAGGACAGGCAGTTTTTGTACTTGGCGATAGGGTACCTCAGTGAAAGGGCAGTTTGCCACAAGGATGTTTGTCAAAACCTTATTATACAACAAAGATCACATCTTGAAGAGTTTCAAACATTCTATTGGTTCAAAGCCACAAGGTCATAGCGCAAAGCCTTTGGTTTCAAAGTGTAAAACAAGGAATGTTACAAAAAAAAAAAAAACACAAAAACTGATACCACCTCTTGAGCAATAACAAAACGATGCAAAAAAGGTTATATCATAATGTAACGATCCAGTTGCTCCAGCACAACAGGCTTGATAACTCTTCCAATCTCAAATAAACTTCCTGTAAGAATCCAGGCGACAGAAATAGGGAGGGGGTTGAAAATGGAGATGAGCCAGTGCAAAAATATGGTGCTCAAGAAAGGGTCCTAGCTGAATCACGACTTGACGTCTTGCTCTTTGACGCGTCTCTTCAGTAGTAGCGGGTTGGTGGCGTCTGTCATGTCCTTAATCTTGATCTGGTCGTAGTTGACTCGCATCGTTGCCAGCGCGTTCGTCATCTCATCCTGAGGGTGGAAATTTACAATGAAATTAACTCTCTTACTGTGTTTGATCATTGAATATAATTCAGTATTGTTTTGAGGGATAGACACACTTCTTACAATATATCATGTAAGGAACACGTTGCCATGGATCGGTCGAGTTGGTCTTTAAATAGCGTTTGTGACTGTTTGTTATAAAATGCATATTGTTAAAAATATGTTTTAAAAGTAGAATACAATGATCCACACTGAATGCGCAGCTGAATGCGCCTTTCCATGCCTGCTTCTCGAACACGTTGTAGCCGCGTCCTTCACAATTCAGCTCTAGCTGCGAGTAAGGACGATAAGCCCTCCAAATTATTATTATTAACACGGCACGTCATTTTGTGGAATAAAATTTTTGACTCCATAAAATGACTGATCGTGTTAGTTCGCAAAGTTAAAGGAAAACCGTGCAATTTCGAGGCTTATTTGTGTGGATCATTGTATACTACTTTTAAAGCTTCTTTCCAACCAGGTTTCAAACGCTTTTCAAAGACCAACCACCCAATCCAAGGCAACGTGTCCCTTTAAATATAAAACAATACTCACAGAAAGATCTCCGAACACATCCCTCCCAGATAAATAGTGTTAGGAGCATGGCCAGAGCCATGCTTCCTACAAAAATTTAGAGCATGAACAGACCAAAAACAATGTGCTCTCTCAAAGACCAAGCTTTTCGAAAGGATACAAAGCATCATTTATTTTCACTGCAAGGTGAGTGGGACGAAGATTTTGAAAATTATGCGACCTAATCCTTAGCACACCAAGCAATGGTTTACAAGCGCATCCAGCAGCCACAGCCAGGAACACCAAGGCAAACTCATTGCGACTGGGTCATTGCGTTTCACAACACATTAAAAACTTGCTCTGGTTATTGACAATAAATAGAGAACATCATTATTAATATTAAAAATTTGACTTACATTCATATCATCCCACTGATCCTTCTCTTCCTTCATAACTTGCACAGAGCACAGAGGTGTCTCGGGTACCTCGTTATATTTCTGCACATCAGGAGAAAACAAATTGCAGCAATTAGGATGTCATTGTTTCAGATAATAATAGTAATAATAACAATAATAAACCATTCCTATATAGTGCATATCACCGTGAGGTCCCTATGCGCTGTAAAAGGAAATCAAAAACGATTGTATCGTCCTAACTCAAGATTAATGGTGGTGTCATGTGAAATTGGCTGCTGGCTCTAAAACTAACAGGCTAAGCCTGTGGTCCAGTGAGATATTATTATTCAATTGAAGAATTTCAGACCATTGGATTTGCCCAGGTCTAAGTTTTACTGGCACCCGCTCTAACAACCCTAGCCTTCGGTCTAGTCCCAACATGAAGTCCTGACTCACCTTGACCCAGTTATGGTTCATGAACTCTGTGATGGTCAGACGGTCAACAGGATCGGTCTTCAGCAGCTGGTTGATTAAGTCCTTGGCCTCCATGGATACCTGGTCCCACTCTGGCTTGGGGAACTCGTACTGACCGTTACGGATCCGTCTCTTCATGCCAGGGGAGATGGCCAGGCCATGATTACTGTAGAAGGGTGGGAAGCCACACAGCCTACAGGGGAGCAAGGACAGAGGTAGAGATTGAAGGGGTGGAATTGACTGGATAGAAGGTTATTCTGTACCTGACTGGGCCAACTTTCATGGCTTTGCTTACCGTCAAACTCTGCACTTACGATCATTGTTAATCGCATGAGCACAAGCAAACCTGCTAACCCATGAGGTAGTTTCCAGTTTGGCTTGTTCACTCATACACTGGTGCATTGGCACAGGACGTTCATTTGAAACGAAAGTGCACTGTTACACACCTCAGAAACAATCTATATGTAATAAGCCTGTTTACCACAGTATCTTAACTGTTTAGTACTGGTTCATGACTTAAAGGCAGTGGACACTTTTGTTGCTAAGGTGGCCTTTACATCAATACATGATGAGGCAGAAATCTAGTTGTACATGTATGTTTCTCACTTCCGGGCGTATGTGATCTGTCGTGCTCAGTTTCAATAGGCGTTCTGTCACTTTTGTTGCGCCATAGGTTTAAGTTGCTTTAGAGGTGGATTGTATCAGCTCCTTTAAATGTCTTGTTGTCCGGAAAGGATTACATGTAGATGTCTGTGGTCTAATGTGTTTCAATCTTTAATAGCTGTTTCGGGTATGAATGAATATACCCACGGAAGTGATTGAGAGCGCCCTTACGCAGTCAAAAACATTGCCCATTCGGACACGGACTAACTTATATTTGACAACTGCATTTCTCAAGCACTTGTTTATATGCTTAATTGACAAGCAAACAATAGTGTCAGTACTCACAGTATGTACATAATGACTCCTAATGACCACATGTCACAGCTTTTGTCGTATTTCTCCGGGCCAAGAACTTCAGGTGCTGTTTGAAAGACACAAAACAATGGAAATCATTATTGGGCAATCAGTTTGGCATCATAATTTCTTCCCTGTCTTTCAGAACCAGACCCTTGCTTGTGGATTAGGTTTCAGTCCCTTACCTGATCACATGGGTTTCCCCATTTGAGGTTTTCCTCCCATATCTTAATTTGGGCCTTGACACACAAGGCAACTTTTTCAGCAATTTGGAGGCAAAGACTGTAGTGCATGCTACAGGACCACTTAGTAGCACATAAGTAATTTTTCAAACAATGTCTCAAACACAATGTCTCAATGTGAATGATGGCTTTTCTTTTGGGAGATTGCATGAACCAAGTTGCCTTTTAAAGGATTCGGGTACTTTTTCAAAATGTCCACAGGTTTGCATTAAACTTACAGGGTTTAAGATAATTATAGTGGAAAGTTTCCATTTGAATAGTACTAACTAAGGTTGTGTAGTTTTTGAGAAATGAGTAAAACAAGTCACAAAATCATTTTAGTCTCATGAGACCAAAATTATTTTAGCATGTAAAATCCCCTTAACCAGTTATGATACTACCAAAACCATGTAATGTAAATCTGTGGACAATGTGTTGTTTGTTAAGAAAAGTACATACCCTTTAACTGCCTCATGAATATGTACTTAAACATGGCCCTTAAAGGCAGTGGACACTGTTGGTAATTACTCAAAAATAATTATGAGCATAAAACCTTTCTTAATTACGAGTAATGGGCAGAGATTGATAGTATAAAACATTGTGAGAAACGGCTCCCTCTGAAGTGGGTAGTTTTCGAGAGAGAAGTTATTTTCCACAAATTTGATTTTGAGACCTCAGATTTAGAGGTCTCGAAATCAAGCAATTGAAAGCACACAACTTCGTGTGACCATGGTGCGACAAGGGTGTTTTTTTTTCTTTCATTAATATCTCGCAGCTTCGACGACCGATTGAGCTAAAAAATTACCGATACAGTCCAGTGTCTTTAAACTGAGATTTCACAATCTTCTCTACACAGGTAATCTGCAGGCCTACGGGTCACAGTGCCAGTTGTCTGTGGGGGTCCCTTAGTTTCAATTCTCAGATGTAACAACAATAACAATTCCATGCATTAATTACGGATGCGTTCATAATATTTACACCCAGTGTATGTGTCATATTCACTCCCCATCAAACTCAGAAAGGAAACTTCCTTCAACACTTTCAAGAACCAACTCAAAAGCCACCTCTTCCCACAAGCTGCGTCTCCTTCTGTTTCTTTGGTTTAATTAGTTCATTTAGTTGTTGCTTTGCCAGGAATGTCAAAGACAGACATGGCGCACAAGTTTCCTTTAGTATATATTGCATGCACTCTGTACAGAAAAGCCATAGGGGTCCTAGCCACAACAATTTAATGTATGCTGCCCTCTTGTGGCTGCTTAAAGCCATTCCCCATTTTAGAACATAACCCCGAGTCTCACCATTCAATATCATTATTTAATACAATAGAACAGGCCTTCCTGTAGTGATGAAGTTTAAAATGTGTGTATTGACTGACACAGAAGGAAGACAGCCAACATTAGAGCTAGATGGCTCAGTTGATAGAGCGCCGGTACGGTTATCTGGGCCCCATTTCATAAAGCCTGTAAGCACAACCAAATTTCTTAGCATGAAATTTCTTCCTTGATAAAAACAGCATTACCAACCAAATTTCCATTTGTTGCATACTGCTTGATACTGGTAATCAGGTTGTTGTTTGCTTATCCTGAAAATCACATGAAAATTTGGTTGGTAATCCTATATTCATCAAAGAAAGAAATTCCGATCTAAGCAAATTTTTTGTGCTTACAGGCTTTATGAAATTTTGCCCTGTACATAGCAGGTTCATGTCCTGCTCTAGTCATTTTCCTCTGCTCAACCTAAAATAATTTTGTTGTTTTCTTGTTGGTATAACCGGTCCAGATTTTCAGCATTATCTGAAAACTTTACCATCTTTTGAAATGAAAATGAGTTAAATTTTCAATTTGTATTGAAACTGTGTACAGGGCACAACAGCAAAAGCACCGAGCACAACAGCAGTGGCTGTGGGTGTCATGGGTTAATTTGAGGCATGGGATTGAGACAAATATTAAGTAACAAAACGTATGCAATTCCTTTAAGACCTTTTAAAAGGATCTGAAGAAAACTTGATTAAATGATGTTGGTCACCTACCGACATAGTAAGGTGTGTAACACGGCGTTTGCAGTGTGGCGGTCGTGGTCATCTTAGCGAAGCCAAAGTCAGTCAGCTTCAGCACCGAGTTGCTGGTCTTGTCTCTGTAAAGGAGATTCTCTGGCTTCAGGTCTCTGTGAGCGATGTTCATGGAATGGAGGTGCTGGATCGCTAAAGCGATGTTACGCACAATCTCAGCTGCCTCTGTAGGGAATTAAATACAAAAGAATTCACAAAATGAAAAAAGACAAAAATACTGCCTTTGAAATTGTTATAGTTTAATTGTGTTCCATTTTAGTCCTGGTTTCCATGAGTTGATTAAAATTCAACTTACAATTTCTGCTTTTGTAAGTTACATATGTATTCGTTAACTTCAACTTACCTCTTTCTGTGAAGGAGTTCTTCTCCTGTATTCTGCTGAACAATTCTCCACCTTCCATACTATAATAAAGACAACAACAAAAAGTTTGTTTTTACTTTTTTTACTTTGTTATTGTTGTTATTATTATTTATTCGACCAATACAAGGTACAACAAACAAGGAAAAAAAAAACACTATAAAAAAGCACTGGACACCTTTGGTAATTGTCAAAGACCAGTCTTCTCACTGAGTGTATCTCAACATATGCATCAAATAAGCATCAAAGAACAAACATGTGAAAATATGAACTCAATTGATGGTCGAAGTTGCGAGAGAATAAAAAAAATTAAAAACCTTTGTCGCACAAGTTGTGTGCTTTCAGATGCCTTGAACTCGAGACCTCGGCTGAGGTCACAAATTCAATTTAAATATTTTAGTGAGAAACTACTTCTTTCTCAAAAACTACGTTACTTCAGAGGAAGCTGTATCTCATAATGTTTTACACTATCAACAATTCCCCATTACTCGTTACCAAGTACGTTTTTATGCTAACAATTATTTTAAGTAATTACCAATAGTGTCCACTGCCTTTTTATGCTCAGTCATTCAAGTCACAAGAAAATGGTCAGATAGTTGGGGGAAAACTTGCATGTTTTCACTGTTTTCAAACATCAGGTTTAAGACCATGAAGACTAACACTAATTGTTTGAATCATTTTTAACTATAGCATTTCAAGCACGAGTAATTCAAGGAAATATTTCCACTTTTGTCGAGACCGCCTGATAGCTTCAAAGCGCCATGATCCCAAGCGACCGAGACCAAGACAAGGGTCAACAGAGGCAGTCCACACTTTATGAAATCGCAGTTCTGATGTATACATGTAATCAAGGTTGTAGCTACCACGGTCGGAGCCGGTCGGCTATCACCGGCCCCAGCTTTTGCCGACCGGGATAAATTTATGTAAAACTGTTTTAAATGCCATTGAAATAAGTGAAAAATAAAGAAAACAATCATGTAAAACTCCTAATTAGATGTGTATTTTATTTCTGTAAAAACAATCAAAACTATTTTCTCTCCAAAACCGCGATCTTCTCCGTGATTGTTGCTTAAAAATAAGCCGCTTGAATGCTGCGAGTTCATGGAGTACTAAAAAAAGCACGCACAATCTCTGGCGTGCGTGTAGTATCCATGATGCACAAAACCACATGGTAATACTCACACGGTCACCCACTGGTTCATGCAGCATGCACAGCACGTAACACACACAGTCCGAAGTCCATCTTAACCAAGATTCCGCACGCTGTGATTGGCCATTAATGGCTGTTAATAAATCCATATTCATGATTTTCTTGGCTAGCCTTCTTCACAACACACGCTCACGAATGGAGTAAAGAATTGGCGAACGTTGTGCATCACGCCTGTAGACTGTATGCACAATGCACAGCTTTGGAGGAATTCTAGTAACATGGACAACTTCTGCCAACAGAGGGCGTTGCGGGCCAAAGTTCATTGAATTATTTCTCAATGTGTGTTGTTGACCGATCGTTGATTCACGAAGATTTTGTTGCAAACGGAGATCAGAACATGTTCAAAACAAACAATTCTCAAACAACAAGTTCATTCAAATGGTTGTTGATAATTTAGGGCATAAATTAAGAGATAAAGTCGTCCAACTTTAGGGACTTCACTTCTGTGTTTTTTTAAATATTTTTTTTTAGTTTCAATTTGTTTTTGTACCATACATGCAGCAGGCTAGTGAAAAAACCTGCGGGCGATAAAGAATTTTGGTTGACTCGCCCGGCGGGCGGTTGAAAACAAAGTTATTCTGATGGGCGGACAATGTTGGTAGAGTTGTCGAAGTTGCATTAAATTTTTATTTAGAATTTTATTTAGATGATTTTCCTGTCTATTAATACTTGTTGAAAAAAAATGAAATGACAAGAATAAATTTTTGAGTTTATTGAATGCACTTCGTTGAGAAATTGTCAATGAATACAACTCAGTGAAACATGGCTTTTCTATTTTACTAATGTGCTCCTTTTTGAAATGGATCAGTCTAGATTTTGCGGCAGTGATCGGACATTTGTGTCCCGTCATCCTGTGTTTCTGAACTTGTCTCTCCACTCTGCATTGCCTTCTGATGAATATAATATGCAACTGCAAGCTTTACAATTGATAAATTCAACACTCAAAAATTCTGCCTAGTAGTCTACCTACCCTATTTTGAGATGGGATTTAAATCGTAAACAGAATATTAATTTTATTTATTTTACCCTAACATTTTACTTTAAAACTTAATAAGTATTTATTTTCTATGGCTCCCTGGACATGTTTTTTCCTTTGACAATGGCTATGTCAAGGCACAAATAGGCAAGAGAGAGCCTGGGGAACCCATCAAAGCTTAAACAAAACGTAAAAATCTTCAGCTTCCAAAGACGCTGCCCCTGTTGATCCCACCGGGTTGTGAGGCGCTACGCTGCCCCTACATGTACACCCACCCTCTCGACCATGCTCTCGACAAAATTAGCCGGCATCCAATTTGCCCTAGCTACAACCTTGCATGTAATGGTCTCCACATCTCACACCCTCATTTAACTGCTTGTCCTGCCTATCACAGGGATGAACCCCATGCCACTGTTTTCCTTTCAATCATTGACCTTTTGTTTTACATTACATGTAAGTTATTGGTTTGAATGGCACTATGGCTGCATTAGATTAGCTTCCCTGAGTCAACCCCTGGTGTGCTTATAGATCTGGGTGAGCCCCTGACATGAGCTAACAGACCTTTTTCATGAAACATGCTAGTTACATCATGCATGCTTACAGACTCTGTTGGTTAGAAAACTTGATAGAGTTGTGCACTAAGCAGACACACTATCAGTGTCTGCGCCGTTCAACCATTAGCGGTGTAAAAAAAAGCACAATGTTCCCTCATTTTTGCCAACCAAAACGTTAGTGTGCAGGCCCTATGTGCAATTTACATACATGCATTTCATGAAAACTTGTGTGCATCTTATTTTATCAGTGGAGCCACAAAAAGATTGTAAAATAATTATAATCGAGGTAAAACTGCAACGTTCAATTATTTTATAAGCCTATGTTGATACAAAAGAATTTCTCTTCAAAAAACAAAAATGCAGCTCATTGTGTAAGTGGTTGGTCCAGATGTAATTTTTGTAACCATACAACTCTGTTTGTTTTTATTTTATTTTGTTTACTCTGCTTATTTATCCGGCGCCTTAAGGTTGAGCATAGCCAAATTTCATTAAGCTGCTAAAGCAACAAAATACTGCTTTACAATCCTCTGCTTAGCAGAAATCCAGTGACAAGGTAGTTTGGTTTTGTTGGAAATCTTTATCTGGCAAGGAGTATTTTTGTTACTGTACCTACTTTTTGTACTTATAAAAGCTGCTCCACGAATCTGCGGCCCTGATCTGCACTTATGCACTTTTTAAATTGCTTTTTATTATTATTATAATTTTTATTATAAAGACCTTGGACCGCTTAGAGGACAAATTTCATAAAAAAACACTCGCCCAAAGAACATTTTTAATTTGCAGGTAATTAAAGTCTATGACTGATAGCTAACATACATGTACCATGTTTTTTTGTTTTTTTTGGTGCTTAGTTCCCAGTCTGCTACATGTGTGTGTATGTAACTGTTGAGAAGGTCTATGAAACTGGAGCTTGAGACTCTGGGGTCGATTTCACAAAGAATTAAGAGATACCAAAAATGGAAAAGCTAGTCCTAAGTTAGGACGAGTACATGTAATTCTTCCTACAAATGTATATCAAGATAAGACTTGTCCGAACTCTTTGTGAAATCCACTCCAGTTCTCTGTCATGCGTCTGTTTGAGGTTTTGGTCTCGATACATCTTGTAGGTTTTGGTCTCAGAACATTTTGTTGGCTCAGTGAGCACTGTGCTATAAGGTCCTTATTTGCAATTTCATTCTCATACTAATCAACAGGTCGTCAACCTAAATGCCACACTCTGTTGCACACCAAGTTGTATTTAGCAGGGTACAGGCAACCCTGGAATGTATATTTTTAAAAGTCCCCAGCAAACTCCTGCATAATTGGTACATTCATGGCAGCTCCAACATCAAGTATCAGGGCCAACACTTTAAAAAAGACACTGGACACGTTTTGTAATTGACAAAATCCAGTCTTTTCACTTGGTGTATCTCAACATATGCATAAAACAACAAACCAGTGAAAATTTGAGCTCAAGTGATCATGGAAGTTGCGAGATAATTATGAAAGAAAAAATACCCTTGTCACACGAAGTTGTGCGCTTTCAGATGCTTGATTTCGAGACCTCAAAATCTAATTCCGAGGTCTAAAATCAAATTCTTGAAAAATTACTTCTTCCTAAAAAAATACATTACTTCAGAGGCAGCCGTTTCTAACAATATTTTAAACTATAAACAGCTCCCCATTACTTGTTACCAAGTAAGGTTGCATGCTAATAATTATTTTGAGTAATTACCAATAGTGTCCACTGCCTTTAAACTAGTTAAATTTGCAATGCAACAGAATCCTCTGCTCATTTTACTGCCTTTTGGAGGGTTAAATTTCAACTGAGTTGAAATGCAGGGTGCTCAGAAAAAAACCTGGGCCCAGTTTCATGGCGACATTGCGGCGCCCTTAAACTGAAGGTATTGTATGGGTCGAAAGGTCTGAAAAAGGGTCTGCTTCTGGTTACCAGACTGCCCCTAGTTTTAAAACCTGACCTTAAAGTACCGTTACAGAATTGGTAAGAAGCAAAAATCGTAAAGATCACAGATTTACACAAAACTTAGATGGTCTAAAGATGATGATAGTAGAAAACATCCCATAATCTGTTTCGCATTTGGAGTTTATCGCTCAGTGAATGTTTATTCATTTTTGTTTTGGCATCAAAGCACTGCAAAATTTGTTATCAATTTTCACTATTCACTCAATACCCAGATGGCCGCCAATCTTGAACTTCTACAGGCTTGTCAGTTTCTGTATATGGTGGATTACCTAAAGTGCTTACATGGCCAGCAATTTTTTGCTAACAAAACAACTTTGTAATGTTTCTTTAACTTTTTTTAGTGATTTTAGCATCGGGGCAGTAAACTCACGACTAGACCTGAGTCCGATGGTCTTGTGTGTTTTTAACAAACAGAGAAAAAAAAACTCACTGTGTAATATCTTTTACAAACAATGTCGATATACAGACATTTGTTTATTTATATATTTATTTCCTTTAATTACCCAGGGTGAGCCAAATCAGTAAAAAAAATGGTTTCCATTTGGGCCCTGCCAACAAACTAACATGTTTTAAAGTAAACATTATTGACATCAACCATCTTTCAATTTTTCAGTATCGAATAACGGCCTAACCGCTATGAGACAAATGAAAGCAATCTAGTCTTAGTGCTTGACATACTTGAGAATCACAGTTTGGGTCTATTTGCTGAACTACTTAGACCTTTATCTCATCTTAATTTACTCGTGTAAGAAAAAATCTCGGCCAGTGACAAATTGGAGCTGCAAGTCATGCATAATATTGTGGATTTTACCACCAAATTAGAGCCCTAGGCACAAGCATATTAAGCAAAGAAATATCTTGCTTAACAGAAACTGTTCCAAAAATTCCAACAAGTAATCCAGGCATGCAACTGCCCGTTGAAAAAAAAAGAGGACAATTTTCAAAGGCACAAGGCAAGTGCGGAGCGAGGCAGCTGAAACGCCACGGGACATGATACCCACAATGGTACCCTAGAAAATGTTGAGGTTTATTATGCTCTTAGGTGCATTGTTAGCATGTACTAGGCTTATTTTACATGATTGTGGTTGTACACTGTTAATGCCAGGCATATATAAGGCTAAATAAAATAAAAACGAAACAAAAGTTAAAAAAAAATTTTAAAACGCGGAAACGCGGAAGAGTTGCGTGCCTGGTAATCGATGTTGCAACTGGTGCCCCGAACATTTCTTGCTTAGCAAAGAAATTGCTAAGCAGTACTCTGGTTGGCTGTTTTTGATTGGTTGCTTTCTTACGTACCATTCCATGACAACAAGAAGGCATCTGTGTCCATTGTAGATGTTCTCGTATACGTCCTCGATGCCAACGATGTTGTAGTTCTTCCCAGCTCGGACGTGAAGATCCACTTCCCTCTGGGCTTTCTGGTTTTCAAGTAGCACCTGATGAAGAAAAATAGAATCATGAATATTCATATATGCTAGGGGTCACAGACCTTTAATATGCAATGACGTCATCCAACTGGCATCTTGCTGGTAAAATGCTGACGAAACAGTTGATATGCACATATTTGTATGCATGGCGCACAGGATTGGCCAATGAACAACACCCTTTAGCCTTTTGGACCAGTTGATTAGACAGAAGGATTCACAATAACAAGACTTGGGGTTTGAATCATACTAAGCTTCACGCTGCTTTTTAACAAGGACTAGAGAATAAGTATTATCTAGTTTATTACTGAATCACACTTTCTTGATTTGTGCAACTCATAATCTGTTAAACAGTTAAACCAATGTTTTTACATGTACATATATGAGACAGATCGGCTGTTGCCAGTTTGTATCCCCTTGTGGGAGTTTGAAAAGTTCCATTAAAGGGAAGATCATCAAAACAAACAATACAGTCAACTTTGGCAAATGCATCTGATAAATGCACCTCAATACGTGTATACACCAGGTCGGAGTATTACACGGAGGCAACAAAGGCCTTAGCCTCAGTCTGTTGCCACTGGTCTTGGCCTTGGTTCCCCTCTTAATAAATTTCCAAAGACTTTTAGATTTCCTCAATAGAAAGTCCCCAGTGGCCCACTGTTACAGACACTGGACACCTTTGGTAACTGTCTAAGACCAGTCTTCTCACTTGGTGTATCTCAAAGTATGCATAAAATAACAAATCTGTGAAAATTTGAACTCTATTGGTTGTTGAAGTTGCGAGAGAATAAAAGAAGAAAATACACACTTGCCTCACGAAGTTGTGTGCTTTCAGATTCATGATTGCCAGACCTCAGCCGAGGTCTCGAAATCAATTAACTCAAATATTTTAATGGGAAATTAGGCCTACTTCTTTCTCAAAAACTACTTCACTTCAGAGGGAGCCGTTTCTCACAATGTTTTACATGTAATATGCCAAGTAATTTTTTATGCTAAAAATTATTTTTAGTAATTACTAATAGTGTCCAGTGCCTTAAAGGGGAATGCTACAAGTGTTTTACACTTCAATTTGACAATGCACTGTTGTTAGGAGTGAAGAACGAAACAAGGAAGACATTTCTTGAGTGAAACAAAAAGTTAAAAAACTGATTTTTTGAAATGATTTACTGTTCATGTAAACTAACAATATGAATCAGAGGTGCTGGCCTATGACAGAAGTAACCAGTCTGTGAAAGGCGACTCTCGGCGAGATGACAGTGTGATGTGAAAGTTAGAGGAAAATTGTTCTTAACTTTTGGCGGTGGTGTAATGCCTAAATAGACAAGTGCATGTCTCACACCTATTTTATGTCACAATAGTTTCAGCATACTTTGCCTTACATGTACATATATATTTTTATGGCGTTTAGTGTATTTTATACTGTTTTATGGTAAAACATATTTTTATTTTATATTTATAATGTAATTTCTGTAAATTTGATGTATAAAAGGCCAAAATGAATTTCCTATCTGGGATAATTATAAAGCGAATTGAAATTAACGAATGTGAAGGAAACAAAATCTGCACACTTCCCACAAGTCCCACTATAAATTCTTTTACAAGATGTGGCGTGTCGTGGTCGAGTGGTTTAATTAGTGCATTGAACCCAAGTTCTGGTTGCTGAGTCACCAAATGAGAGCCCTGGCATCCTATTTTCAACATTTGTTCACGCGAGGATCAAGCCTCAACCGTTCATTCGGAAACAGCCTTTGAAGTACATGTATGGTGTGAAAACTAAAAAAGATGGCAGTGAAAAGGTGCCTAAACACCCTATGGCTTTAAGGGAAGGTACACTATTGGTAATTGTCAAAAACCAGTCTTCTCACTTGGTGTATCTCAACATATGCATAAAATAAGAAACCTGCAAATTTGAGCTCAATTGGTCATCGCAGATGGGAGAAAATTATGAAAGAAAAAACACCTAGTTGGACGAATTTATGTGATTTCAAAGTTTCAGATAGGAACAAAAGACTTCTAGCTAGAAGTCTTTCATTATTTTAGTGAGAAAAATTACCTCCATTTCAAATCTCTGCTACTTCAGAGGGAGTCGTTTCTCACAATGTTTTATATTTTACCAACAGCTCTCCATGCTATTTACCAATTCAGTTTTTAAGTTAGTATTTGTTTTGCGTAATTACCAAATGTGTACCTTCCCAAACAGTATACATGTAATTGCCTAAGGGAAACAGACCAGGGCCCAATTTCATAGAGCTGCTTTAAAGCCCCAAAATGTAGCTTAGCACAAAAAAATGTAGAGTTACCAGAATAAGGTAAGCAGCCTAAGTATCATGTCACATGTACAACTTGTGACTAGTATCCTGCTCATTTCTGCTTAGCAGACCATTGTTAGGCAATATTTTCCACGTCTAAGCAACTCTATGTTTTTTGGGTGATGGGCTCATTTTCATATTAAGCCTGTAAAGCAAAAATCTTACTAAGCACAGACAAAATTTGCTCAGCAGAAACAGGTAACCAGCCAAGCTACCGTCCGCTCATATTTTGCGCTAAACAGCTTGATGAAATTGGGCCCTGGTTAACACTTGAAACCTCCCAGCACATTCCAAACGCTTCAGAAGAATCCTTGACCATTTCAACCCCATGTGTTTTTAAGCCCCAAGCGTTTGTTGCTGACTTTACAAGCAATTTGTTCATACTGTCTAAATTTGCTCCATTTCACCTTAGAGTACTAAAACATATACTAACATGGGCACATGTTCACTGCAGATAAAGCCATTGGACACTTTCGGAACAGAAAAAAACAAAAAAGAAGTTCAAAGATTTACAAATCACCTACAGGGTTTACAGAAGGTAATGGTGAAAGACATCACCTTCTCTTGAAATATTATTCCATGAAATGCTTTAATTTTTGAGAAAACATTAAAACAATTCTTAGTTCTCGATATCGATAATTACGGATTTATTTTAAAGACATGTCATGACACGGCGCAACGTGCGTAAACAAGGGTGGGTTTTCTCCCGACTCCCGAAGTTGTGATACTCGAAGTGTGGGCCTTTGGAAAATACTGTTTACCAAAAGTGTCCAATGGCTTTAAAGGCAAAATATACCTTTATTTTTTGGAACTGTTCAATTTTTCCGATCCTATAATACATACAATAAAACTACATGTAAATGAAAACCTGTGACCATTTCATTTTAAAAGGTTGTCACGTTTTTGAGATACATGTATCGCTGAAGTCTGGCAATGAATATCCCATGCAGGAAGAACGACCCTACAATCTGAGAAGCATTGCTGTCTCAGATTCAACTTTTGGGGCAATCAAATATTTTTATTTTGTCATACAAGTGTAATCTACGTGTACCAACACATTATTTTGAGGTAAAATGTTTCTCGAAATGTTTCATACAATCGAAAGCTCCTGTAGGCTTCACAAGTTGATAATGCCATTACATGTACATACAGACATATTGTACATATGCCATTCAGGCCTGTACTGTATGCTTTATGGTTTTTTTTGAAAGGGAAAGGGCACCTAGGCATTTTCCCTTTCGTAAAGGGACTCTTTGAGGCAATTCTAAATTTCTACCGAAGCATTTCAAGGGCACCAAGGCAAAGACCAAGGGGCAAGAAGGCAATCGCCTTCGTTGCCTCCGTGGAGTATCAGGCATGTACATTAAGATGCACATGCACAAACATACATCCATATATACCTTTCCTTTAAATGGTCTTGAAATACTATATAAAGGTTATCATAACATCACTATGTACACCACAACATGTAACACTATGTTATTTCACTGCACATCATTGGGTTCTTGTGGGGGTTGTATTTTTTTTAAGAGGAGAAAAATCATTCCAGGCATTATTTTTAGTCCTTGGTCAAAAAAAAAGAGGACTGTTTTATTGAGTGATAGGACTGACCTATATTTGAACGTATGTACCTGTGAAGGCTAAGAGTAGACTTTCCATTGCGCTGTTCCCAAAGACAACCTTTGATTTTGAAACCGTTCGATTGTTTTCATCATCTATAAAAGTTTATGTAGATATTCAATGTATACAATAAAACTAACATTTGTGAAAATTTCATTTCAGAAGGGAAGCGTTTTTACGATATCGCCGAAGATCTGGAGCAGTTACAAACCAATAATCCTCATTAGGAATACACAATCTGAGAAGTGCTCTAGGGTCGATTTCAAAAAGATCTACATGTAACATCGATCTTACATTGTACCTGCAAATCAATCGTAGTTGCTAAGTAAAGTGTGATACAATACAAATAACTATGGTGATACTGACAATTTGTCTTGCGATGAATTTTATTGCTAAAAATTATTAATGGCCTGACGTTTCGACCCTAGTCAGAGTCTTTCTTGAAAAATTGTGGTATTGCTTTGTGAAATCGGCCCATACTCTCAGATCAAAATTTAGGAGCATAAAAGCTATCGAATGTATAGAATACTATGGAAAGCTGCAGTAATAAAGGCTTCTAATTCTAACTAAAAGTTTTTATTACAATTAATTTGAAGAGTTATTACTAAACGTACACCTTTGTACGGGAGTCCTTTGTACATGTATGTGTTATTCATGTTAAAACAATACAAAATATTTAATGATGATGATCAACAAGGAAGTGGAAACATAAAAAAAGGGAATTGTGGTCATCCTTGACAAGACGTTCCTAGGATTAAGCATTGACCACAAACATGAATAAATACATTGTTGGTTTACATTTCTCACATTTTATTTACACAATCTACAATACATGGTACGTATATTACATCATTTGTAGTATTTGGCACTCAAGTGTACTGTTGGCCACTCCTTCAAAAAACAAGTTACCACACCTACATGTCATGCATGTACAGTGTTGTTTTTGTCTGATCTTTTTTGAGCTTATGCCGTCAACATTTTCCTTTGAATTGTCCTAATAAAACACTGACTTGACAAATGATAGTTTGTGGGATTTGATGTTCTCTTGTGAGAAAATATGAGTACGCGCTAACCGTAAATCGCAATACCTCGGTCATAAGCCATGGCTATAAATAATATGCCGTAAGCTGGACTGGAATCTCAGAATAATGCTTGGACCATGCTCGGACTCACCTCCCATTGAACTGAATACATAATAATGGTGAGCATCACATCCACTCTTGTATAGTAAGCCACATTTGTATAACAATTTAAGCACAACGGTCTGGAATTCTTAACCATACATTGTAAAACACAGAAAAAGGGAAGATCTACATGTAGCATGAATTCCAGTACCTCTTAAGACAAAGGGAATAGACCCTATTGAATAAACCCTTTTTTTGGCTATGAAAGTCACCATCTTGTCCTTGTAGGGCAAACCGTATGTGCGTCCAAACGCGAACATCAATGAAGCACGCAGCATTCCGGTTTGGTTTCTACGGCGCATGCACGAACACACGCATGCACACGCGCACAAACGCCATGGTGTAGGGCAGATATTTGAACGTTGACGTCATAATCAATATGGTTTATTCAGTCGTGCATTTATGTGCACACACTATGCAATGGACTGTTTGGGAGGTGTACATGTATAAAGACACTCCAAAGTTGTTCCTGGTGACAATAAAAACATTCACCATACATGTATACTGCAGGTTTGAAAAAAAAATTGCAAAAATTTACGCCATCTGACGTGAAGTGGGTCAAACGACAATATGATTCTACACTGTAGGGTATAATACATGTTACCAGAAATCACTATAAGCTGAAGTCAACAGTCTTCAAAACCAAGATACATTTATATCCTTCCTTGTTCCTTCCTACTGTACATGTACATGTACATGGTAATCCATGCCATAGCCAGTAGCTGTACACATATGTACTATGTACAGTAGTTTAAAATGCATGGACGTCCTGCGCATGAAAAATCCATGTTGTACAGTACCATATGCAGCAATGTAATAATACTATGAGTAGGCCTATTGTCATTTAATGATACGGTGTCAAAAACAAAGAATTATACAGGCATAATTATCATGATACAAATTGTACTACAGCATGTACATGAACATGTGTACAAAGTTTTTTTGTTTTTTTTTAATTAAGCTGACACAGTTGAACATAAGAACCAAACACACGTTTGATATAATGATATTATCATGTTTAATGAGTTAGCTTATTTAATCAATTTCCATGTGATTGGGATGCTAGAATCCTCAAAGAAGTCAGCCATTCGGATTGTTGAAAAAAGTGGTAATACCTCTATGCCACCCCTAATGTATATTTTGAAACCCCTACAATTCTGACGCCTCCGACACACCCCTATTTGTTGCAGATGTTCCGACACCCCTATGTTCCAACAAACCTACGTGTCTGTAGGTAGGCCTACATGTATGTTACGACACGTCACCCCAATGTTTATTTCAACACCCCTAAACTCTGACACCGATGTTCGGACACCCCAACATGTTCCGACACCCCTACACGTATGTATTACGACACCCCTGTGTTCCGACACCCCTATTATCCTTTACATACATGTATGTTCACACACCTCTATGTTCCCACATCCCCAGTGTATCCTACTAACCCTAACCCTAACTCTAACCCTAGTACATGTACATGTCACAAGTGTTTTTTACTTATGAGAATTCGTGTACATGTGTGAAGAGCAGCCATCATATAAAAATGTTTTGTAAAACCTATTGTTATTGTCCATATATTCAATTGATACGTTCTAATCTGATTTTGACCTTTATAAAGGCAAAGCTTTGTGTACATAATTCCAATCCAACCAGGATGTGGAAAGGACCTTGTAGCACTTTTTTTATCAGGTTGCTAGGCAGCCCCATTATTATTATAATCTTGCCACATTGGGAGATTTCCAAGAAATCTGGTCAAGAGCCAAAATAAAGGGCACATCAGCCAAAAGGGACTGCTACAAACTAGAGCACAAGTCTCTACTGACAAGCAAAATCTATTGATCTCCATTTGGACCCTATCTATTGAAAATAATATTTTTGCTTCAAACCATTAAAAGACAGTGGACACTATCAGTAATTCATCAAAATAATTATTAACATAAAACCTTACATGTACTTGGTCACGAGTAATGGGGAGCTGTCGGTAGTATAAAACATTGTGAGAAACGGTTCCCTCCACGTAACACAGTTTTCGGGAAAGAGGTAATTTTCCACAAATTTGATTTTGAGACCTTGGAGTTAGATTTTGAGGTCTCGAAATCAAGCATCTGAAAGCACAAAACTTCGTGTTAGAAGGGCGTTTTTTTCTTTCATTATTATCTCGCAACTTTCACAACCAACTGAGCTCAAATTTTCACAGGTCTATGATTTATAATGCATTAATATGTCATGAGATACACCAAGTGAGAAAACTGGTCTTTGACAAGTACCAATAAGTGTCCAGTGTCTTTAAAGGTAGTTTTTCAGAATGTTTCAACTGTACATGAACCTTCACTCAGATTCAGATGTTTTGGGGTAAACAAATATCCAAAACCATCAAAAACTGCAGTGCTTTTCACCAAGTAAGTTTTTTGGTCATAATTCATATTTGGAGTATTTACCAATCTTTGATCATCATACCTTTCACCTTCTTAAATAGTTTGGGGTTAAACACAGAAAAATTTAGAGGAATTGGAACCAAAGACCTATGGATTAATGTTCTGCCGCTCTACTATGTAACTGAGCTACAGTATCTTTTGTCTACTTCAACAACATTTTGTAAAACAAATCCTTCTTTCAAAACAACACTATTATTTCAGTGTTTTACATAAAATTTTTGTGTTTCGCACACAATGAAACGCTGATTTTAACAATGATGATGATGTAGGCCTACCCTTTTGAGCGCAAGATGTTTAGTTTTCAAAATAATTTTTCATCATTGTGAACTACCTCCTATTTGAATAATGATTAAAACCATTTTCAGGATGTTAGGTTTGGTTTTTCTTAGTAAAAGGAGAAAATAATTCAAAATGAGCCATTACAAGAGTTTTTATCCCTTTTCAATTGAACTCAAACAAACATTTTCCTTGACATTTAAAAAATCTAATCTGAACTATATCAAAGTCACGCATCGCCAAGAACCTTATGAATAAAATGGTAATATTAATGCCATCACGATTTATCACTAAACCCCCCAAAACAAGCAGATACGATCAGCTTTGGGCACGACGGGAAATCGTTACAAACCTCGGGCTAGAAAACTCGGGCTATAAATGGACGTGAGTTAATTTAGTTTCATAAGAACGGTTAGTCCCGGATGTCATTTTTCACTTTTGTGTTCAGCTGTAAATAGTATAATACTGGATACACGTATTGGAATGGAAGGAGCAACACAAGAAATCCTAGAGAATAAACAATACATACGAGTGTACACTAGATGTAAATTTGCAGATTTTAAATTTAAATTGTCTTCATAAATGGTTTTTGACTGACAAGCACAAGTGTTTCTAGGCAATTAGTCTTGGATTTGAAATATAAGTTGCACAAGTGACATCATACAGCGTACATGTTTGAACTGTATACATTTTGTTTTGCACATAAATCATACAATGTACATCATAAAGTGTCGTAGTTCTTATTTCCGCTACATGATACGATAGAGTAAGTTACTCTATAGTACATGGTGATACACACAAGTTCAATAAAACATTCTGTCTCAAGCATGTCAAGGAGAAACTGTTTTTAGAGGTGAAGTCATGTTCCTTTTCCTTTATTAAACATGTTAAGAGGGAATCGGTTGCAGTTTTTACATGTCTCAATGCTGGTTCTTATAGTTGATGTTTAAATGTAGACTCATAAATACACCAGACAGTTTCTCTACTCCTATTGGTCTAGAGCACGTCACGTAGGGGTGTTTAAGCGGTTGATAATGACCAGTGTTTATAACCAGCTGGCTTCTGCTATCAGGCCCGCAAGATTATCACGCGTAACGCAATTCATAGCTATTAGTAACAGCGCGTAATCTACTTATAAGCACAGGCGCGTAATCTATTTATAAGCGCGCACGCGTACACACAATCCACGCGCAACAGACTCTTCACAAAGTTTTTGAAAAAATTATTTCAAACCTCGAATTTTCAACTGTCAAAGTGTCTGTAATTGTATTCTTTTAACGTTTTTTAACAAAAGGGCATTTATGAATGGGAATAAAAGAGCAGTGACTCGTTCTTAAACGTCCGTTTAAAACCTTGCAGGGTCGTTGTCATGCACTAAAGGCCCTCACCTTCGGCTCGGGCCTTTATCACATGGCAATTCGACCCTGCTGGCTTTAAACGGCCGTGTAAGAACTCATCGCTACCCTTTTATTCCCTTCTTGAAAAGATTCTGGTAGTAATATTGCATCAACCCAAAGGTTCTCATCATGCAGGTCGAGCTGATGGAGCACAAATTTCGGCTGATATACAAAAAATAAATACTAAATTTGTTCTTATAATTTTACAAAACCATGATATAGAATGCTCCAGATTACTCCAGATAGGCTTTTATAACCAAGATAAACATCAAGTATTATTATTACTATTATTTATTCGACCAGAACAACACAAAATGTACAAAAATAAGTAGAAATCATTCTGAAGACCTTGTTTCAGTTCAGCATGCCTAGCTGCCAAACATGCAAACATTGGGTCCACAATGGCCCACTGTTAAATATAAAAAAAACAAGGGAGAACCCAATCCCTTCAACACACAAGCAACCTTGACCTTATGATAGCATTACATTGTAGTACTATAGTAGTACATGTACATGTATGCATTCATGAAACCACAGCAGTTGTGCATGCATTTGGATGGTTGGATGGTCCAACACAAAGCCCATGATTGATAAAGGCATTAATAATATCGAAGTCTTGTATAGCGCACGTATCTACCAAACAAGGTACTCAAGGCGCTGAGTATATACAAACTTTCAGAAAGATAGGTTATTGCAGTGATGAATTTTGAAACCCAATTAGTTAGCACCTTATAAGGGTTTACAAGGTGCTATGGCGCATTAAGCAGCCACAGCCAGGAACACCGGGGCGAACCCCTTCTCTTTTTGATAAGTGCACTGGTTTCTTTTACATGCGTTACACAACACATGGGACCAACGGCTTTACGTCTCATCCGAAGGACGCAGCAATGGTCAAGTGTCTTGCTTAAGGACTCAAGTGTCATGGCTGGGGATTCGAACCCACACTCTGTATACAACATTGTACATAAATATAGGCCTAGTTGCTGGATACAATTACTTAAGATATGTTGGCACTTCTCGAAACCACGACTTCGGCCTCAGGCTCCTTTCTTTCGTCTGCAGCCCTCACATATGAACAATGTATACGCAAGGCACGCGCATTGTCAAAACACTCACGGGGCCAGGATAGGGCCTGCAAGATTACGTTTGCAAACAGTCCATCAAAGACACACTAAGATTTGGTTCTCCTTATGTGATATCAAAATGTTAAAAGTCGCAAATAGTCTCCAACCTACCCATCCCCCCAAACTAGTCTTACTGTTGCTACTAATCCTTGCCAAAGGAGAACATAATATGTACAATAAGTACATTTTCAGCATGGGCTGTGCCTCAGCATAGAGTAAGGGCCTCAGGTAGTATTTCTTGAACCCTCATTAACTTTAGGCGTGAACCAAGTAATTAGAAGTCCAACAAGCCAACAAAGTTTGGAAAAGTCTAATGTTTGACATTCCAGAGATCAAGTTCCTGTGTGTTTTTATTTGATAAAGATCGTGTATTTGACATGTGAGGAGAATAGGGCCTAGTACAGTTACCTATAATACATGTATAATGTTGCCTTGACAAACAGATGACCTGAATGGATTTGCCATTTTATGCACTAATTAGTGTTTTGTAAAACAGATGACTAGAGGTGTGAACAAAGGGTAAAATGAAAATGTGCCAACAGATGTCATTGAGCTATTTTTAAATGAATAATCTCTCAGGAATATATAAAGGAGAACCTAATTTGACAGCAGTGTTCTCCCATTGGTACATGTAATTACTCAAAATAGTTGTTATCATAAAAGCTTACTTGGTAACGAGCAATATGGAGAGTTGTTGATAGTATAAAACATTGTGAAAAACGACTCCCTCTGAAGTAACGTAGTTTTTGAGAAGGAAGTAGTTTATGCATGTACAAAGTATTGCACGTAAAGTCTGCTAGATTTATTGTGCTATTATAATGTAAATTAGCCTTGGTATCCATCATTTTCGGAATCAGCACCCCCAAATTTAGGTTACCAACTTTTACTCAAAAATGCTGTTCGATTATTTTGGGTAAAATCTAGACTTAAGTGAGAATACTACAGTTTTTGACAAATACCAAAAGGTGTCCAGCCTTCGATATCACCAGACTCTTCCTAACTTAGGATCAATCTTAGGACTTGGGACGAGTTACATATAAGTTATGTATCCAACGTAAGTTCCGTATCCAAAGACGTAGGACGCATTGAACCCCGTCCTAACGCAAGATAGGATTCATCCTAGCGTTTTGTGAAATCGCCTGCAATGTCTTTCACAGTGGTTCGCTGGCCAAATGCAATGCCAGTTAAAACACCTGAGGACCAGTCAGAATTCTGTTCAACTAGTCCTGGGGGGGGGGGGGTATGGTCAGGAGTTTTGCAGATGAAATCATCAAGGCACAGTTTGTGACAATTTACAGGGAACATGTAGCCGAGTGCTATGACCAAACAACAACAGGCAATCCGTCACAGGAAACCATGCTGGTCTGACTATATGATGAACCATTCGACCCTCAAAATACAGGAATAAAAAAAGTCACTGTCAACTACAATATTAGAGCCCCTGGCATCCAGTGGTGATCGCTGGGACCGATTTAGGCATTTCATGCTATGATGTAATGCCTCAACAGCAACTGACTCAGACAGTGGAATAAAGCTGTACATGCCTGAACTTTGGCATTTACTCCCCTGATATTCTGCTCTCTTCTCACCCATTAACTTACTTTTTCGTAGCTTGCTTTATACCAGCACATTGTATCTCTGTAAAATGCACTTCATCAGTCTAATTTATTTTTATTATTATTATTTGAATTGTAACTTACAGATAGGACATAGGTTTGGGACATACATGTACATGTGGGGTTGGGACATTTGGGGGGGGGAAACAAGTAAAATCTATTTCAAATTTTGAAAAAAAAACCATTTTGAAAATGTTGAAACCCTGACAGTTTAATTAATGGGACCTTCCCGTTTCGGATTGCAATACTGTAGAGAATAATTTCCCTGCATTGTCTTGCATCAATACTTTTGAACTGTCAAAAGTGAGCACACCCCACACCCAAGCATTGCACAATTAGTTACTTTGTCCGTGGTTTTGAGTTTTGCTACTTTTGTTAGGGCCATTGAGGAATCTATGCTCCAAAATGCACCCTATAAATACCGTTTATTACTATTAAAGGCAGTGGAGACTATTGGTAATTATTAGCATAAAACCTTACTTGGTAACGAGTAATGGGAGAGGTTGGTAGTATTTAACATTGTAAGAAACGGCTCCCTCTGAGGTCGAGTACTTTTCGAGAAAGAAGTAATTTTCCACGAATTTGATTTTGAGACCTCAGATTTAGCATTTGAGGTCTCGAAATCAAGCATCTGAAAGTACACAACTTCATGTGACAAGGGTATTTTTTCGTTCATTATTATCTCGCAACTTCGATGACCGATTGAGCTCACATTTTCACAGGTTCACCTGTTTGCTCCCTTCTCGCCGCACACATTCCTAGCGTCTTGTACCAAGACTACATTTTTTTCAGAACATAGTAAGAACGAGTTAAGTGTGATGGGGGTATAAAGTGCCCACATCTAGGGTAAGGCTAACATTTCCCGTCCCCCCCCTCGCCACCAACGTACTCACCTTTAACGCGTACTTCTGTCTGGTCTGTTTATTGCAGCACTCCAAGACCTTGCCGTTGATCCCAAGACCAAGAACCTTCTTACTGATTTCGTAGTCTTCGGTGATGGCATGCTTCTTGGGCGCAAACGACATCCCAGACTGTGTTGACTGGTTGTCCCCCATCATGTTCTGTGAGCGATTGTTGTTCTTGCCTTTGGCTTTATCTCTATAAATAAAAAGATCCAGCGGACCACCCAGAGAAAAAAGAAATTAAAATCATTGATGGATGACAAATAACCTGGACTGAGGTTACGATTACTCTGTAATAAGAACGAGGGCGTCTATTTTACACTGCATGCACTACATAAACATACGATAGTGGAAATTAAAGATACATACCTGTATATATAAAATCGGTGATCTACATGTATTATTAACTTATAAAATTTAAGTAAATTTATGTATAATACAACCATAAGGCATGTTACCTTCTTGTTTTAACTCGTTCTTTACCTTTTATGCCTTTATGTCGAATGGTCAATCTTTTGATACTCAAGCTCACATAAGAAAAATTTGTATGATGCGTTTCAACAGAACTTCTTTGTTTTAAAATGTGCTGTTTTCATCAGGATTTTATTATTTGTGGTACTGTGTCTTTGTCTTTCTGTCATAGTGGGGGGAAACAATAACTTTGAGGGTGTCAGCTTTGGTGTACAGTGTACACACGTATGAAATAAGATTGGACAGTACACAGGTTTGACTGCATGAAATGATACAAATGGTTGTATGTACTTTTTGAAACTTTTATGTAATACATCTAATGTACACTGGTACATTCGGTGACTGTGAACAAACGCATAGCTAGACTGTAAAGCATGCATGAATGCGTCATGATGTAATGTGCAATAAATGGAATGTTTTAAACATGTTACATATGTACATGTACAGTGGACAACAAACATGCATGTTTTGCAGTGGATTCGTGTTGTCAAATGTCAAATTTATAAGAAATCATACTTTCTTTCTCCAAACAAACTATTTATGTTTCATATGGCATCCCTTCCCCAGATACATTTTATGTGGACACACAGAGGACATGGTGCATCTTTAACACCCTTGTACAATTGAGAGCAAGTAACAAAACCTTCAACTCATATGACTACAGTCAAACAGACTGCCAGCAAAAAATTAAAATATAAATAAAAACCTACACGTACCAGCACAATAGTACATCTGTGCACAGTTCATACAGTATGCTGTGCTTGTGCAGTGCACTTTCTACTGAGCAAAATCCTTGAGTCTACACTGGTGACCAGTTATCAAGAGGTCAAAACTTACCCAGTCAGGGTCACTGCCAAGGGGACTTTGATCGAATTACCCTCTCCGGCCATTTTAGGGTAAAAGTTCTTGTGGCATAAATTTGACTTTAGAAAATACAGTGTTGTAAGCAACTCTTACAACTGTTTAATGAACCACTGTTGTGTGTTACTGCGCATGTACTGTACTGTAACACACAGTCTGTCCTTGTGTTTTGCATTCCAGAAGAGAACTCCACCTGCTTGTTGCATCTCAAGAAACCCAAAGTCAGCTGAAATCTGACTCAGCTGAGTCATAATGCTACTTGCCAATTAATGACTGACAGCTAGTTTTGATTCCCACTGGGGATTCAACATTTAAGGTTCCTTAAAGGTGGGGTCACAGATTGGTGATTTGTCAATGTACCTGTAAAGCTGATTTATATCATAGACAGGGCTCCAATTATAACACATGGCACCCCGGCAATTATCATGGTGCCCTAATATGTGCTTCTGCTGTGGAAACAAGTTATGCACATTTCCCCATTAGCCTTGTTTAGGTATGGCAGACACTACAAGTGCACTGATTGGCTTGGGTGTCTACAAAATTATAAAGGAGGATACTGTACAATTGAAGTCACTTATGTGAAAGTTTCAGCTGAGTACAGTGTCTAATTGTTGAGAAAAGAGCAAAAGACTGTCATGGTATTTTCATCAAGAACGTTAAATCCCTGCATATAGACCTTATCACGCTGTCACAATCTTGGTCCTGTTCCCTGTTTCCAATAACAGTAATGAACATTCATACCGCAAACATGACACCAGACTGTTATTCCGTCCGTCCAGCCTCAGTTTGGTTACAATGAGTTGGAATGGAGTAAAACCAAGATGGCCGCATCGTGATAAAGGTCTATTAAGCGAGGTGACAGCACCAACCTCATCTCTGGCCGCAGCAATAGCGAACAGACACCAACCCTCAGAAATCTGAGAAACGATTCATGCATGAAACGTTTCTCTGCCAGAAAGATTTCAATAGATGGCGGTGTGGATGTAAACAAACTTTTATTGTAAACAAAGGGACCCCCTTGACAAGTGACACCTGCCACTGATGCATCACACTGCTCCTTTTTTACATAGATGTCCCCCATTTAAGTCCGTCTTAAAATTAAATACTTTTTTTGCTGTCATTGTACTCTTGATTTTATTGTTTTTTTCAAACCCTCTGCGGTTAAACTTGTTCAGCCTAGCTTTTACAAACTGCATTCTGCATACTCTCTTTTCATTTACTTTGCTACATACCGGTAAATTGACACTAGGGCCCTGTGCCAATGAACAGTGTACAGCTATGGCTACATTTCTGCGACGTCATCACGATCACGCAATGAAGTATAGGACTTCCTTAGCAACACCCTTAGAAACAGTCATAGTCTTAGCTGTAGCCGCCAATTCTGCCTAGTTTGTACATGTACGGTGTTGCGGTTAATTTACATAAATTGTACTATGTAGGTCCTTTTGGTTGTTACAGTTCTGTTGACAGTTTGCGATTCAGCAAAAATTGTTTTTCTCAGTTATTTAGGCCCCCTACTGTACGTAATCACATCATATTGTTTCTCCTTTTAATGTGTGTATCTCAAGTAGGAACAGTTTTGTACCACTTGAACGAAAATTACATGTTTTGAAGAAACTAATTCCCTAGGCCATTTAGCATTAGAACATAATACTAGAGCGTAATACTCAGATAGGCCTACCAAGATATTTTTTTGATAAAAAACCAAACATATAAAATTCAATATATTTTTTTGTCAATTGCGCCTACTGCGTCTTTAAATGAAGGTTAACATTACATTGTAGGTTTCAATCAAGCAATTACATATTCCAATCTCCCTTACTGAGTAATAGCGAAAGGGGACAACACAGGAAGCAATGACGAAAGGGGCAGGGGGAGGGGGGGGGGTTGGCAATGTTGTCATCACACCCAGGTGATGATGCTTCATTGAGTTCGACGTTATTTACTAACACAAGATTGTTACTAAGCTGGAACCAGGGGGTCCACGTATTGATCTCATCGAAGTAATTAACTGCACTTGCGCGGTTATTGCAGGCTTGGGTTTTTTACGTTAGCAGGTGGAGGTTGTATTAGTGTGCCCCTGGACCTGACGTCAGCTGATAGGGGCCAAACTTGGAGATAGAGACAGAGACTGTTCAGGCAGAGTGAATTATTCAAATGCCATTTTATGCTACACAGTCTCACTTGGTTTTTCTTACACTTGGTGGTTGTTAGGGAAAACCCGGGGGAGTATACCGCTGTGCCTCATTCGCTCAGTTGGTAGAGCATCTGCCCAGAGTTTCAGGGGTCTTGGGTTCAAATCCTGATGAGAGCCATTTGATTGTTCTCTCATGGTTAATGTCACTTCTATGATGATTAGGCACCATACCAAAATCAAATGGTATTTTTAAAATATTTTTTATATATTATTTGTTGTTACTATAGTAACGCGTAGGGAGAATGCAAAGCAGAAAATGGCCTTTATGAATCACTCTGCCTGAACAGTCTCTGTCCCTATCTCCAAGTTTGGCCCCTATCAGCTGACGTCAGGTCCAGGGGCACACTAATACAACCTCCACCTGCTAACATAAGAAACAAGCCAGGAATAACCGCGTAAGTGCAGTTGATTTCATCAATTAGATCCCCCATTTTACTCTCATCCCATGTTTTAGCAGCTGTATGAATGGTAAATGTCAGATGAAATACAGATAATGTTTCTTGAGCAAGCAGAACCCCATTACTAACCTATGAATCAATTACTCAACCTATAATAGCTCATAGCTGACGTTTCATCTGCTATACCATAAGTGAAACAATTAATTGTTTCTTTGTTATGAAAGTCTACCCTCATTATAAAGAGCACTGTTTATAAAGAAGTTCTGGGTGGATTTTCTTATCTCGAGTAAGGACGAGACTAACCACACGTTTAGTATCTAGGACTAGTCCTAACTCTTTGTGAAATCGACAAAGAATCCATTCTGAAGTTCTGAATATCAATTCTGCTTTGTGTTTCTTTATTTTGCTGTCCTCTTATTACATGTTGATCCTGGCATAAGGCAAGTGTCACGTATTAGGCATGCATGCTTTGTTTTTTTAGAAGACAAGGGCACCAAGGAATTTTCTCCTTGGTAAAGGGCACCCTACATGATGAGGAACGTATAACCTTTTTACTAATGGGCAGAGCATTTCAAGGAAGGGCACCAAGACAATGACAGGGGGGCACTGAGGCAATCGTCTTTGTTGCCTCAGTGTATCATGCCTGACGTATCTTTTCATGAGCCGAGAGGGTTCCTTGTAATGAGGAAAACTTATTGTATGAATATTGTATATATACTGTCAAACATGCACTTAAACATGATTCTGGTACAACGATAACATTGAATGAGTTAATGAGTATGACTTAAACCTTAATTCATAAATACCTCAGTTTCGCTATTCCTATTGGTGGAGAGCGCGTCACGTGGGTGTGTATAAACCTTTGTTGATGACCAGTAAAAAGTGTTGAAAAATGGGCGTGACACGCAAGCTTGCACCTGTTCTTATAAGACAGTTTCTTTATTCCTATTGGTCGAGAGCAACGGCTGAAACAGTTTTGCCACATCACGCGATACGCGCACGGCATTTCCTTTTAAGGAGTTGTTTACCCGAGGGCAGCGGAGGGCTTTACTCCTTCATAGCTGGAGGGGTGTTGTGTTGAAAGAAATTAAATTTAACAATTATGATTTTTGCATTTATTTAACTTTTTGACCAAAAAGTGATGATGTTTTTGACCAAAAAAGGTATTTGTGAAAAGGAATCAAAGTGTGTTGAATCGGTTTCCAACTCACCTGGCTTAAACCCGCCTGGTTCTTTATAATTTACCTCGACTTCAGCTCGGTAAAATTATCAAGAACTAGGCCTCGTTGGGATTAAACCACTAGTTGAAAACCTCTTCACCACACATTGACTCCCTTTAAAGGCACTGGACACTATTGGTAATTGTCAAAGACTAGTTTTCTCACTTGGTGTATCACAAAATAAAATAACAAACCTGTGAAAATTTGAGCTCAATTGGTCAATGAAGTTGCGAGATAATAATGAAAGAAAAATACACCCTTGTCGCATGAAGTCGTGTGCTTTCAAATGCTTGATTTTGAGTTCTCGATTCTAATTCTGAGGTCTCAAAATCAAATTCATGGAAAAATACTTCTTTCTCGAAAACTACGTCACTTCAGAGGGAGCCGTTTCTCACAAAGTTTTATCTTATTAACCTCTCCCCATTACTCGTTACCAAGGTTTCATGCTGAAAATATTTTGAGTAATTACCAATAGTGTCCACTGCCTTTAATTCATGTTGTAGATGTGATGATGATGCTTCTTTATTGAAATGAAAGGGCAAGACAATGACACTGGATGCGTTTTCTCCTTGGTTAGGTGCACCTTTATGACATGAGGAAATTGTAAATTTCTATTGGAACATTTCAAGGGTCTGAAGGTACTGGCAGGAAACTATGTTGCCTCTGTGGAGCATCTGGCCTGTAGTTGACAGACACATTCAGCAGAGAATTTAAAGAATGCTTTAGGAATGATAATAACGGGTAACATACTTCATCTGGTTAATAAATGCATTGAAAAACAAGCACGAGGAAAACATCCTTGGTTTTATGAACATTGTTAGAAGAAAGATATGAAACACCGCGAATGAGGTTGAAACATAACGAGTTTAGTTAAATAGATGAACAAAAAACAATAGATTAATTTCTTTGTGTACAAGTTTGCTATGATTTGTCATTCTCACAAGTGCTTGTGAAATACGGAAAAACACAATTTGCATAGCCTGCAGCCATTAACTCTGGCATTGTCTGGCATTGGCAGCTGCAAGGATAGACAATGTAACCCACAGAGCAGCAGGGAACGATTCCACCCAGCAATTTTGCATAGCAAAATATTTTGACAGTTCACAAATTTTGTGCACAGTAAAATGCTAATATTGAGTAGGAAATATGGCAGTTTCTGAGGAGCAACTGAAACATTTGCACAGCAATTAAGGATAACTTTCTGTATGGCGCCACCACTTTATCACTCATTTTTACAAAAAGGGATATCTCATTGAGGTAAATTAGATATAATATTATTTTATATCGAATGAAAAAGTGGTGGCGCCATACAGAAACTTTTCCGCATTTAATAATAATAATAATAATAATAATAATTTAATGACAAATTATAGTAAATTATCTTGCTCAAGGACACAAGTGTCACGACCGGGGTTCGAACCCACACTCCGATGACTTAGCACCAGAACTTGAATTCGACGCTCTTAACCACTCGGCCGCGACACTCTACATTTTGCTCTGCTATACAAGGGAAATCAATCCCTCAACAGTGATCATATTCCAGGGCATTTACTGGCATGCAAAATGCTACACTGTTCTCATGGGGAATGTGTACATGTTGCGTCATAATTTCAGCTTAGTAAGTTCAAAACTTGTAAAAGTAACAGCTGAACAAGTTTTTCATCTCAAAAGTTAATCAAAATCAGACAGTGTAATTTCCATAAAATATAAAGGATAACTTTCCATATGGCGCCACCACTTTTTCACTCATTTTTACAAAAAGGGATATATCAGTCAGGTAAATTAGATACTATATTATTTTATTTCGAATGAAAAAGTGGTGGCGCCATACGGAAACTTTTCCAATATAAAATTTAGTATTTAATTTAATGTATCCTTTCATTGAGCTGTACAAATCATGGTTGTACCTGCAGGACGTCCAGGTTCTGCGGCTGTTTTGTAATGTGATTTCACATGTTACAACATGGTCTATTTAGGACGCAGTAAGCATTTAAATAAATGTTTCTTTATTGTACTCGGCATTTGTGGTACTTTTGCAATCATGGAGTCACATAAAATACTGTACAAATAAAAAATAAAGTAAAATAATACATAACAAGAACATAAGAAACTAATAAAATTAATCAACAGAAAAAAAACAAAGTATTTAATGAAAAATAACACTAGCACTACAACAAGTGATACATTCAATACATTTCCTAGAGGCCATTCATCTAGAGCAATCAATGTTTTAAAAACAAGGTCTGTAAATTTAAAACATTGATTTTTCTGAATGACCCCTGAAATTAATGTACAAATGTATATAGTGACTATAGTGTACTGTAGTGTGTTAGTGTTAACAGTTCAGTCAAATTGTTTAACATTCACATGCCATGGTCATGGATGGTGCATGGCCAAATGGTGAGATGGTCGTGCGTGATATGTATGAGTCTGCATGACTTCGTTCGTGCAAAAAGAATAACACAGACACAGTTTGAGATGGTTTATTAGACCACCCATGCCTCACACTGTTGTCTGAGTATGGGCCTACGCTAAGGTCTGAACGAGCACTGACAATGACAACCATAGAGAAAAGAAATTTCTAAAACTAACCTTAACCATGAAAAAGCATCCATTTTTCTTTCTATCTAGTCTAGTCTGTGATCCGTGGGGGTAGGTTGATGCACAACTGGCTTGGTTTACACTGTAATTTAAATGAGTAAATGTCTATTTTTAAGCGCGAGGATTGAAGTCAACGCTATGGAATTTTCCAAGAATTTGCAGAAATACACAAAGCCAACAACCAGAGGTTGCACCAAGCATGGAATTCCTCACTCTATTTGTTTTTACCACACACAAAGTGTACACACGTACACACAACCACAGGGAGTAAGCATTGCCATTGCACAACAAGAGCAAAGGCACAGACAAACAAACACAAACCGGTTGCAGACGGTAGACCCATGGAGGTAGAATTACAAACAATTTTCACCTTTCACAAATACGTGCAATTCACAGAAAACATTGCTTACATTTTAATGCAGAGAAAAGAAACAAAGTAGCTAACTCCACAACCACATGAACTTAATTGAGCAGCTTACCTTAATTTTTATGTCTAATTCACACACTACTCTTCCGTGACCGTCGTGTCATCAATGTGGGATGTTTATTTTTAGCTCATATTTCATCGCGGATATAATTGGTCTGGTAACTGCCTAATTGGGTATTGCACATTTTTTGTTCAGATAAAGCATTGAGTCAACGAAGGGAGAACTCCGAGCCAGTCTAACTAAGGTTTCTACTTCCTTCTTCTGCTGAAATAAAGTAGTGCCCTTTTATTGTTCTATGTTTTCAGCAATAAGATCGCATTTCACTTAAAATATAATTTAAAGCATAATGACAAGTACAATTTGTTAATAATTAAGTTCTCCGAAAAGGATATGGCTTGAAATATTACAGAAGTTATTTTAGAGCGCAATGATATGAGTTGATATTAAAAACACACAGTGTCAAAATGGTTTGTCAATCTGAGATTTTTTTGCAGCCTCGCACTGGTCGGGTACCTAACCTCCATTACACAAAGACAACATTAAAACTTGTAAAAAGAGAATTGCAACCAGTTTAAATAATAAACAACATGGCGGCGAGGTAAGGTGTTTGCGTTTTGAAAATCAGTCGCTTCTAATTCAATAGTTTCCGAACAAATGAGGCACCAATCGAGTAGAGACACATCCAAGTGGACACGAGGAAGCCCCGAGATTCGTCGGACAAACTCGAGGGACAGAATGAGCCCTGGAAATGATCGGTATGAAGGTAGGGGAGGTAACAAAGCAGGTCGGTCCCGCAGTTTAGAAAAGGAAGAGCGAGGCGGAGGCAGAGTTGGTCGGGATAGCAAGCGCTCCAGTCGCGGTGACCATGAGCGTGATGGAGGCGGTGGCGGCAGGGAGCCGTACGGTGGTGGGGGCGGCGACCATCGGTACAATACTTATGACAAACATGACAAAGAACCCAAATACTCTAGCTTACGAGTCAGTAATTTCCCATCACATGTTTCTGATATGGCAATCAAAGATGCCCTTTTTCATGAATTCAAAAAATTTGGGGAGGTGAACGTGCGGGTGGCGTACAGTGGGGATGAGAGATTTGCCTTTGTAAATTATCGCTCTTCTGATCTGGCACGGGATGCGAAACAAGCCAAAGGAGACAGGTTAACGCTTTTTGGTAAGCCATTGCGAATTGATAGTGTGTATAAACGGAGGAGTATTTCCCCAGACCAAGGTTTTTCTGGAAGACAAGGCCAGGAGCCCATGGGTGGAAGACGCCAGCAACGTAACATGGGTCGTGATGGTCCTGGAGGAGGCAGGGATAGAGATCAGGGTTATGACAACAGAAGACCGTATGGCGGTAGTGGTGGTGGCGATGGCTACCAATCTAGGGAACGTGACCGTGATCGTGATTTGTTGCTTCTCCCCGAGGATGATCCCAAAGCGACGCGCACTGTTTTTGTAGGAAACTTAGAGGAAGGAATCCAGGATAATGAGCTTAGGAATGCGTTTGAGCGCTATGGCATTGTTGAGGATGTGGATATAAAATATCCACCACGCGGCCAGGGTAATCCATTTGCATTTGTTAGGTTTTTAAATCTAGACATGGCTCACAAAGCTATGGTTTCTATGTCCGGCCAGTACATTGGCAGGAACCAGGCTAAAACAGGTTATGGCAAGCTATCTCCAACAACACGATTGTGGGTGGGAGGTCTAGGGCCTTGGGTTTCTCTCGGCGTTCTTGAACACGAGTTTGATCGCTTTGGAGCGATTCGCAAAATTGATTACATCAAAGGAGACGACTATGCCTACATTCAGTACGAAACCTTGGAAGCAGCTCAAGCCGCAGCATCAAACATGAGAGGGTTTCCTCTGGGAGGACCAAATCGTCGCCTCCGTGTTGATTTTGCAGACCCTGATACTGGAAACCGTCCATATTCCATACATTCACCACCAAGAAAGCCAGTGAGAGATGATGCGATGGGCGGTTACAATAATCGCTATAATAACCAGGAACGTGAATTTCGTCGTGATAACTCACCGCCCCAGCAGTACCGTGATGGAGGACGTAATGATCAGTGGCAAGGACCGGATGGAGGGGGATTCCGTGGCGATTTTAATCGTCGTGGTGGCAGCTGGCAAGGTGACGACAGTCGTGGTGATGCCGATTGGAACCGCAGAAACTCAGATGGAGGAGGGAAGCAGTTTAACAACCCTCGTGGACAGGACAACCGTCGCAAGCGCCAGGCATCCCCTGGTAATGATTTCGTAAGAGACCGTCCATCTGATAGAGGGAGACCGTTTAAAAAGCGCAGATCCCCGGAGGGTGTTGCAGGTGGAGAAAGGAGATTTGATGGAAGTTTTGACTCGCCAGAGAGAGCCGGAATGGGCAATGCAGATGTCCCTGAATTTCATGGTAGGAAACGGTACGCCGATGATGGCGAGAGGCGTGATGGCGACGGATATCGCAATGACAGGAGGACATCTGACCGGGGCTACCAAGTAAAACAGGAAGGAAGGAGGACCGAAAAGTACAACAGCCTGATTGATCTTGTGAAATTTCTGCCGCAAAGCTGGCAGAACTACATTGTGTTGAAAAATAGTGCCTTCTCCACTTGCATGTATTTTATCGGAGGAGATGTGTCTGTTGCCGAGAGTTTGTTGCCAGCGAGCGGCACTGCTGATGAGTCGCCACTTCGGATAACGCAACGCTTACGCCTGGACCAGCCAAAGCTGGATGAAGTGGGCAAGAGGATTTCCGATGCCGGATCTGGAGGTCACTGTTTGTTGCTGGCCCTGCCCGGCCCTGCCCAGGAGAGCACGCCTGCCGGCACTCAGTCGCGTCCCCTGCGCAATCTTGTGACGTATTTGCAACAAAAGCAAGCTGCCGGAATCATCAGTTTGCCTGTGTCGACTGGATCGGAGGACTACGGTGTTCTGCACGCTTTTCCACCTTGTGAGTTCTCGCAGAAACAGCTTCTGCGCTACGTTCCTGGACTAAGTTCCGAAGCTACTAGTGAGGATCACTTGGCTGTAGTTATCGTCCGTGGTGCTGCTTAGTACTACATTATAACCTAATGTCACCCACAAAAAAAAGAGAGAAACAACTGTTGGTGATAGCTTGCTGTAACTTAAATGGGGTCTCCGTTAACTGTAATTTTTATGTGTTTTTAATGTTTTCCTGTTATATTTGCATCATGTAATTTTGTTTTGTGTGTGCAAATTAGTTAAAAGTAGTTGAAATTTTGTCTATACCTTAGCTGTTAAATGCTGATTAATTTTTGATGCGTCACCAATCAAATGATTGAACATCAATTTAATTTTTTTGAATCTTTCAAACTTACTGTATGCACAGTTAGCAATTTTTAGAATTGTGCTGTTATGTGGTAGACTGCAAAGGTACAATATTGTACAATAACTAGATTTAGTACAATTTTGATCATCATTCAGTGTAGGTAGTTTATATTAGTATGTAAAAAGCTGCATATTTTTTAGAAATGTTCATGCTTGAAAGAGAAACAAAAAGAAATACACTAAGAAAACATTTCGTACTTGATGAACAATGCATATTTGTGATATGGAAGTGATTTGGGAATCAAAAAATAAATTATGAACTATAAAATTACCTCAATTTACCTAAATTCAACTTTAAGTTAGGGTCATACACTTTGGTAATAATTCAGGGAAAAAAAGCATACTGTGAAAGGATTTTGCCTAAAGTGCCCCTGTTGGTTAGAAAAAAACAACAAAATTAACAGACTGTCAACAAATTTCAAAAGATCTATAGGAGGTGCCGTTTGGCGATTCAAATTTCCCTGGTGATGGTTTCGGGATGCTCTAGCCAGAGATGCGGTTGGAACTTGCTGTCACCTCACTTAACATGAATGGATTTGACGTCACACGTTCATGATGAAAATACAGTGAAAGTGTTTTGCTGTTATCTAAACAAGTATGCACTAAATTCGGGTGTCTATCATTGGGGTGTTTTTTTTTTCTTTATAGATTTGGCAAAAACTCAGCCTAACATTGAAGAAAAAAAAATGATCCTACCTTTCAAATGTATTTTTACAATTTGCCAAATTATTTTAAAGGGGCACTCATTATTTGGCTTTGGATTCAACAAAGTGAACCAGCACAACAAAATTGGTTGTTAAAAATTCCAAAGAAATTGTAACTGAGTAAAAGTGTGAGTAGATAATTTATATTAAAGCATGACAAAAAGATTCTCGATGGGGGGGGGGGGGGGGTCACTTACATGTAAGTGAAATGGTATTTTGGCAAACTGGAATATTTTACTAACATACTTAAAAAGTCTTTGAAAAATCACCTTGTAAATTCTCATGTAACAGTCTTCTTAATTTGAGCTTAATTTCACGTCAGTCGCACCGCAAAGATGGTGTATGTGGAAAAAAATACAAAACTATTAATCTGCAAGTTGCCACACACTTAAAAAGCAAGACGGCTTTTTCACTTGTATTATAGCACCCAAGGAAGATACTGTAGTACCTTTGTTCGTACCAAGCAAAAATGCTTCACTGATTTCGGTTTGATATATAAAGTTTGACGTGCAGCATCAGTGTTTTCCCTGCCTTTAGACTGAGCGAGGTGGTGACAGCTCATATAGCACCATGCACTATGAGTAAAGTTAAAGCTTTGTACCCGGATCTCAGACAAGCATGTCAAATTCTACTAACACATGGCGCATACATCCAAGTTGTAATGTTTATTAGCGTGAACTGATTATGCTACTGGTGTAGTTTGGCATGCTGACGATGTGGTGATCACTAAGCTTGGGCGATATCACGATATTATCGAATATCGCGATATTAATTTGGAAACGATTTCGATATCGGATGGATTTGGTTTTAATCGAAATACCGATATATCGCGATAATCGCGATAATCGCGATATATCGCAATATCGATTAAATATCGCGATGTATTTGCTAGCTGAGACATCTTGCACCCCATAGGTTTGGAGTAAAACCAGAAGAATAGGTCATTAGAACACCTCTCTTAAGCTATGACTGTCTCTTCTACAACTTTAACTTGGAGTTTGAAGACTGATGATGTCAAATTTCATTAATCGCGATTATATCTATATATTGTCGGCGATATATCGTAAACAAAATAAATCAATATCGCCCAAGCTTAGTGATCACCACCTATTGATCACATACATGTAGGTGGTTGATTGTTTGTCTGAAAACTGGTATTTTTAGCAAAAGTGACAACATTAGAGTGCAGCCTGCAAAGTAACAAGAATGCAGTGCTCTCATAAATGCACCATGATTCAGATTCCATTCTCACATTGACTTTGTGAGTTCTGGAGGTCAAGCAACAATGCCACAAAATGAAGAAATTTTTAAAATCAGTATTCTATGTGGCAAATCTTCAAAGCGAGGTGATGATTTGGCAAAAAATGACAACGGAGAAAAGTGGCCATTGAAAGTTAGCAAGGTGGGCCACCTCATTTATTTCATAGGCAGGGGAGACACTGTTTTGCATCTTGGCAAGTTGGTGTCCACAGTATGTTCTTTGCCTTACAAATACATGATTAAGTAAAAATTTAAGTTTAGAGTTCATTTTGAATGATTAGGCTTAAGTCAAACCCCACCAGCCCAAAAACTTAAAGTAGATGTTTATTTAGTTATTTTTTTATTCAGTCATACTGTATATTTAATTGACCTCAACATTCTTGCGAGTCAGTGATTAAAAAAACAAAAAAACATTTCAACCCAAAAGCCTAAACACAAGGCCAGGAATTTCATCTTTGAGAGGGCAAGGCCTTTTTCATTTTAAAACAAAAGTTGTTGCCAAATTACAGCAGTTGTATCAATCACTGATTTCTTAGCACATTTCTAAGCTCAATTTGTCATGTACAGTATGTGCTTTGTGCGTGTGAATGTTGACATGTACTCAGTAACCATGGTAACATAGAAACTCTGTATAATTTGTTAAAACGGTTTGTGTACAAAGTATTTTTTACTGTTTATTGCAACATTTAGCCTCAACTCCTTGCTCTCCTGGATTCCTATTTGTGTGGAGATCAAAATTGAAACACATCTGTCTGTGTGATCGCATCAGATTTGCGACGACTATTGCAGCTGGCGTGTCTTAAGTGATCTCATAACCCCATCTCTGCCTCCGTGTTTGTGCTTAATCTGAAGAGTTCTTCTTTGAGATACGACTTTGAAAGAGTTGATTCTTTGCCCCATTGGAAAACAACAGAACTCCAAAGTTCTCCACCACCCATCAATATGTACGTGCCGTGTTGTAATAAAAAGCAGAAACTGCAGAGAATACTTGCAAGTATTTTTAACTCTGACATCCGATCATCTTGTGAAAAAAGTGCCTTCATTGCTGGGCGGGAAACAAAAAGTTTGCTGAGAACTTCTTGTGTACATGCCATGTACGTGTAAATATATGCCCTTTGTTTACTGTACGCACAACACGTCCACCCAGGGGATCTTATTGTAATCTTTACGCACCAATGGCTTGCCAACAAAGAAAACGCGATGAGAACATGCAGTTGTCATCATTGTCTCAAATTGTGGAATGACGTTTAGGTTTGTGGTGTGAGGATACATGTACCTATGATTGGAATCAGCACAGCCAGTCAGTTTGCTTTATGGCGGTATGTTTTGAATACCACCCAATAAAAGGATGAATCCATCGTTACGTGCAAGCTTGTCTATGAGAAATGTGGTGTGATTAAAAAGCCACTCTCATAAAAAGGAGCACCATTTTAAATCCGCTTGTGATCGCAATCTCTCAATACCTGTATTACGCCACCCCCTTATGCTACCCACCTCTACCCCGTCCCAACCCTACCATGTGAATCAAGAGAAATGCTGCAAAAGTCATGGATGGTGAAAGAGAAATGTCTGAAAAATTTAAGACGGTTAATCTTAGACTTGGGTCCTTTAGTAGCAATCAACACGAGACCCATTGCTACTGTACTGTCAGATTTTGCCGATTTAAGTTGGCGCTGTTTAATCGTCATCGGTGCAATGTTAATTTGCCACTCTGAGAGTACCTCATCTGGAAAGATATTTCTTTGATATGAGTACCTTCATCCTGCCATCTTAAACCAATACATGAACTGTGACCAACCGTTAGTCAAAGAAAGGAAATTGTAAAATTACAACATGCATTAAGTTTTGGTAGAATTGTTGATTTTCGTCAATTATGTGATAAGTAAAGGAGTGGAAAAAGATGAGAAGCCAAAACCCAGTGGAAAATTCTGTTGTGGAGTTGAAATGGTACAGGCCTTTGCAAAAGCTTGTACATGTACACTCTGGACATTTGTTGCATTCAACCAGTGTTGCTGTCTGTTGGAGTTGGTGTCAAACATTGTTTCATGTATGAGCGAACTGTATGTTTTGTGGTGTGAGTGAAATGACGCCCGAGGACCACCTAGGGTGAAGTAAAGATTGCGGTTCAACACTGCAATGTTCTGCCACTTCGAGAATGTGCATATATAAAGAGCTGAGCCACTTTGATGTGACGTCTTCCTCCCCAAGGAAGGATGCATAATTTGTGTGGCCATTGATAATTGTCATTGTCATTGTCATCAAGGAGACCGACCAACTGTGCAATGGTCTGCCGCTTTGAGAGTCGAGAGTGCCCCATCTAGAAAAGCAGAGTCACTTTCATGTGATTGAACTCCCACCCACCCAAATGGAGGATGCAGAATTTGTATGGCCATCAACAATTGTCATCGTCATTGTCATCAAGTGGGACCGACGCTGCAGCTGTGCAATGTGGCCATTGAAATAGTCATCAGACCGATTGTCATGGTCGCTGCATCAAATTGACCAACACAGCAATTTTTGTTCTGCCTCTTCAACACATCATTATAATGAACTGAATTGGTGTAAAAATGTGTCATCGTCATTATCAGTTATCATAATCAGCGCGACCGAAACGTCAAACCTGCTCTCGCTAATTACTCCCCTATTAGTTACCTCATCGGAAAACGCAATTAAAAAATGAAGTTTGAGCTTAAGTTTGAATCCATTGCTCAAACAGTGAACTCGAAAGTTCAACGCACCTTCTTCATATTTATCCGTCGTCAAGTCATCTTAAATGTAAATGTAAACACCTGCCCGTTTGAACTGCTGAAGTTCTCTCCAGTGCTCAATCAGTTTGGATGTGCTGCTTCTTTGTGATTCCATCAGTCACCATGGCAACCAGTGTGATGCATCAACGAGGTGCTCCAGTGTGGAATCAGACGGGAGTTTGTGATTTTTTGTGAGGTAAGGGCAAATGAGCCAATTACAAGCATTTTGTGTCCACCATTTTAAATGCCGCCATGTTGTGACCAGAGAGAGCAAGTGCGGCAGACCAAATTGTTTTATTTTGTATATATTTATGTTTAAAAAAGAAAAAGAAATTTTAAGTGAATACTGAAATAATTGTACTACTACGGAGGAGAACGACCAGGATATATCTGAAATTCCGAACCAAAAAACAAACAAATACTATTGTGTGTGTGTGATGTACATTTTTGTATTGGTACATGTTAACAATGATAGCCTTGAGCAGCATGCTGTGTTCTTCATTCTACGACCAAGAATTGTTTTTTATAAATATTGCAGCTGGATGTACAAATTAGAACTGAGACAAATATATTTTTATACCTTGATCAACAAAAGTGCAGTTAAATTTGTTTGAGAGATTTTATGCATTTGTGAGAAATATTATCTGATGGAAGTTTGCGCTTCTGAGCTTGTTTATCTGTGGAGACGATGTTAGTTCAGCACTTTTTGATTGCACCGTGCTTGGTGATAAACAACCTTTGTGACCTTCACCTTATTTTCTGTGAAATAATTTCTGCCGAACACAATATTTTTGTGAAGAATTTCCAAGAATGATTTTTTCCCTCAAGTGTGGAAGAGACCAGACAGAATCTGAAATAATTTTAATGAAAAAAAAAAAATGTGCAATGATTTCGGGCAATACTGATTTTAAAGAAAAATGTTATGTCACAATGACAGTGTGACGACACAGCTCATTGATTTGGAGAGATCGTCTTACTGTATTTTGTGTACTCATGTGGAAAGCGACCAATTCTGCAGGGCCTCATGATTGTGTGCCTATTATGTTTTAATCTGATAACCCAGGAATCGCCCCCACCCTGTTGTGTTGTGATGAAATCTTAAAGGAGGCGTCGCAAGAATCTCAATGGATTGCCGGGGAAAAGCCAAGACAGTCCAGTCTGTGGAGCAACTTGTGTGTGACCGTGCTCTTCTTATTTGTGTTGAAATGCATGAATGGATTGAACAGTTTGCAACAAAAGCAATCAAACATTTGTGATTTCATGGAGAAAAAGTGTATTCTGTGGAGTGACCTTCATCGTGTGCCCATGACCTTCGACCTCCCAAGCAGGAAGTAACGTCTCTAGTTTGTCCAATTGGAGCATCCCTTCAGCGGATCATCGTGTGGTGTATTATTTTATGGTGCATCCTGTGTCAATGAACCATGTATATTGAAAGCTTTACCAGTTTACTGATGATCAGGAACTCAAATCTCTTCAAAATGCCATATTTTTTACAAAAAAAAATCTTTGTGTGTTCTTTCTTTTAAAATGGACACAAATGACATTTTAGGGTATTGTTTGTTTTTTGCCTTTACATGGATGTGTAGATGTATTAGGCACTGTATACTCTGTATTTTCCTAAGTTGCCTGGACACAAAAACACTTGGTAGCCTATTGGTTAGGATTCAAACTCACAACCTTTTCCATGCTAGAGCAGACGTTGTACATCTGTTGTCAGTTATCACTTGCTAGGCCTACCACTAGCCCACCAAGTTTTTAAAGCTACATGTAAGTACTGAGTATACAGTGCTTGAAATCAGGACTCAAATTTTGAGGGAAATTCCACAAGGGCTTCGTGCTCAAAATGTTTACTGGACATGAACTGCTTTCGCAAGACCAGAATACAGTGTACAAAATTTCATCCGGTTTACTTGAACAAGTACATAGACATGAGTAAGAGAGAAACTCATCTCATTTGCTTGTATGTGTTAAGCATACTTTGTAGAATGGAATTGAACTGTATTTTATCAGACTCAAAGCCATTATTTGAACACAATAATCCACGGATTCTAAAAGTGTTACTGTTCAATTTTTAAAAAACACAAGACCACCGGACTTGTCTTGTCATGAGTTTACTGGCCTGACGACACTAACACTGCTGGCCTTGAGCTGTGGTCCTGTGTAAAATGCAAGTCCTGATTTGTACACACTGGTGTTAAGGCCCGGTCACACAGGCCCTGATAACGAAAACGAAAACGAGAACGATAAAAATGCACGCTCGTGTTTGGTTGAATTGCTCCACGCAGAATACGCCCACACTCATTCAACCACTCGAGGGCGTGCATTTTTATCGTTATCGTTTTTGTTCTCGTTATCAGGGCGGGGCCCAAAAGTATTATTCTTTATCACTGTTGCAAAATTAACATCTATTATAAAGACATTGTTGGCCTTGAACTAAGCTACAGCAATGTTTTCTAGTAGGGTCAACTGTCCGACCACCGGCACCCCAGACATTTTCCAATTACAATCAAATTGGTAAATTGATGTTGAAGTACAAGGCCTCCAATAATGCTAATTTGAATTACATGTCACATGTATTTGCCAGCCATGGTCTTTGTAATACACTCTGCATTGTTAAAAACAGAGATGCTGAAAGCGTGCAAAGTTACAGAAAATTTCCGAGACCAAGTCCTGGCTAGCACATTGACATAACATTGACATAAAAACTGTAACAATATTTATCTTCAAGTAAGCGCTAATCCTCCAATCAGATTTGCAGAATGGAGTGGTGATAAAAACCTATATTGCACGGCTAATATCACTACCTGCGTCTTGTGTTCCTTGTCACGCGCCAAGTTTGCTTGAAGATAAATACGTTATCACACACGCGCTCGTGGAAATACGGAAAATATAGCGCGTCTACATCCCATCCTATCCAACTCGGCCTTCGGCCTCGTTGGATATGGGACGCAGAAGCGCTATATTTTTCGGTATTCCACTCGCGCTTGTGTGATTACTTATAACACCTTAATATGAGCCATCTTGAACTTTTCTTTTTTAAATCGGTACAAAAACAAAAATCAGCCAGAAAGAGAAAATAGTCTGGTGCCATTTTGTTTTTGGTGAGGGTAGCCATTATGATTAAAGGAAAACTGCTCAACAAGATGGCTGCTATTTGTGATGAAGGTTAATACTAATAGGTCTCTTTACGTCATGCTTAAGTTTGATAGGCTCTGCTTCATTACTGTGTGCACATCCAAACCATGGAAATTTCCAATAGGGTAAGGCTGACCACGGCTTACAATGTATGGCATACATGTCATGCATGTATTTCTTAAACTACTTTCTAATTTATGTGGCAGCATTGTGTTTGAATTTGATGTGCTCAGTACCTGCATCCAAACCAATGGAAATTTCTATCATGAGGCAAGGTTGACCAGTTTTCTCATAGTCAAGTGGGCCTAATTTCATCAAGCTGTTTTAAAAGCAGAAAATACTACTATGTACTTGAACAAATTTCCTTGCTCAGCAAAGTTGAGCCGGGCACCAGCCATAACAATACAAATTTAATGAAATTTTGGCCGGTAACCTGTTTCTGCTAAGCAATACTCTTTTGTGCTAAGCAAGTTTTTGTGCTTACAGGCCTTATGAAAATGGGCCCTGGTCTGGTCTCAATTTGTTGTTCGGAATATTGTTTTTTCTGGTATAAACATAGCCAATGAGTGGTTGCTAAAGTGATCAATATGCATTGAATAGACCCTGTGCAAATGACGTCAGAAGCTTAAACACCTCCTCCCATACTGAGGTCAAAGGAAGACTTATTCAAATTGGCTAAGAGTTGTGGGTGGCGCATACACAAACGTACACATTCCGTTGTTTAACCTCAGTGATGGCGGCCTCTGCAGGGGGTCTATTCTAAACACTACAATTTGAATGGTGTTAGCCATTGAAACTTGGGTGGATTTATGGAGGGTGAATGGTTGTTTAGGACTGAGCTAGACAGTGAAGAGGAGTGGGGCTATGTGACATGTGTCCTTGTTTTGAATTGGGTGAGGAAAAACAATATTTTGTTTCATTTAAGTTTAAAAGTACAGTCAACTCTCGTTAAAACAAGGTTACTTGCCAAATTACCTTTTCATAACAGGATTGGGTTATAATAGAACAGCAAAACAAAGAAACTCATAGCATTGATGAGACGTGGGACTTCAGAATGTTTTCTTTATAAACAAAACCTCTTTATATAACAGTGTTCATGTAACAATGGTTGACTGTTAACTATTCAATCATGTGCAATTCAGATGCCCTACATTATTGTATGTTTTTCAACTGCCACCATGTTAGTACCCCCTTCTTTCCATCTTTTAGGAAGGTCATTTAAGAAGGGTTGGGTGGAGGAGGGGGAGCTTGTCAAGTTATTCCCCATTAGGAAATCAACAAAGTGGATAAAACAAGACTGCAAACATTTTTGGTTTGACATTTTCTCTACTTTTCACCCAGCCCTTTCAGCGGCTATCTTTTTCAGTGCACACATTCTTCTGTGACTGAGCCTGAAGACATAATGAGTGCGTTTTGGCGACCCCAACCAGACCCCATCGATTGAGCGTGGTGACGATGCTGTTCAGACCAACCGGTAACCGACGTGTTGACTCGGCTGTGCTTTGGTTGGGGTTGCCAAAAAGCAGTAAACAATGCAACTCGCCTTATACAAAGTGCGAACCCCAATTTATTTTGGATTAAGTTAGTATCATGTCAGTTTATGTCAATTATGCTGGACAAAGTCCATGGGGCAGTGTTTACTTTGAACTGTTTACTTTATTCCATTTACCCTGTTAATGCTTTTTCTGCCTTAATTTTCTTTTAAAATCACAAATTCCTCAGAAACAAACAATTGTTTGGAATACTCAATTTGACTGTCTGGGTGGTTTTGATTTAGTTGAGCAGTATCTAATATTTACCAAGTCATGCAAGATTGTTCCCCAAAATCCCCCTTTCAGATTTGTTCTAAAATCCTCAGTGAGAATATGTGAAAAGTCATGGGATTATAATTTTGGATTATCATTTTGGATTGTCATGTTTGTCAGTTTTGCAATTGGTGTTTATTGACATTTTGGGGAAAGTGAAAATTTATATGTATACAAATGCAATGTCTAGAACTACAACCATGTGAATACCGTGTTTGATCCATGTTTGTGTAGGCCCTCTACATGTATGTTTTATGTTAGTGTATAGACGATGTGACCTATGTTAACATTCAAACCGCCCTCTGTTGACAAAACACTGTACACGTCATGTTTCGCCGGGCAAAAAGATGCGTAGTCATGGTAAGATTGCATACACTTTCTAGCTTGCTGCCAAAACACAAAAGTTTTGCCCGGCGGTATGCACGCGAATCATGTTATGTTTTTCGAGTGACGTCAGAGGTCACATCGTCTATAGAGAAAGGATATAGATATTGTACTTACATGTACATGGTAGGCGTAGTGCAAACTTTAGACCTGGAACGAGACTCGTCTCTGTTGAAATGGAGGAGTCCAACCTGGACTATGCAAACTTTCAATAGCAGATGGACCAATGGGAAAAGCTGCAATTTGCCAATCTGCCAAAATACAATGTAGCTTGCACAGAGTACCAATGTACCCATCGTTTTTCAGTTTCAATTTCTTATGGTGCATTTTGGACATAACAGCCTTTGCTTTTTTTTTCTTAAACAATGCTGTGATGTGTGGTTGGTGTGTACGGTGCATCGTGATTACTACATGTACATGTATTTGTGAGTGTACGCACATATTAACATCTTGTCTTGAAATAATGTGTATAGAAGTAAAATAACAAGCAAATCTGAAGAGTTGTATTTCAAATCGAGTGATTTTTTATATCTTGGCGTGTTTAAAGGCAGTGGACACTATTGGTTATTACTCAAAATAATTATTAGCATAAAACCTTACTTGGAAACAAAGCAATTGGAGTTTCATTTATTATGGTTTTTACCCATACACCTATGTATGTAAGCACTGTATACTCGGTACAATGGAAAATTGATGGTTTAAAACATTGTGAGAAACCACTCCCTCTGAAGTGACGTAGTTGTCGAGAAAGAAGTAATCTTCCATGAATTTGATACTCAGAATTAGATTTTGAGGTCTAGAAATCAAGCATCTGAAAGCACACAACTTTGTGTGATAAGGGTGGTTTTTTTTTTCATCGTTATCTTTTAACTTGGACGACCAATTGAGCTAAAATTTTCACAGGTTTGTTATTTTATGCATATGTTGAGATACACCAAGTGAGAAGACTTCTTAGACAATTACCAAAAGTGTCCAATGTCTTTAAAAGTATTTTACTGACAGGCATGATACCCATTTTCATTTTACAGAGCGTTGTAAGCACATATTTATGTGGTGAACATTAGAGTGAAATCGCCTCTCTTAGTATTCATGCATTACATGTATGTCACCATTCTAACTCATCAGCGCACATCACGCCACCATCAGTACCAGCCACTCAATCCTATTTTTAATAATGGCTGCGCCTCGTTTTGGGTTGGAAAGGTGACGTCGGCATGAATATTAGGAGAGGAGTATTGGGGCCTGCAGTGGAAAACAAAAAACAGAAATCTTCTGTATGGCTTTTATGGAGTGTATGGATGCCAACAGCATGGGATCTTGGCTGTTAGCCCCCTCCTTTTTACCTGCAGAGTCGAGATCTTACATCAAGCAAATTGTGATTGATGGTTGCCAAAATTTATCATCTAGGAGTTCTGCTTCACTATTTAAAAACCTTAAGTCCGCAAGTAGCGAATGGTTTGGATTGAAGACAGAACATTTTCAAATACCAAAACTAGCTACAGGCACACACTGTAGAGAAAGTTGAAAAACTACATCATTGGATGTCAATAGTAAACGGATTTGAAAAGCATGGAGTTTCAGGAATTAACTTAAAAAAATCACTTCACAAACAAGCCCGGAATTTCAACTTGGAGAGTGCATAGCCATTTTCATTTTGCAAAGGGCACTTCCATTATGTCGGACCTCCTTACTTGAAATGTGGTGTCATTAGATGGTTATGGAAAGAAGTTTAACAGTTTTAAAGTAAAATTGCATTTAAAGGGAAGGTACACATTTGGTCATTGTCAAAGACCAGTCTTCTCACTTGGTGTATCTCCACATATGCATAAATAACAAACCTGTGAACATTTGAGCTCAATCGGTTGTAGAAGTTGCGAGATAATAATGAAAGAAAAAAACACCCTTGTCACATGAAGTTGTGTGCTTTCCGATGCTCGTCTCAAAATCAAATTCGTGGAAAATTACTTCTTTCTCGAAAACTACTTCACTTCAGAGGGAGCCGTTTCTCACAATGTTTTACACTATCAACCTCTCCCCATTACTGGTAATAAAGAAAGGTTTTGTGATGATACTTATTTTGAGTAATTACCAATAGTGTCCACTGCCTTTAACACTGGCTTGTTTTAATGCGAGGTTAGAGACTTAAAAAAAATACCCCCTTATTTTCATAAGGACTCTCTCTTGGAAAATTAGTGGATAAAAAACTAAATCTGACCTTTGAACTGTTCTCTTAAGTCAGGGAAATTACTGCAGTGGCTGATGTAACGTGAGTCACTGTGGAAAATGCCCTGAAATAATTACACAACTGCGGCATGACTTTTCAGACGACAAATTCACAAACATCAAATCTTCAAATCTGTACAGTTTATTCTTGGCTTTCGATGACCATGGAATAATATATTTTGTAAGAGCAGCGGCTTCATTTGATCCTTCTACATCTTCAGCATTTAATATTTTATTTTATTTTAAGTCAAAACTTGATTGCAATCATTTTTAAGACAATACAGTTGATCATTTGACTACAATGAAAGGTTTTTATATTAAAAAAGAGGCTCTATAAAAAAAAATAAGTCAAGATATATATTGGCAATCCCTTATCAAAATATATTATCAGTTATTGAAATAAACTAAATGATAATAGTATAGATAAAGGATAAAATACATTTACAACTACAAAATGGATATGTTCTTATACAATATTAGCCAATAACTTCATTTCATAAATTTATGTGTGGTTAGATTTCTCTCCAATGTTGAGGATAAACTGTAAGTACAGCGTGTCAATTGCAGTTTACTTTTAAATAAGTTCATCATGCCTAAAAAAAAATACCTCAAAATTGAAATATCTCTAGAACGAGAATCTGGTGTCTAGTCTACACCTGCACTGAAATTTACAAGCTCAATGTTGTACATCCTATATAAAAAATATTTTTAAAAGGTATGAGAGATATAGAGTTATCACAAGACAAGATCTTGTATATAATGGTGGAAAAAATACCCTGTTATGTAACAAATTGGTCTGAAACTTTTTCTTTTTCTTTCACAATTCTTTTTACTTTAAACTTTCCATTCTCTGGCATTAGTGGGAATTTATTTTTTATTTCCATAAACTTCAGAATACTATCGCTTTTGCATCATTGTTTTAGAAAAAAAGAAGCATTTTTATATTTGACCCTTGTTTTGTTCTTTTGTGGAATTGTCTTTTTTTATCAAAAATAAAAAAATCCCGGTTCCAACCTCAATATGCAAAAATTGAATTAATCAGGCGGAAAAAAAACCAGGGCACGATTATTACATAACGAATATCATTCATCGGTCATCAGGGAAAATCCCCTTTTTTTTTACCCCCCCCCCCCCAAAAAAAAAAAATGCCACAGATTGCAGAATGCATGTGTATGCAGAAACGTAGTTTTTGAGAAATAGGTAATTTCTCACTAAAATAATAAAAGACTTCTAGCTAGTAGTCTTTTATTTCTATCGGAAAGCAAATTCATTAAACAAGGGTGTTTTTATCTTTCATCATTTTCTCGCAACTTCGATGACCAATTGGACCCAAATTTTCACAGGCTTGTTATTGTATGCTTATGATGGGAGACATCAAGTGAGAACACTGGTCTGTGACAATTACCAAGCGTGTACAGTGCTTTTAACACATCTGTTGCAAATAAAACAGATACATTAATACATATACATGTACAATGTGAAGGACAAAACAGTTATCCATTCCAGTTTGTTATTTTAAAAAAGAGCCCAATTTGCTCTTATCACACATGCTTTCTGAGTATATCTTCACAATACAAACAACAGATTAGTGGATGACTTTGCTGCAAAATTTGTATCAAATCTATATACAAACACATCAAACGGTATTTTCAAAACACCTTGCAAAGTTTATCAGCAAGGAGTAGCGTGTCACCTACCATCAGAGAGAACTAACAGAAGTGCAAGGAAAGTTAAGACCTAATGACCTCCGGGTCAAGGGTCACAAAGGTGATGACCAAGCTATTACCCTGAGAACGTTTCCCCTGAATGAGTTTGAAGGTGATCAGCCAATGTCAAAAAAACTTTGTTGGCAGATGTAACAAAGCTGGTCATATACCCTCCTTTTTTTAAAAGGCACTGATTCCAATTATTAGCTTTAAAAATAATATGTTTTTGAGGTCTTGTGGTTTGATTGTTGATTTAGGTTTTTTGGTTTTTTTTTTTTATTATTGCTAAACTAGTATCTGCATGCAACAAAATACATGTAGCAGGAAACCAGTCACAAATAGGTACACACGAATTGGAAGTTTGGCTGTAAACCTATTTCTAGTGTTTGTTTGCTTTAAGCAGGTTTTGTCTTCCACCTTGTGCAGGCATCAACGGTTATTATAGATTGCATTCCTTTTTAACTTCAAAGGGTCTTTTCAATCTTTGGCTACAACTTAAATTTATGATTTATGACTCATTTTTTAAAATTTACTTTTTAAAGTCCCTGTTCAGGCTTATTACTATCAGCAATCTTGAAACTGTTTTCTTTTGAACCCTGAGCTCGACTTCACAAAGAGCTAAGACTAAGACCGATCTTTAATGATGTACATCAATCTCAATTGCCAAGCAAAGTGTGATGTCACAATACAAATCACTGCATATTGGCCCCTTGCAGAAAGGCTGCATCATGTACAATTCACACTTCAACTTCCAAAATGGCCCAACCTACATGTAGATTATTGTAATGATGTTGTGTCAGGGTGAATTGCATCAATATGGTAATAGGTACAACTCATCTGAACATTAAAGGAACACGTTGCCTTGGATCGGTCGAGTTGGTCTTTGAAAAGCGTTCTGTAGCCGTTTTTTTATGAAATGCATATGGGTAGAAAGATGTTGAAAAGTAGAATACAATGATCCACACAAATATGCCTTGAAATTGCGTGCTTTTCCTTTTACCTCGTCGACAAACACGGTCAGCCATTTATGGGAGTCAAATTTTTGACTCCCATAAATGGCCGACCGTGTTAGTTCGCGACGTAAAAGGAAAACCGTGCATATGCATTTCATAACAAACGGTTTCAAACGCTTTTTATAGACCAACTCGTCCGATCCAAGGCAACGTGTTCCTTTAATCCTAGTGTCTTGTGAACTTGGGTATTAAGAACTGCTCCTCGTAATGGTGAGGTTTGCAGAATCCCTAAAGTCATGTCACCAGATGAACTTGAGCCTTGAACTTGATGATTGTCTTCTATAAAATGAGGCCACTAGTAGAAGAGCCGGTTCCATACCCGGTGGAAAGTACAACACACCAGCATAGTGTAGAGCTTAATCATATTACATGATAGGAATACTGCATTAATAAAACCCTCTGAAGTAATCTTGATCACGATAAAGGAATCTTTCTAGACTGCTGGGCAAAATTTTATGGAGCTACTTTATGCAGAAAATACGGCTATCGTTTTACTGTTCAGCAAAAAAAAAAAACAGGATACTATTGAGTAATAGGGTGTTTTGACTGGGGATCTTATTCTGCTAAGCATAATTTATTTGTGCTTAGCTACTTGTTATCTATATAGAGCAGTCAGCTTGTGCATTCACCATGGATTTGCATTGTTACGACTTTCATTTTCATGCAGTAAGCACCGAAAGGTTAGTATGCCTTTTCGTGTGCTTACGGTTAGAAACGCTGTGAAATGGAAACTTGTACAGTAAGTTCAAAATCAGCCTACTAGCAGCTCTATGAAATTGGGCCCCTTTCAGAAACTAAGATTTTTTTTTATGCTAATTATCTATCAGAGTCATAATATGGTCAAGATATTCTTTCATTTTTACAAAAGGCTACATTGAAAAAGGTACACAAAAACAGAAAGGGAACAAACGAAAATGAAAAAAACACTAGATAAAATATAGTAAGTAATTGCAATCTTGTTCTACATTTCATTTTTCCGACTAACCATTCAGTAAAATTCATAAATTCTATCAATTCGTCACCTCTATCCTCTAAGTAAATTAAAGATGTCATGAAATTACAAAAACTGACGACAATCGTCAATATTCATGTCTATCACACCGTCTGCGTATAAGCTGTAACATCGTTACAAACAGCTCCCCTTCCTTTAAATGCACTACAAAAAGTCAACGGTATAAAATTAGCTACTTATATCACTGGTCCTTTTATATAAAACAAATTTCATTGCGTCATGATTAGCTACGACTCTACAAAAATATCAAACAAAGTCTCAGAAATTCATGGGACAACAATGGGAGCCGTTTTGGGGACACTAGGTGGCAGCAGACTAACCAGGTAGATCAATTGTTATTGGTAATGAGAGCATACTCAGAATGAACTTAACGATGGAAATTTACCTGGTAAGTCTGGTAGTGCTCAAAAGTCTCCCATTGGGAACAGCAAAACCACCCTCACAATGTTCTGTTATCAGCTCCGATATTAAGAACACAAAACTAAGAAAAAATTAAATAGGGGTTTGCTGTTGTTGTCGTTTTTTTGGAAGACCTAAACCAAACATGTTTTAAAACTTTAATTTATTCATGGCCGATGAGCTGAATAAACATCTTTCACTGTACATGCAACAGTATAGAGGAATGTCAAGCTTTATAAATCTGAATAAACAAAATAGTCCAAAAGAGATCTACCAAAATGTCTGTTTACATTTTACAAATATTATATACATTTTTATATACATTATTATGTTAACCTCTATTTTGATTGTATAGCTTCAACAAATATACAGCAATGATAGTTTCATAGTTCTCCTTCTTAAAGGCAAACTTAAGAAAGCTTTTTACAATTTAAGTCGTGTAAGTAGATGCTTGACTAGGTTCATAAACTTTAGCAGCGTCTTGTATTGGCCACATGCATTCATCATGTCAGCCAAATCCACACAGTAATTTACGGGCAGACAGTAATTTTGAGTGTTATGAGGGTGCATTTTTGGAAGGCGGTTGCACAGGTGTTGCTCGAACCAGCCAAATACTCCTGCTAAAATCCAACTAAGTGTGCCTTTTGGGTTCATGATCACCAAGGTAATCAGTGAATGTCTACAGATTTACATTAAACTTACAGTTATGAAAGTTGATCATTATCTTCAAATGGTTTAAGTTTAATGTAAACCTGTGGACATTGTGTTTTGTGTTACAAAAAGTACCCAAATCCTTTATGAAACTTTTTCCCCATTGAATGGCTTCATTTCATGTACATGTACAAGTACACTATCTCTACTAAGAGAAACTGCTGTACCTACTCACAAAAACATGGGGAAAAAACAGGCTTGAGGATTACTAAGCCGATCAGGGCCCAATTTCATGGCTCTGCTTACCGCCAAATTCTGCGCTTACGATCATGATATCCCGCTTACATGCAAGCGCTGAATTTCTGCGCTAGCCTTGTAAGCGTAGAATGCCTAATAAAGTAGAGTACGTAAGCGCCGATTCTGTGCTAACGGTAAGCAGAGCCATGAAATTGGGACCAGCTTACCACAGAATACTGTGCTTATACCGCCCTCTACAAACACATGATGCTATGGGCCACAAGCACAGAATTCTGCAGTAAGAAAGCCATGATGGTGAGCCCAGTTTATTCCCCCTTACCTTTTTTTTTGGACGAGTGTCGTAGAAAACTGTAAAAACGCTATGCAACATTTAGTGTGTTTGGAAGTTTCATCTTTACTTTTTGCAAAAAACAATTTCATGCCTAATAGTTTTGCAGGAGCATTTGTCTCTGAGCTAAGAATGAAGAAAGAAGGAGGGTGAAGATGATGCTGGGAATGAAGATGAAGAAGGAATGCAATACATCATGTAAGATGCAATGAAACAAAGTGGTGTGGGAAGGAGGATGGCTGGTTCATATTTATATACACACATGTAGAATAAAGAGCCTGTCTAACAGCTTTATTCCTTGTACTACATCTCTTTGGAACTCATTGCCCAGTGCATGTTACCCTTCACCTATAATCTAGATTATTTTTTAGAGGAATATAAATTCCTTGAATCAGCTCCCCTTATATGAGTTATTTTCTTCATGGAGCCTCTTACAAAGGGTGGCTTTTAGCCTTATTTATTTGAGGTGATTTTGCATGACAAAACAAATCATTTAAAAATGATCTGGTCAAATTCTTGAACATTTCAATAAACCAGAATGATGGACTTTGTGCTTGGCATTATTGTTCCTTAGGGGAAGTCACATGAGGCAATCTACAGGCAGCCAGTTCCAGGCAATATCCAGGAGAGAGTCAATTCACACTTGATTGTTAATATACTATTCTTTGAATAGCGTAAGAAATTGGTTGCCTGTAAAAATTGCCTCATTCGACACAGCCTTTATAATGCTCATTATTTCTCATTTATAAACCAGCCTAAAAAGCACTGGATACTCTGGTAATTACTCACAATAATTGTTAGCATAAAAACATACTTGGTAACGAGCCATGGAGAGCTGTTGATACATGTAGTATAAAACATTGTGAGAAACGGCTCCCTCTGAAGTAACATAGTTTTTGAGAAAGAAGTAATTTCTCCCTCAGATAATAATAAAAGACCTCAGCTGAAGCCTTTTATTATGCATCTGAAAGCACACAAAATCGTGCAACAAGGTTTTGTTTTTCTTTCTTTCATTATTCTCTTGTAACTTCGATGATCAATTTAGCCCAAATGTTCACAGACTTGTTATTCTATGCATACGTTCGGATACACCAAGTGAGAATACTGGTCTTTGACAATTACCAAACATGTCCAGTGCCTTTAAGATTGAAAAAGAGAAGCATCTTGAGGTAAGAGGCATGGATGTAGTGGATGCAATGGGAGGGCTTCAATGCTATGAATACAAGTCCTTTTTTTACATGCAAGAAAACATCGTTCAACCCTCTGAATGCATTTAATGACCAACCATTAGAACTCCATCAGCAATATTGAAAAATGGTGGACAAGTACTGCACTGTTTGGTTTGGCTGGATATGATGAGATTTATCAAAACCTAATAGTGTTATACATGTTGTATTCAGGCATGCCACTGTAACTTCACTAAAAAAGATCAATGATTGTGTATAGTATTTTTTCAATTTTGAATGGTAAAACTGAGATTCAAAAGAGGAAATCAGCTGATCCAAGGAAAAGTTGCATGCCTGCTGCAGTAGGAGGGTTGGCTGTGTAGATGCATTCACCACATGGTATCATATTTTGGGTTAGCACAGTGTTTCTTTACTATTGTGTATAAAATTGAATGGTCATTTAGTAGGAGGGTTGACTGCGTAATGTGTTTATCACATGATATCATACTTTGGGTTGGCATACATGTAGTGCATATATTCCTTATATACCCACAGTGGATAATATTGAATGGTTAGTTAGTAGGAGGGTTGACTGTGTAATGTGTAGATGCGTTCATCACATGATATTATACTTTGGGTTGGCATAGTGCATATATTACTCATACCCACAGTGGATAATATTGAATGATCAGACAGTAGAAAGGTTACACAGGAAGAAATAGAGGTTTGCTCTGCAACACTGGTCGATAACGACAGCTTCATGTCAACCTCAGATAAACAAAAGTTATAACATTAATGAAGGAATAAATTGCATAAGTACACAGTCACAATTACTTAAAGTTCATATCCATGCAAGGTGCTTTGAGTGTCTTCCTTATTTATAGGAGCTTGCTGTTTTAAACTCTCTCAAATTAAATTCACTGCAAAAACCTGACCTAACAGTAACGGCAAATAAATACAAACAGTCAAGTTCCAATTCTAAATAAACTCACTTACTACAAAGTGCGTGCCGTTTTTTAGTGAAAGTTTTGGTAAACGATGATATATTTGATTTGTTTGTTTGTCGCGTGAACAGTGTGCATTATCTATCATTAACCATGTCTGTTCATTGTAATTGACTACATGTATAAAACATCAGTCACATCTGGGAACAATTATGATGGACCGTTCCAGCAAAAAATAATGCTAAAAAACAAAATTAATGTGTTTGGCAAAACCTCAGTGGGATACCAGTGGTAACACAGGGTAGGCATTTACACTGCTGTTTTTTTCTCTTCACAATTGATTAAAGGTCCCCACAGCGTTTTTTCTTTGTTCAACTTGATCCCCACAGGGGAACTCCTTAGAAAAGGGAATACTAGAGTGTTCTGCATAGCTAATATTGTGTGCAATAGGCACAAGGGACTACTAGAGTGTTCTGCATAGCTAATATTGTGTGCAATAGGCACAAGGGAATACTCGTTCTGCATAGCTAATATTGTGTGCAATAGGCACAGCCGCAGACCCTATCTCGTTGTGAGGTCACAGTGTCAATTTTTTGCTGGAAGTGCAGTGTTCACAAACGTTAATGATTATGTTTACCATTCGCTAACATTGCACTTTTGGCTTAAAACATCATTGCCTACCAATTGGATTGACCCGTTGAGCTGACTTTACATTCATCTACTGTCTGAAAATGGTCTGCCATTAAAAATTCTAGTCGTCTCTAAGTAACTAAGGAAACTAAGTAACTTTGTTTTGTTCTAAACTCTAAGAATCAAGAGAATTTTTGTTGTTGTCGTCACTTATGGTTAACCATAAGCACAGGTTCAAAATGCTGGAACCCTGATGATGCACATTCTTTAAAAAAAACTGCCTCAAAAAATTCTACATGCTCTTTCAAGAACAGCGCGAAACATTTAACTTTTACATACTCAACAAAAATGCACATTCACAGTTTGGCAACGAGGAGAGTAAAAAAAAAAAGGACGGCAAGTGTGGAATGAAGAAGGAATGATGATTTAATTTTTTTTGTTTTTAATTTACAAATCAGTTAGCCCGCCACCGTGGGAGACACAATGTGTGAAACAGTACCTCACTGGCTGTTGTGTTGTTGTCATGGTGATATCTTACAGACTGTCATATCTTAGGCTGCGCAACTCCTCTTCCGTTAAACCTGTGGTATATTTTTTGTGTTTTGATGTCAAACAGCAAAAAGAAACATGAACTGTTTAGCAAAGAAAAAAAAAGAGAGAGAATATAGCTAACGAACCCTTGCTTGGATACTTTAAAAAGCTTTGAAATTACAGGGGCCACCAAGCAAGCATTTTCTAAACGTACATGTAATTACCACCGTTGAGTAGAGAAAGCTAAGAGGGAATGATAAAACTGAGTTAATAAGCGCACTTTAGAATGGACCCACCAGAAGCAAATTGCTTGTTCTGAGCCTAGGCTGTTGTTCTTTAGACACAACACAACAGGCATGATATTTTGGTGCTCAGAAAAAAACAGGAACATTTTATTAAGTGCAAGCGCTGACGTACATGTACACATGGCTTATAGGTTTTTATAGAATTCTCAGGCCTTGTTCTTAAAAAAATGTATCCAACTTGCCTAGGGCAAAAATATCTGGACATGATTTGGAAGTAGGAAGAACATCACGATTGGTTGCTTCGTTTCCAACAAATTTAACACTTCGTTTAAAAATTTGTGTGACATATTTACACTGTGGTCGTCTATTTTTGCAACCTCCGTTGGCAAAAAACTTGGGCACAAGGTGGTCGCTAATGACCACCAAAAACCGTCAAATTTGACTTTTTTAAACAGTCACAACTTAAATATTACAACCCCATATTATAACGCCCTGATTCGTTTGGTTAAAGCGATTGTAGAGCTTTCATTTGGTGTGATGTTCAACAAAGTGTGCTATTGAAAAATTTGAAAGAAACACGGTTGAACATGGTGTTTGTTTTTGCTTTCTTAGCATTAATCTGTGCACCGAAGGGTTTAGCTAGCTTGGGTTGTATCCCTGATTGTCAAAAAAAAGCCTATGCCTACCGATACTGAAAATCAAAATAGATTAAACAATGTCCGATGGCTCAGGGTTGGGGGTTGAGCCTCTTCTGGACTTAGGTCTCGTCGGGACTGGCGGGGGTACCTTCAACCGACCGTTAGATTCAGTTTTCAACTCACCAGCAAGTTTCTCAACCTGAGCCGGTAACGTTTCAGGGAGCTCCGGAGGGGGTATGCTAGGCGGGGGCGGCGAGCTTGGAATCGGCTCTAGAGTCAGCAGACCGGGCGATAGTGGGATGGGGGAATGCTGGCTGGGTGACAGTGGGGCGACGTCCATACTAAGCGGGCTGGTGAGGGAACGTTTCTCAGGCCGGCTCGGGATGGGCGGAGGGGCCTCATCTCCCTCGCCTAAGGAGGATCTTGGGGAGTAATCACCATCGCTCAGTCTGTTGACGGTCGACGATATGGAATGGGACCGGTTCTTGATTGGTATCGCCGGGGGCGCTTGGTCGTACCCTGTTCGTCGTCTTGAGGAGGCAATGGGGTTAGCCCCTCCAATGCTTATCTTCTTGGTAGGAAGAGGAGGGGGTGGGGAGGTGTCTCCGTTCTCCGGTAGTTCATGAGGTAAGGGTTTTGCTGCGTCGATTAAGATGGATCGTGGAGAGGAGGAATCAACCTGAGTGGCAGGCTAGTTTGGGGGGTTATATTTTTTTTGGGGGGGAAGGGAAATAAAATAAAATGAAATATTATTTACATGAAGAACCGAAGCAAGTATAAACCTACATGCAAGGGTATTAATGTTAAATAATAATGACAATTTGTTAAGTGTCCATCTATGAAACATGCTTCTAGGCGCTTATCAATCAAATATAAAAAAGCAAAAACAGTCCATACAGTTTTAAAACTGTAGAGAACAACGTTTAAAAGCTCTTTATAGTTGCTGGTACATTAACTATATATAATCAGTCAAAAACAGTTAGGATAAAGACTGATTCAGAAACCTGGCAATGCTAAAAATAGAAACCTAGTGTCATTAATAAAGGTAAACCCAGTGGTTAAAAAAATCATGTAAATATAGGTTTGTCTTAAAGACATTGGACACTGTTGGTAATTATTCAAAATAATTATTACCATAAAACCTTACTTGGTTACAAGTAATGGAGACAAATAAAACATTGTGAGAAACGGCTCCCTCTGAAGTAGCGTAGTTTTCGAGAAAGAACTAATTTTCCACAAAATTTGATTTTGAAAGCACATAACTTCATGTGACAAGAATGGGTGTTTTTTTCTTTCATTATTATCTTGCAACTTCGACAACCAAATTGAGCTCAAATTTCCACAGGTTTGTTATTTTATGTATTATGTTGAGATACACCAAGTGAGAAGACTGGTCTTTGACAACTACCAATAGTGGCCAGTGTCTGTAGAGATTTTTGGGCCAGTTCAGTTGCCAGTAATTGAGTAACTATTTACATTTATTCTGCCATTTCACAAAGTACAGAAACAATACTTGCAAACAAAAGTTTAGCTATAAAAAGACAAAAAGCATAGTTTACAGAACTGCCTGCAGGCATACAGGCTGAATAGCAGAAAAGATGAAAGATGAGGGTGGATTGGGTAATGGCAGGAAATGGTTGGGAGAGGGAACAGCAGGGAAATAGGAACAGAGACAGCCCAGTTCAAGCTGGCCTGGGGTTAACAAGAGTGTACTTAAACACTGTGACCAGGAAGTCTGTCATTCCTAACCTAATGCACACTGAGTTTACATGGTTCTAGGAATGGTCAAAGCTCAATGAATACCAGATATTAACCCTTCAAAGACCATTAAGTTATGTCAGAATTTGTTTTAAATTGCACAGAACAGAGACATATTAAAAATGGTAATAAAACAAAGGAAGGTGGAATAATATATACAAATATGACCAGACAATTGACAATCAATTTAAAAAAAGGGCAGAAAAGGATCAACACAGGGTAGACAAAAAAATAGTATTAGTCCTAAAGAGTATTAAAAAAAATATGACCTGACAATTAGCAATTAATTTTAAAAGGGCAAAACAAGACTAGGCTGGCTAGGCTGGTAGCCCCAAGTCAAACAATCCGCACTGCTTGTTCAACGAATCAATTCAATTCAATTCAATATTTATATTTTAGTAGCATAAATGCATAAAGACAATGATATGGTGAAGGCACGATCATAATCAGCAAAAGTGCCCTTTAAAGCAGTAAGCTGGGAACACACTTGTGGTTGTACCTGTTAGTTCTGCATCTAACAGTAAATGGTATAAAAAAGGGTTAAAAGGGTTAGAATAGTGTATGAGATTTAAAAGCAGCCAATGAAAGCCTAGAATAGAATGATAAGAAAACTAAGTTTGAACTCTCACTTGATTGGTGTCAAAGAGTCGAAAAAAAGTTGTTAAATTTGCAGCGGGGATAAAGCATATTATTTTCAAGCGCAAATTTAACATCTGTTTAATCATTGCGGCACCCGCTGCCAAACCATATATATTTTGAACTGCCTCTAGCTACCGAGCAATCTCGGTGGTCTTGTTTGTCAGACATCTGGTCTAGAATTGCCAGGGGGGGGGGGGGGGTTAAACCCCTCCTAAGTAATATGCATGTGATTTTTTTCTTAGGACTCGGGAAAGTACTGAGTATACATCGGTGTACTGTAAGGGTAAACCAGAACATAAAACAATTAGAGATGACTGTGATCAGAATGGATAGACGTACCTTCCTTTCTGGCAAGGCTGGAGGTGCATTGGGATCGTCCACGGCAGCCCCCGCGTCATCCCGTGAACTGGTGGTTGATGAACTACTCGTTACTATGGCAACATAAAGAGAAAATTTATTGATATTATTATTTAACATACATTTATATAGTGCCTTTCCAAAGGATTGAAGCGCAATACAATATAATTTTTTTTATTTTATATTATATTAAATAAAAAATACACTGCAAAATAGTACAGACTGTCCAAGACATTGTTTTAAGTGGATTTGAAACCAACAGTTTTTTTTCAGAACCACCCCAACTCATTTAGAGATTATCATCAGATGTTGTTACTGCAAACCTTTATTACATTGTATTTCCACCATGCAAGTTTCAAAATCCTACATGTTGACCCAATTCACCCGACGTCATCATCAGAATAATATTGGATGCAACATTTTGTGGGGCAATGTCGCTATGCGTTAATCAGTGAAGTGTGCATTTTAGGCGACACGGCATTTACACGTAAACCTATTGACCACCAAAATGGTGAGCGTGGCACAGTCGACGTGTGTGACGCGCGTGCAAGGGGGTCAATATAAGAACCTGCTTGTTATTGTAAATATACATACCTGATCCAGATGAGTTGGGTCTGGACCCATTGCTGTACCTAGGAGGAAGGGTAGGACCCTTGTAGTTCTCTCTAAGGAGGTTATCCTTATGAGGAGACTTAAGATGTTTATCGGTCGGGGTGAGAGATCGTGGACTTCCAGTTTCTTGAAAATCAGGAGACTGGAGAGATGCAGCTGTAAAATGCAATGACAGAGGGCTCAATGATTCAACTCAATTCAATTTCAATGATGCAAAGCGTACATAAGACATCAGACATAAGAAACTTTAATACTCTCCAAAAAGAAGAAATTCCATGGCTCGCACAAGTTTTAAAGGCAGTGGACACTATTGGTAATTATTTAAAATAATTATGAGAATAAAATCTGACTTGGTAATAAGAAACGGAGAGCTGTTGATAGTACAAAACATTGTGAGAAACAGCTCCCTCTGAAGTAATGTAGTTTTCGAGAAAGAAGTAATTCTCCCGAATTTGGTTTTGAGACCTCAGAATTAGATTTTGAGGTCTCAAAATCCAGCATCTGAAAACAGAAGTGTGGTTTTTCTTTCATTATTATCTCGCAACTTTGACAACCACTTGAGCTCAAACTTTCACAGGTTTGTTAATTTATGCATGTTGAGTAGACCCAGTGGGAAGACTGGTCTTTGACAATGACCAATAGTGTCCAGTGTCTTTAAAAGCATCACAAATATCATAAAGTTACAAAAGGAAGTATACAAATATTGCTCAAGAAACACTGCACAAAGATACTCGATACAAGTAATTATAAAAAAACGAACGCACCCTATCAGATAAGGGGGGGGGGGGGGGGGGGGAATTGCTGTTGAAAAGCTGTTTCAAACAAATGAAATATCAACCTGTCTATAAATGTGTCCACGGTGCTATTATCCCAAATGTGTGAGGGTAACTCCAAAGGAATGGTCCAGTACGTTCAAAGGACCTGACCTGTCCCTTGAGTTTACGCACGTTTTGAGCACAGAATCTAAGCCTAAATCTAAAGAACTAGCATTTAACTTACTACTTGATCTGTCCGGTATGCTGGAGGAGGAATCCGATTTCTTGACTTGCAGCTTGGTCTTGGAACCAGTCTGGGCCAAGAAAAGACACAGTTTCAAAATGAAGTCATTTTGGGAAATTTCAATTTCATAAAGAGAGACAAGAGGTGGACTTCACAAATAGTTAAACCAGTCTTATCTGGAGTTACTCGTCCTCTTAAATGTCTTAGGACTAGCCTTAAGTTTTATTATAACACACCTCTTGCTTGTTCTGTATTATAGGTGGCTGAAACACGGTCACGTAGGATGAACTAGTATAGTCTAGTGATCACGCCAGCGTGTTTTGCAGGAACAGAACCCAGGCGGGCACAAGTCTTTGAAAAGAGTGCCTGGTTACAGCGCCCTCTCTTGAATTAAACCGTGGACAGCAACTACAAAACTTCCTTTCTTTTCCAGATTTCTTTTCTTACATCACATTTAAGACCGAGGTGTATTATAAAACACATATTGACTGACATAACTTGGTAACTAGTGTACTTCTATTCCCCCCGAGGGCCTCTGAGTGACCAGAAGAGGAACCTGTGTATAATATCTCCTCCTAAGTTAGGACTAGTCTTAACTCTTTGTGAAATCGGCCCATGACTTCTTTCCTTGTCTTTACGGGTTTGAATAAGCCATTTGCGAGGCGATTGAATACTTTCTGGAACACTGATTTCCTTAGTCACAGTTAGTGACCACTTACATTTGAACTTTCCAGACTAACAAAAAACTGTTGATACGTACAGATGTGGCAAGACTTTACTCAAATCTTACGTACAGATGTGGCAAGACTTTACTCAAATCTTACGTACAGATGTGGCAAGACTTTACTCAAATCTTACTCGCAAATGGCTTATTGCTGCAAATGACCACTTGGAAAATGTTTGTTGTGGAAATTCAGGACTGTCACATGGTTGTGGTGCCTTCTTTTGTATAACTCTAAGGTGACAGCAGACATACACAGACTTTTGGTATACTTCTGGGCACAGTGTATATTACCACAAGTAACCGTAGTAAGTTTGCTGCCACTGATGAGCATCCCCAAAAGTCTCCCATTGAAACACTGTTGGTTCCTGGTTTTGACCAAGGCCAAATTTCAGACACAAGGTTTTGTGCTTAGCAAATATTAGCAGGATACCAGTCAGAAATGTTGAATATATGACATGGCATTTTGGCTGGTAACCTGTTCTGCTAAGCATAATTTGGTTGTGCTTAGAGCTTCTTAGCAATTTGGCCCAATGTGATGGGTTAGACTTGATCGTTGAGAATGACGACACAGTGAAATACAAATGAGTGCAATGGTACTTCTGATTGGATGGAATATCGACCAGCCCACTGATTGGACGATAGACTTTTTATCAGGCATCCTCCATCTTTGTCATGAATCCTGTCTTCAAGAGCAATTAGGAGTACTGATTCTTATCATACCAAAAAGGGATCTGACTATCCTATTGGTAAATCAGTACCTAACGTGCACATGCATCTGAAGGATCTTTTGGAAGGATCTTTTTGATTAATCCGGTGTCCCAGGGAATTCTGTCCACCGGAGATTCTATCCCCCCCCCCCCCTTATGAAATTAACGTGGGCTGAGGAGGAGGATTCAAAAGAGGGCGCTATCAGAAGAAATGTGTACACAGTTCGCCATATGGGGGACCGAATCTCCAGCCACACCGGCACCTCGTTTGTTGTAACTATTACCAACGAAACCTCATTTCGTAGTTCAAAGACCTTTCTAGGGACAGAAACTGATGGTTGTGGAGAGACCTTGAGAGGTCTCGGGTTCACATCCTACATGTAAGTGTTCAAAACAAGGCTCAGTTTCATAAAGCTGTTAAGCAGATAACCCTGCTTAGAAAAAGAATAAAATCTGGGCAACAACAAAAATGAGTGGTGCACCAGTCACAACAATGTAGAATTTATGGAGTTTTAGCTGGTGACCTGTTTCTGCTAAGCAATATGTTTTAGTGCTTAGCAAGTTTCCTAGCTTTCAGGCTTTATGAAACTTGAGCACAGGTCTGTCACTACTATCAGGGAACAATTTCACAGAGCCGATTTAGCAGAAAATATTGATTAACAACTTTCTGCTTAGCAGAAATGAGCAACACGATTCTGGTAAGCAAGGTTGGTTGCGCTTTTTAACTTTTTCTGCTTAAAAGCAGCTCTATGAAATTGGGATCAGATCAGGGGTCGGAGGAGGAAAGATTGACCCCCTAAGCTTTCAGAAAAAAATACACAATAAATCCTGGAAGAAAGTTTAAAAGGGGGAAACTAGAGTAGGTCTGTTATCATACGTTAAAAAGGTGTGAAATACATTTAATACTCTTAATTAAAGAGCTAAGAGTTGAGACAACAATCTGACAATTGTAGGAAGAGAATAATTATACAGAAAGTGTCACACAACAAGTTTTCTCAGTTTAAGGAAGAACTTACCAAACCTACTTACTATTTTGATGTGGAAATACACATACAAAAAAGTATTTCTGACAGTAAGTAGTAGAATATGAACAGGTGGCACAATATGTAAGTGATAGATGTATGTTTTATGAGTACATGGAATAAATGAACCTACTGTACATAGGTTCAATCAAAACCCTCCGACTTTCCAGAACATTTGCCGAGAGTTATGATCAATATAGGGACTTCAACTGCAGCAAGCATTGAATTTCACTCTTGAAGGGGCAAAGCGATTTTCCCTCTGGTAAAGGGGCTCTACATGAGGGGAATTGTAAATTTAGATTGGAACTTTGCAAATGGCACAACAAAAGCACAGGGCCTGTGTCCCCGTGTCCCCCATATGGGAAATTCTGGATCTGGATCAGTACTGCAAGCAATCTCCCAATTTGGGCTAAAGGAAGATGATTCAACAGAGGGCGCTATCAGAAGAAATTGTGCAAAACTTGCCATGTAGGGGACAGAAACTCTTGCCACACCAGTGTCCTAGGAAAAACTGTCCCACATAGATGTTGTCCTCCATGAGGGAAACTAACATGGGCTGGAGGAGGATGTTTCAAAAGAAGGGGCTATCAGAAGAAGTTTGTACAGTTAGCCTGAACATCTGGGTCACACTTCCAGGCTAGTGAATAACGCCAGAGACCGGCCTAAAAATTGCAAAACCGGCGTGTAGTTTAACCGTCGACCTCGGTCATTTCACATAGAGATGCGCTGTCAACTTCTGTTGACAGCAGTGACTATTTGGGCATTTATGTCACTGCACGTTTATCGAACGATGATTGTATCCAATGAAATCAATGGATCTGACAGCGAGGACCTGTAGCGGATAAATACAGGGGCTCGGTCTAGTACACAGTTTGCTTAATGAAGGACAGAACGTGCTGCCACACCGGCATCACGGCCATTGCTGTGGGTGCCGTGAGTTATTCCGATGCCTGCTGCAGGGTTGTGAATGGTGACACAACTGTGGCCGTGTTCGAATTGGCGAATTTGGCTACAGCTACGGCTAGATCAGCGCGTCTGTCAGTGTTGAAGAATAGCAGACGCAGGCGCCCTAGCCGTAGCTGTACCCGAAGTCGCCAATTCGGACACCGCCTGTGTTCAGAACGTTATAGCTATGTTACTTTGCAGATGCATTTGAAAATGTGTAGTTGATGACATTGGATGGTCAGACAGTAGGAGGATTGACTGTGTACTGTGTACATGTAGATGCAATTGCAACATTGAAGGCTGACATAGTTTATCTATTGATATTCAAAACCACAGTAGATGATGTTGAATGGTCAGACAGTAGGAGGGTTGACTGTGTGCTGTGTTTTAATGAGCATGCCATGAGTTGTGCATTCATGGACACCAACAAGTTAATCAATCAAGGTAGCAAATTAATGGTTAATAGATAAACAGTGGTTAGCTTTACCGCTTCCAGGTTAAACTGCCTTGCAAGCATGGGAAGCATGAGATGATTAAAAGGCGAGTTTTTGATGGTAAGTTGTCAGCCAGATGGGTTAGTAATTAATAAGCAACACCAATCCATGCAATGGTCATCTAAGTCTAGTTTCCTGTAGTCCCTGTTAGATCATGATATTGTCTAGTCCAGTGTGTAACCGGCCCCAGACTGTTTTTCAACTCTTGACAAAGTTTGAGATAAAAAAAAATTGAAATGCTGTGCGTCTCCAAAAAGCTCTTGCCAAAACACGTGCGTATAAAGATGTACGTATTCACTTTTGTTGTCACGCAAAACTGAAAGCCAAGGCAAGTTTATGACTTTTATTACACACAGCACATCCAGCGTGTGCGCGACTAACGCCCAACACAGAACGGATCAACCACAGGACTAATTGTAATATCCTTCATATTTGGATATTTTTGAGTTACACTTCCAGGGGTTATGATTGAGCAAGACATGCTGGGAAAAACGTCGCGGCGAAATTGATCACCCCTGGGCAATGCTGGGAACGAGGTTGGGGGTCGGGTAACACGAAAAGTGATGTACACCGCTGTACATCACCTTGATCGTTCCCAGTGTTGGTCGATTTCCAGCACTGTTTACGAAACACCCGGGGGTTCGACGGAACATTAAGGAACTGTTTCTTGTTCGTCTGCTCATTAAACAATGAGTAGTCCGTCGTAATAATGTTTGAAGATGACAACAGAACTTCGAGAAGAGGAATATTAATGTTACCAAGGTATAACAAAACAATTGTTGCACGCTATGATTGGTGTACATGGGATTTGTACACCTTCGCCTTGTGTGCCATTTTCCCCTTCAGGTGTACAAAACGCTATGGACCCCGTCACAGCGTGCAACAATTGTATAATGTTGTATAGCCAGCATACATCATGAGAATCATGCAGTGTAAGATGGATTGGTGTAGTGTAGAATTCAGAGAGAGAGAAGTCATTCTGTGCATAATAATGAGAGACGTGTTCTTGTACTGATCAAAACACAAAAACATAAAGATGACTAGAATGCATGATCAAGTTTGGATTGGCCAGTTGAAATGAATTTCCCCCCTCCCCCCGAGATGTATTTGGTGTGATTGTTCCCCCTTAAGTGTACCTCACTGTTCAATGGCAAGTATCGAGGAACTGCTATGGTGGCCCGTCCCTTCTTGATTGACGAGGAACCGGCCTTGCGTCCATCCTGTAATAGGGAGGGTGAGGGGGAAGGGGGGGGGCAGGGAATAAATGGGGGAAGGGACAGAGGGAAGCGTGGGAGTTTGGTTAACATCTAAGTTAGAATTAATGATGATATTTGGTGTTTGTTTGTTTGTTTGTTTGCTATAAGCTCACATGCCCACATGCACAGTCATTGATAATGCAAGATGAAGCCTGCGGTTTTTTTAAGTTTTTTTTTAAAATTTAAGCAACAGAAAAGAAAAAAAAGATTGCTTCACACACGGGTCAAAAACCCTGAGAGGGTTGTGGAAAGCGTATCAAAGAATTAATAAGTATCCCCCTCCCCCCTACCCACCACACACATAGATATCATTGTTTGAAGGAGTTTCATACAACTCCAAAATATCCCCAGTACCCCTCCAGATAACAGGGGGGGGGGGAAATGGGGGGAAAATGGGGGGGGGGGGAAATCTACAGAACTGTAGATTTGTTTTCCTGTTGAGTGTGGCGTGCTGCAGAATAAGAGTGTGTTATATAAAAATGAATTTTAAAGTACCCTCACTGTTTACGTAACGTTTTATTTTTTTCGTATCGAATCTCTGTGCATTAAAAAAAGATTCATGATTGGCGTAAAGATGGCCGACTTTACACTGTGAAGTCAGGTGGGGACGCTGTATGAGTGTAAGGTATTCTCCACCCTATCTAGAATGGCTTTATTTTCCGTGCCATTTCTTGCATGCTAAAAAAATTAACTCAAGCCAAACAGGTGTGCCATGTTGCCGAGTGAGAGATCAAGAAGTCCATGCAACTTGCAGCCACGCCATGTTGCACATAATCAGTGACTGGGGGGGTGGGTGCGGGGAGATGGAGAAGAGGGGCTACCTCGTTAGAATATTGACGCATAGTGGCCACCGTGGCCCGACCTCGTCTCATTGCCTGCTCCCGTTCTAATGGCCTGAGCCTGTTGAGTGTGGCGTGCTGCAGATATAAGAGTGTGTTATATAAAGCCCTGGTCAAGCAATGAAAGGCAGTGTGTGTTTTGTTTTTTGGAGTCATGCCAAGGGACCATGCAGAGATTGCTGAGGGCGGTTAGTGCAGAACTTTTTGTCGGAGTCAAGCTGCAAAAAGTAAAATCCCTAATAATAAAATTTTTTAAAGGGTATATGTACTTTTTGTAGGACAAACAAACACAATGTCCACACTAAACTTACACAGTTTGAGGATAATGATAGTAAAAACCTTCCCTGAAAATATTTGCTGAGGTGCTGTAGTTTTTGAGAAATGAGTAAAACAATGTCATTAAAGCGCTTAGAGAATTAAGTGTTAGTTATTAGGCGCTATATAAATCGAAAGTTATTATTTATTATTATAAAATCACTTTCGTCTCAGTAATCATGAGACAAACATTATTTTAGCATCGAAAAAATATATTTTCATGACATTGTTTTACTTATTTCTCAAAAACTATACAGCACCTCAGCCACTAATGTTTTAAGGTACGCTTTCTACTATCATTATCTTCAAACGGTGTAAGTTTGATGAAATCTGTGGAAATTGTGTTTTTTGTTGCAGAAAGTACCCAAATCCTTTAAAAGCAAAGTATATCTTTTGGGTTTTTTAACCATTCAATCAGTTGATTAATCCTAAATAAATGTAGATGTACATGATGAGCCTTTGAGGAAGACCATGTTAGGGTCAAAATGTCAAGCCATACATAGTATAAAATAACATGTCAAAACTTTACTGCAAAAGGTGGTTGAGTTTTTGAGGTATCGCCGAAAAAAAACGTAGCAAATAATGTCCACACAGGAAGAACAAATCCCAATAGGAATACACAATCTGAGAAGTGTAAAGGCCCTGTTCCACTGCAGCGATAACAAGAACGATAACGATAACGACGACTTCAACCAATAGAATGCATTCTCTTTGCGTTGTGGTCGTTATCGTTATTGTTGTCGCTGCCTTTACTCTCACATCACTTGTGGAATTTTTCTCAAAAAGCTTTACACTACCAGAAGCTGCAGTAGGCTTCTAACCAAAAGAATTTTTTGCCATTAATTTTAAGAGTGATTAACAAACATATACCTTCCCTTTGAACACCTGAGCAGCGTTTGATATGATTTGGATTTCAAAGAAACCAGACCTACACCGGACACTCAGATCAAATCCTTGACATTTTTTTGTCTTCTACAATGAAAGCTTTTTCCGTTTGAATCCGATTAAAAAAAACCTGTTGGATTTTAACATAAATAAATAAAAACCTCCCAGCGTTTTAAAGATTTGTTTCAGAATCAAGGACTTTTCTTTCACGGGGGAAGATGATTGGTCAAGCAAAATATGAGACAAGCAATGTAATATATTACATATACATGCATTATGTGATGTTAGAACATGCACCTATGTAACAAGTCAAAATGATGCAATGTTTACATGACCCAATTTCATAGAGCTGCTTAACGACCGAGTGTGTGCTTACTGCGCGATTTCTATTTCATAGCGCTGCTAACCATATAAGCACACAAAAAGGCATGCTAACCTTCCGGTGCGTTATGCACGGAAATGACTGACGTCACAATGCAAATCCATGGTGAACGCGCAAGATGGCATCCTTATGTTCTTGCTAACATGTGAAACACGCTTTCACCTTAGCATTTTTTTCCTGCTAGATAGTAAGCACGGAAATTTGCTTACCGTTAAGCAGCGCTATGGAATTTGAGCTTGGTCATGTTGGTTAAGGGTTAGCACACTGGAAATACTATACAACAGTGGATGCATTTGAGGGCACTGTCATAGAATCACAGTTTGAAAGGTAAAATCTGGACTATTCCATTTCATTCAAGGGGAGAAAAAGGAAAAGCCAGATTTCACTGAGTGATTGTCTCCTGCGACAATGCATGAACAAAATGCATTCAATAATTTTGTTTATATAACTCACACATAGATCCTTGTTATTTGAAATTTACTCACACAATAAGCACAAACTGAGACACAAAGTAATCCATCACTTCGGTCAATATTCTTAAAAAATCTTTAACAAAAAAACTTTCTTAATTATGTGGACAACTCCATGTAGACACCAACCTTGTTCGCTGTGACACGACCTTTCACCCGTTTGGACAAACCGGTGAGAACGTCTGTTTTGTAAATGATGCCGCAAAGCATCCAATAATAACCCCTACTGGACTCCAATATCGAATTTGGAAGTTTGCAACAATCAAATTACAAGGATCTTAGTGTATGGTATTGATAAATTTAATAAATATTGTAATTCTTTCTGGTGCACCATGTATCAATCTTGGAAGAAATGTTGGCTCTAAAAAGAGCCTATTGGATTGTCCTCTCAACACTTCAGCTAAAAAATTATGTGCAATTGCATGGTCTTTTTTAATTTCAATCATGGCCATTTGTTTTGTTTTTTCCCTTGCCATTTTCATCCTTATTTTAAAATATATTTTGTTTATCTCATTTATCAAATAACCCCTACCTAATCACAAAAAATAAATGTGTGAGGTAATTTAAAGTTGCCCTGGAAGTTTAAGGGTGTATAGCCCCAAATCCCGCAAAAGGAAACAAAAGCCGAACAAACAAATAAACAAACAAACAACCTAACGTACAAACAAAAATGATAATCTACAAAAATCATAGAACATAAAAAAGGTGCATTTTCATCCAACATCAAGTTTCTGTCCAATGACCTGCGGCTAAATATTGATATACATGTAAGTATTTGTTTTTTAAGAGACCTTGAACTTTTTATATGAACATTGCATCTCACATGAATCCATCTGACATTTTCTAAATTATGAGGGGTTTGACTTTTTCCTGAATATAAATTAAATAACAAACCATCACAGCCAAACCAAAATTAATATTCATTATCCTTGTACAAATTTACCATCTACTACATCGTTGCGGTACCCGCTGCCAAAACGTAGAATTCAAACATTCGAACTGCCTCTAGCTACCGGGCAACCTCGGTAGTCTAGTTGGTATGACACTGCTCTAGAATTGTAAAGGTCGTGGGTTCGAACTGCCTCTAGCTACCGGGCAACCTGGGTAGTCTAGTTGGTAAGACACTGCTCTAGAATTGCAAGGGTTGTGGGTTCGAACTGCCTCTAGCTACCGGGCAACCTCGGTAGTCTAGTTGGTATGACACTGCTCTAGAATTGCAAAGGTCGTGGGTTCGAATCCCACCCGAGTAAATATGCCTGTGAAATTGTTCACAGGACTTGGGAAAGTACTGAGTATACAGTGCTAACACACATTGGTGTATACATGTAGGTATTTAAAAAAACAAAAAATTTAAACACTTTATCCTGATGAAAATTTAACATCTAAAACCAGTGAGTTTCCCTTGAGGTTTCATATTTGACATCCGAAATTAAAAGGCTGCTTCAAGGCTGTATCGTAAACTTGGGTGTGATCCCTGGCAACTAGGCAGTTAACAGTTGTATGACTTCTGACCATGGCACCCCCCAAAAAACAAAACCAGTGTATCATGCAAGAAAGAAAAAAATACCATGGTGCAATACAGAGAGTATCCCAGGCTATGTTTTCATTAAACCACCAAGCGAGGGCAGTGCATCATTCAATAGACCTTTTCGCAAATACCCATTGCCCAATCGCTAACTGTTGAATGAGGTGCATGCTGGTCTAGCAATGGATCAAATTTGATCCCTAGCTAGACCAGAATGCACCTCAGTCGAAGCCTATTGCGCGCGCCCGAGTATTTGCGATAAGGTCTATGGACCTTTCATTTGCAATGAAAATAAAAAAATCCAAAGCGTGTACATGTATATCAACATATTAATCATTTGCTTCTCTTTTTGCTATAAATGGACATGTTTTTGTTTGTACTTGTTTATGCCTCTGAAGAAGGTTCGGTTTGGATCGAAAGACAAGGCTGTGACCCTACTTATTTTATTTAAAGGGCCTAGATGTAAATATTCAACAACAAAAAATCAATCCATGGAACACTGATATTTCTGGGGACACTCATAAGGCAGTGAAAGAAATGACAGTTACTGATACGTCTTTGGCTAGACAGCAGCTTCATCAAGTAGAGGACATCCTTTGCAACTACCTTATACCCCATCACACCAAACTCGTTCTCAGGATATTAATGTGCACCGCAAGGAGGGAGCAAGCGGGGGATTGCGTTAGTTTAGTAACAGTGTGAAAAACAACGTCTTGCACCAAGTCTTTCTTTTTTTCAGAGCGTAGTAAGAACCAGATCAGTGCGATGGGAGTATTAGCAATAATCAAAGCTATAGTCAAAGCCGCTAATTCAAACACGACCAATTAACAAGACATTACGGACAAATGGCAATATTGAATGCAAATAAAACTTTTGTTTTCATTACAGGTGAAATACATCACCGGCTTATTGACACTTTTTCGCTGAATTTGGTAATCAAAAGAAAGGTCCGTCATACTCAAGCATGCAGCAAGCACCTGACTGACATAGTACCTACCCCATACATGTTACCTACCACAAACCACTTGCGGTACTGTCAGATATAACAAACCCAAACAGCTATATTTTTAATATGTTTTCTAATTCAAATAGAAGTTTTTCTGGTTTTTTTTAGAGATAGGCTTTGTGATTAATGTGTTTTCCAAAGAGTCTTTATGAAAATGAGACAACATTCAAAGTCTCTGAAGGTTAAGTTGAAATGATTTAAATGTCACTGTGTTTGATATTGTATAAGTACAATCGTTTTTAAAATCCAAAGAGGTTTGAAGACGTCACATTTAAAATATATTGTCTGCATACAATTTCAAGTCCATTCCTGAACTTTGATGATATTAAATCATAATGCCATTGAATTTGACTGGTGCGAAAATCCTGATTGGAACTAACGACCCCAATTCTCAGATGGCGTTATGTTTCAAATTTTGCTCTGAAGAGTATACAATTTGTATATTCTGTCGGCCATTTTGGGAGTAAAAATGTACACATAGGAGTTGACCCTAGTATTTAGCACAATGAACGCATACGCCCCCAAAATCTTAATAGTGTCAACTAAATGATGTTTTTGTGCAGTCAAAATATTCAAGACAACTCAAGGCCAAGGAAGGAAAAACTACATACAATAACAAAATAAATTGCAGTTTCTGAGTAGATATTAAAACATCGCAAAGAAGGGTGGTTGCAACATTGGTTTGGCGCAGGGAAGACACACTAAAATTAATGAAAAGCAGCTGTGAAAAAGTGGGTTCTGAGGGACTCGTTGAACTTATGAATAAAAGACATATTACGGATACTAACTTGTGTTTTCAAGTTTTCTATTGCACTAGAAAATCAGGTGAGATGTCGCAAACCTGAATTTTGTGAAAGGTACATGTATTTTTAATTAACCTTACAACAAGCACAACTTCAAGTTATACAGCTATCAACTTTGAAATCATGCCGCCACCAATGTTGTGACCACCCTTTTGAAAAGAAAAAAACTTCAGAAAGATCAACAATTTACAAAATCAAAAAACTGTTGGTAAGAAAAACAGAAAATGTATGAAAGTTCAAGACTTGATTACAACCAACTAAAAACAGTGTCCGGGAATATTGAAAGAGTTGGAACAAAACAACGCAGAATGTCAGGTCATGACCGATGCAAAAGCAACCTGTAACATCAAATATACAAGACATACAGGCAAACGAATTCTCAAACGTTGGACGAGAGACTTTACCAGGGGCTTCTGTTCTTCCACTTTGCTTCGGGTCTGAGTTTCTCAACAGATGGATTGCAATAGGCGTCATCGACCGCCATCTTTGATGTACACATTATTAACAAGGGAAAAGTGCACGTGTGTAAGCACTGCGCATGCACTTTTCCCTTGTTAATACATCAAAGATGCTTGTCGATGACACGTATTGCATTCCATCTATAAACAGGCCTGTGAGAGGACCCTTAAAAAAAGAGCTAAAATTCTTCATGATGTAACAATGATCGTGTAACGTCAGGTGAGCGCACGTTACGCATTTTCGCTGGTCCAAGTAACTAGGCTTATATCTCACATTATTGTAGTCGTACGTAAGCTTATATAAGGCATGCCAAGCGTATATTATAAGGAATGAGAAGAAAAATTCTGGGAAAAAAAATATACAAAATTGGCCTGAACAATAACAAAGCGGATATCCGCTTTTAAGCGGAGATTTCACAGGCCTGCAATAGAGATAAACACAGCACTAGAAGCTGATACCATTAAGCCAACTCAATATATGTACATGTACTGTTGTGATTTTTTGTGTCCATGAGAAAAGAAGAACTAATAAATTATAAGAAAACGACTTACTTGAGACGGTGACACTTGTGAGTTAGTCTCGGTGATGCCATCAAGGTAGAATTTACTTGTACCTGCTGGTTCTTCAGAAATGGATGAGGTCTTCCCACTTTTTCGCATTAAAAAAAAAATGACAAAATGAATGACAAAAGAGCTCAGTTTGTGTTTTATTTTTTTTCTCTTCAGACTTGCAGGAAACTCCATCCCAGAGCCCCAAGGAAGGTTTAAAAAGAATTATACAAACTAGCCACCAATTCTCTTCATTTCATAGTCACCATAAAATGTTAGAAAGTTTAATGAGGAATACACAGAAAATTTGTCTAAAAAGAAAAGAAAAAGTAAAATATTTTTTATCAAAACAAGGATGCGGCCTCACAAAAGGGTAAAGGGAGGGGCAATCAACTGATATTCTTTTATTTATTTGGCCTAATGATATTTCTTTCACTTGGAAGCCACCTTTGAAAGCAATAACAAATTAAAAATAAAAAGGCCCTCATCCTCCTCTTTTTGGAAAAACCTAGACGATCAACTGGTATTTTGTTTGATTTGTCCTTATCATTATGTTTGTTAACTATAATTTTGTTGTAAACTATACACTCGGCACCCTGTCTGCCCGTATTATGTATCCTCAATGAAGCAAACCTCCAGACCAGAGCCCTATTTCAAGGCTCTGCTTACCATTCGCAAAAAGTCAGCGCTTACGGAAGCAGAGAATTAAGCGCTTTATGTGAAGCATATTACACGGTGAACTTTTGCTTGTGCACATGCGCACTCCACGACCCTCGGCATTCTTTACTTACACACCTAGTGCAGACATTCGACGCTTGCACATCAAGTGATCAGAAGCGAAGAATTCGGCAGTAAACAGAGCCTTGAAAATGGGCCAACAGTCCGGTACATTGCCTAATCAGGGAACATTATGTTTGTCTCCAGATCAGGCAACATGCTCCCAAAACAGGAAGCAAATCACAAAAAACATATTTTGCTTGTAATTTTTCAGTCATTATTATTATTCCCTTTTTTGAAATTTAATTACTTAGAGTGACACTTATTAAATTAAAATAAAATATTTTTCTAACATGTTACTAAGTTTACGTACTTTTTTTTTCAACAAAGAAAAATTCAAATTCTCATAGCTTTGGTCTACAATGCCTAACCGCTTAAGGGCTTTGTCAAATTAGTGCAGACATTCGACGCTTGCACATCAAGTGATCAGAAGCGAAGAATTCGGCGGTAAACAGAGCCATGAAAATGGGCCCAGGTCAACATGAACAAAACAATTATGACTAACCTTGAGGATGATTTTGGTTGTCCTACTACAGTTGCTCGTTTGTACGTGAATATACCGGAGGCTGTATTGGTTCTTGATTTACCCGTAGGGGTGGTCGGGTTAGACCCAACTCTTGCAGTAACCGGCGTCTGCAGATAAATGTGCACAACTTGCATAAGAATCAGTTAACACAGCCCTCAGGAAACAGCGGAGACCTCATTTACACCCTGGGCCAATGTCATAAACAGGCCTGGCGCCGGTTTCACAAAGCAATAAAATCCATCGTAAGACAAGTTGTCCATATTACCACAGTGATTTGTATTGTGACATCACACTTTACTTAGCAACTATGATTGATTTGCAGTTACGATCATCATTAGCTCTCTGTGAAAATGGCCCTACTTGACGGAGGCAAAAAAGGCGATTGCCTTCATGCCCCCTGATCATCAAGGAGAATTTGTCTTGGTGCCCTTGCCCATTCAAAACGAAGCCTACAAGGCCTACGAAGAGCTGCTTAAGCACATAATGAGGCTCAGCACAACAAATTCTGCTTACCAGACTCCAGTTACCAGCCAAAATACAATGTCATATGTACCATTTATGACTGTTATCCTGCTCATTTCTGCTAAGCAGAAAATAGATAAAAGCAGTATTTTTCTTCTTAAGTAGCTCTACAAGATTTGTTAATACTTCTTTAAAAACCATTTTGCTGACCTTTCCGAGGCCAAACAAATCGGAAATCAGACTAAACTAGGAAGATCATCTTGCATGTGGTTGTCAATCAAACATTGGGATGGGGAGAGGGGAGTTGACAGGAAAGGAAAATACAGCGAGGGTTGTGGTGGACTCACCAGACCGAAGTATCTCCGTAGCTCTACCAGCTTGGTGGCCAAGTTCTTCTGGAAATCAGCGAGGTCGTCAGGGCAGAGACGTTCATGAAGGTCCACTCCCTCTTTCAGTATTTTCAACTGCAATCAATCAAGAAACAGGTCAATAAGATCCTTTAATGCTGATTCATCAGGATTTGTTCCCATTTCCAGAATTGTTCTTATTTCGGGTCTGGGTACTTTTTCTAAGACACAAAACTCAATGTCCACAGATTTACTTTACACTCACACTGTTTGAAGATAATGATAGTAGAAGGCTTCCCTGTTGTAGGTTTTGAGAAATGAGTAAAACAGTTGGTATGACACTGCTCTGGAATTGCAAAGGTCATGGGTTCGAATCCCACCCGAGTAAAATGCCTGTGATTTTTTATCACAGGACTCGGGAAAGTACTGAGTATACAGTGCTACACACATCGGTGTACATGTATATGGGTAAAAACCAAAAAATTAATATTCTTTATCCCCGATGCAAATTTAACATCTATTAAAGAGTAAAACAATGTCATGAAAACAATTTTTGTGTCAGTGATCATGAGATGAAAATTATTTTAGCATGTAAAAACGTATTTTATGACATTGTTTTACTATTTTCTCAAAAACTATAGCACCTCAGCAACTAATATTTTTAGGTAAGCTTTCTACTACCATTATCTTCAACAGTGTATGTTTAATGTAAATCTGTGGACATTGTGTTTTGTGTTACAAAAAGTATCCAAATCCTTTAAGCAGTGTAGTATCCCAATTTCTAAACACAAAACTAAGTTTCATGCTATTTCTGTTGACATTTTTACTAGTAAGATATGATTATAGAAATGAATAACAATGGCAATGTCTGAACGTTTTGTGGTGAGATTATACAGATTTACACTTGTGGATGTCTTGGAGAGGCTAAAACCTTACCTGGTCCATAAGAAGCTTCTCAAGAGTGAGGCAGAGATCGCCGTCTTCAGGATGGGCTTTCTTGTACTCCGGGCTCAAGAAGGCCTAATTAAAGAAAAACATGAAATAATTCATGTTTTGAAAGCACTTTTAAGTAGAAGCACCCAGATCTCAGACAAATGTGTTAAGCCGTGTTCGCATTAGACTTAAAATGGGTACCTTACCGCCGCAAATTGTTAACTTCAAACCGATGTTCAGTAAAAGTGCTAACAGCCAGTAATTTACCGCTGTGGTAGGTTTAGTTTCAGGGAACTTTCTGCAGAATCAGAGAGAGTTGGACGCTCTGTTACACTGAAATATGAAAGCAACGAACTTTCATTAAGACACAATGTGCCTTATTTTTTACTGCGTAAGGGCGCTCTTAAACATATTTGTATCACTTCCGGAGGTATATTCATTCATTCATAAAGCAGTTATTAAAGACTGGAATACATTACCAACACAGACATCAAATCCATCATGGACAATCAGACTTTTAACGGCACCGTTACAGTCCACCTCTAAAGCAACTTAAAACTTACTCACAGCTAAGAGCTAAGCTGCGAAGTAAGCGGCTACAACGTGTTCGAGAAGCAGGCATTCAAGAGCGCCTTTGGCTGCCAGCCACATCAACCCATTAGAGATCAAAAGTGTTTTATTTTTCCCAGATGGTCTGGAAAACCCAACTCACATATGGCCCTGGCTAGGAATCGAACCGGGGTCACCTTGGTGAGAGGCGAGCGCTTATACAGCGCTCTAACCACGTAGACATGCTCTTAACATGCCATTATGGACAAATTAAAAAATATGAAATGGAATTAAAACTTCAAGGGTAAAAATTCTTCAAAAGATTCAACCAGTTAGTTAAAAAAAACTCAAAATATAGAATGACTGAAATAGTAAAATGCAACTACAGTGAATTATAAGGTGTGTGTGCAGTTATTATGAATTTCACAACAATAATAGTAATAATATTCATTTTGTTTTTTATCCATCTACATGTACACCGATGTGTTAGCACTGTATACGCAGTACCTATTTGAGTTCTGTGAAAAAAATCATAGGCATATTAATCGGGTGGGATTCGAACCCCACGACCTTTGCAATTCTAGAGCAGTGTTTTGGGGTTTTTTTTGTCCACAGAACTCGTGTAAGTACTGAGTATACAGTGCAAACTCACATTGGTGTATATGGGTAAAAACCAAAATGAATATTCTTTTTCCCAAATGCAAATTTAACATCTATTAAATAATAATATTAATAATTATAATAACTGCATTTCTGAGGTCTCTAAGCGATCAGAGGAACCAACAACGGGTACTTACAATCTTATACTTCTTGGGTCCGCCCTGTACAGCAGCATCAATAGTCCCCTGTAGGTTCATACTGAGTGGGTTAATGTTACGGTCAGGGTTAGCGTACATCTCAGCGATCATGCTCCGGATTGATTTATTCTTGCTCTCCATCACACCCACAGCATTCTGGATCGGCGTAATCTCAACCTGTACCCCATCACAAATTAATGAGACAACAAAACTCCAATGAGATAGTAACACTTAAAGCCAGTGGACACAATTTTTTTAATTTTTTTATTATTATTATTTTTTTTTTATGCAAGTCGCCATACACACAAGGCCTGAAGGCCACTTAAAGGTGTGGGCTACAATTATTTTTGTCATGAGGCCGTTTCCACCTACTCCTAGGGCTGAAACAGGGTTACCCCTTTTACAGTCCATACGGTAATTACTCAAAATAATTATTAGCACAAAGCCTTACTTGGCATGCTTGGTGACAATAATGGGAAGAGGTTGATAGTATAACACATTGTGAGAAACGGCTCCCTCTGTACTAATGTAGTTTTCGAGAATGAAGTAATTTTCCACGAATTTGATTTCGGGACCTCAGATTTAGAATTTGAGGTCTCAAAATCATTCATCTAAAAGCACACATTTTCATGTGGCAATGGTGTTTTTTTTCTTCCATTATTATCTCAACACTTCAACGACCGATTGAGCTCAAATTTTCACATGTTTGTTATTGTTTGCATATGTTGAGATACGCCAAGTGAGATGACTGGTCTTAGACAATTACCAATAGTGTCCAGTGTCTTGAAAGGAACATAACAGGATTAGTAAGAAAACAAAATCTTGAAGATCACAGATTTACATCAAATTTACTCGGTTTAATAATGATAATGGTATACAACATTCCTTGAAAAATTTCTGCCTGAAATGTCATATTTGATGAGAAATAAATAATTGTGAGCATTTTATTCATTTTGTTTGCATCAATGGCATGCAAAATGTGTAATCGGTTTTTCACTACTTTCTCGTGACCCAGATGGCCGATCGATCTCAAACTTCTACAGGTTTTTCAGTTTATGTACAGTATATGGTGGCTACATGA